>NC_088358.1:22733125-23423750 GCF_036884655.1 Musa acuminata AAA Group | reverse complement strand
CGGAGGCTCACATGGAGTCCCAGCCGTTCGGCAGACACGGAGCCTCCGGTTCCACCGCCGCCGTTGCCGCGAGAGACTACATGGAGTACTCGAGGCTGCTGCGGGGAGAAGGGGAGTACCAGAGGATGCCTCCGACTGCACTGTTGGATCAAATGATGTATTCCGGAGCTTCTGCAGCTTCTCCTTTCACGGATGCTTCCTTGGCTTCTTCTTCCTTTGCTTCTGCTCCCTTTCCTCCGTCTTCTCCGCTCATCTATCCTCCAGAATCAGAGCAACAGATGGATTATCTTCAACCTCCACCTTGGAGTGGATGCAGCCATTATCCTCCATCTTCTTCCTCGCATTGACACTATACTCCCGGAGCTTCAGAGCGCATTTCTTGGATCTAAAACACAGGCTCTAGTTTGGCACTGAAAGGTTTTTGTCGTCGTGGCGCTGTCGTTAGTATCTTGATTGATTGATGTGTTTGACTCGGGAATTGGATGTTGGATGGTCTTCTTTGCAGAGTTGACCAAATCCCCATTCTTTTTTACTTGCTTTATTCAATCAAAACACGTGAAAAAGAAAAGCAAATGCGGTGAATGCCTAACTTGTTTGCGTTCTCATCTAAGATTTATTGGTCAAAAGCAACACTTACCTTCTTTGCTTTGTATAATATATGATTTGCAGAGGTTGCTTCAGGTGACCGTATACGTTTGGGACGCGGCTTCCCGACTTCGAAACGAATCAAGCAAACAAGAGGAAAAAGTCAGCGAGATAGTTAGGATAGGCACAGATGAAATAAAAGAAACAAAGAATATGCGAGAATAGCTACAGTGCCTTACGTGCTTCACTTGAATATGTGCTGAGGATGGGGCAGAACCAAACTTACTCCCTTCCCCTAAGATTATGTTAGTCCAGAATTGCCGAATGCGTGCATGGATTGAGCAGCCCAAACGAAATGGATGTCAGTGTTGCTCTACCTTGGTAAATGTGGTAACTCGATTGAAGATGCTGTGATGACGAGCAATTTGTCTACCAGTCCAGGAGGGTAGAATCTCAGTATATGCTGGTGGTGGCAGCAGCTGATGAGTCCAATTCACAATGCGCCATGCCGCCGTACGCATGAATCCTTTACTGGTTTGAGAATTGTATAACCTGATAAGACACCAAGTAACAAAGCCTCAATATTTCTTCAAAGAACCATGGCTCACAGTCGAAGTGTTTCTGCTCAAATCAATTTAGTCTCCATCTATGTGAAGAAAACCAAAAATAAAAGAATAATAAAGAGAACTATCAAGAATGCTATCATCATGATTTGGCCCTTGGCACCCGCCTTCTTCATCACCTTAGCAACTTTTTTCTGCAAAGAAAAATATTCTCTTTCGGTATGGTTTTGGAGATATTTATGAAAGCCCAGATCAATCTTCAAATAAACCACGAGCTCATGGGAAAATGAAAGCAAGACATATCACGAATAAAGTCGATCTTAGTTGAATCAAATCTTAAATTGGAACAATGTACATAATGAATAAAACAATCCTGTTCCTAAGGTTACACTAAGCTAAACAACAATTTTGCTTTTGAAAAAAACAATAATAAAAAGAGGGGGAGGAGCGGAAACTAACCTGGACGAAGTCAAGCCTGTTTGAAGTAGTCTCCATTTCCATGCCGAATTCATCCAATAAATTTTCCCTGCAGCAGCAGAAAGTCTTACACACTGAATATGAAATTTAACTCTTCACTAAGGAGCTCCGTTATGTCTTGTAAACCAGAGACTAGTTTGCATGGTTATGAAGATGATAGGATATTTGACCCCAATGAAAGTATCTTTATAGTGAGGAATTCACATGGCCATGCTGTTAATAAATCTAAAGGATCCAGCAATGACCAAAAAACATCTTACTGAATATTATTGAACATTAAACACCAAGAAGGATGTGTATGTATTGAACATTATACACCAAGATAATGTATAACAAAGTTCTTGAGACCAGAGCCAACCAGAATCATTTACAAGTCAGAAGACATAATGTTTTCCATTTTCCACAATATTGGAGCAGAACTTTTTAGGAAAAGAGAACTTATTGTTCATTACATAGAGAAAGGCAAAATAACTCCTGATTCTCTATTATGCAAGAACACTATACTCAAAATGTGCCACACCATTGGATCTTGTTAGTTTGACAGGAGTCTTTTTTCCTATCAGTCAACTAATCATTGCAGGACATTTTTAGGCATTTTGTTGTTGAACATACGTGCCCAACAAGTTCATCATGTATAGTAAGTCCTACATCTCCAATTCTCCGAACACTAGCACTAAGCTCATCCAGCTCCTCATCTTGTTTCCTGAAGTAAGATTTAGGAAATAAAAGAGGTGTCAACAAAATGCAATCTTTTATGTAACTTAATCTACACTTATTGTACCTAAATTTTTTTTTAATAATAAACTTGAATAAGGAGGTTCTTTGTTATAGAGAAGATGGATTTTTCCTTCACAGTTCGTGGTGTCAATAAATATCACAGCTCCAGTAAGAAACTAGAGTTTGTATCCAAGGACCAAAGACTCGTGGAAGCTTTAAAAGAATACAAACTTCATATAATTTATAAAACAATGGTCCTACTACTTACACTGCCCCTCTCATATCCTAGAAAGCATTGATAAAACCAACAAAATAGAGCATGGCCAATGAGTGCCAGAACAAGAAATTTAAAGTTATCAACTTGGTTAACCACCAACTATGAACTGACCAATAGGAAAACTGATCGCAGATCCCAAATCTGCTGCAGAAGATGCATCCTAAACTTTTATACCTCATTCACTACTATAACAAAAAACAGAAAATGAAAAAAGACAAAGAATTACTTTATCAGGAGCAGCTGCTGATCTGATTCTGAAGAGATAAAATCATCATTATCTTGGTTAATGTAATTGTTTGATCTGCCTGCCTGAGAAGCATGATCATTCCGAAGCCCCATCAGCTCTTTACGCACACCATTTGTACCTAAGCTGAATGAATTCTGCTTCTCCTTTCCTGCTTCTACAGTTTTCCTAATATTACCCACCTACATTACTGCTGAAATGATCAGAAATTATGAAGAAAATGGAAACAAATAAAAATATGTAATGGTTGTGCTTCTCAATATGCATGTCTCCACAAGCTCACGCACAAGACAAGGTGTTACCTATATTATAAGCAAAAAATTTAAACCAATCCAAGACGTAAAAAAAATGATAATAAAGAAATAGTTCCAAACTTTACTTTAAGCTTTACCTGATAACGTGCAGTGCTAGTCCATCTCCTGCGCTTTTCAAGTTCAACTTCATCAAGACCATACCATGCAGGATTTCTCACAGCAACTGCAATTGCCATATCCAATTCATCCACCTTTCCATTAAGAGAATGATCAAGTTCAACAAAAGAGTTCAACCATCAGAGACAACCAGGAAAGCAAGTTTTGTTAGATTTGATAGAGTCCAGAAGCATCTGACTTCCATCAACATTAGAGAAAGCTAAAAAAATCTATCAAATTTCTTAACATGAAAGCAGACACACAAGCAGCAAAATCTTTCAATTTTTTACAGCCCCCCAGTTTAGTTGATTGTATGAAACTTATACAAATCTCTTAAGTTGTACATATTGGTCCTTAGGTTAAATCTGAAGGAATATTGCAAGTATATTCCACCAACAGTTTTAGATCATTAACAACACACATATAACAGAAAAATTTTACCCTTAATTTTTTTTTGCTTCCTTTGTACTCCATATAAGTTTTCCCTTAATGATATCTTTTGCTAAGTCATAAGCCAACTTTTGTTAGCTGTTGGGCTAAAACGGCCTTCATTTTGATCATAGTTTGAGAAAAGTGGATGGAAGGGGATAACTTGCAGAATGGAAGAAAAAACTTAGCGACTTTCATATAAATAATGAGAATAAGGGACCCATATGTGAAATTAAAGCATTAGGGAGACTATTATGCTGAAATTACCTTCACTAAAAGGTATCTTTCAGTTCAGTGCACTTGCTTCTCTACTCACACAAGTTTTACCACGATGAACATTTTGAGATGATGGAGATTTCTTAAAACATAACATGAATCACTTGTATTTGCTTAAAGTAATACCTGCCACTCTATGCTCTCACAGCTGACAACAAGCTGTTTTGTAAGGTGTACACTCTCTCCGGTGTTTGAAGGGGTTTGTTCCCATTGTTGAAAAGTAACTTGCAGTTTGTTAATCTGCAACCAGAAAAAAAAAAAAAAAACAGCAGATGAAATCATAAACAGATATGACTGCCTTTAGAATATGAGAAATCCGCTAGACAGAGTTCTCGTTTGATTTGGAAAATAATAAAGTTATGCCCACTTGCATAGGAACATCAAACAAACTGTCCAATTTCTCAGAATGCACAGGTTTTGGACAAATGCCTTGATCGATCATCGAATTGCTTGCTAAAGAAAAATGACCAATTCTCTTGGTCACCAATTCGCAAATGATCAGGGGACAGTGACTTACGGACTCTTGAATCTCCTCTTTAACAACATAGAATGGATCCTGAGCAGGTGTCATCTCAGCGCATTCCTCGAGAGAGATCGATCGGCGCCTCTGTTCAGAGACCAACTACTGCAGCCAAAGAGCAAACAAAGATCGACGGCATCATAATTAACAGTATAAAACGAACAAGAAACCAACTAAACCCAGATCCATGGTCTACGAGAAAGGGCACAAGACACGAGGCTCCGGCAACGAGATAGCGGTTGGGTCGGCCGGATCGAAGCGCACAAAGACGCGGATGGCACGGAATAGGGGAAGGACGACGGAGATCAAGATCGGAGGAAGGAAGAGAAATGCCGGGCGACGGAGTACCTGAAGCGGCACCAAAAAGAACGGTTGTGACCGGGAGGAGAATTGGTTGGTCGGGGAAGAGCAAAGAGAATAGAGGATTGTCGGGTCGGGTCGAACTGGTTTAGGCATACACAACCTGACATCAAACAGAAGAAGATAGAGTGCCATGTCATTATTATTATTATTATTATTATTATTATTATTATTATTGTTTTGCCCTTTAGGCAAAGAAAAAAAGCGATGCCAATAAAACAATTGAGTTCATTCAATTGTCATATTTATTAATATAGCTATTAAAACATGATTATTAGCTTAGCCATCAGAGCACCAAATCCAATCGAAGGGATATTTTAGCAATAGTGAACGAACATACTTATTCTTTCGAAGGGATAAAAAAAAACTAAGGAATTGAACCCAAAATCAAATCATAGCAACAGGTAATGAAGTGATTGATACACTTTCTTAAGGCTGAAAGTGGACTACCGAAACAATTCATTTATAAAGATATCGATAAATTTGGGAAGACAATGCAAACTGCATGCTTACCAATCACGAATATTAACCTTACGAGAGTCTCACAAAGGATGACAAAACATTTCAACTAATTAGATGTTACACTAACAGAACTCATTTTGTTGCATTAACACCAACATCATATCAAAAATTGTTCGGCGTCGGAAACGTCCGTCTCCCCGCTCCATAAGTGTCTGCCCTCAAGGTACATACCATGGGATGATGCTTGATGTGAAGGGCATGCAGGAAACCAAGGGAACTTGAGCTTTTATACATGTGCCTTTTGTCTCTCACCCAATTCCTCATCCTGCTCAACCTGTGTAATCCAAAAGTATGATTAAGTTACAGCAGTTGAAATTCTCATCAGTTATAATGTTCTTCGAAAAGATAGAAAAGGCAAAAAGGAGGTGAAAGAAAAAAAAAATACAGAGGGAGGAAGGAAAAGACGGAAAGGGATTGAGTGCTGCAAATTACATAATTTAGAAAGAAAAAAAAAATCTCAATGGATCTATTGTTGTTGTAATGAGACTATTCTACTTGCAAAAGGAGGAGAAGGATTTTAATCAGTTACAGAGAATAAGGCACAGTACCTCAATGATTACCCTCCCCTTTCTTTTTGACTTTTTCCCAGAATCACCACCTTCTATCTTTCTAGCTTCAGATGCAGATGCTTTTCGTATTTTCTTGGCAGGGTGTTGATCTAATGGTTCTATTTCTTCATTTTCTTCATCCATTTCATCTGCACCAAAATTAGCATATTTAGCAGAAACTTCACATCCCAAGATGATAAGATCGACTAACTGGGAGCGGAACTGTGATCCACTTGAGTTCAGAGCCGGACATTATTGAAATTTTTAATGGAACCACTAGTATAGTGTTGTCACTATTGTATCGAACTTCTATGGTTATTGCATTAATCAGACAACAACAAAAAAGAAATGTAAAGAATAAATGCCTTGGGTCAAAAATCTATACCATAATCATCATCCATCAAAGATTCATTTTTCACGAAACCACCAAAATCTTCCATGTCCTCTTCTTCCTCGAGTCCATCATAACCTTCAACATATTCTACTTCTGGCTCCTGGTAAAATGAGAAAAAGTACAAGTTACTATAAACAGCCAAAGAAACATAAGATGAGCCAGAAATTGACTCTAAATCATACTTCTTCATCTTCTTCCTCAGCACTTGGTTGTAGGCCTTCCATTTCCAGGACATTGTTATATGCCTGAACAGGATAGTTATATATATCACCATAAACACCTTTCTTGAGACGCTCCAGCAGCTCATTCTCGATACTCTGCATAACACTGACAACAAGTCATACTTGCTGATGCTGACAAACAGGACTATAAAATAATTAACAAAAGATGAAATGTAACAAACCTTATCAAGAATTGCAGCTTTTTCAGCTTTTTCCTCCCTCCTTGCCTCTCTTTTTTTCTCTTTTCTAGGTACAGTAATTATCTTCTCCCTGTATCAAACAAAAGCTTCCCAGTTTTTAAAGATTGTTTGCTGGTTCCCATTTTTATAAAGACCAAATATTGTTGAAAAAAGAGACATCCCTTGCCTCCAACACAGAGGACAAAAAAAAGATGTGGATTCAAAATATGTTTGTTGCCCAAAGGCCAAAACATGGAATTATAAAAAAAATTGTCTAATACCCTACACCTACACTGTCGTTCTTTATTGACACATGCTTTACCTCTATGAGGACAAGACAAGGAGAGTTTTGATATTATCGAGTCTCCAGCTACTCTAAAAGGATACTCGATCCATGAAACTCCCACCGAAGCAAGGTTTGGGGAGGATCAACATATGGAGCCTTGATTTTAAATACAGAGATGCTATTTTTGTGTCTGAAACCCTGATCTCCAGCTACTCTACATGTAACATATTGAAACTACGGAATGACTGAAATAAATACGTACCTCACTTTCAGTTCTAGCTTCCTCATGCGTATTCGATACTGAGTCATTTTGGTTAAGCGCTGCTTGATTTTGTGCACAAGTAATTTAGGCCAGTACTCCTGCCAAAACCAAAAGGATGATGCATCTAGTGCTTCCAAAAGTTAAAAGTCAGGTTAGCTTGTCATTAAGAATATCAAGTACCAGATGCTTGCCAATAGTTTCTAGTGCCTTCTCATAATTTCTAGGAAGTTTAACTCTTTCCCACAATTCATTTGGTTTATGAGCCCTTTCAATTGTTTTCATATACAAGTAAAACACTCCTGCACAAGACAGCAAGTCAGGATAAAAAGTACCAAAGCATTTTCAGGAGTAGAACTAGAAAAATATATAAAATTATTAAGGAACAAGAAATAAGTGATATCAGTTCTATTAAAGCTAGACTATAAAACTAGAACTGATACATTCTAAAACCCATTCAAGCTAGCTCAGATGCACATCAACAAGGTCAACTTCAGAAAGGGGCATGGGAGATGGGGTACTTATCTGGTTCCATTTCAGAAAGTACATGAAGGTAAAATACGTCAATCCTCAATTATAAATTCACTAACTGTATGGAAATTTTAAAAGAAGACAAATGCTTCAGTACACTAATTTCTTTACAACCACCCAATTAAACTAATCCAATTATTAGCAATCCAGATAATACTTATTGAAGACCACAATGACCTAGTTCCATAAGGAAGCTTAAACACATAAATTATAAAAAAAACTATTATCTTTCAACAGTAATTTCCATTATGGATTTGACTCTTATCTTCTTCATCGATGTCTACCTTTGCCAGTTAAATCGCGGGAAAGTTTTTGTTACAAATTTCAATTATGCATATAAGAAGCAAGTTTATGTTAAAATTAATCATAACAAAAGGCTGCCCCAAACTTATGATCTTGAGATACCAAATCCTTCTGTGAAACACATTCTTTATTTCTTCCTTGATTCAAGAGCAGCCTCTAAATAACAAACAAAAAATTAAAAAAAAGGTAGGCAGTAACAATGTCAATGTCCTCATTCTGTAATCAAATTTTAGACCAGAATGAAAACTTACAACTCCAGCATATAGAACATAGTCTTCAAAAACTTTACATAGTTTATCACACGTCCATCTTCTTCGATTAATAGATGTTAGACAAACGAAAAAATAAGTGTGAAGCAGAAACCAATCAACGCCACACATAAATTTCCTACCAGCAATCCAAATAGCAAGGCATTTTAGGGGCTAAATTCGAAACAAGGTACCGTCATGATCACGAATCGTGGCGTATCGACTGTTGGCGAGCGGGCAAGAGCTGCGGTTGCAGATTCCGGTAACATTGTACGGGTTTCTACAGAAAATCCCCGTGGTGATTCTACACAACACCGACCAACAAGTATTAGAGACCCATTAAAAATCACTCGGATTGATGGTCTCCGAAGAACGAGAGGAGCGAAGGCCTTGGGAAGTACTTGGCCATGTAGCTGCAGTGGTTGTGCCTGATGACCTGCCATATCACGTCGTCGTGCTGCATCGCTGACGAGGGAGTTCGTCGAGGGGGGGTTTTCGATCCTTTTGCCGGCCCCTTTCTGGGGTTAGGGTTACAGGGGAGTTTAAAGAGTTAGGGGGACGGCGGAGGACAGGGAACCGCGAACCACGTTTATGTGCATGTTTACAAATAGCTCCTTCATAAATATGTAATTTCAGAAATATTTTCCCACACGCGCGGCACGAATGTATAAGACTAATACGCAGAAAAGCCCTTTAAGTTCATGAAAACTCGAATTCCTCCATCATCGGTCATCAAAATTTCCACTGCCTTAAAATTCCGCTTGACTCCTCCGTTCCGCCCCTTTTGTCGTGCCTTCCTTCCGCTCGGCAGCTTTGCTTTCCTTTAAATTCACCTGGCAATTAATCGAACACTTCCCCTCTTCTTCTCTTCTCCCTCCGTCCCTTCCCTTCGTCCATCGCGGGAGGCCTCAGGAGGAGAAGCCCGGGGCGGCCGCCAGCACCCCTCGCCGGCGATGCCGAGAGCCAATGAGGGCCTCGGCCTCGCGGCGATCTCGTACGTGGCGGTCGATTACCTGCGCTATGTCTCGCCCTCGTGGCACGGGCGGCTCCAGCCGGCCCTGTGGGCGGTCCTGGCCCTCGCCGCGGCCTGTCGCGCCCCCTTCTACCGGCACTGGCCGTTAGAGCTACGGGCCGCGATCCCCTTCCTCGCTTCGCTGGTCTTCATGCTCTCCGCCCTGCTCTGCGAAGCCCTCTCCGTCCGATTCGTGACCGCTGTCCTCGGCCTCGATTGGCATACGTAAGTACCACCTCTGCGGATCCAATGCTGCAAACTAAGTTTAGAAGAAGTCATTTTTGCCTGTTTCGAGCATGTTCCTGGTGATTTTTGGTCTGAAGTAGGTCAATGTAGTTAAATTATTTGGTGATAAATTTCACTTATACATCGATTTTCTCCACAGATGCTAGTCTTTATCATGTCTGAGAAATTTCATGTCAAAAACTGGAATTACATCCTGGAAAAAAGAAGGCATTTTGATGTGATATAGTTGCAACATTTCGCCACCTGCTTTTTGGGACCCGGCCATAATTAATTTAACCAACTAGTAGAAAATGACATACAGTCTTATGATCAGAAAAAGAAGAATTGCTCATGTTATCAGTTAATTTGGGGTAACACAGTGCTTGTATATGCAAAAAAGAACAAAAAGATGATTCATTTTAGATTGTCATGTCGATCCCATGCATGCTTCAGGTCATCAATATAACACTTCTTCACTACCAATGCTTTTAAATCTACGGTGTATGTGAAGAGTAACGAATATGTCTTAGGCAGGTTGGAGAGATGAGTAATATGTACAATTGAAATAGTGTAAATCAGGATATTATAATATCTGCAGTGAAAAATGAAGCAGTGATGCATATATTTAACCAAATTGCTTATAGTTTACCAATTCACCTCTATTATCTTTGAAGCGTATGTAGAGGTCATTGCTCTTGTGCACAATTAGAAGCTAATGTTCTGACTATCTTCTAGCTTGTTCAATTTTCCATGTCAAAGAAATAAAAAGTGTCATATGCTCTGTCACAATAATTACAAAAGTCCTTGTTCAATAACATTGTTATATTCTTAGAATGACACTTCTAAGAAATCATAGGATTTCTCTTTCCTTTGGTTTCTTAAGTAGATATTCACCAGAAACATATCTGTTCATGTGGTTGTTTTTCTTATAGTATATCCTTTAAGCAACAATTTTTCTTACTGGCTATGTTAGTGAGGCCACTATGCACATCATTTTTAAGCTTTCTGCAGAATGAAAAGAAAGCCTTTTAGGTTTTGTGGTACATCTATTGTATCATCAAGCAAGAACTTTTCCTTGGAAATGTCAGAAAACTTTTCTTCATGGCTCTATCAGAAGCTGTTGTTTTTAGACAATTCTATTTACAAAATAATTTTCAGTGTTTGCCCATAATTATTTATACATCTCAAAAGATTAGCATGCATTCTAATATTGATTATTTATTATGGTTTTCAACTTTGCTGATTCAAGAAATTCTCAATTGGCAGATCTTCACCCCCACTTCCTGATAGTGGTCAGTGGTTGCTTTTGTTCCTGAATGAGAAGCTTCCACAGGTTGTGGTTGACATGCTAAGAGCACATATAATTGGGCTACATCATTTCTTAATGCTGTTTGTGATGTTGGCTTTCTCTGTGGTTTTTAACTCTGTTAAAGCCCCTGGTCTTGGACTCGCCGCGAGGTATATGTTTACCATGGCTATAGGGCGTCTTCTTCGAGCTGTAACATTTGTTTCTACAATTCTTCCATCGGTACGACCTTGGTGTGCTGAAGTCCGATTTCCAGTACCCTATCATCCTCATCCTTGGGTACAGAAATATTATATGCCATATGCTTCTAACTCGGATGCCATTCGCAAGCTAATACAAACAGATATGCCCTACGGTTAGTTTAGTTAGGACTGGTCAAGATCTAACTTATTTATTAGTTTAACATTATAAATCTATAAGCTGCTAATTGAAAGCTTTTTTTTTTCCTGCTTGTCTTTTAGCCACAATTGGAGAATATCCTGGTGAATATCGGCCTAATTGGGGCCGGATGAACTTTCTGATAGATATATTGAGGCCCACTGTTTCAGAGGGATCTTCATGGTATCAATTGTTGAAGAAAGCTGGTGGCGGTTGTAATGACCTGCTATACAGTGGTCATATGCTTGTTGCTGTATTGACTGCTATGGCATGGACGGTATGCTTAGTTCTTTGTGCATGTGTTTTATTTTTTTAAACAGCATAATTTAATTATAGATGATAATGGATAAATTTGCTTGAGGCATTTGGTGTGGTGTATGGACAATGTTTGTGACTGTTGGGACATTTTCGGCTTATTGTTGCTTGTTATAATACGAACCATGTTTTTTACTATAGCTTCACCATCTTTTAATATTAGCCACATTCTGATACATAAATCACCTTTTGCTCCTTGTTGTTATCTTGACAATTTTATCCGACTAATTGTGGTTGATATCAATTAATTGCATCTAATCTATCATTTTGTTTCTCATATCCTCTTTTCTGAATTTCTTTTTATCCTATATTTATAGTTTGCAAGAATATCAAAATCACAAGTACTGTGGAAGGAAACAAATGATGCCTCAGTTTATTGTTGAAACAAAATCACATCCTCTAATTGCATTGTCTTAAGCTTCATAGATATCCAATTGCCTCTGAAACTTATGCTGTTGGTTTTATTATTCTCTGTCATGTGTTTGATGCAAAGGGAGCTCATAAATGGAAGTAAAACAATGGAATGAGAAGCAGAAAAATCCATCCACTCTATTATTGTGATCAGGAAATTTTCATAAATTCAGAGCAGTGACTTCATAATCATAGGTTCTAGCAGAACAAATGTTGCACGAGCACCTCAGTTTAATGTTGAAAGTCATATCTAAACAATCTATAGTTTTAAGTTTCATATTCTTGATTTAACAGAATGAATTTAGAGTGGTAAGGTGGCATACCTGCAGTTCTCAATTTTTTATTTTATTTCTGAGCTGCATATTGGAATTCTTGGTAGTACTGCTAAAATATACTTTAATTGTTTCTGGCCTCAGGAAGCATATGGTGGCTGGACGTCAGCTCTGACATGGATTCTAGTGTTGCACAGTGCCCAGAGAGAGATTCGAGAACGCCACCATTACACCGTAGACTGTATAGTGGCAATCTATGTCGGCATCCTTCTGTGGAGAATGACTGGCTTCATTTGGTCTGCTAAAGATGCAACCAAAACCAAAAGACTCGCCAAACTTGATGAGGTCCAGAGCAGACTGATTCATGCGGCTAAGGATTCAGACATCGATGAGATTAGGGATCTCTTGAAGGAGGTGGAGAGGGCTGGTCAAGAGAGGCGGGGCTCCTCTCAATGGGCTATATGGTTATTTGCTGGCACAACCATTACTGTCTCCCTCATTATGGTGCTCCTCGCCTTTACGCTGACCAGCGACGGGTAATTCGTTGTGAAATTATCACCAGCTTCTGTATCTGATGGTTGTAACCTCTGTTGTACTTTTTTAAAGTATGTGTTGTACTTTATATGTGGTTTTATGGGTCTTTTCTGTAAACTTATTCTGTTGTTTGGACATTATTTGGAACAATGACATGATCCTGCTGTCTTGACTAGTTTCTTCTCCATTAAACACTGCACAAACACACACACAAACAAGTATATATTCTGGCTTTTTTGAAAAGATCATTTAGATATATGAAAGAGAAGCTCATTATTGGATCACATAAGTTGGAGAATCTGCTTGCTGTTCATTGCTTCACTCAAGGTAGACATGTAGAACGTCTGTTTCATGGTTTTACATCGTCGTCATCTGATACATTTACAAGGCATATTGAGATTGTTGTCATCCAAACGCAATCAACAGGTGGTGTCAATGAAGCGAACACTGATCTCGCTCAGTCATCTTCTCCATCCCAGCCTTCTTCTCATCTCTTCCATCTCCTCGACCTGTAATAGAACTTATCGTTTCCAGTGGCACATCAGGAGCGTGCATCAAGCCAGTCTATGGCGGAGAGCAGTCACTTGGGACGAACATAACCAATTGCAGGCCGAGGTGCTCCAACAGATTGATCGTGGAAGAGGACATCTACAAGAGATGGTTCAGGTCGAACGTGATCCATGACGTGGGTGCAAGGATGGTCGAGGTTTTCGTGGATGTCGTGCAAGATAGCATGCAGCTCCTGTCGCATGGAATCTCGTTGGAAGGGTATCGGGGTCTTCAACTCATCTGGAAGAGGAGGTAGAGCTTTGGATCGACGTTGTTCGACTCTTGGGGATGATGAAACGAGGTGGCCTTCCATGGGCTTTAAACTCTCCTTGGCTCACTGCTAGCGGATGGAAATCCTGCAGAGAATCATGTTCTTGGCAATGAATTCTTCTCCTTTTTTATTTGTTGATTAAGATTCCACGCCATGTTCAAAGGCATCCATCCCTTTTTTGAAGATCTAATGCTCTATTTTTAGCAAGAGCATTGGTTGCACAAATGATTTATGTGGATCAAAACCCATCAATTTCACAGATAACATTCACACAAAGATATACTTTCAATTTGCAAAAGATCTAACAATTATAACTTGAAGCTCTTGTTGTCATTGGCAACAAACAACGCATAATGAGGGAAGGAAACACACAAGCAACAACAATGGCGGAATGGTCGTCACCCTCTGTGTTAACTCTTGTGTGCCGGCTGCCTTTGTCGAGGACGACACGAAACGAGGCGTGATCTCAACTTCTGGGACGTGAGCGCAGCTTTTTGATCGCCTCCTACGTAGAATCTTACAGTGAATCTCAATGGTTAACAGTATATAAACAGAGAAGAAGAAGCTCACCACCACCGGCCGTTCCCGCTACCCTACTGTTCATGTCCTCCTCCGGCTCGCGATGGACGACGAAGGAGTGCCGTCGAAGAGCTCATCGATCAGATTCTCGAGGTCCTCCGGCCCGAACTTGATGTACTTCTCCGTCTGCCTCCCGGGGTCGAGGTACTGCGAGAACCTCCCCAGGAAGGACCGGTAGGCCGGCACCACCACCGCCGACACTGACACCCTCAGCTCCGACTGCAGCTGCTCGTCGCTCACCACCCACGAGCTCTGCGCCTTGTGGATCTCATCGAACATGGCGTTGAAGCTCTTGAACCGCTCCTTGAGCACCGGCTTGGCGACGCTCCCCCTCACCTGGAGCCCGTCGTCCCTCAGGCAGGCCAGCAGCTTCGACCACGTCTCCCGCTGGTAGTTCTTGTGGTACTGCCTCAGGTCCGACGACCGCTTCCGGTACCACGTCTCCCCCAGCAGCTGATGGATCTCCGGCGACCCCTTCACCTTCTTCGCGATGTACCTCCCGTTGTTCATCAAGAAAATGTTGCTCAAGGCCAGATCCTTGTAGAGCTTCGATTTCGACTCCAGATTGGAGTGCAGCAAGTCCATTACCTCGATTAGTTGAGCTGCGAACGGATTGTAATTGTCATTGCCGCTACTGTTGCTGTTGCGGTCGCCGTCTCCTCCACCGCCTGTCTGAGAATTTTCGCGGTCCTCGTCGAAGGATGATGGCTTCTCGGCATGCTTGTGCTCCTTGAAGACCTGCTCCAATGTGCTCTTGTACTCGCAGGCGTACTTGAGGTAGTTCATGACGTAGCGGGTGAGAGGGTGGACTGCGCCGCCCGGTACAGGGGTCTTGCTGTTGTCGGCCTTGATCGAGCTCTCCAGATCGCAGAAGATTGCGACGGCTGCCTCTCCAAGGCGATACCGCAATGACGATATCTCCGTCTTGGGATCCGCAAAGACGGAGGGTTCGTCCTTCTCGCCATCGTCGGGGAGCAGGGCTTCGACCGTCGGCAGCACGTCGCGCATGGCCTCGTAGACGTCGAGCACCTTGAACAGCTTCTCGGCGGAGCGTTTGGTCATCGTGACAGCCTCCGCGAAGGTGAGGAGCTGGACGATGGCGCCGTTGGCGAAGCCGAGAAAGAGGCGGTCGGAGATGGCGCGGTGGCTGGCGAACACAGCCTCGCACAGCTCGCGCTCGGCGGTGAAGGAGGCCGTGATGGTGTGGCGAAAGGCCTTTACCCACGTAGCGATCTCAGATTCCAAGTTCTCCCACGCCATCTTGATCACGTCTTCGATGCCAACCTTCTCGAACCCGAGGCTCGGCAGTCCTGCCTCGAATGCATTGCGTCGAGCGATGGAGAACACCTGGCAGCACTCTGTAACGTACCCGGCAGAGATCATGGCGTCGGCGATCCTGTGCAGCCTCTCGGTGTTCTCCGGTATGTATGCCTGGGAAGACTCGCAGGGACTGGATTCCGACGAGGGTGACACGCTGCGTTCCGGCTCGTGAAAGCGGTAGATTAGTGACGGCAGCTGCTTGGGCCTCGAACTGCTGCTGGCTGCTTCCTGCTTTGTTCTGGAGTCCTGAAGCAACGAGTGGAATTCGTCTTCGAGGAAGCACATGGCGTGGTGGAGGACGCTGCCGGAATGGTTCATCGCCTCGTTGTACTTGAGCTCCGACGAGAATTTCGCCACCGCCGATGTCAGTTTCGAGACCCTGTCGATGGCATCGAGGAGCGAGAGTTCGTCGTCGCACGAGGGCCATTTCTCCTCGCCGGTCTCGTATTTGGCGATCTCCTCCTCCACCAAAATGACAAACTTCTCGACGGTGGATTCGGGGATCTCGGGCGGCTCGTGGCTCCCATCTTGGCCATCTTCGACGGCGAGGAGCAAGCGGAGGAATCTATCTATGTCCTCGGAGATGGTGAGCAAAGTAGCTTCAGGCTCCTCGTCATTGCTTGCTTCTTTCTCCTCCTCCTGCTCCTTTGTGGCCTTCTCCTCCTCCCGCTCCTCCTCTATTGTCTCCTGGTCGTGTCTCTCCTTCTTCTCATAGCTCTGTTCGAGCTTGATGGAGCCTAAGGAGAGGTTGCGGTTGATCTCGCGGTGCTTCTCGTCGCGGCTGGAGGAGAAGCTGCTGGATTTCTTGGGAACATGAGGCTGGTTGCACTCCATCGGTGTCCTCCTTCCCCTGTTGTGTTCTTCTTTCCACAAAACTAGTAACAAGGCAAAGCCGACGAAGGAGGGTTACGCATAGTGAGAGAAAAAGAGAGGATAGAAGGGGAAGGGAGGGTGTCCAGCACAGAGAGAGAGAGAGAGAAAGAGAGAGAGAGAGAGGTATGGTTGTGTGAGGAAATAAGGGGGTTTGGGCTGTTTCCACTTGTACATATGTCAATATAGGGATGGGAGATGCTATTTTTGGTCCTGCAAAATAGCTCGGTTGGACCAAGTCAATTGTGCATTGGGTGAACGGGAAAGGCATAGCAGGGGACGCATGCATGGTTGGCTCCACGTACCAAAGTTGGAGCCACGTAAAAGCAGTAGTTGGCAAGAGGAGACTAAATAATTACATTAAGGATCATTTTAAAATACGCCCATTATTTTCTCAAACTTAAAAATAATATTTAAAACTTTCTTTTATATCTAATGAAAAATGACTTGGATCAATCATCGCATGACTAAAGTTGATCTAGTTCAATTTGTTTATATAAAATACATAATTAATTTTGGGAGTGCTATGATCGATTTTCAAAGCTTAAATGTATGGATATCGAGATGTAACGAGCATATTTTATATTTATTTTATATTTAATGATAAAAGATTTAGGATTATCTAAATTGATTTGATCCGAGTGCATACACTCGATAATGTTCCTTCGATACTTTAATTAAATAAGAGATAAAGAGATGATTTTTTATAAAAAAAATAAGAGACAATCCGAAGACTTTTTTATTATATCAAAACTGTAATATATTTTTTTTATAAAAAAATATTTCAAATTTGAATAGTCAGAAAAAATATTAATTTTAATAAAAAATAATTAATATGACCATTAATTTATTTCTCTACATCAATGTAAGTATGCATAATATGTGAATTAATTTGAATTATTAACTTCTCATTTACAAAATTTAGCAAAATGAACATTACTGACAACAATCTATTGTCACTATATTTTGTTACATACATGCAAACCTCAACAAGACAACTCTTGTCTTGACTTAATTGTGTCAAAGATAGATCTGATAGCATGAGTTGGGGAAATGAATTCCCCTCAATTTTTACACTGATCCTGCTGTTCTTTGTTCTTCCCTGGCAATGGAATGAGGTTGTGATCTTTTCATTAAAAAAACAATTCCAATCAAACCTTCCACAACCAATCCACATTTCATATAGAAGAAACTTTTTGGTATGCCATACAAAATTCCTGTTTCAACCATGAACACTAATTTATTCACACAAATCCAAGAATACACTGTTTTATGTCCAAGCATCTGATAACAACTTGTATCTGAATTAGAAGAAACAACTTGACAAGCATGCTTCCATTCCCACACAATTTTTTGTTGCAGACTGGGGATGAGCAAAGTCAACGGGCAGGCTTCTCATGGCCCTTGAAGGTTGTTCTTGTTCTAAGTGGTCCGCATTAAAAGTCAACCATTGCAAAACGACAAGGGCTCTTGGACCACTCATCAACAAGTCAATCAAGCAAGGATTATAGAAAGCCTCTGGCACACATTTCTGCACCATGTCAGATATGTTATCCATGCTAGACACCAAACAACACAGCCACAAGCATTTGCAACATGCTCATCCATCATTTTGGTATGTAATGAACTTAACATTAGGGAAACAAAAATATTAAACAGCATATAAACACTGCGAGTTCATTTCCTCGGTCATGATCCGTAGATGTATCAACATCTGCTTGACCAATTACATCTTAACACCAAAGAGAATCAAGCTGGTAAAGATAGAGGAATAAACAAGATACTGCATTCTACATGACAACAAACAATTTCAAGAATTTAGTAATCAGCCTGTTGCAGCAACCTATGATCGATCAATTTTAGCAACTCTTGGAGTTGCTACTAGATTCCTACCAAAGATATTATAAAGATGTAGACATGTTTCTTGACATTGTTCTTTGTAACTGTTCTCCGAGTACAACAGACAATGACCACATCTCCATACATCGTACATGGCATGGCGATACTCCCAAGATGTTTATCGAATTAGTAGATCTCTAGATTTAGGTTCCTGCCATCCTGAACCACGATCTAAAATCCAGAAATAATTAAACCAAGGTAAATCAGTTCCAAGACAAATTACTGACAAAATCGTTGTTCATAAGAAAGAGCAGTGATATCCAGCAGTAGCAAACCAACAATCTATCATAGTATATACAGAAAGAATCTAAATTCAGAAAAGCAAGAAATGGTACCTCTTTGAGATCATGGTGTTCTGAACAGGAAAGAAATGGATAGGAAAAACGTAAAGAAGTAAACCCTCAGAAATAAGTTGGCAGGGGAAGCTGAGACAAGTCTGGAAAAATGCATTTCCTTTGATAAGGCCTGAATCAGGACTAAAACAAGTATATAACAAGATGCATATTGTCACCAAGTCAAATAAGATGATGAAACACATCTCTCCCTCTCTCTCTTCTCGAGTATAGAGGTACCACTTGAGAAGTGTTTGATCAGTGGAGGAAGTCCTTTCTAAAAGGAAATAAATCTTGATGAGAATATCGCCGTACAGAACCAAAACTGCTAACTTCGTGTTATTGGGTAGAGATGTGCACTCATAACTAAACAATACAAGAAGCAGACCAAACTACGATGCTCGGTAGGCCAACCTGTTTAGAAGACTCTCCAAGCATAACAGTTTTCGGAATATGATTATTTACAGATCATGAAATTGTAACGACAATTATTGATCCAATACTCCACACATGAATAAATAGATTACCCTGTGTTCATGCTCGGGCAATGGAAATGCATCAATGATTGTTTGAAAAAACTAGGTAGATTGGAATAATGAAGACATGTACACCAAAGACACTAAAACATAACACAGAGAATCACAAAATTCAATCCAATCCCTTCTTTTTACAAATGTGTTTTGGTAAATACAAGAGCACATTACCTGCTTAGATTATTTGTGGAAGAAAACATTTCATCCATCTCTTTGATTCCTTCCAATTGCAGGATCTTCCATCCATCCCTAGCCTGCCACCACATGCAGCTTGGAAACCCAAGGAAAGCAAGATGATATTATTATATGACACAAATTTTGCACACTCAATTCCATTTCAAGAACACCTCAATGTGATTTCTTCATTCAGCACCATTCAAGCAATTCAACCCCTCGGTGCGACTTCGTACAATCCGAAGGAAAACTTCCCTGACCTGACGCTCCAATGGATCAAGACCTTCCTTCATAGCTTCGTAGACTTGGGCCAGCTCCTGCAGACCCTGCCTCACCTCCATCGCCTTGTCGTCTGCCATGGGAAACTGGGCGGCATCCATCAGGTCCGTCAGGTGGTGCACGCACTTCTCGATCTGGTGGATTTCCTTCAACAGTCCAATCGAGTTCTTTCTGTCCTTCTTCTTGGACTCCTCCACGATCCTCTCGTGGAGGGACATGATCGGACCCGACCAGAGGTAGCTCCGAGGGACGGAGAAGTGGATCTGGAGACCACGGTCTTGGCAGGGGATCGCCGCCACGAGGGCCCACATCACGAAGAGGAGCAACGAGTTCATCGTGTACACAGGCACCGCGAGCCCCGCCGTCTCCACGACCTCGTGGCCACGAGGTGCGGCTATGTTGCTCCCGATGGCCTGAAGCTGCCGCGCTGCGGACCAGGATCGGGAGACGCTCCAGGAGAGGGAACGGAAGTGCGAACGACGTCCGCTGCTTGATGAGGAGGATCCGCTATTCCGGCCAAAGGAACGGTTGCGGTGAGACATGACGGAGCCTGTGTCCTTCTCGTCGAGCATAAGGATGGCGAGGTCGCCGAGCGCCTTCTTGGCCCGGCGGAGCTGGCCCTCGCTGAGTTCCCGGTGACCGGGACCGAGGGTCACGAGCACGATCTCGAGGTGCTTCCGCCACTGCCGAACCTGATCGACGCCATCGCGCACGGCGTTGCAGACGTCGAGCGCCTTCACGGCGCGCTCAAAGAAGTCGGACACGAGGCGGTCGATCAGGGTCGGGGGGCGGCGGTGGCCGAAAAGGATCACCCGGAACTCCTCCTGGCACATCAGGAAGGTGTCGAGGAGCCGACGGATCCAGGAGATGGAGAGAATCTCATCGCCGCCGCCGGCGAGGTCGTTGAAGAGGTCGGCAACCTGGCGCTGGAAGGCGTCGAACTCCCGCTGCTCGCCAGCGTCGATGTGGTGGCGGTGGTGTGCGTCCATCGGGTGGGCCGCGTGGTCGCGCCGGAGGCTCAGGAACGAGCGGCCGGTGGACGCGAAAGGGGCCGACAAGCCCTGGAAGTCCGCAGCGGGCATTGTCACACCGCCGAATCCCCCAAAACGAAGACCAGGGGCATCAGCGGAATCCCGAGTGCGGTCGAAATTGAAAGAGAGGTGGGGAGATTGGAGGAGGGGAAGCAGGGAATTCGATCGATGGCGGAGGTCGCCGATGCCGGACGCCCGAAACCCTAGTGGTCCTCTTTTATCGCCATTGGAAAGCGTCTCGCCCTTCCTTTGGGCGGGGCCCATAAATTATTCCTTTCTTGGCGGTAAAAAGGACCAGAGACAGAGGGGAGGGGAGAGGGTCTTTGTTTTAACCGCGTCGCGATAGAGCAGACGCTCTCGTGCCACGTGGCGACACGACCGGTTCGCATACACGTCGACTGAAGGCGTACCCCGGTGGGTCCAAGCGACGTGTGCGCCCTACCGCATCCGGGCGGATGCTTTTCCTCCGGAGGGCCGCGCTTGATCTCCGCTCGGTGGAGATGGACCGGGTCCAGGTCATCGTCATGCGATTTTGGTTTGACCAAAATAAACCGGATGACTGGGGCCCAACGCAACGAGAGGCCAGAGGCTCGTCCACGTCCCCAGAGGATTCGAAGCGATAATTAATACTTCCATCCCGCCGCCCACCCCCGTTCACACCGTCCAAGTAGTCACGATCCGTTCCGCGGGGCCCACATCAGCCACCAATAAATATCGTTAGGTTCGGCGGATAAGCCACCGGCGAAGTAAAATTCACGTGGCGATTTACTCGGGGAGAGGATAACTAAAGTATAGAAAGGGTGCACCGGATTCGTCAGCCATCGACCGTCCGATGAAGCGTCGGTCAGGGACGGACGGGCTTGATGCGGAGGACTTGGAAGCGGTCAACGATGTTGACCAGTGATCGCAGCAAGGTGACGTCCGATGAGGACAGCCTCAAGTAATATATCATATACCTATTTAGCGTGGGTTGACGTTATAGATGCATCTGAATAAGTCAAACGAGGAGTGAAGTCAAACCAAAAAAATATCTACAACACATCAAAACATATCACATGACCACATTCAAACCATGCAATGGGTATGTCAGGGCCGGTCTGCCATGGGATCTAAAAGTATGAGATAATATATTAAGCATTCCGGCATTCTATTTTGTGTATGGATAGGGATAATATTAGATAAAATATAAAAAAAAGAGAAGAAATTCCACATATTGCACGTGCCAAGAAAGTCTAGAAGAGCAATGCACGTGGATGGCAGGTCAAACGACATCATCTAAGGATGACCATGGACTTGCAATGACAGCCATATGTTCTCGTGAATGAAGAGCCATCATTTACTCACAGTGGCCTAACACCTGTCATGGTTTGACCAGTACTGGCAATTGATAGATGTCTGCCAGAAAGAATGTTACATATATTAATGGATTTGGCAGGTCAAAATGTACAACAGAAGAGGCCAGAGTTGAAGTGGATGACAAGTCTGAATATGTATCAAGACAAGGAGGAATGGGATCATTATTGGCATCACAAAAGGACACAGGAGATTGAACAGTGGAAGCCAAGTAGCTGCAATAATCATTAAGAATTAGCTTTTATATAGTACATTGATATACATATTATGTAAGGATTATATAATATAGAAATTGTAACATAAACAATGATTTCAATGTTTTTGTTTGACAAGAGCCTATTTAACATCCCCAACACAAACTCAACTCTACTAAATCATATATTTAATTACTAACTCAGTTGATTTTCTTATATATATATATATATATATATATATATATATATGTAATTCATTTTATCAAAAATAAAATAGGATATAATTCATTATATCTTAATAGATCTGTCATCTCTGGTGGATGATTTGCCTCTTGGGCAAACAGTTTGTGAGTCGTGGCACAATGCTTCTAGAGAATGTAGTATCCATAGAATGTGAGAAGAAATACCAACCAACCATGCATTTCAATGGCGGCCACCTTCATTAGATTATTGGGTTTGATTGGATTGATGTCGATGTTGCACCAAAAATAGCCAGCCAGCATCAACATCAGGATCAGATGCAATGGTCCATTTAGTGAACTTGAAGATTATTCAACATGACTGGGTAAAAATCACATGTAGGGATTTGGGGAGGTCACAAGGAACATTAGAGCAGGCATCAGCATCATCCCTGGTCAGTACAGTCTCTTACCAGTGGAGAGCTTGGAGGTTGATTCCCATGTGTGAATCATATGTGATTATTGAATGATCTAAGATGATCATCTTGTGACCTTATGAGTCATGTAAGATTAAGATTGATGCGACCTCTTACATAACTTGGCTGCTCAAGATATCATAAACAACTAAAAGGAAAACCATTCATGGCCAATCCACTATTTGGAATTTTTGTTCAGTCAAGTCACAAGCACATCATCCTCTCCTCTGATGATAAAAGAAGCTTACCTCCAAAATTAAAAGATAACAAAAATTTCAAATGATCATTGGGAGTTCGTAATAGATAAGAGGGTAGACTAATCAAAAGTAGAAGATGAATTTGGTGTAATAATAAGACAAGATTATTTCTTTGTGACATGAGTAACATCATAGTATTGATGGAAGCCTTCTGTTTGACTCTCCTCTCCTCTCAATATATATATATATATATATATATATATATATATATATATATATATATATAGAGAGAGAGAGAGAGAGAGAGAGAGAGAGAGAGAGAGTGTGTGTTAACTAATTGGAGAATATCCATTAAAGTACCAAATGTTTTGGTAGCCAAATTTGGGCTGCTAATTCACTTGGGGCCTAACTCTGTAGCCCCAATAGGCTTTTTTCAGCTGTTGGGTGAAGCCCAAACCCATCTATAATAAAATAATAATAAATTTGACGTAGTGAGAGTGCTGATCCAATTTTTTTTTAGTACAGATGTTGAAGAAGGAGAGGTGATATACTGTGACTCTATGGTAGTCCTAATGGGATTGTAAGTTGTTTTGGCCGAGAGATATCAGAGCATGGATGTGAAATCAGAATTATTATCATGATTCATTAGAATTGTTATTCTGTATATCTAAATTTTCTTGGAGGTTTTTGATGCAGAGAGTATGTTTGTAATCCTTTCATATGGTTTTGCTGCTTTGAAATAAAAATAATAATAATAATAATAATAAACTGGTCACAAGTTCTTATGGCTTTAGAACACAACTCAGCTGTAAAAGCCTTCTTTGTCCTTCTCTGTCCAGGTTGTGTTCCAAGTGAAATGTCAGTGTTCGCCACAGTCCCAAGATCGGTGGTTCTCAGGATTAGGGTTCATGAGTTGATGCAGCGACCAAGCTCCACCAGAGGTTCATAGATACTGTGAGGAAGTCTTTGGTGATTTGCTATCACTGCACGCAAGAAGACAAGACAAGACAACGTCACTACTTTTATGAGATCTTCCTTCTGTGAAGCTGTCACTCTAATCTCCTAGGTCATCGGCTGCTAGCTTCCAACTCCTTGTGCTTCTTCTTCTGGTTTGTTCTGTGATCTACGGTGGATAAGAGGGATGAGAGATGAAGATGCCTGTGGCCCACAAACACTGCGTTGGAGGAAGGTGCTCCATGCTCGATGACTGACACGACCAAAATAAGCCAGTCTCATCACCAACACCAACATCGACTACTCAGGTGGATGCAAAGTGCTCGACACTGTGAACCCGCACATCCATTAATGGTGGTGGGGGTTGCAGATGGCACTCGTACGTGATGCTGCACGGTGCTTTGAGATTCTCAGGTAGTCCTGATGGGTGGCGCCGATCCACTGCATGCAATATACGTCGATTCCATTACAGTATTATGTTGCGTTGTTGTGTTATAGCAACTTAAACTTAGTAAGCACAATGCAATGTTATAAGCAACCATACTTTGTTTCATTGGGATTATGGATGGCAGAATGTCCTCTTTGAGAGTCGAACAAATGACTCGATTAACTATCAAATCATTCCCATCTTAATCATCTTTACTTTCAGATTAGGTACCATGTTATCTAACCCCATCTACCTACTTCATCAAATAAGCTGTACATGTTTATTGGCTGCCGATAGAGACTTCTATCCCAGTTTACATCTCGATGATGACTAACAGTCCAAAGAGAAAGTGTAATAAGGACCCATCTATTAAAGTCGATTGCTTTCTTAGTAGTCATAAAGCTAGCAAAAGGGTGTGTTCCAATTAGAATCCGAAGCTTTTGTAGATACTTTCGATACTTGTGGGGTTAAGAGATCACGCATCTTAAAGTAATGCAACTCTTTCTCACTGTTCAATTCGAGTAAGTTTGCTTTGTGGTCGTCCCTCCCAAAGTTTGATGTGCACATCAACGGGCAAAAAAGAAGACCTTTAGCTGCTACTTTAAGAGTTATTTCGAATCAATCAATTGCTTGATACATATTTGGATCTTCTTTCTACCAAAATGCATGTAGAACGTGTGTTCAATGCTTCAAAGATAATGTGAACTGTTTGAAATGTGCTTAAGGAATCTAACGGAAAGAATGATTGAGTCATGAAAGTTATCCTTGGAGTAGTTGAATCTTTTGGTTGATTTCAAAGGTTACAAATCATAATCCTTTTCTTCATATATATATATATATATATATATATATATATATATTCTATTATGCAATGATATATTTTAAGGTTACAATTATGGTAGTAACATCTTAACCATACTGAGAGAGAGAGAGAGAGAGAGAGAGGAAACTTTGACGTCCAATCCACCAATTGTTGGACAATGAACCCACAACCACATACAGGAAAGTGGGTCTTTAGGTTTCAATAACAACAAGATTTGACTGTTCCTTGATAACACACCATTCCCTGTGGTTGCATAATTGTCTGATGATGCAAATGAAAGTAACCTATCTCAGTGACAACCATCAAATCCTTGCAAGCCGATGGTCTTGCTGCAGCAGATTCCACATTCTTATCCAAGGAACAATTATATATCTGGACGGCACATATCTTTCCGCCACACTTTCAAGTACTCCATCGAAGGAAGATACAAAGGGTTGAAAGTTCCTTGGGGTTCTCACTGGGATGCTTTAGCAACCCAAAGCTATGGCCTCCAAAACGCCACATTTTGCACACACTCTCTTGCACTTTGTTGAGAGAAAATGACTTAGATTTCCCTATCTCACTTTATTCAGTATTGAACATGATGGACTTCCTACCTCACTGTATCATAGGGCAATTAATACTTCCATTGATGCTTTACTCACGATAATGCCATCTAATGAAGCTGATGGAGAAGATAATGATGGATCAAATGCAGAATCTTCGATTGCGATGAGCATTTTAAGGTGTCTGGTGTTCTTTAAATTCCAACCGGAAGAAGATTCAAACTCACATGTTTGAGGTCAATGTCACTGTGATTAGAGCTCTGAAAGAGAAGGGTTTGGAGCTGCACTGCCCAAATTAGTGGCAGAGTCAGCTGATGTCATGTCCCACGAAGATACTTGATGTCGATTCTCCTCGCTTGGTAATTTGCTTTCTTTCTTCTTCCACCAAGATGGTGTTCCTTGGTCTTCTTTAGAGTTTCGAGTACGTACATGGCGATCAACTGGTAACGTCAGTGCCTGTGTGGGCCAAGACAGTGTTCGAAGCCACAAGGAATTCCTCACTGACAGCAAGATGAGTGCAAAAGTACATTTGACATGATAAATATGGAAATAAGAAGGTACCACAATATTGATTAGGTAGACATTCCTTACTAAGATCCTATGGTTTTGCTCATCCATTGTTCTCTGAATTCTTAAAATGCAATCGAGAATTCACAAGAAAAAGAGTGACATATTATCCTTTTAGATTATTTCGTTTGTCATCAAAACCATGTTTATTAACAAAATTGATAGTGAATGAAGCAATATTAGATTGTAATGAGTCTTGCGCTTAAGATTAACTTCATAATCACAAAGTTATCATGAGTACAAATTAATAATAGAAAATAATATTTTTATCACTAAGAGATGCATCAATCATAGCAATTGTATGTACTATATCTTAATGGTTATCAGAGTATCATGAGAGGACTACGAGATGAGTTGACATACATTGTTTTAAGCTTTGACTAAATTTTCATAAAAATATTTTGTGGATGTCATATTAAAAAATAGTTTGATAGGAAAGAGAGATAATGATGATCTTTGAAAATCCAAAAAATATATTTAGGATTAACAACCTCAATTTTATCCTCTTTAATTATTTATGAAAGATAAGTGTTTATCAAAAAAGCTAGACCATGACATGACATTAATGAATAATATTTTATTATAAAATTTAAAGAATAGATAATGACAATCGATTAGGATTGATTGATAGAAGCATCATATTCTAAAGCAGGAAGAAAGGAAGCTTTGGGCAACAATGACATGTCCTCTAATATCATAAAACAAATGATGAAGCAATAGTGTTCATTGACATTATATATGAAATATATAAGTAAACAAATATTACAAAATAGAAAATTATGAGATTTTGGTGATAATACAAATTAGGAATAAGTACAAAAACTCATGAAGGACTAATATATATGACTTGAGAGAGAATCATGATTTCTCATTCCTAATATGATTAAGATAGTCACCACGTTTCCTTCTCCCTAATATGATTTCTTCATCCTAAACGGAACTAATATATATGATTTGTGAAGGCTTTAAGCTATGTTTTCTGCAAGCATGTCATTAGCTCCCCAAAAGGGTTGTCCAAATCCTACGATGGCATCTCCTTATGATGCAGTTAGGCGTGTCATTCTTCCATCACTCTATTTAAGGAGGGAGAAGGCTCATCTCATCCCCATCATCTCTTCCTCCCCTCTCTTCCACATCCTTCGCCTCCATGGATGCGCAGAAACCCTATCTTGCTGCAGTCCTCGTACAGCTGACGTACACTGGCTTCTACGTGATGTCAAAGGCCGCCTTCGACGAGGGTGTGAGCACGTTCGTCTTCATCTTCTATCGACAAGCAGCTGCTTGTGTGATATTGGTACCACTCGCTGTTATCTTCGAGAGGTATACGCATCGGTTCCCAAATACACACAGCATAGTCTTCTGTTGTTTGTGAACTGGATGTTGATTTCAGGAAAAGGTCTCCGCCATTGAAGCTCGTGACGGCTGTGAAGATGTTCTTGCACGCGCTGATCGGGTGTGTATGTTACTGACGTTGGTTTCCGCTGATTTCTGATCTGTCAGAGAGGAGTTTGTGTTGCCTTTTTGTTGGTCTAACTCGGTTTGCGATCATTTTAGGATTACCTGCAGCTTAAACATGTACAACGTTGGCTTGAAATATACTACAGCATCAGTGACATCGGCAGCTACGAACTCAGTGCCAGTGTTTACCTTCTTTCTGGCCTTACTCCTCCGGTTTGTGGCTCGTGTATTCTCCTGAATTATATGTTTCTATTTCAATGATGAAGCTTAATATATAGACATATATATATGCTACAGGATGGAGAGCATCAAAGTAAAGAGCCTCTCAGGAATAGGTAAAGCAGTGGGAGTAACACTTTGTTTGGCTGGTGTTGCAGCGATTGCCTTCTATAGAGGCCCTCGCATCCACCCTTTGAACCTCCATGGCCACTTCGCCCACAGCGCGGGCCAACGAGACCATGCGCCGGCCAACACACCGATGGCCACCTGGATCGAAGGAACCTTCTTCGTCATCGGTGCCAACCTCACCTGGTCCTTGTGGCTGGTCTACCAGGTACTGACCGATACCCGAGAACTGCTCGCTGTAGAAGATTGGGAGTGCGCAGTGCCAACCACCTCTTTCTTGACAGGGGATTTTGCTGAAGGAATACCCCTCCAAGCTTCTGTTAACCACGCTTCAGTGCCTCCTCAGCACGGTTCAGTCGCTTTTTGTGGCCATGGCGTTCGAGCGAGAGAGCTCCAAGTGGAAGCTGCACTGGGACATGGGCCTACTTGCCATTCTCTACTCTGTAATAGCAATTCTCGCCACAGTCATTTCTTCACATGATGATGAAGAAGCCTATTTGCAGTTCTCACCACCGTCTTCTACTCTGTTGTCGTGCTTGACAGGGGTTCATCGTTACGGGAGTTTCTTTCTACTTGCAGAGCTGGTGCGTTGAGAAGAAGGGCCCTGTTTTTGTGGCAATATTCACACCACTGTCTCTTGTTTTCACCATGATATGCTCGACTATTTTCTTAGGGGAGATGATTACTCTAGGAAGGTGGATGATCGAATTCTTCGCTCTCCCAAATTGAGTGTCTAATTTAGCTAATCTAATGTCATGTCAACTCCTGGATTTCAGTATTTTAGGTGGACTTCTAATGGTGGGAGGCCTGTATAGTTTTCTATGGGGAAAGAGCAAGGAGACCATGCCCTGCGAGGTTTCAATTGAAGATGGAAACACCTGCATGCAAGAGAAGGATGTGCAACCACTTTGATGTTATTTTTAGAGTGCTATAGTTTTCTACGGGGAAAGATCCAGGAGACCATGCCCTGTGAGGTTTCAATTGGAGATGAAAAGACCTGCATGCAAGAGAGGGATGCACAACCACTTTAATGTTATTTTTAGAGTGATATACGTGAGGATCTGATCATAAATCTTGTAACAGTGACTCTTTTGATCACTATATATATATATATATATATATATATATATATATATATATATATATATATATATATATATATCAGTGGGATTTTGCAGCTATAATGCTCATCATATATATACTTTCTTTCTGTTTAGTACTCATTTTATCGGATTCAAGTCAATGTGTCTATTGAATGAATACATAGTTAGTACAAAGAAAGAAACATTGTGATGATGAGCATACCAAGTGCAATAAGAAAACAGGTTTCCAGAACAGAATTGTTATCTGTTGGATTTCAGAGAGAGATGAATCGAATGATTGGTAGAAAAGGTGGAGGATGAATTCTTCCAATCATATCATACAATTAGAGCAAGCTAATAGCTGGAGGTTTTATTAGCAAGCTAATAAAAGCTGTTGGATTTCAGAGACCGATCACTACAGTTCGCAGGTTCAAATGACAGCTTCCCCCCAGCGAGATCATAGACGACGTGCATGTTCTGCTGCTGAAAGTTGCCCGAGATGGAGAAGTTGAACGGAGGCCTCAAGATTGCCAAGCACATCCAGCCGTCACTCGGATCCACTAGCATATCCGCGCCATCAAAATGGAAAGCCAAGTTCGGCACTGCCACCTGTTGGTGAAATGATGCACCGTGGCTGATGAGTCAGCTCGACCTGGTCCATGAGCCGACGTCGGGAGTCTTCAGTCGGTTGAGCTATCCGTCGGGGTTGGTCACGCCCTCCAGACGATAAGTTGGCGCCGAAATATTGTTTGACGTGTCTTCATCGGGACGCTGGTTGGTGCGCCGGAAGGAAGGACAACTCTATCGATCGAGACGATCTCGTCTCGGGCGTCGCCACTTTTCTACATAGAAGGCCTCCGTCGGGTGGTTACCAACTGTGGCCCCTTCGACGAGCAAGTCAATGGTGGATCGATTGTTGTTTGTTTTTTCTTCCCCTAGATTGGATGCTGGCCAGAGGCTTTTATACAATTGTATGAGGGTCGATTGTACGCGAGTTTGGCATGACGACCGATCCTTGAGGGGTGAGATGGTACCTTTGTGCGGTCGCCATCCCGGGACATATGGAATGGCGCCATGCAGCGCCTTCTCGAGCTTTTCGGGACGGGACGTGCCGAGCAATGCCTTGGTACAGATTCCGGCTCGGCGCGTGGGGGTGTTCCTCTTGCTGACTTGGCTGCAGCGTGGCGTGGCATTGGTTGTGACGTTGTTTGGACCTAAAATATACCTTATCACTTCTCTCCCCTTCTTCCCCTCCTCCCCACTCTCCCCGGCTGCGAGAGGGCGAGGGGCGTGCCTAGGTCGGAGTGTTGCGGTTGCATCACTTACTTATGAGGGAAAGTTGGATTGGCTCGTCATGAGGCAGTTTGTGGGGCGGCGCCTCGTGCCTTGGGAAGGGTTGGCTCCGTTGGTCAAGCGGCTGGGCCTAGGTGAGATGGGACTGATGAGTCATTGGCCAAGGGACCGAGCTGTGGGATTCGGGCGAACACTAGACCTTTTAGCCGAGTGACTGATCTCGGGCTTAGATTATGGCCAGCGAGTTGGGAGTCAGAGATCAAGCTGGCGTGACTTGGAATAAAGACTGGTGAGTTGCAAGTCGGAGGACCGATCTAGAGCGACCCGAATAAAACTGACGAGTCACAAGTTGGAGATAAGAGCTAGCGCGACTCGTGAAGAGATTGGTGAGTCGTAAGTCGGAGATCGATCTGGAATGACTCGGTAGGAGATTGGTAAGTTGCAAGTCGAAGGACCGATCTGGAGCGACCCGGATAAAACTAATGAGTCACAAGTCGAGAACCGATCTAGAGCGACCCAGGAAAAGACTAGCGAGTCGCAAGTCAGAGAATCGATCTGGAGCGACTCAGGAAAAGATTTGGCGAGTTGCAAGTCGGAAGACCGATCTAGAGTGACTCGGTATAAAGAATGGCGAGTCGCAAGTCGGAGGATCGATATGGAGCGACTCGGGAAAATATTTGGTGAGTCGCAAGTCGGAGGATCGATTTGGAGCGACTCAAGAAAAGATTTGGTGAGTTGCAAGCCGGAAGACCGATCTGGAGTGACTCGGTATAAAGACTGGTGAGTCGCAAGTCGGAGGACCGATCTGGAGTGACTCGGGAAAAGATTTGGCGAGTCACAAGTTGGAAGATCGATCTGGAGCGACTCAGTATAAAGACTGGCGGATCGCAAGTCGGAGGACCGATCTGGAGTGACCCGGGTAAAACTGACAAGTCATAAGTTGAGAAACGATATGGAGCGACTCGGGAAAAGACTAGCAAGTCGCAAGTTGGAGGACCGAACTAGAGTGACAAAAGAAAAGATTTGGCGAGTCGCAAGTCGGAAGATCGATCTAGAGCAACTCGGTATAAAGACTAGCGGGTCGCAAGTCGGAGGACCGATCTAGAGCAACCCGGATAAAACTGACGAGTCACAAGTCGAGAACCGATCTGGAGCGATCGGGAAAAGACTAGCAAGTCGCAAGTCGAATGATCGATCTAGAGCGACCCAGGAAAAGACTGGCGAGTCGCAAGTCAGAGGACCGATCTTGAGCGACTCGGGAAAGGGGAAAGATTGGTGAGTCGCAAGTCGGGGACTGATCTGGAGCGACTTAGGAAAAGGGAAAGACTGGCATGTGTCACTGGGTGGCATGTTGGGGTTTTCACGGGTGCCACCGCGCCACGTGTCACGTCGGATGGAGCGGCGCAGGGCTTGGCGGGAAACTTCCTATCACGGGTGGCTTCTGGCGGGAAGTCTCTTGTCATGGGCTACTTCTGGTGGGAAATCTTTCATGATGAAGTGCCTCTGGTGAGCTCCGAGGCCGGCGAATCCGGGGGAATCCGAGGAGTCATGATGGGCCTTGAATGCTGCGGCCATCTCTCTCCTCGGGTAGCCCAATCTTCGCTTTGCGGTGGATCAACTTGCCCTTTATAAGTTTCCTCCAAGACAGTTGCTGTCACTTTGCTCAGTCCTTCGTCCTGCACCCCAGCTCCTTCCTTCCAACCTTGAGGTCGGGAATGTCTCTGTCTTCCTCTTTGCCTTCTTCTTCCTTGTCTTCTTCTTCTTTGTCTTCTTTTTCTTCATCTTCTTCTTTTGACTCTCCTCTCCTCTCAATATCAATCCTTTTATATATATATATATATATATATATATATATATATATATATATATATATATGGAGAGAGAGAGAGAGAGAGAGTGAGAGAGTGTGAATGTATGTGTGTTAACTAATTGGAGAATATCCATTAAAGTAGCAAATGTTTTGGTAGCCAAACTTGGGCTGCTAATTGACTTGGGGCCTAACTCTGTAGCCCCAATAGGCTTTTTTTCAGCTGTTGGTTGAAGCCCAAACCCATCTATAATAAAATAATAATAAATTTTATGTAGTGAGAGTGCTGATCCAATTTTTGTTGAGTATAGATGTTGAAGAAGGAGAGGTGATATACTGTGAGGCTATGGTAGTCCTAATGGGATTGTAAGTTGTTTTGGCCGAGAGATATCAGAACATGGATGTGAAATCAGAATTATTATCATGATTCATTAGAATTGTTATTCTGTATATCTAAATTTTCTTGGAGGTTTTTGATGCAGAGAGTATGTTTGTAATCCTTTCATATGGTTTTGCTGCTTTGAAAAAAAAAAAAAAAATAATAATAATAAACTGGTCACAAGTTCTTATGGCTTTAGAACACAACTTAGCTGTAAAAGCCTTCTTTGTCCTTCTCTGTCCAGGTTGTGTTCCAAGTGAAATGTCAGTGTTCACCACAGTCCCAAGTTCGGTGGTTCTCAGGATTAGGGTTCATGAGTTGATGCAGCGACCAAGCTCCACCAGAGGTTCACAGATACTGTGAGGAAGTCTTTGGTGATCTTCTATCACTGCACGCAAGAGTGGAACAAATGACTCGTTTAACAATCAAATCATTCCCATCTTAATCATCTTTACTTTCAGATTAGGTATCATGTTATCCAACCCCATCTACCTACTTCATCAAATAAGCTGTACATGTTTATTGGCTACCGATAGACTTCTATTCCAGTTTACATCTCGATGATAACTAACACTCCAAAGAGAAAGTGTAATAAGGACCCATCTATTAAAGTTTATTGCTTTCTTAGTAGTCATAAATCTAGCAAAAGGGTGTGTTCCAATTAGAATCAGAAGCTTTTGTAGATAATTTCGATACTTGTGGGGTTAAGAGATCACGCAACTTAAAAGTAATGTAACTCTTTCTCACCGTTCAATTCGAGTAAGTTTGCTTTGTGGTCGTCCCTCCCAAAGTTTGATGTGCTCATCATCGGGCAAAAAAGAAGACCTTTCGCTGCTACTTTAAGAGTTATTTCGAATCAATTTTATTGCTTGATACATACTTGCATCTTCTTTCTACCAAAATGCATGTAGAACGTGCGTTCAGTGCTTCAAAGATAATGTGAACTGTTTGAAATGTGCTTAAGGAATACAACGGAGAGAATGATTGAGTCATGAAAGTTATCCATGGAGTAGTTGAATCTTTTGTTTGATTGCAAAGGTTACAAATCATAATCCTTTTCTTCGTATATATTCTCATAAGGTATATTTTGGGTCCCAGCCATGTCATAACCAATGTCGCACCACGCCGCAGCCAAGTCAGCAAGAGGAACACCCCCACATGTCGAACAAGAATCCGTACCAAGGCATTACTCGGCACGTCCCGTCCCAAAAAGCTTGGGATGACGGTCGCATAAAGATACCATCTCATCCCTCGAGGATCGGCCGCCATGCCAAACTCGCATACGACCGACCCTCATACAGTTGCATAAAAGCCTCTGGACCGCATCCGACCTAGAAGGAGAGGAAAAAACAACACTCAATCCACTACTAACTTGCTCGTCGGAGTGGCCACAATCGGTAACTACCCGACGGAGGCCTTTTGTGCAGGAAAGCAATGGCGCCTGAGACGATATCATCCCGATCGATAGAGCCGCACTTCCTCCTGGAGTGCCAACCATTGACCCAACGAGGAGACGTCAATCAATAGTGCGATGCCAGCCCGTAGTCTGGAGGGCGTGACTAACCCCGATGGACAGCTCAGCTAACCGAAGACTCTCGACATCGCCCCGTGGACCAAGCCGTGTTGACTCACCAGCCACGACACATCAATTCACCAACATTTTTGGTGCTAGAAGGAGGGCCATGTCGCAGGAGAATCGTGCAGGATCTCTCCCCGAGGGAAAACCATCAGCCGGTCACCCCTCTACTAAGCCCGGAGATCAACCCCTCCCCATCCTCGGAGACGGGGGAATCCCAGCCTCGACGCCAAACCGCTATTGGCGCTTGTTCAACAACCCGGGGTTGTCACCCCTTGGACTTACCATGGGACCCTCAGTCGTTTCGCCCGAGGCGTTCCTCAGCCTAGCCAAGCAAGTACATGCAATGGCGAGGATGATGCAGACAATCGTCTCACTCATTCTCCAGATCGTGCAGCTAGCAGCTCCCCCGATCAACTCAACATAGCAAAGGTCAAGCAGGGAGCAAGCCGAGACGGGAGAAGCCCGAGAGCAGACGATGAACCTGTGTGGCCTACCCGAGCAGAGCATACCTGCACCCTATCGGGTCACACCGCCCCACTATGAGCCTGATATCATATCGTCCGACTCAGCGGACGACTCGTTTAGGATCCAGCTGTCTCGTGCCAACGCCTGGACAAGTTCTAACGCGAGTTCCAGAAGTCTAGGAGCGAGATGGGTGAAGGTAGCTCGGGCGGATCCCCCTTCACTCAGGAAATACGGGACAAGCTTGTACCCCTCAATTTCAGGCTATCAGCATTGGAGAAGTATGACGGTGGCTCTGACCCCACAGAACACGTCGCCGCGTTTCGAGCTTAGATGGCCCTCTATGGCACCTCCGTTGCCCTAATGTGTCGGGCATTCCCAACCACTTTTAGGGGATCGACACGAGTGTGGTTCAGCCGACTACGCCCGTCCTTGGTCTCGTCCTTCGACCAACTCGCAAGGGAGTTCGAGCAGAACTTCCTTGCTAGCGTGCAACCTAGGCCTTCCATGGCCACCTTGCTCTCATTATCCCAGCGCGAAGACGAGTCGTTCTCTTAGTTCGTGGCACATTTCGCCTCTGAAATCCGGGGATTCCCGGACACTCACCCTTCTTTAATCATGCATGCGTTTTTGATGGGTTTAAAGCCTTCAAGGTTCTTTTGGTCATTGATCGAGAAGCCGCCATCAACCATCCCCGAGATGCTCCAATGCGCCAACCAATACATTGCCGCCGAAGCTCTGGTGGCAGGAAAGTGCATGGATGGAAAGAGGCCAAGGGCAGAACTGCCTCGAGGAACGACCTCAGCAGCCTCGGTGCAACCTCGCCGGAGGCTCGACTGACACGAGCTGCCGCTCTCAAGGCCCCCGCTCCTCCCTCTGAACACATCTTGTACTAAGATCTTCCACCAAATCAAGGAGAAAGGCTTCTTGCGACAGCCCAACCCCATGAAAGCTACTCATAAAGACCGGTCCAAATATTGCAGGTTCCACCAAGATTACGACCATGACATTGAAGACCATCGCGACCTCTAGAATCAAATCGAGGATCTGATCCGAAGAGGTCACCTCGGATGCTACCTCAAGGAACCCCGGGAAGGTACTCCATGCCCCAGGGTACCCGTCGAAAGGCAGATCGATGTCATCTCCGGAGGACCGACAGCCGACGACAACAACTCAACGGCGAGGAAGGCCTACGCCTGAAGCATGGTGGAAAAATGCCCCCGACCCAAGCTCGAGCCAGAAATCACTTTCAGAGATGAAGAGGTTGAGCTCTCCCATCACGATGATGCTTTGGTGATCTCCATCCGGATCGCCAACGCTCGAGTCAAAAGGGTAATGGTTGATACTGGGAGCTCTGCCAACGTGCTATACCTTGATACCTTCAAGAAGCTTGGCTTAACCAACAAGGACCTTACCCTCATGGCGTCAGCACTCACTGGGTTCACCGGGGATTCTATCTCCCCACTCGGGACCACCATCCTCCCTGTCACTATCAGGGAAGAGCCGAGAGCAATGACAATAATGACTACATTCATGGTAGTCAATCTACCCTTGGCCTACAACGTCATCCTCGGCCGACCAACGCTCAACAAGTTAAAAGCGATGGTTTTCACCTACCGCCAGGCCATTAAGTTTCCAATGTCGATAGGGGTCGGGGAGTCCCGAAGTGACCCGAGAGAATCAAGGCGATAGTATCTTGCAACGGTTACTCTCCCGAAGAAGTCATGCCCTCGTCACGTCCCCGATCCCCGTGAAGGAGCTGTAGCGCCGATACTTCTGGAGCCTCCCAAGCAACTCATCAAGGTGCCCTTGAAACAGAACCGACCCGATTTAACTATAAAAATTGGGACGACACTCCTTGAGGCAAATCAGCTCCGGCTCATCAACTTCCCAAGAGAAAATGCTAATGTGTTTGCATGGTCCTCCAAGGAGATGCCCGGGATCAACCAAAACGTAACACAGCACCAGCTCAACATCAACCCTGAGGCTAGGCCGATGAAACAAAAGCCATGGAAGTTCGCTCCCGACCGGCAGAAAGCAATCAACGACGAGTTCGATTGCCTTAAAGAGGCAGGGTTTATTGCCGAGGTGAAATACCCTCGGTGGTTGTCGAATGTGGTCCTTGTTAAAAAATCCAATAGAAGCTGGAGGATGTGCGTTGACTACACCGATCTCAATCGGGCATGCTCAAAGACTGCTATCCACTTCCCAGGATAGACCAACTAGTCGACGCCACTGTGAGCTATGAACTCCTTACATTCATGGATGCATTCTCGGGCTATAACCAGATCCGGATGGCGCCTCAAGACCAGGAGAACACTGCCTTCATCACTAGCAGAGGAGTGTATTGCTACAAGGTTATGCCCTTCGGCCTAAAGAATGCTAGGGCAACTTACCAAAGAATGGTCGATAAGCTATTTAAGCACCAGCTCGGGAGGAACATGGAAGTATATGTGGACGACATGATCGTAAAGAGCAAGACCGCTAGCATGCACTACGCTGACTTGGCGGAGACATTCCAAACGCTCAGGCGATTCAACATGCACCTGAATCTCGCGAAATGCGTCTTCAGGGTCAGCTCGGGGAAGTTCCTCGGTTTCGTCATCCACCAAAGAGGGATATATGCCAACCCAGAAAAGGTTCGGGCCATAACGGAGATGCATTCCCCCCGTTCGATCAAGGAGGTGCAGCGCCTCACCGGGAAGTTGGCGGCACTCAGTAGGTTCGTGTCACAATTAGGCGACAAGTGCCTCTCTTTCTTCTAGGCTCTATGGCAGGCCGACGACTTCACGTGGACCCTGGAATGCGAGAAAGCCTTCGAAAAGTTAAAGGCGTGCCTCGCTCACTTGCCACAACTCACCTCACTTGAGCCAGGTGAAACCCTCGGTCTCTACCTGGCGGCCTTGGCGCAGGCGATCAGCTCAGTGCTGGTTCAGGAAATGCCACCAACACAACAACCTATCTATTATGTCAGCCACGTCCTCGTCGGGCCCGAGGTGCAGTATTCCTCGATCGAGAAGCTAACCATCACACTGATGAAGATGACCCGAAAGCTGCGGCCATATTTCCAAGCTCACATAATCAAAATAATCACCGACCAACCATTGCGACAAATCCTTTTCAAATTCGATGCGTTGGGTCAAATGCTACAGTGGTCGGTCGAGCTCGGTGAATTCGACATCTAGTACTCCCCCAGAACCACCATCAAAGCTCAGGTACTGGCTGACTGCATGTAGACGGCTCGGCCACCACCGAAGCAGCCGGTGTCGGACTTATCCTCAAGGGTCCGTCCGGAGAAACCTATGAGAGATCACTCTGATTATAATTCTGGGCCACCAACAATGAGGCCGAGTACGAGGCATTACTTCATGGCCTGCGCCTCACTCTGGAGATGCATGTGAGCAACCTCGAAGTCTTCAGCAACTCCCAACTGGTGATGGGACACGTCAATGGGAGCTATGAAGCTCGGGACCCAACAATGACGTTATACTTGAAAGAAGCAAAACGGCTCACCCATTGCTTCAGTCGCCTCTCGGTCACTAGAGTACCTAGGGCACAGAACATGTAGGTTGATACGCTGGCCAGATCGGCCTCCGCTCGTAGCTTGGCAACAACCCTGATAACTGAATCTGTAACCGTGCCGACAATACCAACTCACGAGGTCACTGAAACAGAGGTCTTGCCAAATTGGATGGAAGAGATCCTCTCCTTCAAGAAGGATGGGATGAAGCCCGGCAACCCGACGGTTGCAAAACGACTGAGATGAACCCAGGCCTGGTACTACGTAGTCAGCGGAAAGCTATATTGCAGGGCTTTCTCTCAACCCCTCTTGCGATGCCTCGCGCCATCAGAAGCCGAAACGGTCCTCACCAAACTCCATGAGGGGATTTATGGGGAGCACACCGGGGAACGAACCTTGGCCTTCAAGACCCTCAGACAGGGATATTACTGGCCGACCATGCTCCAAGATGCCATATCATATGTGCAGCGATGCTAACAGTGTCAAAGGTATGCCTGACTGCAACACTAGCCAACGGTCCCTCTTACCCCGATGGAGATGGCTTGGCCCTTTGCCCAATGGGGGCTTGATCTCCTCAGACCTTTCCCTCCAGCTTCGTGACAATGACACTTCCTAATAGTTGGGGTTGACTACTTCATGAAGTGGGTTAAAGCCCAACCCTTAGTCTCCATCACCGAGAAACAAGTTCAAAGCTTTACGTGGAAGAACATTATTACCAGGTTCAGGATCTCGAGGACAATCGTTACCGACAACGGGGCTCAATTCAACAATGCTAAGTTCAAAGCCTATTGCTAATCGTATGGGATACAACTGAAGTTTAGCTCAGTCGCTCACCCCCAAACTAACGGCCAGACCGAAGTAATGAATCGGGTGATTCTGGAGGGCCTCAAGAGGAGGATCTCAGGCACGCACGGAGCTTGGGTGGACGAGCTCCCTAGCGTCCTATGGGTGATGCGAATCACTCCCAAGACTACCTCGGGGGAGTCTCCGTTCAACCTGGCATTCAGAACCAAAGTGGTCCTTCCACCTGAAATGGTGTTCCCAACCTTGCACACCACTGTCTACGAGCAAGGAAACTCCGAGGAAAGCCTATGTGCAAACCTAGATCTCCTCGAAGAAAGAAGAGCCCAGGCACACCTGCACACCTTGGCATACAAAAAGGCTATGACTCGGATGTACAATCGCAAAGTTCGTCCACGACCAATCAAACTCAGGGACCTAGTCCTTTGCAAGGCGGAAGTGAGTGACCCGACCCGAGCAAGGGGAAAACTCGTGCCGAACTGGGAAGGCCCCTATCGGGTCTACGACATGGTCCGAGAAGGGACCTACCGACTTAAGACTATGGAAGGAAACCCTCTACCAAGGACATGGAATGTGGTAAATCTAAAGAAATTCTATCCGTAAGAGACACGGGTCGAGGTACCGAGAGAATATGTTTCATTGATCAAAAGAAGCATGCACATTCATAAGCAGGCAAGACAAGAAGTCAGGAACAATAGTTTTTCATTAATGAAAAGAAATACACATTGTGGTCGGGTGATACAACTTCAAAACTCGACCCAACCAAAGTAAAAGAAAAAAGAATTATAGTCCTTAGTTCGGAGGAGTCTGGGGCCCATCATCAAAGGGGACGCTCGCAGGCATGTCAACATTTTCATCCATCGGTTGGTCGACGAACGGGTCCGACTCCAGTTCCAAGTCCGAGTACCTTGCTCGAAAACGAGCATAAGCCACCCGATACCCGAACTCATATGTCACCCGCCCCGACCTCACGAAGCCGCGCTCGAACCCAGTGGATGACTTGTACTGAATGATCACCCTCTCGATCGTCTCGGGCAACACCAGGCGCTCCTCCTTCAAAGTCTCCTCAATAGCCCAGGTGGAGGATCTAGCAGCATCTACATCCCGGGAAAGGGTCTGCAGCTCATCGTCTAGCGTCCGCGCGTGGGCCCGAATTTCCTCCAGCTCAGCCTTCAAACGGTTCACCTCTTCGTCCAAAGCGGAGGCACGTTGTTCGACCGCGGCAATGGCCTCCGGGCCCCCCGAGTCTTCAGCTCGAAGATCTCTGTCCGAAGAGCAGAGTAGGTCTCCGACTGACACTTGATCACCTGCCTGGCGTTAAGGACCCGGTCGATCAACGCCATGGTGTAGTGCTAGCCCTGTAGGGAGATTAGCATTAGGATCCACGTAAGGAAGGAATAATCAAGCGAGGAAGGAGCACCACTACTTACCTAGCCCAGCGACTTGGCCACTCGATCCGCCAACACCTCCGAGGGGGAACAATAAAGCTCCTTCGCTACGGTCGGGTGAAGTGCCCCCGGGATGAACCTTTAGGCAATCGGCCCATCGACCCAAATTTGACTGTCGGCCTTAAGGGTCGCCCACTGAGAGGAGTAGGGAGCCCCTCACTCCCCTGCAGGGAGATTGGCCATCTTCAGGGCTTGGAACTACTCGCCCTTGCCCGAAGAAGGAACGCGGCACAACTCTCGCATCGACTTCAGGTGCACCGCTACTTTCCTCGAAGGGTCATTACTGGATGACCCAGCCACCCCCTTTCCTTTTGTGCTCCCCGAAGCCTCACTTAGGGGAGCAACCTCCGATGACCTCGGGACGCCATGCTCATGGGCAACCGAGCTCGCGCTCATCTTCTGAGTCACGGTTTTCGCCCTCTTCTACAGGTGACTTTCCTCTGGAGACCCCGACGTTCTCCTCGGTGTGACCTTCTGTGAGGTACCTCTGACTCCAGAACCCTCACCACCCTGAGACGGTGGCCCAGCAGCTTTGGCGTGAGACATTTTCTTCACTGATTGGAGGTCCACCATCTTTGCAAGTAGAAGATCGGTCGGTCAGCTGGCTTGGGATGAGCGAACGATTCGTAACATGCAAATAACCAAACCCCTAGTGGCTGGGCTCAGTCCCGCCTCGACCAACCACTCCTCAATCATCTCCTTGATTGCCCGAGAAGAGGACAAGATGCCCCTCAACCGATCCACGTCCGTCGTTTCTCCAATAGAAAGCAACGGGGGGACATTATCAATGGTTCGAGAAGTCCACCCAGTACTAAAACCCCATCCCCGACTACAATTGACGAAAAAGATGCGACTCTTCCAACCCTTGTTGTTGGAAGGAGCGTTGCTGATCTTAAAACTGCTACGGGCGATCAGGTAATACCCACCTCGCCCCTTACACAAGCATAAAGCAAGCCGGGAAGACGGTCATGGATGACTCTATCCCTGCTCCCCGACACTCCCTGAGGAAGACTACCAGATAGTGCCAAGAGTTCGGCGCCATCTGGGACGGCGATATCCCCCACTTACAAAGGCACTTCTCAATGACAGGATGCAGTGGGAACCGTAGTCCTACCTCGAGGGCACCCACAGTCAGCCCAAATCTGTCGGGAAACTGATCGTATGGCCACTAACTAGGCCGAGGGGTGAAAATGCCATAGCACTTCGGGATACAGTAGTGATCCCGAAGCACCCCCAAAAGTTCCTCGGTTACCACCAAGTCTATATCGTGCCACGACTTGAGGGTTTCATGCACAGCAGAGCTCCCCACAGCCTCCGAAGGGGTGCCTTCCGAGGACAGACTGACAACTTCTGCCCGTAGGCCCCCAGAAGAAGAAGAAGAAGAAGAAGACGAAGAAGCTAGGTCGCAGGACGAAGGACTGAGCAAAGTGATGACAACTGTTCTGGAGGAAACTTATAAAGGGCAAGCTGATCCACCGCGAAGCAACGATTGGGCTCCCCGAGGAGAGAGATGGTCGCAGCATTTAAGACCCATCATGACCCCTCGGATTCCCCCAGATTCGACCGCCTCGGAGCTCCCACCAAAGGTGCCTCGTCACCAGAAGTTTCCCGCCAGAAGCAGCACGTGACAAGAAGTTTCCCGCCAGGCCCTGTGCCACCCCGCCCGATGCGACATGTGGCACGGTGGCACTCGTGCAAACCCCCAACAGGTCACCCAACGACGTATGCTAGTCCTTTTACCAAGCCGCTCCAGATCGGTCCTTCGACTTGTGACCTATCGGTCCTTTCCCCGAGTCGCTCCAGATCGGTTCTCGACTTGCAACTCATTGGTTTCATCCGGGTCGCTCCATATCGATTCTCCGACTTACGACCCACTAGTCCTTTTATCGAGTCGCTCCATATCAATTCTTGACTTGTGACTCTTCGGTTTCATTCGGGTCGCTCCAGATCGGTCCTCTAACTGGCAACCAGCTAGTCCTTTTCCCGAGTCGCTCCAGATCGGTTCTCGACTTGCGACTTGTCGGTTTCATTCGGGTCGCTCCAGATCGGTTCTCGACTTGCGACTTGTCGGTTTCATTCGGGTCGCTCCAGATCGGTCCTCTGACTTGCGACCCGCTGGTCCTTTCCCTGAGTCGCTCCAGATCAATTCTCGACTTGCAACTCGTCGGTTTCATCAATGTCACTCAAGATCGGTCCTCCGACTTGTGACCTGCCAGTCCTTTTACCGAGGCGCTCCAGATCGGTTCTCGACTTGTGACTCGTCAATTTCATCTAGGTCGCTCCAGATCGATCCTCTAACTTACGACCCACCAGTCCTTTCACTGAGTCGCTCCAGATCGGTTCTCGACTTGTAACTCGTCGGTTTCACCCGGATCGCTCCAGATCGGTCCTCCAACTTGCGACCCACCAGTCCTTTTACCGAGTCGCTCCAAATCGGTTCTCGACTTGTGACTCTTCTATTTCATCCGGGTTGCTCCAGATCAGTCCTCCGACTTGCGACCCGCCAATCCTTTCCCCGAGTCGCTCCAGATCGGTTCTCAACTTGCGACTCATCGGTTTCATCTAGGTCGCTCCAGATCAATACTCCGACTTGCGACCCGCTAGTCCTTTCCTCGAGTCGCTCCAGATCGGTTCTCGACTTGCGACACTCGTCGGCTTCATCCGGGTTGCTCCATATCGGTCCTCCGACTTGTGACCCGCTAGTCCTTTTACTGAGTCGCTCCAGATCGGTTCTCGATGTGCAACTCGTCGGTTTCATTCGGGTCGCTCCAGATTTGTCCTCTGACTTACGACCCACCAATCCTTTCACCGAGTCACTCCAGATCGGTTTTCGACTTGCGACTCGTCAGTTTTATCCGAGCAGCTCCAGATCGGTTCATGACTCGTGACTCATCGGTTTCATTCGAGTCGCGCCAGCTTGATCTCCGACCTGTGCCTCACCATTCTTTTCCCAAGTCGCGCTAGCTCGATCTCTGATTTGCGACGTACCAACCATAAATCTAAGCTCGAGAACAATCACTCGGCCAGAAGCCAAAAAGTTGCCCGACTAATGGAGCCAACCCTTCCCAAAGGCACGGGGTGTCGCCCCCCAAATTGCTTTGTGACGAGCCAATCCAACTTTCCCTCACAAGTGAGCGATGCATCCACGGCACTCCGACCCAAGCGCACCCCTCACCCTCTCGAGGACCTCACAGCACGCCTCGATGGGGGGTGGGGAGAAGTGATAAGGTATATTTTGGGTCCAAGCCATGTCATAACCAATGTCGCACCACGCTGCAGCAAAGTCAATAGGAGGAACACCCCCACACGTCGAATAAGAATCCGTACTAAGGCATTACTCTACACGTCCCGTCCCGGAAAGCTCGGGATGACGATCGCACAAAGGTACCATCTCACCCCTCGAGGATCGACCGCCACGCCAAACCCACGTACGACCAACCCTCGTACAGTTACATAAAAGCTTTTGGACCACATTCGGCCCAGGAGGAGAGGAAAAAGCAACACTCAATCCACTACTGACTTGCTCGTCAGAGTGGCCACAGTCGGTAACTACCCGACAGAGGCCTTTTGTGCAGGAAAGCAGCGGCGCCCGAGATGAGATCATCCCGAACGATAGAGCCGGCCTTCCTCCCGGAGCGCCAACTATCGACCCGATGAGGAAACGTCAATCAATAGTGCAGTGCCAGCCCGTAGTCTGGAGGGCGTGACCGACCCTGATGGACAGCTCAGCCGACTGAAGACTCCCGATATCGCCCTATGGATCAGGCCACGCTGACATACCAGCCACGGCACATCAGTTCACCAACATATTCTATGGTGCGATGATATATTTTAAGGTTACAATTATGGTAGTAACATCTTAACCATACTCAGAGAGAGAGAGAGAGAAAACTTTGACCAATTGTTGGACAATCAACCCACAACCACATACAGGAAAGTGGGTCTTTAGGTTCCAATAACTGCAAGATTTGACTGCTCCTTGATAACACATCATTCCCTGTGGTTCCATAATTGTCTGATGATGCAAATGAAAGTAACCTACCTCAGTGACAACCATCAAATCCTTGCAAGCCAATGAAGGTCTTGCTGCAGCAGATTCCACATTCTTATCCAAGGAACAATTATATATCTGGACGGCACATATCTGTCTGCCACACTTTCAAGCACTCCATCGATGGAAGATACAAAGGGTTGAAAGTTCCTTGGGGTTCTCACTGGGATGCTTTAGCAACCCAAAGCATTGGCCTCCAAATCGCCACCTTTTGCACACACACTCTTGCACTTTGTTGAGAGAAAAAGACTTAGATTTCCCTATCTCACATTGTTCACTGTATCATAGGGCAATTAATACTTCCATTGATGCTTTACTCACGATAATGTCATCTAATGAAGCTGATGGAGAAGATAATGATGGATCAAAAGCAGAATCTTCGATTGCGATGAGCATTTTAAGGTGTTTGGTGTTCTTTAAATTCCAACCGGAAGAAGATTCAAATTCACATGTTTGAGGTCAATGTCACTGTGATTAGAGCTCTGAAAGAGAAGAGTTTGGAGCTGCACTGCCCAAATTAGTGGCAGCGTCAGCTGATGTCATGTCCCACGAAGATGCTTGCTGTCGATGCTCCTCGCTTGGTAATTTGCTTTCTTTATGGTCTTCTTTCTTCTTCCACCAAGATGGTGTTCCTTGGTCTTCTTTAGGGTTTCGAGTACGTACATGGCGATCAACTGGTAACGTCAGTGCCTGTGTGGGCCAAGACTGTGTTCGAAGCCACAAAGGAATTCCTCACTGACAGCAAGATTAGTGCAAAAGTACATTTGACATGATAAATATGGAAAATAAGAAGGTGCCACAATGTTGATTAGGTAGACATCCCTTACTAAGATCCTATGGTTTTGCTCATCCATTGTTCTCTGAATTCTTAAAATGCAATCGAGAATTCACAAGAAAAAGAGTGACACATTATCCTTTTAGATTATTTCGTTTGTCATCAAAACCATGTTTATTAACAAAATTGATAGTGAATGAAGCAATATTAGACTGTAATGAGTCTTGCGCTTAAGATTAACTTCATAATCACAAAGTTATCATGAGTACAAATTAATAATAGATAATAATATTTTTATCACTAAGAGATGCATCAATCATAGCAATTGTATGTACTATATCTTAATGGTTATCAGAGTATCATGAGAGGACTATGAGATGAGTTGACATACATTGTTTTAAGCTTTGACTAAATTTTCATAAAAATATTTTGTGGATGTCATATTAAAAAATAGTTTGATAGGAAAGAGAGATAATGATGATCTTTGAAAATCCAAAAAATATATTTAGGATTAACAACCTCAATTTTATCCTCTTTAATTATTTATGAAAGATAAGTGTTTATCAAAAAAGCTAGACCATGACATGACATTAATGAATAATATTTTATTATAAAATTTAAAGAATAGATAATGACAATCGATGAGGATTGATTGATAGAAGCATCATATTCTAAAGCAGGAAGAAAGGAAGCTTTGGGCAACAATGAAACGTCCTTTAGAACTTGTGGCTCTAATATCATAAAATAAATGATGAAGCAATAGTGTTCATTGACATTATATATGATATATATACGTAAACAAATATTACAAAATAGAAAATTATGAGATTTTGGTGATAATACAAATTAGGAATAAATACAAAAACTCATGAAGGACTAATATATATGACTTGAGAGAGAATCATGATTTCTCATTCCTAATATGACTAAGATAGTCACCACGATTCCTTCTCCCTAATATGATTTCTTCATCCTAAACGGAACTAATATATATGATTTGTGAAGGCTTTAAGCTATGTTTTCTGCAAGCATGTCATTAGCTCCCCAAAAGGGTTGTCCAAATTCTACGATGGCATCTCCTTATGATGCAGTTAGGCGTGTCATTCTTCCATCACTCTATTTAAGGAGGGAGAAGGCTCATCTCATCCCCATCATCTCTTCCTCCCCTCTCTTCCACATCCTTCGCCTCCATGGATGCGCAGAAACCCTATCTTGCTGCAGTCCTCGTACAGCTGACGTACACTGGCTTCTACGTGATGTCAAAGGCCGCCTTCGACGAGGGTGTGAGCACGTTCGTCTTCATCTTCTATCGACAAGCAGCTGCTTGTGTGATATTGGTACCACTCGCTGTTATCTTCGAGAGGTATACGCATCGGTTCCCAAATACACACAGCATAGTCTTCTGTTGTTTGTGAACTGGATGTTGATTTCAGGAAAAGGTCTCCGCCATTGAAGCTCGTGACGGCTGTGAAGATGTTCTTGCACGCGCTGATCGGGTGTGTATGTTACTGACGTTGGTTTCCGCTGATTTCTGATCTGTCAGAGAGGAGTTTGTGTTGCCTTTTTGTTGGTCTAACTCGGTTTGCGATCATTTTAGGATTACCTGCAGCTTAAACATGTACAACGTTGGCTTGAAATATACTACAGCATCAGTGACATCGGCAGCTACGAACTCAGTGCCAGTGTTTACCTTCTTTCTGGCCTTACTCCTCCGGTTTGTGGCTCGTGTATTCTCCTGAATTATATGTTTCTATTTCAATGATGAAGCTTAATATATAGACATATATATATGCTACAGGATGGAGAGCATCAAAGTAAAGAGCCTCTCAGGAATAGGTAAAGCAGTGGGAGTAACACTTTGTTTGGCTGGTGTTGCAGCGATTGCCTTCTATAGAGGCCCTCGCATCCACCCTTTGAACCTCCATGGCCACTTCGCCCACAGCGCGGGCCAACGAGACCATGCGCCGGCCAACACACCGATGGCCACCTGGATCGAAGGAACCTTCTTCGTCATCGGTGCCAACCTCACCTGGTCCTTGTGGCTGGTCTACCAGGTACTGACCGATACCCGAGAACTGCTCGCTGTAGAAGATTGGGAGTGCGCAGTGCCAACCACCTCTTTCTTGACAGGGGATTTTGCTGAAGGAATACCCCTCCAAGCTTCTGTTAACCACGCTTCAGTGCCTCCTCAGCACGGTTCAGTCGCTTTTTGTGGCCATGGCGTTCGAGCGAGAGAGCTCCAAGTGGAAGCTGCACTGGGACATGGGCCTACTTGCCATTCTCTACTCTGTAATAGCAATTCTCGCCACAGTCATTTCTTCACATGATGATGAAGAAGCCTATTTGCAGTTCTCACCACCGTCTTCTACTCTGTTGTCGTGCTTGACAGGGGTTCATCGTTACGGGAGTTTCTTTCTACTTGCAGAGCTGGTGCGTTGAGAAGAAGGGCCCTGTTTTTGTGGCAATATTCACACCACTGTCTCTTGTTTTCACCATGATATGCTCGACTATTTTCTTAGGGGAGATGATTACTCTAGGAAGGTGGATGATCGAATTCTTCGCTCTCCCAAATTGAGTGTCTAATTTAGCTAATCTAATGTCATGTCAACTCCTGGATTTCAGTATTTTAGGTGGACTTCTAATGGTGGGAGGCCTGTATAGTTTTCTATGGGGAAAGAGCAAGGAGACCATGCCCTGCGAGGTTTCAATTGAAGATGGAAACACCTGCATGCAAGAGAAGGATGTGCAACCACTTTGATGTTATTTTTAGAGTGCTATAGTTTTCTACGGGGAAAGATCCAGGAGACCATGCCCTGTGAGGTTTCGATTGGAGATGAAAAGACCTGCATGCAAGAGAGGGATGCACAACCACTTTAATGTTATTTTTAGAGTGATATACGCGAGGATCTGATCATAAATCTTGTAACAGTGACTCTTTTGATCACTATATATATATATATATATATATATATATATATATATATATATATATATATATATATATATATATATATATATATATATATATATGATTTATATATATATATATATCATATATATATATGATTTATGATATATATATATGATCATAAATCATATATATATATATATATATATATATATATATATATATATATATATATATATATATATATATATATATATATATATATATATATATATATATATATATATATATATATATATATATATATATATATATATATATATATATATATATATATATCAGTGGGATTTGCAGCTATAATGCTCATCATATATATACTTTCTTTCTGTTTAGTACTCATTTTATAGGATTCAAGACAATGTGTCTATTGAATGAATACATAGTTAGTACAAAGAAAGAAACATTGAGATGATGAGCATACCAAGTGCAATAAGAAAACAGGTTTCCAGAACAGAATTGTTATCTGTTGGATTTCAGAGAGAGATGAATCGAATGATTGGTAGAAAAGGTGGAGGATGAATTCTTCCAATCATATCATACAATTAGAGCAAGCTAATAAAAGCTGTTGGATTTCAGCACGACCTGGTTCACTGGCCGATGTAGGTAGTCTTCAATCGGTTGAGCTATCTGTCGGGATTGGTCACACCCTCCCGTCGATAAGTTGGCAACGAAATATTGTTTGACGTGTCTTCATCGGGACGCTGGTTGGTGCGCCAGAAGGAAGGACGACTCTATCGATCGGGATGATCTTGTCTCGGGCATCGCCACTTTCCTACATAGAAGGCATCCGTCGGGTGGTTACCGATTGTGGCCCCTTCGACGAGCAAGTAAATGGTGGATCGATTGTTGTTTGTTTTTTCTTCCCCTGGACCGGATGCCAGCTAGAGGCTTTTATACAATTGTATGAGAGTCGACACGAGTTTGGCATGACGACTGATCCTTGAGGGGTGAGATGGTACCTTTGTGCGGCCGCTGTCTTGGGACGTATGGAATGGCACCATGCAGCGCCATCTCGAGCTTTTCGGGACGAGACGTGCCGAGCAATACCTTGGTACAGATTCCGGCTCGGCGCGTGGGGGTGTTCCTCTTGCTAACTTGGCTGCAGCGTGGTGTGGCATTGGTTGTGACGTGGTTTGTGTTGGGAAATCAATGGGGGCGACATCACATGCGCAGCGGAAGAACAAGAAAACAAAATCCCCGATTCCCAAAAAGATGTTCGTCGTCGTGCGAAGATTGGTGCGAAAAATCCACGAAACATAAAACTGCGTATAGAGATTGTGTTACCTAGGGAGATCGTATATCCCTATTTCCTTGCAGATCCTTAGGAGAGGGTGAAGGAGGTCAAGCGTCCTCCTCTCTAGCGGTGATCCACACAGCAGGGTTGCGACGACGCTCCTCAAAACTCCAGGCCTACTCTGAGGTGGAGAGGGAGAGGAGAATAGGAAAGGCAAGCAAAGACTCTAGCCTATGAGGCTGTGAATCCCTCCTATTTATAGAGATCTCGTGTCAAACCCTAATGGGTCCTTCCCTAGTGGGTATTGGATCTGCATCCAATAAGACAAGGGCTCCGTCGGATATCTCATATCCGAACCTCTACTCATCGCAATGCCTACCATATGTGTGTGACCCTCTAGGCCCAATATCGACCTGGCCGTGAGTCATACCTGTCAGAACTCCTTCTAACTCAGTGAATTATTATCTTTGTAATAATTCACTCGACTCATCGACTACGGACGTACTAGGCCACTACGCCGTAGTCCCCAAACGATACAGGGGAATCCAATCCATTGGACTTGTCTGTCCTCAGTTACAATGTACCTATAGTCCCTCATCAATCTAATATCCCAGAGACCGTATATCGAGCATGGTGTTGTCAGACCCATACGGTTTCTACTCGAGTCTCGCTCTAATCGGATTCTCCCGGAGAACTCTTTCTCTCTCAACCCGAATGACCCTGGCCAGGGATTTGTCTGAGCAAGAACACATAGGATATTCCTCTCATGACGCCGAGAGTGGATGATCCTCTATCGACACTCAATAGCCCTCGTAAGGTCGACTACCACTCCCAATGACCAGTTGTACTAGATCTGGGGACAGCCAAACCTATAAGTCTGGTATCAAAGAGTGGAGCACTCATACATGACATCCTTGGTGTCTCAAGTCTAAGGACCAGATACACCACTAGGACTACGGAATCACTGTCTGACAATAAGGCATCATCAACCATCCAGCATTCCGTAAGCGGATCAATCAGTGAACTCATTCTCCAATGAGCACCTGTACTGTATCCCTAGTGTCCCTACACGAGCAGCTATGAGACCAGCTGCATCCATCATATGAACGGGTATACAGCACACCAGTCTATCCGGTTATCACGATGTCCCTCTCGAGTAACCTATGACCGGGATTATTTAGGATATGTGTTTAAAGGTGAATCGATCTCATTATCGTGATCTCATCACGATCCGATTCCCATTGCACAAATCCAAGGACATCACAATATATGTATGCATTTATGCAATAGTTATAAAGTGATATATGCCAAAATATAATAAGCAAAAATATTCTGTATCAAGTCACACGTGCCATCACTCACGTGATTGGCTTGCTGGGCACCTATGACTAGCAATCTCCCACTTGACCTAAAGCCAATCACCTATGTGTCTGATCCCCATCAGACCCCTGTGACGCTCAAAGACAATCTGAGACAACGGCTTTGTCAGTGGATCTGCAATGTTATCTTCGGATGGAACTCTTTCCACTGCTACATCTCCTCGGGTTACGATCTCTCTTATAAGCTGGAACCTCCTCAGAACACTTCTGATGAGACCCGGGTTCCCTTATTTGAGTAATCACCCCATAATTGTCGCAATATAAGGAAGTCGACTTATCGCTATCTGTATCGACTCCCAAACTCCCTCCTTTGCTGCATCTAATGCGGCAATGTACTCCGCCTCTGTGGTCGAGTCAACAGTGGTATCTTGCTTGGAACTCTTCCAGCACACTGCTCCTCCATTCAAGGTGTACACATACCCTGAATTTGACTTGCTATCATCGACATCAGACTGAAAACTTGAGTCAGTGTAGACTTCAATCTTAAGGCTATTACCTCCATATACCAGTAAAAGATCCTTAGTCCTTCTCAAGTACTTAAGGATACACTTTACTGCTTTCCAGTGCTCCAAGCCTGAATCCGCCTGATACTTGCTCGTGACACTCAGAGCATGCGCTATATCAGGCCTAGTACATAGCATGGCATACATGATAGACCTTATTACTGAGGCATAAGGTATCATATTCATGTTTGCCCTTTGGAATTTTCCATTCCAAACCTTTTGACAATGGTTTCTATGTACCGGGACTGGGACAAGCCAAGCATCCTCTTGGATCTATCTCTATAGATTCTAATCCCCAAGATATAGGATGCTTCCCCTAAGTCCTTTATGGAGAAGTGTCTAGATAACCAAGTCTTTACTATGGATTGCATTCCTACATCATTCCCAATGATGAGGATGTCATCCACATATAACACCAAAAAGGTGATAGCACTTCCACTTACCTTTATGTATACATAAGGCTCATCTTCGTTCTTAACGAAGTCATAAGATCTGATTGCCTCATCAAATCTTATGTTCCAACTTCGGGAAGCTTGCTTTAGTCCATAAATGGATCTAAGCAACCTACACACCTTATCTGGGCAGTTCTTGGACACGAATCCCTCAGGTTGCATCATATACACCTCCTCCTCGAGGTTCCCATTGAGGAATGCGGTTTTCACATCCATCTGCCAGATCTCATAATCATAGTGTGCTGCAATAGCCAATAGAATTCTGATAGATTTTAGCATTGCTACGGGTGAGAAGGTTTCGTCGTAGTCAACACCTTGCCTTTGACGATACCCCTTAGCCACTAGCCTTGCTTTATAGGTCTCTACCTTTCCATCTACTCCGATCTTTTTCTTAAAGATCCACTTGCAACCGATGGGTACAATACCTTCGGGCGCATGAACTAGGTTCCAAACCTTATTGGAGTACATAGAATCCATCTCAGAATTCATGGCTTCTTGCCACTTCCCGGAGTCTATACTCATAATAGCTTCCTCGTAGGTCTGAGGATCAATATCCTCTATATCCTCTCCTCTAATATGTCCCACATATCTCTCAGGAGGATGGGATACTCTATCAGACCTGAGTAAAGTTGATACTTGTGTATTAGGTACCTGAACAGACTCGGGCTGTAGAGTGGTGCTTGAGCTTGGTTCTCCAACCTCGCTCAACTCTATCATTCTCCCACTGTCTCCGCCAAGAATGTGTTCCTTCTCAAGGAACACTGCTCTCTTAGCTACAAAGACCTTTTGGTCCTCGAGATGATAGAAATAATGCCCACAAGTTTCCTTGGGGTATCCCACAAATATGCATCGCTCTGTCCTTGATTCTAACTTATCGGGGTTGTGTCTTTTAACGTGGGCTGGGCAGCCCCAAATCTTAACAACCTTAAGATCAGGCTTCTTCTCTTTCCATATCTCATATGGTGTAGACACTACTGACTTAGTTGGAACTCTGTTCAGAAGGTAAGCTGCGGTCTCTAGGGCATATCCCTAGAATGAGATGGGTAGGTCAGCGAAACTCATCATGGACCGTACCATATCTAATAGCGTACGATTCCTCCTTCCAAAGACACCATTGAGCTGAGGTGTATAAGGAGGTGTCCATTGGGATAATATCCCATGGTCCTTGAGGAACTGAGTAAACTCTGTACTTAAGTACTCACCTCCTCGATCTGATCGAAGAGTTTTGATACTCTTTCCAATCTGGTTCTCCATCTCATTCTTATACTCTCTGAATTTCTCAAAGGCCTCGGACTTGTACTTCATTAAGTACACATATCCATACCTTGAGAAATCATTAGTAAATGTAATGAAGTAGGAGTAACTTCCAATGGCATGAGTTGACATGGGTCCACATACATCACTATGTATGAGTTCCAACAACTCAGTGGCTCTCTCTCTAATTCCATTAAATAAAGAGTTGGTCAGTTTTTTATGGAGGCAAGGCTCGCAAGTTGCAGATGACACACAGTCAAATGGATCTAGATATCCATCATTTAGCAACTTTTGAATCATTCCCTCATGGATATGACCTAGCCTACAATGCCATAGGTATACACTGTTCACCTCCTCTCGTTTCCTCTTAGACACTTACATTCATGATATGTGGAGTAGTGTCTTGCATGAACAAACCTTTATGCAATATTCCTCTCGTCAATCTCCCCTTAGCTTTGCTAGAATTTATAATAAATTGTAGATGTGATAAGCAATATTGGTATCCAATACCAATGCACTATCACAAAAATCTAACAATTGGAGATTGATCATGAATGTACCTGAAGCTTCACCAAGCTTCTTGTTTCGCCCTTTCTGTAAGGTACTCTTTTCCGTTCCTCTTCCAGTGCCCATCTTTACCATAGTGGAAGCACTGGCCTTTGTCCTTTGCTGGGTCTTTCTTAGCAACTTTTGCTTTACCTGGTTTGCCCTTGCCCTTTCCCTTCTTAAGGGACCTTTCTGCTTTCCTTTTCTTTTCTGGTCTCACCAGTGTAGAGAACTGGCTTCTCTTTCTTAATAGTACTCTCTGCCTCCCTCAACATATTGAGGAGCTCTGGGAGAGTCACCTCAAGCTTGTTCATATTAAAATTCATTATGAACTGTGAAAAGGAATCTGGTAGGGACTGAAGCACAATGTCCACACACAAGTTATCCTCTAGGACCATTCCTAGACCTGTGAGTTTCTCTATCCACTCAATCATCTTTAGGACATGGTTCTGAACCGTTGTCCCCTCAGTCATCCTAGCGCGGAAAAGGCTCTTGGATATCTCATATCGTTAAGTCCTTCCCTGTTCCTCAAACAATTTGCGAACATGTAGGAGAATGGATCTGGCATCCATCTTTTCATGTTGTCTCTGTAACTCAGGAGTCATAGAGCCCAACATATAGCACTGAGCAAGAGTGGAGTCATCAATGTACTTCACGTAGCGAGCGATCTCATCCTCGTTTGCCCCTTCTTCGGGCGTAGGCATCACTGTATCAAGGACGTACATGATTTTCTCCGCTGTGAGAACAATTCTCAAGTTACGGAGCCAATCCGTATAATTTGGACCAGTGAGGCGGTTGACATCAAGTATGCCACGTAAGGGATTTGAAAGCGACATTTTTCTGAAAATAAAGATGTAGCAGAAATGAATAACATGTAGATTTTGCAAGAAATAAACTATCAAGATATGGACTTTTATCTTAATATGCTCCCACTATTTTACTATCGAGTCATGCGACACCCTCAGCACGTAAAACGGAAGTCTCCGGCAGACTTCTAGTGGGGATCAGGATCCAATCAGCGTCTTAGTGTAACCTCGAGGGACTCGACCAATCAAACTAAGCCTAAAAGGTAGGCAACTCTTGCCGATCACAACTTCTTGTGATTCCCGTCCTGTTCGGCTTCCGAATCACCATGGCCTCGAGGGACTCGACCAACCATGATGCTCGGTTAAGTCAACACCTTCGTTACAAGATGAGTCTGATTTGATGATATACCCTCGAGGGACTCGAACAAGCATACCATGCCCTCAGGTCACCGGTGACATCTCTATGTCGTAAGCAAGATAGCGAATCGCGATATAGGTGAGTCTCGAGGGACTCGACCAACTCAACCTACACCGGGAATCGGTTCCTACTCATAACGATGAAGGCCACGTGAGTCAATCTAATTGCCTCACGTTTACCAACTTAATATTATCGAGAGATGTTTCTATAATTTGGTCTCCTAATATGACATGTCACACATATACATATTTAATATATATCTACATTGCATGCAAATATATATACATATCTAGTATGTGTATAAGCAATCACATCAGATGATCATGGACCACAACCTAATATGATTAGGCCCGAGCCAGTAGGCCTAATCACTCACATCAAGATCTATGTGTGCAACGGTGCATCTCCATGCCCTGTGATCGTCCATCTCGTCCTCGTCGGTTCCGTCGACATCTTGATGCATCTCCATGCATCACGATCGTCCGTCTCGTGGGTCCCGCTATAGCATCCACGCTCCCGCTGTGCCTCCTCATGTGATTACAACTTAATCATAGGCACGCAGGCCCGACAATAAACGAGAAATATAATGAAGGTTCGCAGACCTCAATAATAATAATCACAAGTACACACATCACACGGTCCATAATCATCCGTCCACACATCATACATCACATGTATAAATAATCATCATCATGTAGGACTACTAGATAATAAAAAATAATAATCAACTAAACCTTTTAATTAATTAATATTTTCTGAAATCAGGGACATATAGGGATTTTTTGAATTCATAGGGGTATTTTCATAATTTGGACAAAAGACAGAAACTGGAATTTCTCAAATTCCGAGGGGCAAAACTATCTTTTTTCCCAGAAAACCCTAATGCCCTTCTCCCCCTTGCTGCTGCTGCGCCGCCGCCGCCACCCTGCTGGCGGCGGCCTGTGCGGCGAGGGCGAGGGCACTGCCCTCGCCTGCAGGCGACACGCCCGCTGGGGGCGCTGCCGCTGCAGGTGGGCGCCCCCGCGGGCGCTGCCGCCTCCGCGGGCGGTTCTGCCCGCGAGTCATCGCCCGCAGGTGGTGCTGCCTCGCTGGCGGCCGCCCCTGCGGGGTTTTTGCCCGTGGGAGCAGCGGCCACAGGCGCCGCTGCCCTGTGGTGCCTCAGCCTGCGCTGCTGCCCCGCGGCGCCTCTGCCCGCGGGCTCAGCGGTCGCAGGCGCTTCTACCACGCGGGCTGCCAGCCCCGCCGGCCGCAAGCCTGCTGCAAGCAGACCGCCGACCGGCTGCTGCAGGCACAGCGCTTGCGCATGCGCCGGCGCTATGCTGCCTGGCTGCGACTGCGGTTGGCTGCAGGCATGCAGATCGAGGGCAGCAACAGTTGCTGCCCTTCCTCGCTTTTGCGTCAACGATTTTGACGTCAAAATTCTTCTTAAACACAACACACGCAGTTCAAAACCAATCATTCGCACGAACAACCTGGCTCTGATACCATTGTTGGGAAATCAATGGGGGCGACATCACATGCGCAGCGGAAGAACAAGAAAACAAAATCCCCGATTCCCAAAAAGATGTTCGTCGTCGTGCGAAGATTGGTGCGAAAAATCCGCGAAACATAAAACTGCGTATAGAGATTGTGTTACCTAGGGAGATCGTATATCCCTGTTTCCTTGCAGATCCTTAGGAGAGGGTGAAGGAGGTCAAGCGTCCTCCTCTCTAGCGGTGATCCACACAGTAGGGTTGCGATGACGCTCCTTAAAACTCCAGGCCTACTCTGAGGTGGAGAGGGAGAGGAGAATAGGACTCAAAACTCCAGGCCTACTCTGAGGTGGAGAGGGAGAGGAGAATAGGAAAGGCAAGCAAAGACTCTAGCCTATGAGGCTGTGAATCCCTCCTATTTATAGAGATCCCGTGTCAAACCCTAATGGGTCCTTCCCTAGTGGGTATTGGATCTGCATCCAATAAGACAAGGGCTCCGTCGGATATCTCATATCCGAACCTCTACTCATCGCAATGCCTACCATATGTGTGTGACCCTCTAGGCCCAATATCGAGCTGGTCGTGAGTCATACCTGTCAGAACTCCTTCTAACTCAGTGAATTATTATCTCTGTAATAATTCACTCGACTCATCGACTACGGACGTACTAGGCCACTACGCCGTAGTCCCCAGACGATATAGGGGAATCCAATCCATTGGACCTGTCTGTCCTCAGTTACCATGTACCTATAGTCCCTCATCCATCTAATATCCCAAAGACCGTATATCGAGCATGGTGTTGTCAGACCCATACGGTTTCTACTCGAGTCTCGCTCTAATCGGATTGTACCGGAGAACTCTTTCTCTCTCAACCCGAATGACCCTGGCCAGGGATTTGTTTGAGTAAGAACACATAGGATATTCCTCTCATGACGCCGAGAGTGGATGATCCTCTATCAACACTCAATAGCCCTCGTAAGGTCGACTACCACTCCCAATGACCAGCTGTACTAGATCTGGGGACAGCCAAACCTATAAGTCTAGTATCAAAGAGTGGAGCACTCATACAGGACATCCTTGGTGTCTCAAGTCTAAGGACCAGATACACCACTAGGACTACGGAATCACTGTCTGACAATAAGGCATCATCAACCATCCAGCATTCCGTAAGCGGATCAATCAGTGAACTCATTCTCCAATGAGCACCTGTACTGTATCCCTAGTGTCCCTACACGAGCAGCTATGAGACTAGCTGCATCCATTATATGAACGGGTATACAGCACACCAGTCTATCCGGTTATCACGATGTCCCTCTCGAGTAACCTATGACCGGGATTATTTAGGATATGTGTTTAAAGGTGAATCGATCTCATTATCGTGATCTCATCACGATCTGATTCCCATTGCACAAATCCAAGGACATCACAATATATGTATGCATTTATGCAATAGTTATAAAGTGATATATGCCAAAATATAATAAGCAAAAAGATTCTGTATCAAGTCACACGTGCCATCACTCACGTGATTGGCTTGCTAGGCACCTATGACTAGCAGTTTGGACCTAAAATATACCTTGTCACTTCTCTCCCCCTCTTGCTGACGTGGCATTGGTTGGGGTGCGCCTAGGTCGGAGTGTCGCGGATGCATCGCTTATGAGGGAAAGTTGGATTGACTCATCATGAGGCAGTTTGTGGGGTGGCGCCCCATGCCTTGGGAAGGGTTGGCTCCGTTGGTCAGGCGGCTGGGCCTAGGTGAGATGAGACTGATGAGTCGTTGGCCAAGGGACCGAGCTGCGGGATTCAGGCGAATACTAGACCTTTTGGCCGAGTAACTGATCTCGGGCTTAGATTTATGGCCAGCGAATTAGGAGTCAGAGATCAAGCTGGCGTGACTTGGAATAAAGACTGGTGAGTCGCAAGTCGGAGGACCGATCTAGAGCGACCCGAATAAAACTGACGAGTCGCAAGTTGGAGATAGAGCTGGCGCGACTCGTGAAGAGATTGGTGAGTCGTAAGTCGGAGATCGATCTGGCATGACTTGGTAGTAGATTGGCAAGTCGTAAGTCGAAGGACCGATCTAGAGCGACCCGGATAAAACTGACGAGTTGCAAGTCGAGAACCGATCTGGAGCGACCCGGGAAAAGACTAGCGAGTCGCAAGTCAGAGAACTGATCTGGAGCAACTCAGGAAAAGATTTGGTGAGTCGCAAGCTGGAAGACTGATCTAGAGTGACTCGGTATAAAGACTGGTGAGTCGCAAGTTGGAGGACCGATATGGAGCAACTCGGGAAAAGATTTGGTGAGTCGCAAGTCGGAGGATCGATCTGGAGCGACTCGGGAAAAGATTTGGTGAGCTGCAAGCCGGAAGACCGATCTGGAGTGACTCGGTGTAAAGACTGGTGAGTCACAAGTTGGAGGACCGATCTGGAGCGACTCGGGAAAAGATTTGGCAAGTCGCAAGTTGGAAGACTGATCTGGAGCGACTCAGTATAAAGACTGGCGGGTCGCAAGTCGGAGGACCGATTGGAGTGACCCGGGTAAAACTGACAAGTCGTAAGTCGAGAAATGATCTGGAGCAACTTGGGAAAAGACTGGCGAGTCACAAGTCGGAGGACCGAACTGGAGTGACTCGAGAAAAGATTTGGTGAGTCGCAAGTCGGAAGACCGATCTAGAGCGACTCGGTATAAAGACTGGTGGGTCGCAAGTCAGAGGACCGATCTAGAGCAACCCGGATAAAACTGACGAGTCGCAAGTCGAGAATCGATCTAGAGCGACCGGGAAAAGACTGGCTAGTCGCAACTCGGAGGATCGATCTAGAGCGACCCAGGAAAAGACTGGCGAGTCGCAAGTCGGAGGACCGATCTTGAGCGACTCGGGAAAAGGGAAAGATTGACGAGTCACAAGTCAGGGACTGATCTAGAGCGACTTAGGAAAAGGGAAAGACTGACATGTGTCACTGGGTGGCGTGTTGGGGTTTTCACGGGTGCCACCGCGCCACGTGTCATGCCGGATAGAGCAGCGCAGGGCTTGGCTGGAAACTTCCTGTCACAGGTGGCTTCTGGCTGGAAGTCTCTTGTCATGGGCTACTTCTAGTGGGAAATCTTTCATGACGAAGTGCCTCTGGTGGGAGATCCGAGGCCGACAAATCCGGGGGAATTCAAGGAGTCATGATGGGCCTTGAATGCTGCGGCCATCTCTCTCCTCGGGTAGCCCAATCTTCGCTTTGCGGTGGATCAGCTTGCCCTTTATAAGTTTCCTCTAGGACAGTTGTCGTCACTTTGCTTAGTCCTTCGTCCTGCACCCTAGCTCCTTCCTTCCAGCCTTGTGGTCGGGAATGTCTCTGTCTTCCTCTTCACCTTCTTCTTCCTTGTCTTCTTCTTCTTCGTCTTCTTTTTCTTCATCTTCTTCTTTTGGGGGCTTGCGAGCTGAAGTTGTCAGTTTATCATCGGATGGCACGCCTTCGGATGCCACAGGGAGTTCTATTGTGCTTGAAACCCTCAAGTCGTGGAATGATGTAGACTCGGTGGTAACCGAGGAACTTTTGAGGGTACTTCGGGATCGCTACCGCATCTCGAATTGTTATTGTTGTATCTCAGATTTTGATGATGAAGTCAATTGTCATTTGTTTTCTAATCTATATGTTGAGATAAGTGTGCAGGATTAACTACGATGAAAGTAAGACATGCAGCAGGAGTTGAGCCGGAGTCAAAGATTATGATCACGTTGGGAGTTCGAGAGCTTGATGAAAGTTCAGACGGTCGTCAGAGGTTCTGCGGGAACAAATATGAGAAGTCCAAGAGCTTGCCAAAAGAAGCTCGTCGGAACTCGCCAAGTGGATCGTCGCAAGTCCAGGAGTTTGCCAGAAGTCCGTCGGAGCATCGTCGGAGGTTCGCCGGAAGCTCGCTAGAAGAAGCGATTGACGCACCGAAGCAAGCTGTAGTAAATGTTTTAAGAATTGTCGTAGTTAGCATGTAGATTAAGTTGGGAATGAGAGGTGTTCCCATTAACTTAATTTGGGGGCAATTGGGCCCTTGACAGACCCAAATTGGGCCGAATGGATCAACCCATTCGGACCAGAATTCCTACTAGGCGGTGGCACCGCACAGGAGAGGGTCTCCCAGGCAGGCGGTGGCACCGCCTGGGCTCAGTCTCTGAGCGAGACTGGGCGGTGCAACCACCCCTGACAGGCTGTGGCATCGCTAGGGCTCAGTCTCCGAGCTGCAAGGTGGTTGTACCGCCCCAGTCAGGAGGTGGTACCGCCAGGACCTCGAAAATCCGAGAAAAGATATTTTTGAGCTCCAAATTTAAACTATTTTGGGGCCTATATATACCCCACCCTTTCCTGCATGAAAGGGCATCGAAAATCCAATCTTACTATGTGATTTTTAGAGCTTAAAAGTATTGTAAAGGCTAGAAGTTCTCCTCCCTCTTTTTCCAAGTTTTGATCTTTCAATAGAGGAGAGAAAAGTTTGTAAGGTTTGTCTCCTAAGCCCGTCAAAAGGAGTGAAACTGTAAAAGGGTGGTTGGCCTTCGCCTATTGAAGGAAGGCCTCTAGTGGACGTCGGTGACCTCGTTGGTGGAGGAAGCCAAAAGTGGATGTAGGTCAAGATTGACCGAACCACTCTAAATCTCGGTTTGCATTTACTTTGAGCATTTTATCTTTACTGCAAACCTCCTCAATAGCTTACTGCCTTCTACTCTTTTACAAACTCACTTTCAAGTTATGTTTCCGAAAATGGTTTTACATCGGAAATCAGTTTTATCATACGAACATCATATTTCAGTTTGTGCTTACATTCCGATTTCTATCTTAACTACAAACTTCCTGCCTTACTTTACTTCAAATACATTTCCGTAAGCTTTCAAAGTTATTATCTGCACGAAATGACTTTTACATTGGAATCGGATTTCAACGTACGAACGCAGTTTTAATCGTCGAAAGTTTTCCACTGCACTAATTCACCCCCCCCTCTTAGTGCTCTTGATCCTAACAGTCATGGCATTCACGCCCCTCAACCTGGTCAGTGACCGTACGATCAGTTTCCCGACGGGTTTAGGCTGACCGTGGGAGTCCTCGAGGCGGGACTGCCATTCTCACTGCATCCCATTATCGAGGAGTGCCTCTGTAAGTGGGGAATATTGCTGTCTCATATGGCACCGAACTCTTGGCACTATTTGGTGGCTTTCCTTGGGGAGTGTTGGGGAGGCGAGATCGAGCCGACCAGGACCCTCTTCCTGGCCTGCTTCCGTCTATGCAAGGGGTGAGGCGGGTATTACCTGACTGACCACAGCAGTTTTAAGATCAGCAACGCTCCTTCCAACAACAAGGGTTGGAAGAGTCGCTTCTTTTTCATTAGTTACAGTCGGGGGTGGGTTTTTAGTACTGGATGGACCTCCTGACCCATTGACAACGTCCCCTCGTTGCTTTCTGTCGGAGAAACAGTGGGCGTGAATCGGTTGAGGGGCATCTTGTCCTCTTCTGGAGCAATAAGGGAGATGACTGAGGAGTGGCTGGTCGAAGCGAGATTGAGCCCAGCCACCAGGGGTATAGTTATTCACATGTTATGGATCATTCACTCATCTCGAGTTAGCTGACCGACCGAGCTTTTACTTGCAGAGATGGTGGACCTCCAGTCAGTGAAGAAGACACCTTGTGCCAAGGCCGCTGTGGCTCGGGGTGGTGAGGGTTCTGGAGCTGGGGGTGCCTCGCAGAAGGGGACACCAAAAAGGATGTCGAGGTCTCAGGAGGTAGGTCGCCCTTAAAAGAAGGCGAAAACTATGGTGCGGAAGATGTGTGAGAGCTCGGTTGCTCACGAGAGTGCCGCTCTAGAGTCATCTAGGGCTGCTCCCCAAGGCGAGGGCTCAGGGAGGGCAAGAGGAAAGGGGGTGGCTGGGTCGTCTGGCAGCGACCCCTCAAGGAGGCGGGACTTGTGTCGCGTCCGCTCCTGGGCCGAAGGCGAGCAGTACTAGGCCCTAAACATGGCCGACCTTCTTGCTGGGTGGTCGGGAGCCCCCTACGCCTCTTAGTGGGTGACTCTTAAGGTAGACAATCGTATCTGGGGTGACATGCTAACTACCCAAGGGTTTATCCGGGGGGTGTTTCACCCAGCCATGGCAAAGGAGCTTTATTGTTCCTCTTCGGAAGTGCTGGCGGACCGGGCGACCAAGTCGCTTGTCTGGGTAAGTAGTGGTTTTCTTTCCTCGTTCGATCCTTCCTTCCTTGTGTGGGTCCTAATGGCGATCTTTGTGCAGGGCCAGCACTACACCATGGTGTTGATCAATCGGGTCCTCGACGCCGGGCAGGTGATCGAGCATCAGTCGGACTCCAACTTTGCTCTTCGGATGGAGATCCTAGAGCTGAAGGCTGGGGGGGGCCAGAGGCCATTGCCGCTATCGAATAGCACACCTCAACTCTGGACAAGGAGGTGAACCATCTGAAGGCCGAGCTGGAGGAAAGTCGGGCCCGCGTGCAGATGCTAGACGACGAGTTGCAGACCCTCTCCCGGGATGTCGAGTCTGCTAGATCCACCACCTGGGCTACCGAGGAGACTTTGAAGGAGGAGCGTCTGGCGCTGCTTGAGAAGATCGAGGGGGCGGTTGCCGAGTACAAGTCATCCGTCGGGTTCGAGTGCGGCCTGGTGAGGTCAGGGCGAGTGACATACAAGTTCGGGTATCGGGTGGCTTACGCTCGTTTTCGAGCGAGGTACCCGGACCTGAAACTGGAGTCAGACCCATTCGCTGACCAACCAGCGGATGAGAATGTCGACATGCTAGTGAGCATTCCCTTTGACGACAGGCCCAAGACTCCCCCTCTGAATTAAGGGTTGTATCTCTTTTTTCTTTTGCTTTAGTCGGGTCGAATTTTGAGACTGTATCGCTTGACCACGATGTGTATTTCTTTTTATCAATGAAAGCTATTGTTTTGGCATCCTAACTTCTTGTCTTCCCTGATTGTGCATGCTTCTTTTGATCAATGAAACATTTTTCTTGGCACCTCGACCCTTCGTCTTTATGGATAGAATTTTTTTAGGTTTACCGCATTCCACTTCCTTGGCAGAGGATTTCCCTCCATAGTCTCGAGGTGGTAGGTCCCTTCTCGGACCACGTCATAGACTCGATAGAGGCCTTCCCAGTTTGGCGTAAGTTTTCCCCTCGCTCACGTCGGGTCGCTCACCTCTACCTTTCAAAGGACGAGGTCCCTGACCTTGATTGGTTGTGGAAGAACTTTATGGTTGTACATCCGAGCCATAGCCTTTTTGTATGCCAAGGTACGTAGGTGTGCCTTGGCTCTTCCTTCTTCAAGGAGATCTAGGTTTGCTCGTATGCCCTCCTTGGAGTCGTCTTGATTGTAATTGGTGGTCGGCAAGGTTGGGAACACCATCTCAGGTGGGAGGATTGCTTCGGTCCCTAATGCCAAGCTGAATGGAGACTCTCTCAAAGTAGTTTTGGGAGTTGTTCGCATTGCCCATAGAACGCTAGGGAGCTCGTCCACCCAGGCTCCGTGCATGCTTAAGATCCTCTTCTTGAGGCCCTCTTGAATCGCCTGATTCATTACTTCGGTCTAGCCATTAGTTTGGGGGTGAACGACTGAGCTGAACTTCAGTTGTATCCCGTACGACTGGAAATAGGCCTTGAACTTAACATTGTTGAATTGAGCCTCATTGTCGGTGACGATAGCCCTCGGGATCCCGAACCGGGTAATAATGTTCTTCCACATGAAACTTTGAACTTGTTTCTCGATGATGGAGGCTAAGGGTTCAGCTTCAACCTGCTTCGTGAAGTAGTCGACCCTGACTATAAGGAAGCGTTGTTGTCCCGAAGCTAGAGGAAAAGGTTCAAGGAAGTCGAGTCCCCATTGGGTGAAGGGCCAGGCCGCATCCATCGGGGTAAGAGGCACCGTTGGCTGATGTTGCAGTCGGGTGTGCCTTTGACACTGTTGGCACCGCTGCACATATGATATGACGTCTTGGCATATGGTCAACCAATAGTACCCTTGTTTGAGGGTCTTGAAGGCCAAGGTTCATCCTCCTATGTGCTCCCTGCAAATCCCCGCGTGGAGTTTAGCGAGGACCATTTCAGCTTCTGGCGGCGCGAGACAGCGCAAGAGGGGTTGAGAGAAAGCCCTTCGGTACAACTTTCCACCAACCACGCAGAACCAGGCTTGGGTTCACCTCAGTCATCTTCCAACCGTCAAGTCATCAGACTTTGTCCCATCCTTCTTGAAGCAGAGGATCTCTTCCATACAGTTTGGCGAGACCTCTGTTTCGACGGCCCCGTGAGTTGGTATTGTCAGTGCCATTATAGATTCAATTGCTGGTGATGAGGATAATAATGACGACAAGACTCGGGCTGACGTCACTTGCCCCAGATGATGCCTCATGCCTCGATTGACTCGACAGCACCTGGTCAAACGGACCAAAGCGACAGTCGAGGCGCATTAACGTCCTGCTCAGGCCCAATCCTTCACGCCACACCAACACTGCTGTCAGACATGGCCAGGAGTACGATCCTGCTCCCTACAAAACAGGCACATCGGACACAGTAAGTCACCCTATAAAAACCCCGCTCCTGAGAGGAGCAAAGGGGGACCGAACACACACAAAAAAGACCTCTTCACATCATCTGACTTGATCGTCGGAGGGGTCGGGCCGAGCTTCGACCCGACTTGCCTGCAGGTATGAAGACGGAGCTACTTCCTATTCAACACCGAGGAGAGGGACCCTTCCACGCGGAACGTCCCAACGAGCTTCGACGTGATCCGATCTGCACGACCGTCCACATCAATAACCCCGAGAGACCTTTAGCCGATCCCCACCATTCGGACTCGAAACAAGCCGTGTTGGCCCCAAGGCCACGTCATAAAGTTGTTTACATAAACATATTGGTGCTAGAAGGAGGGTCGAATGTCGAGGGATCCTCAAACTGACCCCGACGAATCCCTAGCCGAGAGATCGTTCTTAACAGGGGCGCCGGGCGAGCGCCCCTCGCGTGACGGGTCTCGGGCAGACGACCTCAGAACGCTACTGGCATTTGTTCAACGACCCGGGTCTGCTTCCGCCCGAGAGCGCTCCCAGCGTCCCCTCGCGAGTGTCGACCGAGGCCTTCCAGGACCTTGCCCATCAGGTCCGAACTTTGGCGGGAATGGTGCAGACCGTCATTTCGCTCATTTCCCAATCAACAAACCCGTCAAGTCCAGCCTACGTGTCGACTGGAGCCATCAGCGTATGCTCACGTAACCACCCCGGTGCTCCCTGGCTCACCCTGGACCCGGGCGTTTCCCCTTGGAGATCAAGCAATGGAAAACCCTACCGGCTGACCCGAGCAAGAGACGATATCCTCGGGCTCAATAGACTCCTTCCAGGCCCAGCTGCACCTTTTCGGTCAACGACTTGAAGAAGTACAGAAGGAGGTCCGTGCCTCAAAGGGAAAGCTAGGGGACGAGGCGCTCCGGGGGTCGCCGTTCACGGCTGAAATACAAGACCAACCGATGCCTGTGAACTTTCGACTTCCCTCCCTAGACGCTTACGATGGCACCACCGACCCGATGGACCATGTGTCCGCCTTTCGGGCTCAGATGGCGCTATATGGAACTTCAGACGCTCTGATGTGCAGGGCATTTCCTACGACCCTGAGGGGCCAGCTTGCACGTGGTACAGCAACCTGAAGACTGAGGGAATCGCCTCCTTTGATCAGCTCACCAGGGATTTCGAGATCAACTTCCTAGCTTTGGCCCGACCGAAGCCATCCGTCGCCTTGCTCCTTGGACTAAACCAAAAAGAGGACGAACCCCTCTCCCATTTTTGTAAATCAATTCACCACGGAAATCCGAGGTTTGCCAGATGCTCATCCCTCTTTGTTGATGCAGGCATTCATGGCGGGTCTCTGTCCCTATAGGTTCTTCTGGTCCCTCATGGAACGGCCCCCCACCGCAGTTTCGGAAATGCTTCAGCGAGCCAAGTAGTATGTTGCAACGGAAGCATGGATGTCGAGGAGGCAAGAGGAGCATAAAAGACCCAGGGCGGAGCCACCACGAGGGCAACTACCCAGCCCGCCGAGGCGCAGGATGGACCGGTCTGACCCGTCCGCGTCAAGGTCGCCGCTCCCCACCTTGGAAACATCCCAAACATAGATATTTCTCTAGATAAAGGAGAAGGGGCTACTCCGAACCCCCAACCCAATGAGGAGCCCACGGGAGCTCGCGGACCAGATGCGATATTGTCGTTTCCACTGGCAAAACAGACATGACATGGAGGAGTACCGCGAGTTGAAGCGACAGATCGAGGAGCTGATTCGACGAGGGCACCTCAGCCACTATCTACGGCCGGATAAAGAGCTTGCCCCACGACACGAGGGCCTCATCGAAAGGCAGATCGACGTGATCATGGGCGGCCCGGCGTCTGGGGGAAACAGTATGTTCGGGCGGAAAGCATATGCCTGCGTTGACGCAACCGAAGACCTTGAGCGCGGGCCCGGGCCCGAGGTCATGTTTGTCGCTGAGATAGCCGAGCGACACAAACACGATGACGTGTTGGTAGTGGCCGCCAGGATCGCCAACGCCCAAGTGAAAAGGATCATGGTCGACACGGGAAGCTCGACCGACATCCTTTATCTGGACGCTTTCCAAAAGCTCGGGCTCTTCCGCGATGCCCTGGAGCCTATGAGCTTAGCACTCACCGGGTTCACCGGTGAATCGATTTCACCGTTGGGCATGATCACCTTGCCCTTAACCCTCGGGGAGGTACCGAGGACGAAGACGATGATTGCAATCTTCTTGGTAGTCGACCTTCCTACCGCTTACAACGCGATTCTGGGGCGCCCCACCCTCAATAAGTTCAGAGCGATTATCTCCACCAACCACCAGACCGTGAAGTTCCTGACCCGTGCGGGGGTCGGAGATGTCAGAGGGAGCCCCCGCGAGTCAAGGCAGTGTTATTTGACCACGGTCTCCCTGCACAAGAGGAGGAGGGCTGAACTACCCCTCGAAAACCCCCGAGAAGCAAAAAGGCCATCCCGGCACCCCGAGCCCACGGAGCCTTCGGTGGATTGCCACTATAGGAGGGATGCCCAGATCGAACGGTCAAGATCGGGTCGGAAGTTTGTCCGTGACAATGCGGCACCGTCTCGAGCTTTCCGGGATAAGATGTGCCGAGCAATGTCTTGGTACGGATTCCAGCTCGGCGCATGAGGGTATTCCTCTTGCTGACTTGGCTGCAGCGTGGCGTGGCTTTGATTGTGCCGTGGTTTGGACCCTATCACCACCCCACTTGGATCCAGTGGCAACGAGAAGCAGAGATCATACCCGCTCACGGCCACCACCGGTAGATCCATCTGAGACACAAACGCTTGCATCAACATTGCGTAAGCTGGATCCTTCAACAGGGTAAAAGTGGTGCCGGAATCAATGACCAAGCCGCCGGTCCCATTCGGTTTGAGCGCCAAGGTTGTGGTCGGTATCGGTAAGAGGGTTGCACCAACCGAGATCCCTTGCAAGGAGAGGTAGTACAGGGGAGAATGGCTGTTGATGAACGGCGTGGAAGCAGCTTGTGGGCTAGGATTTGCCGAAGAGCCGAAGATCAGACCGGTGGTTGTGTCATTAGAAGCGAAGCAATAGGAGAACCTTTCTTCACCGAGCAGGGACACCAGTGACACTGGCCCCCTCGCCATTCCCAGGACGCAAGTGGAGTTACAGAAGCTGGGTGAGTTCTCTGATGCGATGGTTTCCTACGAACCTTATTTAGGAGTCAATCTTATGGTTTCCTACAAACCTAATTAGTATTACATCTATGTAGAGTAATCATGCTTTCCTAACCCGACTCATCAAGTTAATATTACATCTTGCTAGCATTATCTCTAACACTCGATTACAATGCTAACATTTTTTATTTTTATTTTATTTTTGACAGAAAAAATCTAATGGCATTATTGCATACACTAAAGATTCATAGGTAATCACCGTTTATTTAGGATACAATGATTCAAACACAGATGATGAGATATAAAAAAGAAATAAATTTTTATATACGAACAAATACTAGCAAGTCATAATACGTAGCAAAATTAAATAGAAATTATAATAAAATATAACACAAAAATTTATATGAAAAATCTCTCCAACACGAAGGGTAAAAATCACAGGTCAAACCAAAGATAATCCACTATAAGAATAATAAATATATAAATCTCAGAATCTTTTACCCAAAACCCAAGCAACAAACTCAAGAGAATAACTAAGATACAAGAATTATGTCACTGTGCACAATATTCAAATTCTCCCTAAGTAATCACAGCAAGAATCTACTGTATATCTGATCTAACCTGAGATGAGAACATTGTTTGGATAATTGAAAATAGTTTCTCTACGTTGTCCTTGTCTTCTTTTCTTTCCTTCTTTTGTTTTTTTGTCATTTTCTCTACTGCAACAATTTTTTGCCTTTTTGCTGGAGTTTTTTCCTAACTATTTTTCAACCACCACACCCTCCCTATTAGATCTAGGGTTAGATTAAAGGGGAGATGGGCTATGAGCTATTAAAGGCTATTATAGGCTGAACTTGTGGGCTATCAACCCATTAACCTCCCTCTTCGGCTCAATAACAACTACTGCATATGTGATGTCTGACCTCGTATATACTATTACATATATTAAACTTCCAACTGTTAAATCATATGTGATTATTGAATAATCTAAGATGATCATCTTGTAACCTTACGAGTCATGTAAGATTAAGATTGATGTGACCTCTTACATACATAATGGCTGCTCAAGATACCATAAACAACTAAAGGAAAACCATTCATGGCCAATCCACTATTTGGAATTTTTGTTCAGTCAAGTCTCAAGCACATCATCCTCTCCTCCCCAAAATTTTTGATAAAAGAAGCTACCTCCAAAATTAAAGAATAACATAAATTTCAAATGATCATTGGGAGTTCATAATAGATAAAAGGGTAGACTAATCAAAATTATAAGGTGAATTTGGTGCAATAATAAGACAAGATTATTTCTTTGTGACATGAGTAACATCATAGTATTGACAGAAGCCTTGTGTTTGACTCTCCTCTCCTCTCAATATCAATCCTTATATATATATATATATATATATATATATATATATAGAGAGAGAGAGAGAGAGAGAGAGAGAGAGAGAGAGTGTGTGTGTGTGTGTGTGTGTGTGTGTTAACTAATTGGAGAATATCCATTAAAGTAGCAAAAAGATTTGGTAGCCAAACTTGGGCTGCTAATTGACTTGGGGCCTAACTCTGTAGCCCCAATAGGCATTTTTCAGCTGTTGGTTGAAGCCCAAACCCATCTATAATAAAATAATAATAAAATTTATGTTGTGAGAGTGCTGATCCAATTTTTGTTGAGTATAGATGTTGAAGAAGGAGAGGTGACATACTGTGAGGCTATGGTAGTCCTAATGGGATTGTAAGTTGTTTTGGCCGAGAGATATCAGAGCATGGATGTGAAATCAGAATTATTATCATGATTCATTAGACTTGTTATTCTGTATATCTAAATTTTCTTGGAGGTTTTTGATGCAGAGAGTATGCTTGTAATCCTTTCATATGTTTTGCTGCTTTGAAAATGAAAATAAAAATAAAAATAAACTGGCCACAAGTTCTTATTGGCTTTAGAACACAACTTAGCTGTAAAGCCTTCTTTGTCCTTCTCTGTCCAGGTTGTGTTCCAAGTGAAATGTCAGTGTTCACCACAGTCCCAAATTCGGTGGGTCTCAGGATTAGGGTTCATGAGTTGATGCAGAAAACAAGATCCACCAGAGGTTCATAGATACTGTGAGGAAGTCTTTGGTGATCTGCTACCACTGCACGCATGCAGACATGACAAGACAACGTCACGACTTTTATGAGATCTTCCTTCTGTGAAGCTGTCACTCTAATCTCCTAGGTCATCGGCTGCTAGCTTCCAACTCCTTGTGCTTCTTCTTCTTCTGGTTTGTTCTGTGATCTACGGTGGATAGGAGGGATGAGAGATGAAGATGCCTGTGGCCCCCAAACACTACGTTGGAGGAAGGTACTCCATGCTCGATGACTGACACGACCAAAATAAGCCAGTCTCATCACCAACACCAACATCAACTACTCAGGTGGATGCATAGTGCTCGACACTGTGAACCCGCACATCCATTAACGGTGGTGGGGGTTGCAGATGGCACTCGTACGTGATGCTGCACGGTCCTTTGAGATTCTCAGGTGGTCCGGATGGGTGGCGCCGATCCACTGCATGCAACGTACGTCGGTTCCAGCACAGTATTATGTTGCGTTGTTGTGTTATAGCAACTTAAACTTAGTAAGCACAATGCAATGTTATACGCAACCATACTTTGTTTCATTGGGATTATAGATGGCAGGATGTCCTCTTTGAGAGTGGAACAAATGACTCGATTAACAATCAAATCATTCCCATCTTAATCATCTTTACTTTCAGATTGGGTATCATGTTATCCAACCCCATCTACCTACTTCATCAAATAAGCTGTACATGTTTATTGGCTACCGATAGAGACTTCTATTCCAGTTTACATCTCGATGATAACTAACACTCCAAAGAGAAAGTGTAATAACGACCCATCTATTAAAGTTGATTGCTTTCTTAGTAGTCATAAAGCTAGCAAAAGGGTGTGTTCCAATTAGAATCAGAAGCTTTTGTAGATAATTTCGATACTTGTGGGGTTAAGAGATCACGCAACTTAAAAGTAATGTAACTCTTTCTCACCGTTCAATTCGAGTAAGTTTGCTTTGTGGTCGTCCCTCCCAAAGTTTGATGTGCACATCATCGGGCAAAAAAGAAGACCTTTTGCTGCTACTTTAAGAGTTATTTCGAATCAATTTTATTGCTTGATACATGCATCTTCTTTCTACCAAAATGCATGTAGAACGTTCGTTCAGTGCTTCAAAGATAATGTAAACTGTTTGAAATGTGCTTAAGGAATACAACGGAGAGAATGATTGAGTCATGAAAGTTATCCATGGAGTAGTTGAATCTTTTGTTTGATTGCAAAGGTTACAAATCATAATCCTTTTCTTTATATATATTCTGATAAAGTATATTTTGGGTCCAAGCCATGTCATAACCAATGTCGCACTATGTCACAGCCAAGTCAGTAAGAGGAACACCCCCACACGTCGAACAAGAATCTGTACCAAGGCATTACTCGGCACGCCTCGTCCCAAAAAGCTTGGGACGACAGTCGCACAAAGATACCATCTCATCCCTTGAGGATCGGTCGCCATGCCAAACCCGCGTACGACTGACCCTCGTACAGTTTCATAAAAGCCTCTGGACTGCATCCAGCCCAGAAGGAGAGGAAAAAACAACACTCAATCCACTACTAACTTGCTCATCGGAGTGGCCACAATCGGTAACTACCCGACGGAGGCCTTTTGTGCAGGAAAGCAATGGCTCCCGAGACGAGATCATCCCAATCGATAGAGCCGCACTTCCTCCCGGAGCGCCAACCATCGACCCGACGAGGAGACATCAATCAATAGTGCAGTGCCAGCCCATAGTATGGAGGGCGTGACCGACCCAGTGGACAACTCAGCCGACCGAAGACTCCTAATATCACCCTGTGGATCAGGTCGTGCTGAGTCACCAGCCACGGCACATCAGTTCACTAACATATTCTATGATGCGATGATATATTTTAAGGTTACAATTATGGTAGTAACATCTTAACCATAGAGAGAGAGAGAGAGAGAGAGAGAGAGAGAGAGTAAACTTTGACGACAATGAACCCACAACCACATACAAGAAAGTGGGTCTTTAGGTTCCAATAACAGCAAGATTTGACTGCTCCTTGATAACACATCATTCCCTGTGGTTCCATAATTGTCTGATGATGCAAATGAAAGTAACCTATCTCAGTGACAACCATCAAATCCTTGCAAGCAGATTCAAGCACATATCTTGCTGCAGCAGATTCCACATTCTTATCGAAGGAACAATTATATATCTGGACGGCACATATCTTCCTGCCACACTTTCAAGCACTCCATCGATGGAAGAAACAAAGGGTTGAAAGTTCCTTGGGTTTCTCACTGGGATGCTTTAGCAACCCAAAGCAATGGCCTCCAAATCGCCACCTTTTGCACACACTCTCTTGCACTTTGTTGAGAGAAAAATACTTGATTTCCCTATCTCACTTTGTTCACTGTATCATAGGGCAATTAATACTTCCATTGATGCTTTACTCATGATAATGTCATCTAGTGAAGCTGATGGAGAAGATACTGATGGATCAAATGCAGAATCTTCGATTGCGATGAGCATTTTAAGGTGTTTGGCGTTCTTTAAATTCCAACCGGAAGAAGATTCAAACTCACATGTTTGAGGTCAATGTCACTGTGATCAGAGCTCTGAAAGAGAAGAGTTTGGAGCTGCACTGCCCAAATTAGTGGCAGCGTCAGCTGATGTCATGTCCCACGAAGATTCTTGCTGTCGATGCTCCTCGCTTGGTAATTTGCTTTCTTTATGGACTTCTTTCTTCTTCCACCAAGATGGTGTTCCTTGGTCTTCTTTAGGGTTTCTAGTACGTACATGGCGATCAACTGGTAACGTCAGTGCCTGTGTGGGCCAAGACTGTGTTCGAAGCCACAAAGGAATTCCTCACTGACAGCAAGATTAGTGCAAAAGTACATTTGACATGATAAATATGGAAAATAAGAAGGTGCCACAATGTTGATTAGGTAGACATCCCTTACTAAGATCCTATGGTTTTGCTCATCCATTGTTCTCTGAATTCTTAAAGTGCAATTGAGAATTCACAAGAAAAAGAGTGACACATTATCCTTTTAGATTATTTCGTTTGTCATAAAAACCATGTTTATTAATAAAATTGATAGTGAATGAACCAATATTAGACTGTAATGAGTCTCGCTTAAGATTAACTTCATAATCACAAAGTTATCATGAGTACAAATTAATAATAGAAAATAATATTTTTTATCACTAAGAGATGCATCAATCATAGCAATTGTAACTACTATATCTTAATGGTTATGGAGTATCATGAGAGGACTATGAGATGAGTTGACATACATTATTTTAAGCTTTGACTAAATTTCATAAAAATATTTTGTGGATGTCATATAAAAAATAGTTTGATAGGAAAGAGAGATAATGATGATCTTTGGAAATCCAAAAAATATATTTAGGATTAACAACCTCAATTTTATCCTCTTTAATTATTTATGAAAGATAATTATTTATCAGAAAAGTTAGACCATGACATGACATTAATGAATAATATTTTATTATAAAATTAAAAAAATAGATAATGACAATCGATGAGGATTGACTGATAGAAGTATCATATACTAAAGCAGGAAGAAAGGAAGCTTTGGGCAACAATGAAACGTCCTTTAGAACTTGTGGCTCTAATATCATAAAATAAATGATGAAGCAATAGTGTTCATTGACATTATATATGATATATATACGTAAAAAAATATTACAAAATAGAAAATTATGAGATTTTGGTGATAATACAAATTAGGAATAAATACAAAAACTCATGAAGGACTAATATATATGACTTGAGAGAGAATCATGATTTCTCAATCCTAATATGATTAAGATAGTCACCACGTTTCCTTCTCCCTAATATGATTTCTTCATCCTAAACGGAACTAATATATATGATTTGTGAAGGCTTTAAGCTATGTTTTCTGCAAGCATGTCATTAGCTCCCCAAAAAGGTTGTCCAAATCCTACGATGGCATCTCCTTTTGATACAGTTCGGCGTTTCATTCTTCCATCACTCTATTTAAGGAGGGAGAAGGCTCATCTCATCCCCATCATCTCTCCCTCCCCTCTCTTCCACATCCTTCGCCTCCATGGATGCGCAGAAACCCTATCTTGCTGCAGTCCTCGTACAGCTGACGTACACTGGCTTCTACGTGATGTCAAAGGCCGCCTTCGTCGAGGGTGTGAGCACGTTCGTCTTCATCTTCTATCGACAAGCAGCTGCTTGTGTGTTATTAGTACCACTCGCTGTTATCTTCGAGAGGTATACGCATCGGTTCCCAAATACACACAGCAAAGTCTTCTGTTGTTTGTGAACTGACTGTTGATTTCAGGGAAAGGTCTCCGCCACTGAAGCTCGTGACGGCTGTGAAGATGTTCTTGCACGCGCTGATCGGGTGTGTACGTTACTGACGTTGGTTTCCGCTGATTTCTGATCTCTCAGAGAGGAGTTTGTGTTGCCTTTTTGTTGGTCTAACTCGGTTTGCGATCGTTTTAGGATTACTTGCAGCTTAAACATGTACAACGTTGGCTTGAAATATACTACAGCATCAGTGACATCGGCAGCTACGAACTCAGTGCCAGTGTTTACCTTCTTTCTGGCCTTACTCCTCCGGTTTGTGGCTCTCGTATTCTCCTGAATTATATGTTTCTATTTTAATGATGAAGCTTAATATATAGATATATATATGCTACAGGATGGAGAGCATCAAAGTAAAGAGCCTCTCAGGAGTAGGTAAAGCAGTGGGAGTAACACTTTGTTTGGCTGGTGTTGCGGCGATTGCCTTCTACAGAGGCCCTCGCATCCACCCTTTGCACCTCTATAGCCACTTCGCCCACAGCGCGGGCCGACGAGACCACGCGCTGGTCAACACTCCGAAGGCCACCTGGATCGAAGGAACCTTCTTCATCATCGGTGCCAACCTCACCTGGTCCTTGTGGCTGGTCTACCAGGTACTGACCGATACCCGAGAACTGCTCGCTGTAGAAGATCGGAAGTGCGCAGTGCCAACCACCTCTTTCTTGACAGGGGATTTTGCTGAAGGAGTACCCCTCCAAGCTTCTGTTAACCACGCTTCAGTGCCTCCTCAGCACGGTTCAGTCGCTTTTTGTGGCCATGGCGTTCGAGCGAGAGAGCTCCAAGTGGAAGTTGCACTGGGACATGGGCCTACTTGCCATTCTCTACTCTGTAATAGCAATTCTCGCCACAGTCATCTCTTCACATGATGATGAAGAAGCTTATTTGCAGTTCTCACCACCGTCTTCTACTCTGTTGTCGTGCTTGATAGGGGTTCATCGTTACGGGAGTTTCTTTCTACTTGCAGAGCTGGTGCGTTGAGAAGAAGGGCCCTGTTTTTGTGGCAATATTCACACCACTGTCTCTTGTTTTCACCATGATATGCTCGACTATTTTCTTAGGGGAGATGATTACTCTAGGAAGGTGGATGATCGAATTCTTCTCTCTCCCAAATTGAGTGTCTAATTTAGCTAATCTAATGTCATGTCAACTCCTGGATTTCAGTATTTTAGGTGGACTTCTAATGGTGGGAGGCCTGTATAGTTTTCTATGGGGAAAGAGCAAGGAGACCATGCCCTGCGTGGTTTCAATTGAAGATGGAAATACCTGATTGCAAGAGAGGGATGCGCAACCACTTTAATGTTACTTTTAGAATGATATACGTGAGGATCTGATCATAAATCTTGTAACAGTGACTCTTTTTATCACTATATATATATATATGTATATATTGTTTAGTACTCATTTTATAGGATTCAAGACAATGTGTCTATTGAATGAATACATAGTAAGTACAAAGAAAGTAACATTGTGATGATGAGCATACCAAGTGCAATAAGAAAACAGGTTTCCAGAACAGAATTGTTATCTGTTGGATTTCAGAGAGAGATGAGTCGAATGATTGGTAGAAAAGGTGGAGGATGAATTCTTCCAATCATATAATACAATTAGAGCAAGCTAATAGCTATAGGTTTTATTAGCAAGCTAATAAAAGCTGTTGGATTTCAGAGATCACTACAGTTCGCAGGTTCAAATGACAGCTTCCCCCCACTTGGATCCAGTGGCAACGAGAAGCAGATATCATACCCGCTCACGGCCACCACCGGTAGACCCATCTGAGACACAAACGCTTGCATCAACATCGCGTAAGCTGGATCCGTCAACAGGGTAAAAGTGGTGCCGGAATCAATGACCAAGCCTCCAGTCCCGTTCGGTTTGAGCGCCAAGGTTGTGGTCGGTAGGTAAGAGGGTTGCACCAACCGAGATCCCTTGTAAGGAGAGGTAGTACAGGGGAGAATGGCTGTTGACGAACGGCGTGGAAGCAACTTGTGTGCTAGGATTTGCCGAAGAGCCGAAGAGCAGACCGGTGGTTGTGTCATCAGAAGCGAAGCAATAGGAGAACCTTTCTTCACCAAGCAGGGACACCAGTGACAATGGCCCCCTCGCCATTCCCAAGATGCAGGTGGAGTTACAGAAGCTGGGTGAGTTCTCCGCTGCGAAGGTTTCCTACGAACCTTATTTAGGAGTCAATCTTATGGTTTCCGACAAACCTAATTAGTATTACATCTATGCAGTGTAATCATGCTTTCCTAAGCCAACTCATCGAGTTAATATTACATCTTGCTAGCATTATCTCTAACACTCTGATTAAAATACTAACATCTTTTATTTTTATTTTATTTTATTTTTGACAAAAAAAATCTAATGACATAATTGCAGACACTAAAGATTCACATGTAATCACCATTTATTTAGGAAACATGCAATGTTACATGATGAGATGTAAAAAAGAAATAAACTTTTGTATACGAACAAATACTAATAGACCGTAACACGTAACGAAATTAAATAAAAATTATAATAAAATAGAACATCAAAATTTAGGAAAAAAATTCTTCCAATGTAAAGAGTAAAAATCATAAGGCAAACTAGAGATAATCATATATAAGAATAATGAATATATAAATCTCATAGTCTTTTATCTAAAACCCAATCAACAATCTCAAGAGAATAACTATGATACAGGGATTCCGTCACTATGCACAATATTCAAATTATTCCTAAGTAATTACAGTAAGAATTTATTGTAGATCTGATCTAACCTGAGATAAAAATATTGCTTGGATGATTGAGAATAGTCTCTCTCTGCGTTGTCCTTGTTGTAATCACCGATAATTTCTTCCTTAATATAAATTAATTACTATAAATGATATATTACTTTATTATTAACTTCTATATTTGTGTACTATAGTTAAAGAAATAATTAAATTTAGTTTTCTTAATCACATGGATAAGTTAAGAAATCTACTAATCAATTAAATTATTAATTGATTTATTTTCTAATGAGTTATTTGATATTTAGGAAGTAAATAATTTACATTCCATTTTCATGTGTGAATTATAAGAAATGAATATTATATTTCTTTCTCTCTTGGTGTGTGAAAGAAAAATATAAATAAATTAAAAATAAGAATTAAATTATTACTTACGTTTCGGGGAGATCTCATCTTTTTCTATATAAAGAAGCTACTCTTCCCTCATTCCCCACTAAACCTAATAATGGAAGGATTGAGGAGATAACTTCATAGGGAGATGATATTGAGGAAGGAATAATCGAAAAGAGGTAAGATCATTTCTTTTTAATTAGCTTTGATTTATGTTTTAAAATTTTGATGTTTAGATTGTTATAATTTTATAATGAATGATGATGTTTTAATTTCGAAATTTTATTATTTATAAATAATAATAATTGATTTGTGATGTTAGAATGATTATTTGATTTATATTAATCTTTTAAGCTTAAGTGAATTTTAATATTGATTTAATTATTAAAACACTTATTTTTGGATTAACATACTAGTTCTAATTTATTTAATTAGATATATCAATGTTTCAAGAAATTATATGTGAATTTCTATAATGTTATTAGTTTTAAATTTAAGATCTTGAATGTAAAGTTTTTATTAATGGATTTGAGTCATTTTTTAATAATTTTAAATGTTGAAATCTAATTTGATAAGAGGAGTAAATTGGGGTCTAACTTGAGCCAAGTTGATCGATCAGATCGAATGGGTATATACGACCTAACTCATGTGACCAAGTACAACATAACCCATGTGACCAAGTACAACCTAGTCCATGTGACTCAGCATGACGCAACCTATGTGGCCGGGTATAAGCCAACCCATGTGGCAAGGTACGACCTAACCCATGTGGCCAGGCATGACCTAACCCATGTGGCTAAGTACGATCTAGTTCATGTGGTCATGTATGACCCAGCACATATGGTAAGGTACAACCCAACCATGTGGCCAAGCATAACCCAACCTATGTGGTTAGGTACGATCTAGTCCATGTGGTCATGTATGACCCACCTCATGTGATAAAGTACGACCCAATCATGTGGCTAGGCATGAGCCAGCTCATGTGGCTAGGTATGACCCAATCCATGTGGTCAAATATGACCCCAACTCATATGTCTAGGATCAACTTGCGAGTCAAGCATGGCCTAGGTCAATGGTAAGGCTCAGCCCAGTTCATTAAGTTAAGCTTGCCTAACTACACGATTGGTATTAGACATATCATCGCTCCTTTTATATAGCATGTCGTACCTCAACTCAACCTATTACTTGGAACAGGTATATATAGTGTATATGACATGTCCAAGACTCAGGTGGGTTGGTTCGGTTTGGATTAGCACTATACGACATAGTCTAATTCCTCCCTCTCTATTGGTTTGAACTCATTAATTGATTAAATCAAATAGGTTTGATTAGTTAAAAGTCAGTTTAGGGTGATTCCAGACTAACTTGATTAGTTTAAACATATTTGACCTAATCGAGATCAATCAAATCTAAATTAGACCAATCTAGGGTGATTCCAGACCGGTTTTATAAGGATTTGATGTTGGTTCCGTTAGATCATAATCGAATTGAGTTTGATTTAAGTCAATTGAGTTATTCCAATTAGAGTTTTGGTTGATTGAGGACTATTGAGAGATTGATATTTCATGCCTTTATGATTTGATGAATTTAAAGGTTTTATCTGAAGATGTCATTTAAAAATGATTATTGGCTTTCTATTTTCTTATGTTTATGATATTGATATGATGAGTATTAAATGTAATTAGACTAGTAATTCACATTGAGAGTGTAACCCGTGAAAGAAACTACGAGCCATCACAATGTGGAGCCACTAATGAATATAGTCTAGCATATTTACATCAAGTATGGTCTCTCATAATATTTAATTATATTTATTTTTTGATGTATGCGTGAGTGATTAGATGAGTGTAAATGAATGATCATTGATGTTTATGTGTCCCTGCCGAGGGCAGGTATGGCGATTCCCTTCGAGGATTAACGGGCCATTAGACATGATAGTTAGACGATTCCTCCATTCGCTATTGGGAGAAACGTGTCCCCACTTGGGCGGGTGAGGGATACCACTCCATCCGCTGTTAGGAGTGCGATATGGATTATCTCCGTCCGTATTGGGAGGAATCCATCCTATGTAATATGTCTCTCCATCCGCTATTGGGAGAGTGTACAATCGGGTGATGTACGCCTTTATTATTATATATGTATTGCATGTGACTAATGCATGATTTTATTTATTATGTAAGAAATTATCATCATTTTTTTAATGCATAAGTTTTATGATGAATAAATATATTTTTTTTATTAAATTATTGATATTTGTTTATATTTCATGAATATTGAAGATTATTTTTATGATTTTTCTGAGGTTCCTACCAACATGTGTGGTTGTTGATATATTTTTATTTCATATTTATTTTCAGAGTAATCTACTACTGTGTAATAGATCTAAAGCTTGGGTGAAAGAGACTTATGACCCTAGGAAGAAGATGTTATCATTTTTCTAGTTAATAGAATATTTACTATTGTAAAGATAATGATTTGAATTTAAAGACGAATAAAAAGAAAAGAATGGAGTTTATTATGTAAATTATGGATTATAAATTATTGATTTATTATTTTTTTTATAAATCCGGGATGTGACACTTGTCTTCTTCCCTTTCATTCTCTTGTTTTTTACTCTTTTTTCCTCATTTTTGAATCAAGTTACTGCAACAATTTTCTACTTTGTTGCTGTAGTTTTTTCTCACATATATTTTTGCAACCACCACACCCTTCTTATTAGATCTAGAGTTAGATTAAAGGAGAGGTGGGCTATGGGCTATTAAATCCCACTATGGGTTGAACTTGTGGGCTATCAGCCCATCAACCTCCCCTTTCATCTTTCATCTTATAAAGGAGGTTGTTCCATGACTCCTCAATGTGAAGCCATGCTAATCAGTTGTTGGCATATCTCTTGTCTTTCTTTTGATAAGGTCTTTGTCAATATGTCTGCTCTGTTGTAATCTGTGTAAATTTTCTAAAGCTACAACTATTTTTCTTCAAATATATTTTGAATCCAGTGGTATTTGACATCTATATGCTTTGATTTGGAATGAAAAGTTAGATTCTTACACAAATGGATGACGCTCTCGCTTAATTCACCACATAGTTTTTCTATTTCAGCCTCAATTCTTGTAAAAATTCTTTCATCCATAATATTTCTTTACAAAGCTCTGTAGCAGCAATATATTCTGTTTTTGTGGTAGAGAGAGTAATACACCTTTGCAATTTGGATTGCCATGACACAGCTCCCCTTATAAAAGTAAGTATAAAACCTTATGTAGACTTCCTCGTATCAATATCTCTTGTTATATCTGCATCTGTGTAGCCTATCAACACAAGTCCTTGTAAAAGTAAGTATAAAACCTTATGTATACTTCCTCGTATCAATATCTCTTATTATATCTGCATCTGTGTAGCCTATCAACACAAGTGGTCGACCTCTAAAGCTTAAACAAATCTTAGAGCTCACTCTGAGATATTTAAAGATCCACTTTGTCTAGTGCTCTTTGCTTGGATTTGCAAGAAATCTGCTAGTAACACCCGCTGCATATGCAATGTATAGTCTCATACATACCATTGCATATATTAAACTTTCAACTACTGAAGCATAAGGAATCTATTACATTTTCTCCTTCTCATCATTACTTGACGGACTCTGTTCTAAGCACAACTTGAAGTGACCTGCAAGAAGAAAACTAACTTGATTTGTATTGTTCATACTAAACCTTTCCAACACCTTCTCGATGCATTTCTCCTATAACAACCAAATCTTCCTATTTTTTCTATCATGAAAAATCTGTATGCCCAGTATTTGCTTTGCTAGCCTTATGTCCTTCATTGCAAAAGACCCACTCAATTCCTTCTTCAAACTATCAATTGTTATACATATCTTCTTAAGAATAAGCATATCATCAATGTAAAATAAAAGAATAATAAAATTCTTATCAAACTATTTGATGTACATATAATAATCTGAAGTCGTTCTTTTATATTCATTTTTAGTCATAAATGAATCAAACTTTCTGTACCTATAGCTTCTTCATCCCATACAAGCTCTTCCTCAACTTGCTAACAAAGTTGCTCCATATAAATTTTTTCCTCCAAATCACCACGAAGGAAAGCTATATTTATATCTAACTACTCAACCTCCAAGTCCTAGCAAGCAACAATATCAAGATCAACACAGATAGAAGATATTTTAATAATAGGAGAAAAAATATCTTCAAGGTTAATACCTTTCTTTTGACCAAATTCTTTTACAATCAGTCTAGCTTTTTACTTTGGTTGAGAATAATATTCTTGAGTCTTCAACTTGAAAATCTACTTGTTCTTCAAGACCTTCATTCCCTATGGTAATTGCATCAAATCATAAGTGTAATTCTTTTAAAAAGCATCCATCTCTTCTTGTATAGCAACTAATAATTTCTTTTTTTGTTTACTTTCAACTACTTCATGTTAACTCTCTGGTTCACTTGCATTAGTAAGCATCACATACTCATCTGTAGGGTATCTTTTGGAAGGTTAATGTTGTTTAGAAGATCTTCTTAATTAAGGTTCGATGGGAAGTTGCTCTCTAACTTCTTCTTGCTCAACATGTCATGCAAGTAGATCAATATCGAGCTCTACACCATCTTCATACATATCTCCCCCATCATCCTGATATACTAGAGGAGTAACTGGGTCACAATATGTTAATCCTTCTACATAAGTTTTGGCTAGTGCCTTCTTCTTTAAATTTTTAAAGGTTTGATCATCAAAGAATACCACATCTCTACTTCTAAATACCTTCTGCTTTTCTGGATCCCAAAGCCTGTAACCAAACTGATCATGTGAGTAGCCAATAAAAATATATTCTTTTGTTTTACTATCTAGTTTGGACCTCTTATTGTCTGGAATATGTGCAAATATATAATAATCAAACACTCTTAAATGCCTGTAAGAAATATCTTTCTCTGACTATACATGCTCTGTAATATCACCATCTAAGGTTGTATATGGTGACAAATTGATCACATCAACTACAATCCTCAAAGTCTCATCCCAAAACTTTTTAGGTAGCTTGGCCTGTGAAAGCATACATATGATTTTTTTCATGATGGTGCGGTTCATCGTCTCTGCAATAGCATTATGCTGAGGTGTATCAGGAACTATAATCTTATGTTGGATGTCATGTAATCTGTAATAATCATTAAATAATCTTATGTACTCACCACCATTATCTGATCTTATGTATTTCAATTATCTTTCTGTCTTCCTTTCAACTCTGGCATGAAACTCTTTGAAGACATTAATAACCTGATCTTTGATCTTCATAACATAGGTTTAAACTTTTTTGGAAAAATCATATATATAAGTAACAAATAAAGTGCACCGCTAATACTAGGAATATTAATAGATCCATCAAGAGTTTTTATCCTCAAAGGACCACATATATTTGTATAAACACGATCATGCATTTTTTTATATATAGCAGGACTAGCAAATGAAACTCTGTGTTGTTTACCAACCAAACAATCAATATAAGAGTTCAGATGTGTATCTCTGAGGTCTGTCTATACCTCTCTTTTGGAAAAAGCTTGCAGCCCCTTCTAGCTCATGTGTCCTAGTCGCTTATATTACAACACCATATTGAAGTCTTTCTTTGTAGTATTTAACTGCTCACCATAAGTTTTGACCTGTAACCTGTATAAAGTTTGACATTTCTTTCCACTAGCCACAATAATAGAACCCTTACTGAGCTTTCATTGCCCTTTGTGAAATCTGCTATCATAGTCTTCATCATCTAATCTTTCAACTAAAATTAAATTCAATCTCAAATCAACCACATGTCTCACATCCTTAAGCACCAACTTACAACAAAGGTTGGTCTTTATGTGGATATCATCCATGTTAATGATGTCTGCCGTGCTATAGTTGCCCATCTTGACAACACCAAAATTTTCAGACCTGTATGTCACAAAAAACTCCTTCCATAGTGTAGCATTATAAGAAGCACCTGTGTCAATCACCCACTGAAGATCCTGACATATACAAGAAAAAATATCACTGGAAGGAGACAAAATCAAATAATCACCACCATGCATTGTAGTTGTGATATTATCTTTTGACTCTGTAGATTCTCATTCTTTTTTCTTTTTCTTGCTCTCTTAAGTTATTTGCATTGATTCTTGTAATGTCCTTTCTTACCATAGTTATAATAAATAATATTTTTTTCTTGATCTTGACTTACTTCTACTCATGCATGAATTATTTCTATCCTTCGACTTTGATCTTTCTATATTCTGTGAGATAAATGCCCGTGAATCATTCTAAGATGTTACTGAATTCTTTCTTCTCAACTCCTCATTCAACAAACTACTTATTATTTGACTCATGATGACAACATCATCTAACGTAGAATTACTAAGGGAAAGCACCGGTGTCTCTCAACTTTTTAACAAAGAACTAATTAGTGATACTTTGTATTTCATTCAAATGCATAGCAATAGAAGCACACTTTTTATATTTCAGGTTCACAAGTTTTCTGATCAAGAAGGCTTTGTTTTTCTTTCATAGAGACCTTCTAACTTTTTTCGAATATAATATGTTGAACTTTCAGTATAATATGGTGAAAGACACTATCATCGAGCCACTATCGAATAAACTTGATTATTTTTCGGTTTAACATCTTTCACTCATCATCTGTCATAGTTGTGGGCTTTGCATTATCCCCCTACAAAGGTTCATATAAATCTTTGTAATACAGGAGTTCTTTCATTCTTGATTTACATATCATCCAATTGTTTCCATTCAAGCTAATTATATGAGAAACACTACTGACACAAAACTTTTGTATATGAACAAATAATAGTAAGTCATAACACGTAACAAAATTAAATAAAAATCATAATAAAATAGAACACCAAGATTTACATAGAAAACCCCTCCAACGTGAAGAGTAAAATCTATAATGCCTAATAAATATATAAATCTCAAAGTATTTTGCCTAAAATCTAAGCAACAAGAATATAATTGAGATACAAGGATTTTATCACTATACACAATATCTAAATTCTTCCCAAGCAATCACAGCAAAAATTTATTGTAGATAAGATGTAACTTAAGACGAGAACATTGCTTGGATGAGAATATTGCTTGTATTTTTCTCTTTCCTTTTTTTTCTTCTATTTTCTTTTTTTTTAAATTAAATTATTATAACAATTTTTTTGTCTCATTGTTAGTAGTTTTTTCTCATTTATAATCACAGTACTCCTCTTATTAAATCTAGAATTAGATATAGCAGTGAGAAAACAGGTCGACGAAGGTGATTGTCACTACAGTTGGTCACAATTCGCAGGCTCAAATGATAGCTTCCACCGGCGAGATCATAGACAACATGCATGTTCTGCTGCACCAATTCTATTTGAAGATGACACATTGTAACTATGTCTGATGCATCCCCTTCGAACTACTCTTACCTCTTTTACATATTGTAGACTTGTCCAATATCACAGTAAAAAGATTGAGCAATTACCCAAAGGAAGTTAGTTGTTCCTCAGGTTTAAAGCTGATTGCAGCATTATAATTCCTGCAGAAACAAAAAAAGGATGGAATACTGTGACTAACATGCCAAAGCGACAGCCTCTTGGTTTCAATGATCATCATCACTATGTTGTTGCTGCACACACAGCATATTATTGAAACAAACTTCCACAAAGGTATTACTTTAAATCAGCCACAAATTACACACATTATTTTCTCGCAGAACAATGGGAGAGAATACAATTTGATCCAATCAAAGGAACCACATGACCTTCAGCATAAGCCTTTTCGCCCGTTACATAACTTCGACGATAGCAAACTAATAAAAGAAAAAATTGCGACAAAGATAATGCAAAACAACTAAAGTTATAGATTTAAAATGACAAAAAGGATATTCACCACATCTTTGTCGAACTCTTTCTTCAATAAAATGCTGTCACAAGTTTTTATCAGGCACACACAATTACTGTTGTTCATAATAACTGAGTAGAAAAGAACTCACACAGCCGATGTCAATTAGAAGTGGTTCTTGGACTTGCACAATCCAATCAGATCCTCCCATATGAGAGTATTTTGTCATAGCTTTTACATTATCACATACTTAGCCAGACCCATCTTAGTCACATAAATTGTTTAGTTGTCTCTCCCTATAAACAATTCCATCATATGTGAAAACGAAATGGTCACAAGCAATGTAATCGTATACATTTGGGCAAAAGTCCTGCTACCATATATATTGGAAATTACAAATTTCAGAAACTAAAAATAATATAATATAAATAAATAGTTAGAAATCACCTTATCAAATTATAACCGAGGAGCACAAACCAGTAAAAGAACACCATGTAAAGGAATGCACTTAATCTTGGACAGCTCAGAGAGATAAGAATCTGAAAGAAAGGTCAAGCTACTACATCAAAGTATAATCTAATCCATGCAATAGAAATAATAACCTTCAATAAGCCAAAAGAAAGTATCATTTGATTTTCTGTCCATTTTAAACGAGCAAGCATAAAAATGACCTCCTTAATACCAACTGTTAGACAGTGATATTGTTGACTTTCTAGTATCCTTCTCAGAAGAACCTCTGTGGTTCAACCTACACGTGTTTCGGAATTTAACGTCATTTTGAATATTTTGCATGGTAATTCAATAAGATATTACAATATATCATTATGCAAGACCCTTTCGTCGACGTAATGAGGAGCTAGAAGAGAAAATTGTCTTCCAAATCCAACATCAAAGAGCAACAAACTTTAAACAGAAACCTGATAAAAGCATTGACAGGGAAGAACAAACAAGTCGAAATAACTACCAATTAAAAGACTGGGGAGGACAAATATAACAGATGATAAACCCATTCAATCTCCAAGTTTCCAATAGTTGCAAATATAAAGGTAGAAATAGGAATTCAGCCTTTTGGAAAAGACAGTTGACAGCTATCATAAAAAACCCTATTGGTACACTGACTTGCAAAAACACCATACAAGAGGCTTTACTACAAGCTAGTTCCTTGCATCACCTAAGCTTACCATACTGAATGCTTGAAATTCCATATTTTCCTCCAAAGAATTTTGCATCACTGGGTTTTCTTCAAAGTAAGATTCAACTCTAATTCTTTCTTTTGTAGTTCAAGGGATAAGCGTTTATTCTCCAGCTCCATTCGTTCATTTTCCATTCTCATGATGTTTAGTTCTCTGTCTTTCTTCTTACTAAACCTTTGCCACTTGTAACGTTGTCTCTCAAGCTCCAACATCTGAGCTTGAATATGCAGTCTCTTCTCTTCAAGCTGAATTGGGTAAGAACTAACCCACTGCTGTGGTATCATTGCGGACTTGGATCCTTCTGAAAAAACTTGGTTCATATCTACAGTTAAACCTTGAGGGTGGAGGCTTCTGTTACAATCTCGTGAACCAGAACAATTCGAAAAAGCCAGTTCTTCATGGTTCACCCCAAGCTTCATCCTTTTTGGGAAGCCATGCACAGCATTGTGCTCTTCGGCATCACCTTCCTCATCATCGCTATCAGCACTTTGGTCATCTTCATCAACATCTTCATGCGAGCTCCTCTTTGTGTCATGCTCATCTCTAATTCGAAGTGCCAGCTGCAGTGATCGTTGAAGTGCTGGGTCTTCAGGTAAATTCAACCGGTTACAATTATGATATGAGCACATTTCCTCATAGAACAGATGCTTTGAGCTCAAGATCTTCCTCGCATCCTCCTTCAACTTTTCAGAGATATTCATATGTTCCAAAAGTGCTGGATTCTCCACAACCTTACAAGATGTGCCCCTACCAAGAATATCTGTGAGCCTCTTGTACCTCTTATTGAGATCATTGAACTTATCTTCACATTGCTGAGGCGATACATAACACCCTCTCTCAGCCATAACTTTAGATATGGCCTTCCACTTTCCCTTTTTCTGCAGTATGGCATACTTCCTCCTTCCACCACATTCAGACGCAACATCTTCCCCTATGTAAGAAACCGCGGTTATCAAAAGCCTGACCATTGCATCGGTCCACTTCATCCGCTGCCATGAGGAGCCTTTCTCTCCTTTGCCTGCATCAATTTGACCATCAGTTCCATCCTTGGTGAAGCTCGGCTCATCATCATCACTCATGGAGGTCTTACCAACCTTGCCTTTGTTATAGCCCATCACTGAAACCCCTGCTTGATAGTCAGATTCCTGCAACTGGTTGTCTGACATAGGGAAAGCATCAATCATTGGCGCTTGGATCATCGAGCCTTGACGCATGTGCATGTTCCCTTGCAAACCTAGCACACCATAAGAAGCTCCTGGCATCATGCTCCCAGCCGGGTAATTTCCCTCCATCTGGTGTCCTTCAGGAACAAAAGTTCCCATTCAGTATCGTCCAACTTCTTCCTTGTTTCACTCAGGAGAACTCGAATTGTACAATTTTATAAAGATCTATTAGCAATTCTTCCTTGCAAAGCGACAGTTTTCTCCAACTTTTCAGAATTCAATGGTAATAACATCAAGATTCCAACTTTCTTGCAGCACCTACTGATTTCTTCAGAACAAACTAAATCATCTAAAAGATATTGGTTCTCGGAAGTGCCAAACCCTAGTGGCAGCAAGCACAGGAAGGAAAATCACAAAAGGAACACAGCTTTACGCAAAACAAGACATGAAATCGACCGCGACGAGCATGTGAATCTTCTACCCTGGTATCGTAAACGGAGTCCTACAAGAAACCGCTCGGCCTGACTTTAAATCACGGCGCCCATAGTGACACACCAAGAAAACCCAAGAAACCAGTCGGGAAGGGAAGAAAGACGGCACTTATCTGGATCACAGGGAGCCAAATCCACGCCTTTGCGACGCGAGCGGGTCAAGATCAGGGCTTTTCCAGCGGGAATTTGTCGGGAAAAGAATGCGATCCTAAGAATCGCCAACAACGGGAGGAGGATCGCGAAATGAGGTGAGCTCGTTTTGAGGAGAAGCACAGAAAATAGAGGGCAAATTATTGGATGCAGGGCACGGGAGGGGGGAATGTGACTACCACGAGATTTATCTACGCGAAAATGTTACGCGATCAGGTGGGAGTCCGAATCCTTCGCGGGGAAGCGGCAAAAGTTTGTCGTGAGTCGTGAGCGTGGAGTCGAGTAGTCGGCAACGCAAGTGGGGACACTATCACGTGCCACTTTGGGTTGTGCATGTTATTGGTACCAACATGGAGAGCAGTTGGGGACCACGGAGCTCACAATTTGGTATTTTGTTACACATGGAAGAGAATGAGCCTCTATTTTTTGTGTTTCCTCTTTTTCTCTCTCTCTCTCTCTCTCTCTCAAACATGGGTTTGGCAATTTGGAACTTATTAGACCTCTAAAATTTATATTTATGATAAAAATTTGTGGTCTTAGTTGAGCCAATTAATTTTATGATCCTTAATTATTTATATTAAAATTAATGATATAATTTACTTTTAGTGAATGGAGAAAAAAGATGAATTGCACCCAAAAATATGACAAGGATTGTCATCAAAGATTCCTTATATATATATATATATATATATATATATATATATATATATATATATATATATGCTGTGGTACTTTGTATATAAGGGTAGTTGGTAGATGGGGTCATGTCAGAACATGATGCTCATGTTTGAGAGAAGCTTCCGTGATGGAATCAACATCTTTTAAGATTTAGTTCATGATGCAATGAACCTGAAGTGGATGCTCATATCTTCCCCTTTTCTCTCTAGTGTTCTTTTATTTTTCCACTATAGTGTTTTGTTGGAATGTGTTGATGTCAACATTCTTCAGAGAAAAATATGACTTTATTCTTTATAGAGAGAGAGAGAGAGAGAGAGAGAGAGAGACAATAATCAGTGCTTTTCTGGGGATAGATTTTTATGTCCTTTTAAATAACACCAAAACCCATTGCTTATTTTATTAAAATTTTGACAAGTATAATTGGATAGAGATTAAAATGAGAATAAATGGACATATAGCAAGGAGCTCCTGTGGTAATGTACTACATAAAGCACATATCTGCACATAAAATTGTTTCTATAAAGGATCTTGAACTAGCAATATCAGTTTCAGATCAGAATTTTTACATGGCCATTTGCATTAATCTGAGACAAATTAGAGTCAAAGTAGCAGATGCATCCTTGGCAATATCTTGACAACCATGTCCATAAGTGTGGCCACTGCAGCAAAGTTCCTGCTCCCCCTTCAAGCCATTGTAAAACTGAGGGAGGTAGATGTTTGGTGGAGCTATGAAGAAGACAGATGCATGGAACAGAAAATTATGCCAAGCCAAAGATTTCCTAAGTAGAGTGCTTTTAAGCAGTAACAGAAAATTAGCATGATATGGAAGTACAAAATGAGAAGATGGAAGTGAAAGAGAGGGAATGATAAATGTAATAAGAAGAGCTAATTAGCTGTACCAATATGTAGTTATGAACTTCTAACTTTGTGTTCTGGTCCATATAATCCATGTAATAAGTTCAAAATGTTCATGGTGAATTAAAAGCATGTCAGCTGGTATTGCTTTTCATGTATATAGAGTATTGAGAATATTTCTTCAACCTACAGTATGATCCACATGTCTTCTTTTCAATTGCTGTGAGTGAATCAAAGTTGTGTATGGCTTGTCATCATGTAAGAGCAGAAACGTAGCTAAGAAAATTGTGATTACAACTTCATTTAGGGCATTTTCTTAAGAATATAACAAAAGCATGCTTTTGTTGCTAATTGTGAAGACAACTAGGTTAATCACAGCCAACAACTAACTTGGCTTAACTATGATTCTTGATGATGATTGACATAGCTCATTTCAATACTGTGACAACAAATAAATATCACGATAGGGCCATTCGACGCCGAACACAGCGAAACCATTCTAAAAAGCTCAAAATGATACCACATGACAAGGACATGTACAGGTCAATCGACACTCATATACAAAAAAAAAAGCTCGACACCAAACACTAAGGCACCATTCTGCGAAACTCAAACCAATATTGAATGGCACCAACTTGCACAGGTCAATGAGCACTTACCCACAAGGTACAAGCCATTATCCTAAAAAATTGATAATTATTAAAGAACCATGTACGACCAACCACCCCTTCGCAGGTATAAAAGCTAACTCTCTAATCAATGGTAGGAGACTTTACATATTCAACTCATTCTTATTCAACTTAACTATAACTTAAATTTTGGAAAGATCAAGTTGGGAAGTTTCCCTCCTAACCTCGACCTAAGTGTAGGGGATGGCGACAAAAAAGTCGACAACGAGACCCACAGCTCAACCCAACCTAACACTCACTTCCACTATCCAAGTCTCTATATGAGCAACCATGCACATCCAAAATCAAACCAAGTCATGCACATAAAGATTCATCAACAATAATCACATGTTTATAAATATACAAGGATGAGAGTTAGCTACTATATCATGAACATAGATCATACCTTGACTAACTACCTTATCACACAATCAATAACCACATAATTTTATAGTCAGCCCACCAGAACTGTTAGCACTCAAAGCCAGCAATTCTGTCACACAAAAAAGCTTGATATCATTCAGGAAGTTTCAGAATGTAAGATGTTCATCTCATAAACAGAAACATATATCATTGCAAGAAGAATTAAAAGCTGCATGACCATGTGGATAATGTTCATCTGTTGGCTGTTGGCATATACAACACATCAGATTAAAAATAAAGGTTTAGTTTCATCTTAAATCGATGTTCAGCTTAATTTGCCACATAAATATAATCTATTATCAAGAAATCAGCAATTCACACACACACACAAACACACATTGGTGAAGACTTAACACACACTGATGCTCTAAAATTGATGCAAATCGACTAATTAGGATTCGTCATTTGCTTTGGTATTGCAAAGTGTTCTCCAATCAACAAATGCACAAGGTTGGATACAACAAGCCGCAAAAAAGAGTGTAAATCCAAGGAATGAATCAAATTAGTGAAATTTCAGAAATCTTTATAGAGAAACAACTCACCTTATTTCTCTTAGGTTTTCTTCCCAGGATGCATCTTGGGTGGGAGATGCAGAGAGGCCGGCGATGACGCGTCTGGCCAGGCTTCTCCAACTAGAGCAGAACCAGTAGCAGCAGAAGATGAGAAGACGATCTCAACGTTATTGCCTGCTCCTGCACCCAAACTAAAACATGTTCTCCATTCCTCAGTGGCAGACAAATTGGAGAGATCAACTAATTATATGATACTGGTCAAAGAAGCATAAACCCATTCGATTAACATGCACAACATACCATACATACCACCGACCTCGTTTCTACCCCCACATCACATCACAATCGACTCTTAGGTCTAGACCCTAAATAAAAGAAAGAAGAGAAGCGCCACTGAGACTATCAGGCCCGTTCGCCCCGGATGCGGCGGGCGAGCTGGATATCCTTGGGCATGATAGTCACCCGCTTGGCGTGGATGGCGCAGAGATTGGTATCCTCGAAGAGACCCACGAGATATGCCTCGGCGGCCTCCTGCAGCGCCGCCACCGCAGAGCTCTGGAAGCGCAGGTCGGTCTTGAAGTCCTGGGCGATCTCACGGACCAGACGCTGGAATGGCAGCTTCCGGATGAGCAGCTCCGTGCTCTTCTGGTACTTTCGGATCTCCCGCAGAGCGACCGTCCCGGGGCGGAAGCGATGTGGCTTCTTCACGCCGCCAGTCGCCGGGGCCGACTTCCGCGCCGCCTTCGTCGCCAGCTGCTTCCGTGGGGCCTTCCCGCCGGTGGACTTCCGGGCCGTCTGCTTCGTACGCGCCATCGCCGAGGGCTCTGAAGAAAGAGGTGGCTGAAACTTCTTGGTCGAACGACGGGATGTGAATCGAGATGGGATGGGGAAGATGGAGCGGAATGGCGCGTATTTGAAGAGCGTATTCGAGGCCGGTACTCGTGGAATTCGAAAATATTTGGGTGTGTTTCCGAGGCGGGAGTCGATATGGATCGTCAGATTGGTCCTCAGCGAATGGTCAAGATTTCCTGATGAAGTAGCACACGGATCGCGATCACCTACACCTGACAACCCACGTAGCTAAAAATAGGCCACCACCATGATGGCCAAACGGTATGCCTAACACGTAGATAGACTATTTTAGTTCATCCCATTGGCTGTTGTCACTATATATCTATGATCAATATAGTTCATCCCACTGTCCATTAATGAGTTAACATGTGAGCGAGTTGAGGGATTACGAAGTCATAAGACGATAAGACGAGAAGAAGCTTCCTGCTTCCTAAAGGGGGGCTCACGAGACTAAAGTCGAATTTAACAGTCAAATGGACCCGCTTCCTAGTCTTTCCAGCCGTCCGATTGAGATCGAGCGTCAATGATCGATTTCGCGTCCTAGTCTCTCTTATCCCGTACTCGGCGTGCGGTCCCCTCGAAGCAGTACCAGCACACACCTTGCCCCCGCCACCCATCACCGTCCGTGCTCTGATCAAATGGCTGAGAATAACAGACGCGGTGGTGCTTCACATGATGCCATCTGTCGAATTTGATGTTTACGTTTTGGCCCCTAATTACGTCGAAGTTACATACGACACCAGTTTATGAAATACCCGAAATCTTATTAGCCTCTTGATTGGAGAGTTTTGTGGTCCAGTGTTATAAGATGCGCGGATTGAAAAGGTAAGAACGGAAGTAACAGATTCGGGTGTGGAAGTAGTTTTGTTTACTATCATACTCTTAAAGTCCACCAACCAATTCCACCGTCCATTGCCTTTTGGGTTATCGTGTCCACCATCCGATCCGTGGAGATCAGAGATGGAGGGCACGCCGACGACCGCCGCACATCGGTTCGGACAGATCCCGCCGCAGCCGCCGCCGAATCCACGCGGGGGCACCGTTGCCGGAGCCCACCGGCGGGCTCTCTCCGAGACATTCCTCCACCTTCCCGACGACCTCCTCTTCGACGCAGATCCCGACTGCGGCATCTCCGACATCGACTTCCCCTCGCTGTCCGACGACAACGTCTCCGGCGGTGGCGACATAGGAGGATGCCCGGCGCCCCTCGCGGTGGCCCCGTCCGGGAGGCCCGTCCCGGGGACCCACCTTAGGAGCCTGTCGGTGGACAACGCGCTCTTCGAGGGGATGGGGTTCCAGGCCGGAGCGGCAGCCGGAGGCGGCGGTGGTGGAGTGCAGGAAAGGAGAGGACACCACAGGCGGAGCGGATCGATGGACGGGTCCATCTCGCCGTTTGAGGGGGAGTCGGCGCCGCCGCTGTCTGACTACGCGAAGAAAGCCATGACGGCTGATAAGCTCGCGGAGCTGTCGCTGCTCGATCCCAGAAGAGCAAAAAGGCATAATCTTCTTTCCTCGTCTCCTTTGCTCGCTTCTGTAACTTTCGAAGAACTTTTGTGTTCTTTTGCTTTCCGACGACATGTGATTCGATTTCTGGGTTAATTGCGGATGTTTCAGTTACTAATTTCTGCATAGAGTTCAAATCATCTCCTTTGCTTCTTTCGTACGTTTCAAGAACTGATCCTTTTTTCGTTTCCAAAACGCTGTGATTTGATTTTTGGGTCGATGACGTTTGTTTTAATCAGTAATATCCATATATTACTTCAAATTGGACTTGAGGGCTTCTTGTTTTTGGTTTATTGTAATTTGATGGCAGTAAGATCCATTTCTCCTGTTTACTCTGAATTAATTTGTGTTTTTTCCCTTTCCTGCATACTCCTAATTCGTTATATTCACTTCATGTAGAAAAATCTGATATTTGCTCCTTTTTCAATCCTTTTTTTGTTAGATTAATGTGTCAAGTGCCACTCAATTTGGCTTCATTCTACGTACCAAGTTATGGCAAAAGATGTTTACTTATCTATAATTTTGAGAATTTTTTTCCTATTTCTTGCTATAGGATTCTTGCGAACAGGCAATCCGCCGCACGATCGAAGGAAAGGAAGGTCCGTTACACCAGTGAACTTGAACGGAAGGTGCAAACACTTCAGACTGAAGCAACCACTCTTTCTGCACAGCTCACGCTTTTACAGGTATGAACCACTGATGGGCTTCCACTGTCTTTTGATATTTAGATATTGGCAAAATTTTTGTGTTCCTCTCGGGATTTCTTTGGTTTTAGTCAAGCCGGATTGCATTCCTTTTTCTCAGTGGTTGAATCTAATTGATGTCCTTTTGATGTGATGTTGCTAGTGATCATTATATTGCAAGTGTATGCATATTGCAAATTATTTTGTGCTTTTAGCATAAAAATTGAACTTACAGTTTGTTACTTTGTTTACTGTTTACTTGTTGAGCATAAATATTTAACTTCCAGCTTGCTACTATTCTAGTTGTGAAAACCTTATCTTTCATGCTAATAGTAATCAAAGTTTATTTATCTTCTTTTTTCATGTTCTCTCTTCGGAGGTTTCTCTTTCCTCTAGGATATGTGATTTCTAACAATCAAATACTTGGATACAGTTGTTTATTCAAATTATGAGTTTTACAACCCTTGTCTCGGTGCGTATCATGGAACATCTATATTTTCACTGCACACGTCCTTTTCTATTTAATAGTATATCATGACTGAATTTTATAGCATGGATGTATAAGATAAATGCTCTTGTATTTTTAACAGTCACTACTATTAAAACCTTGCATTTGTCTTAGTTCTTCTTCTCGATAAACGAAGAAACTTATCTAGTAGCATAATGAAGTGTAACAACTGAGGTTTGAACAAATATGATTTCAGTTCCTTGTTCACAATCATGAAACTTTATATAATTAATAGCCTAGCGATTAAATCAGGAAGTGTTGCATGATTAAGCAGGAAATGTGAAACATTTGTTTCTAGAAACAGTTAAGGTTCTGCATTGAGATAAATCCAGTCTTAATTCCCATCCTCTTCAATTGTTAAGATGATTATGTATTTGCCTTCTACATCCTCACAGGAATTTAAATATATATATATTATTTGTTTATCTCTTGTCTTCCACAATCATCATGTCTTACATTCCACAAGATCAAATTAATGGGCTTACTTTTTAACAATTGAATTTTTTTTATATATTACTGTTATTATTTTTCAGAAAACAAAAACACAGTGGCTTAATGTTTGATTCTTTGGTAATGCAGAGAGATACTACTGATTTGACTTCTGAGAACAGGGAACTCAAGTTGCGCTTGCAGGCCATGGAGCAACAAGCTCAACTTCGTGATGGTATGTGTTCTTGATGTTTGCTAATCTAAGCTCAGTTAATCTTGAGCTTTCTTAGTGCATTTGAAGCTTAAGATGTTCACCAACAAAACCAAGCAAGTATTCCCTTCTAGTTATACTGCTGAATGGGTAGAAGAAAATTGTATATCGTGTTAAGTAATTGTAATTAACTGCAGTGATATCTGTCAGATGACCTTTAACTATTTATAAAAATCATAAAATGAAATCATACATCAGATGATTTCTTGGCAAAAGATACAAACATGTCCCTGTAACAGTTTAGATTTGGTCTGTTGTTGTAGTTTACTGCTTATTATGTTTGGAAGTAAAATTTGGTATGGAAACCACGGTACAGTGCAGCTTAGATTTAGGAAAAAACCTAGATGACCATGATTAATCTTCCACTTGTTCCCATACATTGGTCTTTGGGCACATAAATGTTATTTTGTTAGATAATTTGACTCTAAGCAGAGTGAAAGAAAGACATTTTCCTAACATGGCTCATGAATGCTGTGTAGCTTATAGACTTTGGAAAAACTAGATGACTGTGAATTCATCTTCTACCTTTTCTTAGGCTTCCAGCATTGGTCTTTGGGCACATAAATGTCATTTTGTTAGAAAATTCAACTCTCAAGGAGAGTGGACAAAAAACACTTTCCTAACATGACATGTTGTGCTCTGCATTTTAGACTCTGGAAAAAATTAGATTACCATGATTTAATCTTCTACTTGTTCTTATTGCTTCCAGCGTTGGGCTTTGGACACACAAATGTAGTTTGTTTATAAGTGCAGTAAAAGAAAGATACTTAAATTCCTAGTATGCCAGGTCATGCCTGAACAATTTGGGTCATCTAACAAACGCAAAGCTTCATACATATATCAGATAAATAAGCAAATAGAAAGTCAAATATTTTGTACTAGTCAAACAAGTTTTCTGATTAATCATCTTGTAGAGGGAAACTGAAACTAAGTCCAACGAACTGAGAAGTGTGAATTGTCTGATGGTCCAAGCTCAAGAACCCACCATTTGCTGTGGATTATACTGTGGAGGTTGCTGCTGCCATTTGCTCTAACTGTCCTGATTTTGTTTGCGATTTATACTAGTTTTATAAATCATCTGTAGAAAAGCTTTTTAAGGATTGTAATAGTTTCTTTTGTTCTAAAATTGGTGCCATGGTATCACCGGTGTGCGAGTAGGAAATGATATGCTAGTTTCCTTTTTAAGTTATTTTTTTGTTTTTTTTTTTCCCTAAGATGTGAAGTTTCCTGCCGAATCTTGTTGCTCAGGACTCCTGAACCTGAGCGCAAAATGCCATCTGCTACCTGGAGGTTCTGATTGTGAAGGTTGAGTCGTGGTGCATTATGTTACCGATCATAATCTTTTCTTTCGTGATGCAGCTTTGAACGAGGCTTTGAGGGAAGAAGTGCAACGGCTTAAAATAGCAACTGGTCAGCTTCCAAATACGAATGGAAATCGTTTTAACGGAGGGATTCAGCAATCTGTACCAAACTACTACTCTCAGCCACAGCAGTTGCGTCCCCCAAGTGGGCGTCAAGTTCAGCATCTGCATCCATCTCAAATGTCTTCCAATGGTCAGTCACTTAATGTCCATTCCCCAGGTGATCCCATGGACTTCATGTGAGAGCAAACTCCATGACATAGATGGATCTCAAGTAAGATAAATTAAAGGTTATTTATGCTGAATGTATCTCGTAGTACTTCCTTTAGGGAATTGTTGTTCTTTGTACCGTCAAGCAAAATATTGATATGAACAGTATGCTGGTCGCTATTATTCTGTATAGAGCTGATAGGGAGATTCATATCCACATGATGATCTCTTATTTATTTGTTTCTCCATTGGAATGTGTAACACTGTTGTTGGTTAATGGAATGATTTCAATCTGCCTTCATCAGGTGTTTTTCTGCAATTGAAAACACTTTATCGTAATTGCTGCAATGTTTTCTTTCAGAAGAAAACAAATGTTGGATGTTTTATTCTTCTTGATCAAATCACGAAACATTACTTCTTATGCATACTGCAGAGACAGTTCTCCTGCCCGATCTCTGCAGCGATACAAGGAGAGGGGCGGCTCCTGTCTCGGTACCAGGCGGATCTCCCGGCGACCAGCTCGTCCAAGAAGTCGTCGAGCTTCTCGATGGTGACGCTGGGCATCACGACCACGTGGGCGATGTTGCCCTCGCAGGCGAGCTGCCAGCGGCGGACGAACCCTTCGTCCTTGGGCCGCTCGAACACCACGGTGCTGCTGAGCTGGTTGAGCATGGCGCCCACCCCCGCCGCCATGAGCCGGTCCCTCAGGTAATGCGCGTTGCGCAGGCACTTCTGGACCTCCTTCCGGAATCCCCGGTACCCCTTCCGGTTGAGGGTGTACCAGAGGAAGAGCGGGGCGTGGCCATTGCGGCTGCCCATGATGGTGGCGTCCCTGGACGCCAGGTATTCGACGTTGCTCGCCAGGGCATTGATGTGCTTCAACCTCGTTATCTGGACGCCGCAGGGCATGGGGCATCCCACGAACTTGTGACCCGACACGCTCACGCTCCCTATCGGCTTCTTAAACGTCACCTTGGGTGCCTGTCCAATTACCGGTATCAGAGTGATGTTGGAACCTGTGACATACTAACTACGTCTGATAGGCACATACACGCGTGACGAAGGGCAACATGAGCCCAAACAGAGCACCATCACAATGAATGTAGAATCTGTCCTTAAACCCACTCTCCTCGAGAGTCTGTATGAGCACATCGAGATCATCGACTGCTCCCTTCACAGTCGTTCCTACAGAGCACCAAGAGATGAGATTAAGAAGGTGGAACAATGGAGGAAAACATGGAGGACTCACTCACCGATGTTGACATTTAAGATGGCCGGTTTGTCCTTGTGATCCAGCAGCTTCGCTCGAAAGTCCATGCAGTCGATCTCGCCGGATGTCAGAGTGTCCACCTTCACGCACTGCATCCTGTACATCCTTGCTGCTTTGAACACCGAGTAGTGAGACTCCCTCGACGCGTAGAGAATCCCATCCGGAAAACTCTCCCTCCTGCAACATCATTTGGAAGAAGACGATGGGGTTGTGTTGTGGAGAGATGGTGGTATGGGAGATGGGCACGAACCCCACAAGAATGCCGTGAAGGTTTCCTTCGGTGCCGCAGTTGGTGATGTAGCCCCAGTATTCGTGCTTCTCCAGCTCCCAGAGGCGAGCGAACCAGTCCAACACACCCACTTCGAACTGCCTGGAGTGCACGCCGTAGTTGCTCTCGATGAAGGGATCGCCGAGGTTGTTGATGGAGAAGTGCTGTAGCTGGCTCAGTGCCCCGTAGTCCAAGTCCAGATTGTATGGGTAGCCTGCGGAGGACCAGAAAACAGAGGGAGTTAAGAGGAGATCTCATGGGATGATAGCATGGAGGTTGAAGCCGAAAAGGAGAACAACCCAAGTGATGCTTGGTCCTTTCGACGAGGGATTTGCGGTACTTGGCGAGCACGCTGGCCATGTAGCCTTCTCGCTCCCCGGTGAGCTCGTCGTCCGACTCCGGCTCCTTGATGGCGAAGGACACGGTGTGCATGTTCCTCCCCAGCACGATCGCCCTGTCCTCGCCGGCCCCGTTCGACTCCGACGCCTTGCCATTGGCGAGCTCGAGCTCCTCCGGCCACAGCAGCTCCGTCTTCTCCTCCTCCTCCTCCCGCGAATCCATGAAACTGTTGCCCATGCTTCCCACCATGTCTACCCCTCAAAAAACGCACAGTTAGCAACAGAGAAGGCGCAGAACTGAGAAGGGACAGAGAGAGGGAGCTGCGGCGGCGGAGGGAGCGGAGGAGGAGGAGGAGGAGCGAGTATTTATAGGGATAAACGGACAGATATTTCGACGTCTGCGTTGTAATTTACCGTCGTCTTCTCGGGACAGGTGTGAACAGTCGAGACTCCATAATTGTAGGACAAGGTCGGTGATACCTTCCGAACCACGCCGTTCACGTCCACCTGCCTTCTGATTGGATAACACGACGGTCCCACGTCGCCGCGCCGCGGGTAGACTAAAATACGGAGTGCCGTCCAATTAGAACGGAGACGTTCACGCCATCGGCATGGGTTCGCTCCGCTCTCGTGTCCACGTGTCGCAGCACGTGCAGAATTCCTGTGGACGAAGGCGACGGCTGATGTGGCCATCCACAAGCCATCGAGGACACGTCATCTCATCGATCCTTACCTCAATCATGGCGACATGGATGTGGACCACGATGCCATTTATTTCCGTACCCATCCTGGCTTGGCCCGCCACGTGTAATTCAAGTAGGCATCACGCGTCAATTCCAACCTATGATAGTGATACTACACATCAGCTTACTTGAGCCACGTCGGATAAGGATAGGCCCCAATCCACGCCCATAAACAAATAAAAGGATCAAATAAATAAATAATCCAAAGGGCGAATACAAAAGCTACCCACATGGAGGAGACGGAGACATTTCCTTTATTTAATTCGCATGATGAACACGCATAAGATATTAAAATTGACCAGATTCCGTGGGGTCTGAATTATTATTAGGTGGAGTCAATCTGCAATATCTTTTTGGGAAAAAGTATTTTTATTTTTCTTTTCTTTTCCAGCATGGTTATTCAGGAACGTAATAATGATTTTTGGCTTGCGTGGCATGTTGATACTATTGGGCGACGTCACACACAGATCATTGATTCCATCCACAATGAGCTACGCGCCATCTACGTATATAAATATGTTACGGTGAGAGCTTCGACGAATCGTAGGGTGAATTGATTGCTGTCGCAAGCACGATCGACTCATCCACGCTGTTTGATGGAGGAGTCGACAGCGACAGTTGTAGGCCGATTAACTCGCCAAAAGAACGTGAGATGTTGACGGTCACGAGATTAACGCTACGTTTTATCGCGATATGGTGCCACCGGGGACACATTACGTGGATCCCAATCGACCACTGCCGATCCCCTGTACCCCATGAGATCCTTCCGTGCAGGCCCAACCATATCTTGACACGTATGTTGTAGATTATGGTTGCTGGTTTTGGCCTAGACTTCTGAGCCGAACGTAATCTGGAGATTGAACCGCTCGGTTCAAGTTTTGTGGGCGGTCTGAACCGGAATAATGTGTGCAGAATTGATTTGTAGGTGGCAATTCAATAAAGATGTTGTGAGTTATTTTTGTTAGTTTTAGTGTATTAAAATTGGATGAAAGAAATAATTTCATAGTACGATAGAGGAGGGTGAAAGATTTTCTTATTCAACTTACTAAGAACATTAGAGAATTGAAAAGACAAACTAAAAAAAATGAGCGATAAATATTGATAGAGCTTAAGATAAAGTACATGAATATTATTCATCTTTGCATCATTGATAATATTATCGATAATTTCATTGATAATAACTTCATCATAATTATTTAAGATAAGTTTGAAAAGCTTTATATGACTAAAAGTTTAATTGATAAGTTGTATATGAAATGAAAGTTATATAAACCGATGAAGGAATGTATAGATTTGGTAGAGTATATGAACATTTTCAAATGAATATTAGATCAATAAGAAAGTTGATATCAAAATTGATGAAAAAATAAGTCACTGTTGCTTCTCACATCTCTTACTAACTTCTATGATAACTTTGTGGGGATAATACTCGAGATAAATATGTTATGCTATGAAGAAAAAAGATAAATATGAGAATATTGATGGAGATACATTAGCTATTTAAGATAGAGGTCGATGAGGAGGATTTTCTGATTGGGGTGGATCTCAGCACGATGGGTTGAGATCAAGAATCAATTTTTTTTTATAATGTAAAATGTTATAGATGTAAATAGTATAAACATATTAAGCGAAATTATCTGAAGAAAAAGAAATAAAAAGAAAAAAACCTATGATTACTCTCTAAGGCATTTTCATAATTTCTAACCGTAACAATGCATATTTTCAAAAGAGTTAGTTTTTAGATTCTGCTTGTGTTACTCATATTTACTCTTAGAATGATTTATTTTGATTCACTAAATGATAAAATGATTAGTAAATTGAGTTTGGACGATGACTCTATAGTAGAGTCATAAGTGTCGATGAAATGAAGATTAAAATGATTAAGGAATTATTTATGTTCAAGTAAGTTTCAATCGAGCAATATACATTTTAGAAGATATGACGCAGAGGAATCTAATTTCATTTAGTCTTATAAATTTTTAAAATTATAACTAAAAGTTAAAGATAGAATTCTAAAAATTACTTAGGGTTGTATGATAAAGAATAATTATATTAAAGATTATACCATCCGGAATAAAATATATTAAAAACCTTAAAGAGTTGAAAACAGGTTGCATGATAGTTAGTACTTATGGCTACTAGTGGTTGCAAGGGAAAAAAAATCCTGCTAATGGTAAAATTGTGAGATATAGATCTCTTTAAGGAATTAAAGACTCAACTAACGTCACTAATTCAATTTTAGCAGATACATTGACGGGTTTATTGGAATCAAGTGTTGGACAATGAATTAATTCGATTTGTATAGTTATAATGAATTCTATCAAGTTGGAGATTGTTAGGGTTGTTAAGTATTTTATGAGTTTTAATTATATTTAAATTAATTGGTAGAGTCCTAATTAAATTAAAACTTCTTAATGAATTAGGGTTTGTTCGAATAAATATATTTAAGTTTTAAAGTTTTAGTGAGAGAGAGAGAGATAAGACATTTTGATTACTCGTAAGGATAATCTTTCAGGTTTAAGGTTTCTAGAAAGACATATAAAAGGTGTATAGTAAAAATTATATTTAAGCGGGGATAACTCAAGATTTTTTAATTGATCTCATATATTGAAGAATATGATTTTCTCCTTGAACTTATTTTTTAGTTTTCTATTTTTCTTCTCTCTCGTCAACAAAAGTGCTATCAAAGCTCATTTGGAAGGGAGAAAAGAATTTTAAAAGTAACAAAACTAAAAAAAATACTTAAAAGATCAACAATCAAAAGCATATTAGAAAGTCTATACAAGATTAACGTGGTTCGATCAATTATAAGACATTAAGTTATTCCCAACCAATCGTAAATTTTCTTGTAGACCCTCTCCACTCAATATAACTCATTATATACTTCTTACATTCTTGCAGCAACCTGAATAACTTCTCTCTCAGTTCTTTTCAGAAACTAGAAAGAAGATTGATCGAGCATGTCTTATTTTTCTCTCTCTAAAATTTTGAAGACTCAAGCTATATTACTCTTAAAAATGCTTACCCATCATATATTGGGCAGGAGGTAGGTGGCAGCGGACGCTTATTTGATGGTGTTGGTGGCGGTGGCGTCTGGAGGTCATCGGTTGGAGGGCTGGGTACGTCTACAGCGTCGCTGGTGGGAACCGGAAACTGTACGGCGGGTGACGAGGACGGCCGGGACGGAAAACCGACCGCGACCAGTAGTCTCGAGGGCGGCGTTCGTGAGTTGGCGACGGCGGCGGCTGGTCGACACCAGTTGGTGTTGGCGATGGGTGGTAATAGAATGGAGGCTGAGCTCCTGCATGGCGCACGGGCGTCGCGGGGAGTTGGTTTCCACGGTGGTGGAATTGGAGCGGAGGAGAAGGTGGTGACGGAAACGAGGCTCTGCATTGAGATGAGAGCGTCGCCATGAGAGCCACGAGGAGGGTGATGGCCGCCCTCAACCGCATGGTCTCTCTGCAAGCCATGAATCGTGGACGCGTTGCAGGAGGCGGGGGTTGTGTGCTCTCAAAGCAGCGCTTCGTTCCCTTTATATCGTGGTTTCCCGAGGAGAGGTCGAAGTTGTCGGCCATGCTGTGGGGAGAAAGTCCATACCCGAGGAGAGTCAAGCTTCCAGGAGAGCACTAAGAATGGCAGGTCCGAGCGCATGCGGAAACAGATACAGCGCAAACGATGTGGTAAGCGAGAGGAGACTTGTGTAATGTAAAAGTGATAGGAACCTTTGCCACATAGTCTAAACTAAATCCGATATTACTATGCACTCATTTCTTGTAGGTAGCATTATACAGTTTGAGTTAGGAAAATAATTTAATACATAAAACTTATAACTATAATGATGATAAGATTTTATGATTTTATAGTAGAAAAAAATGATTGATCACTTCGAGGAGCTCGACCTTCTAGGATTAGTTAAAAGACTGAATAATATTTCATTATTTGTCGAAAAGAAATAATTACATTTCTATTTATAGAGTTTCATCCAAAATCCGATTTGGATTCTTAATAATAAATAAATATTAAATAAATTTTTATTCGATTTTAAACTAAACAAATTTCATAAACATTATTCAAAAGCTCAGAAAACAAAAGAATCGTAACAAATTAGTTTGCAAATGATACAAATGTCATTTAGAGTTTCCACTAATACAAATAATAAGTAGCTAAAGAAGATTAATAATTTGGAGTCTAACGAGGGTCAATGTATATAATTTTATATTTAAATATAGGGAGATTATTTTGAACTGATGTTCGCGAATACAAATTTGAATAATATAATATGTTATATAATTATATATTTATATTTTTAAGATTTTGTAATAACACATATCTTAAACTTGAATTTAGAGGTAAAATCCAAAAATCACTTATTATGAAAGGACAAACATTAAAAGTTGGCCAAAGTTTTTGGCATCAAAATTTTTTTGGGCTTCAGTTCAGAATTAAATTCACTAATTGCCCACTAATTGACTAATGCTTTTCCCCCTAAAGTCAATGTTAAGTCTAAAAGAACCACTTGGGTTATTGATATCCACCAACCCTATAAACCATGACAATAAGTCAGCCATATCGAGCTTCCTAATCTATGAATGAAAGAAGAAAAAGAAGATGGCTTGTTTGTGTTTGTGCCACACATAATTATGTGTGTATGAATAAGATGACTTGTTTGTGACCCGATCCATTAAGGATGCATGTCGACAGCACAAGTACTCACCGTTCGTTCACCCCATACATCCATCACGCGAAGTCTCTCGGTAAAGAAGCACTGAACCACCGCGAACGTTATGCATGATGTTATGGTAGAATGGCCATTCGCATCACTATTATTTGCTCATCATGTCTTATATGAACATCATCAACAAGTAAAAGTTAGATTCATCATTTTTGTGTCACTTTTCATCTATAAATTTTTTTCTGTCAATTTACAAATTCTTTTTTGTTTTATTCTATTTTTGTCTGTGCCTTTTCTGGTTTGTTGGGATCAGAAGGGGGTGATGTGGGTCGTCTTGGTATCGTACCCCGCGAGGCGGCTCTTGGAGTTCACGCGGTAGATCTTGAGCAGGTCCGCCGCCATCTGCCTCGCCGCCGGGGAGCACCCGCTCTGCATCAGCAGCAGCATCTTCGTCGCCCCTCCCTCCGCCGCGGCCACCGCCTCCACCGCCCGCCGGTCCCGGAACGCATGGCACACGCTCCACAGCACCGCCACCGCCGACTCGGCTCCCTCCCTGCCGGCCTTCACCATCCTCGCCACCACCGCAGTGGCCGCCGCCGCCCCGTCCTCGCAGATCGCCGCCCGGCCCTCCGCGCACCCCGCGGCCGCCTCCATCACCCGCAGCGCCTTCTCCGCCGTGGCAGCCGGCGCGACCGCTGAGTTTGCCATCAGCACCCGCGCCAGCGCTGGGACCACCCCCGCGCGGACCACCCGCGGGCGGGCCCGCTTCGCCGTCGAGATCCTTGCCAGGCATCCCAGGCCCGCCTCGACTGCCCGGCGATCCATCGCAGCTCCCTTCTCATCGGATGGCTCGATCAGCCGGACCAGCTCTCTGATAAGTACCTCCTCGGCGATCAGGACCTTCGTTCCCGCATCAGACGCGGCGATGATCGCGTCAAGAACAATCGCCGCGTCAATTCGCGACTCCAAGCCGTTGCCATCCCTCAAAACTCGAATCAAAGCTGAAACCGATCGATCGAGATCGGTGCAAAGATGGGAGACCGCGATCTTCTTGTTGCTCTCTTCGACGAAATCGGAGGTCAGGATCAAGGCGAGAATCCTAGCCACCTCCACCAAGCTCTCCAACTTGAAATCTCTTCCGAGGAGAAGAGACACGAGAACGGAGGCGCAGCCGCCCGCATTGACGAGGTCGTTCTTGTCGGTATCGTCGACGTTGTCAGCGGAGAAGAAGTCGGCGAGCTTGCGGAGCTGGGGCACGAGATCGTCGTCACTGGTGGAGGAAGAGGCGGAGCGGAGCTCGCGAATGATGCCTCCGGCGATGCGGCGGGAAACGAGAGGGGTGGGGGAAGCGGCGGCGGAGGCAGCGGAGGAGGACCAGACGTGGATGAGGCGTTGCAGGGTGAGATTGGGGACGAGGTCGGTGGAGGGGAGAGGGAGCATTGTGGCCGGACACGTGGTGTTTCCGGATTCAAGCCACCGTTGGATCGAGGCGCGGTCGTAAGTTACGCCGGTACACAGGCTTACGGGTGACCGCATCACGTCCAGCGATATGGGGCACCGGAACGGGCTCGGTACCTTCACCTGCAATCCCTGCTCCAGTCTCTCTTGCTTCCTCCTCATCATAATATTTCCCTCAAACCTTCGCTTCTTGTCTCTTTGCTTACAGGTGTTCGAAGAGATTGCAGGAGAACAGTTCTGGAAGCATATATGATGTTGGAGGAGGTAAAGTTAGGAAAGGTAGAGAATGCCTTCTCTACTACATATACTACTATTATTCCAAAAGATGCGTTGAACGGGCAAGCTGATTTGGTCTTTGGTCAAATGTGGATGATCGGAACAAAGGTGAGGAAAATGTTGGCTCGGGGTGGGCGAAACAACAGTAATAAATGTAGGAGAGGGACAGGGTGACATTTTTTTCGTGGATTTGTCGTGGGCGCTTAAGCTTTATATTGGTCGATGGCGTTTTGCTGGTCTTCCCAACCGCAATAAATATGGGAGACTTGGAAACGGGCCAACGCGGACAACAATCACGTAGGAGACGGGCCCCACCTGTGCAGAAGAAGGTTCACGCACGCGACTTTGGGTTCTCGAGTACTGGTTAGTGGTTGCTTTCCTTTGACTCGTTTGGTTTCCGCGTTCTTATCGAACGAAGTTTAAGCTTATCTGATATCATTCCTGTTGCAGTCATAATGAAAGTTCAAGATTTCTGTTTGGGGGTGATAATTCAACTTTAAAAATTAGTTTTTTTTTGTTTTAGTATATAATTGCTACTTGTCCTTCATCATGGATTTTTCTTGGCTTTTAATAGGAGCTTAGCTTGGGATTTGGCGTGAAGCTTGCTGGTTTTTTTTTTCTCTTGGTCAATCTCTCCTTTGAGTCTTGTGCTTTTGGGAGTCAAAATAACTTATTTTTACAATCTAGAACCGAATACAGAAAAAAAAAGAATGGAAAATCTTAAGGAGAAGTAGGTGAAGTTTGACTAGGTTGCAGCTTGTGATTTGACAATTGAACATGATTGTAGTTTTCCATGGAAAATTTGGATTGATGTTCACGTTTCAGCTAGAGTCGAGCTTAGAAATGATTTCTGTGTTCGTTTTACTATTTAGCTGAACACAATATTATGAAGCTTAATTGTATTCCATCTCACAAGAGCTAGAATTGTAAATTAAACAATATAATTTAAAATGAAGTCCTATGCCCATATGTGGATTCCAAATCATCCTTAATTTGCAGTGTCAATAGGCTTCACCTGACCTCTAGTATAAATCCTCTGGTTCTCGTCCCCTAATATGTCATATATTCTGTCTATTCTTGTCAGCTGTTGTTTTTAATCCAATCAATGCAAACCATCCATTTAGGATCACGTAGAAATCCAAAAGTTAAAGTCAAGTTCCAGCCCTTCCCCAACATATGTTCAAAACCAGTGGACCTTTTTTTGTTGAGCTAGATTTGTTCATTTCATCTTCAATACTTGCTTAAGCCTTAGTCATCTGGTCATCTCGTCTCAAACCATTAGTTTTTGTTTTGCTCTTTTTTTTTGCATGTCTTTTACCCTCAAATGTTGAACTATAGATTTTTTCCTTGTAAACATCAACGTGCAACTGTATGATTTCATACATAAGCTCTATCACATACCTAACTACAATTTCAGTGAGGTTTGATGTATGAGATCGTCTCAAATCAGTACCTAATGTCAGCAGAGTTTTCTCAACATCATTGTTCGACGCATGTCCCAATATAAATCATGAGTAGCAGTCCTTAATTGACTATGAATTAAAATGTTATTAAGTACAACTGTAACTTAGTCATTCTTTTCTACTTATTGGGGTCAAAATATTTAGGTGGTACTCCAAGTGTTTCAGCTTTCTTGTTGGGAAGCTTTAAATGAAAATTTCAAGATCACTTAGTGTAGTAGTCCCCACCAACGAGTTTGGTTCAAGGTTTCTAAGATGACAGCCTTGCTCAAGCTCACTCACTGTGAACTTCAACGTTTTCCCATCACTGATGGCACACTTCAAACGTTTTCCCATTTGACGAGTCAAAGGCCCAAGTCAATGAAATTTTTGGTGCTTGGTTGAAGGATAGCCCACGTCTCAGATCAAACTTCAGATGTCAGTTGGCTTTCATTTAAGACGAGCGGATGACATGGGAGTCAAAGTCCTTGACCATTTCAAAAGTGGGCCAGAAAACAACTGTAAAAGTCTAACAGTTTGACTTGGATTCCACCAAATGTTTTAAAAGTAAAGTAGTACTGATATGACTATTCACAACTGTAGACATCCTTTGACTTGGATTCCACCAATTGTAGACATCCTTTGTTATATTTGCAAAACGTACTTTAAGGTGTATATCCCTGTAGATATGACTATTCGCATTTTGTGTCATCTTCCTATGGCCGACACCTCAACCATTGCACTACCATCAACACCATCCAACCATCCACCTGTCCATCTCCACACCCTCACCAAATCATGCAGGCTAGAAAACCTACAGAGAATGACTGATTGCTAGTGTCGGATATTTGGGTATTTTTAGAGGCTTTAGAGGTCACACCATCCATCCATTCATTATTGTTGCTACTCTGTTGACCCAAAGGTTTTGCATATGGATCTCGGAAAATGGAACAAGCAACAACATTATTTATCTGAAGGTAGAGAAAAGCTAACATCATATTCCCCTTGAATTCTCTATTTTGTGTGGAGATCTATTATGCAACTTCCACCAAAGTTGATGTGATCATCCAAATAAACCCCATAAAGTTTGTGAGGAAGAGGCTAGTTATTGGAAGCTAAGGGCTAAGATTATGTGATTCAAAGTCGATGACCATGTCCATTGGAGGTTCATTTTCTATGAATAATTTAAAATGTGGTATGGGATTTTGCCACTGTAGCAACTATTGGCTCAAATGGTTTTTCTATTCAATCCTACCACACTGCATGATCCATGTATCCGCCTGTCTCGTGAATCTTTTCATGCTTTCTAACATGGCCATCTTAATCTTTACTAAACCAACTAATTCATAGTTATTGTACCAAAAATATTTTTCCTACACAGTTTTGTTTATCCATCAGAAAGGGAATTCATGCATGAATACCTACGTCCTTACAGCCATTAGTACAAGTACCACAAAGATGGTGTGGTGCTGAAGGTAGATTTTCAATAGGCTTTTGAATTTTGATATTATAAAAATACATTATTCAAACTGCCTCAAAAATGGGGCTTTTGACAAAGTTTGATCAAATTAATTTCATCAGTCCTTGAATCACAGAAACTGTTGTGTTCTTGACCTGTGTTCTTGGCAAATGGTTGTTATGTCTTTGGAAGGATCCGTCTTCCTGTTTGCCCTAACCATTGATCTAGAGTAGGATCCTAACTTGCATTAGAAGAAAATTTTGTTAGACGACTTCATGGAAACATTGTTGAGAAATGACTTTATCGTATCATCCAATATGTAAATTATGGGATTTATTTTTATTTTTTGCCAAAATGGTGTAGATTACTTGCTAAAACTTTACCCTTATTTTCCTTCTTTATAAGCTCTTAACTGGCATGCATATAATTTTTGAGATGTGATCAGCCACGTCTTTCTTGCTGCATACATAGTGTACTTCGTAAAAAAACATGTGTGACTCTTGGTGGAGTGCTATGAGTCAACAGAGACTCTCTTCTACCCTCATCAATGCACTGGCTCTCTCCCTCCTAATCATCTGGCTTTTCATGGTTGCACATCTAAAAGTATTCAGCCATCACTGCAACCAGCCCTTTCTAGACGACTTCATCCATTCTTTCTCCACTGTTGCAAAGACAGTCTCAACTTTTGCAGCTGCCCTAAGAAGAAGATAGTATACACTGATTCATGATGCTCTGTGATGAGGCCTTCATGTTTGTCTGTTCCATGGGGTGTGTGGTGGTGTTCCACTGTGCGCTTGAAGTGTAGTCAGCTACCATGAGAAGTGGAAGAGTCATTTTATCTACCACGAGAAATGAAAGAGTAAGGTTTTTCCTAGTCTTAGAATAAATGACCATCGAAGAATTGTCATTCCACTGATTTCTCGTTCTGCTGGTTGTGCTTTTAGATATATGTCAGACATTCAAGCCATGCTCTTAGATTCTTGTGAAATGACATCTGAATCACCATTAGTGTGGAAGTAGGGACTAGATTTGCTTGTTGAAGCTCTATGTGGGAGATGCTTGAATCGTGTTTTATTTGGAATTATGTTTTGTCCAATCACTTGATCACTCCCATTCATCATGCCCATTGCCTTTCGCTGAGAGTTTGTACTGGTGGTTCCTTGAGAGAATTTGAGTTTCTTCTTTGCTTGCGCGTGTGGAGGCAACTGACTAGTTTGGATTGTGTCTTATGCTATGAAATTCGAACTGTATGATTTACACATGACTTTGTAGAAAAGTTGATTTCTTTTGAGCCTTTTCAGCTGTTTAATAAATCTCAACAGATTTTTTTAACACAATCATTCATTCAATATCATTAGACAAAAGTACAAGTTCATCTGGCACATCAAAAGAATTGTAAAGGCTCCAAAACTTCGATGCAGAAGTTAATCTAGAAATTTGCAAGCTTATGTACTTCATTGTTGTTCTCCCTAGTTATATGGCTCCACTTTATCACATTTACATTCACACACCAAGGATTGTTCTTTGTTTGGGATAGGAACTATATCATCAACAAACACACGAAAATATTGTGATACTCAACTGTATATCCTTTTGTAGTCCATCATGAATAATCCAGAATTCTGACATTAACAGAAAGTCTGCAGCGTGAACTGTTTGTTCTCCTCTTATGCTATCATTCATAAAGATTATAAATCCTGAGCTAAGTTTAGCATGAATTGATGCTTGTTATAAAAACTTATTCTTTCAGTATATACTGAGATAAGATTTGCCGATTGAACTTTCAGCCTCTTGATCACCATCTCTTTCCTTTCTTTGTTAGTTTAACTGCATGTTATGGCTACATAGAGATAGATGTAAAATGTCAGCTTTCAAGTTCGCAAGTCCTACTGGTCGCTATATGGATTTTGGGTAAGAAGCTTACAGTTAGCACATTCTTGCTTGGCATGATTTCTTTGGATGTTGCTACATGTACTATTTCCTTATATTTCTCAGTTTAATGTTCATGATGAGAATGAGTAGCATTCAGTGGCTGGTTATATCAGAATATGTTTAAATTGGTTGCATAAGTTTTTTGTGCCGTAGAAATCTCATATCCCTGATTTTGACAGTTCAAGAAAAATCTAGACCTAGGCAGCTGTTGACTCTATGAATAAGTACACTTTTGATGACTTGAAACCAATTATTCTAATAGTGGATAATTTGGAATTGTTTAATCATTGCTGAAATCGGGAACCTTCAATTATCTTTCAGTTAGATGTTTCGAGTCTCAACAAGGTTTATAAGATGTTTTTTTCGTGTTCAGAGAGACCCGTTCAGTGATTTTAGTGCTTGAATTACTATTGTCAGCAAAATGTTAGGTTTCAGAAACTTTCTGGTTTATGGCTCACAAATTACCCAAAAAAAAATAGTGGTAAATATGATCAATCTGTTTAGCCATTTTTCATACTAATATGGAGTGAGGTATCATTCTACTGGAATCTGGATTTGAAACAAGATGTTCATACTCATCATGAAATGCTTTTGAACAGCACTTGATCCTTAAATTTCTCAATAGGAGATACAATATGTTAATGTTTCAGGTGACTGTAATGGATTTCTGCAAGGTATCACTATATTCTGACAAACTTGTGTGTGTTTCTGGGTGAGCCAACTTCTTGATGTGAAAGCATCACCTGCAACTCCATTTCTAATCATGGGTTTTTAGAAATTGTCCAGATTTGGTTTTACATCTGAAATAATTATTATAGGTATCTTTAGGCAGATTCTGTTTCATGAATGGTTTAAATATATAGTTTTTAATAAATCTCAATGATGATAAAAGATTTATGTAGTCGATTCCAAATAATTAGAATTTACATCTGATTAGGGTAGCATAGCATGAAACACTGAAAGCATAATCCTTAAATTATGAAGTCACTCATGGTTTCTTGGAGAGATGAACTTGATCTCCTATGCTGTCCATCGCTTTCATTTTCTGCAGGGGCCAAGCTTTCCATCACTTTGACATAAACATCAAATTAATAGAATGTTTATCTTTCCTGCTATGGTCAGGAAATCTAATGCCTATATGGGAAGTCCACGTAGAAAAGTTGTTCGTATGATCACTAGTGAAAGACTGAGGTAGTAGTCCATATGTCATGACCTCTACGGTGATTGAACCTTTCTCCACTCTTTCGTTATATTTTCTTCGTCTTCTCTACAAATCTGGGAATTGACTTAGCAGATCCCAGCAAGCTCCCGGAGAAGGAACAATTGGAGTCGACAAGAAACTATTACTAGGACTTGTTAGGAAGGCTTTTCCTCCACTGCTGCTGCTGCTGCCGAAAACTGGGCTCAATTCCTGCAAGATGCTGAACACGTTGGGGTCGAACGATGGCGAGAACATCTTCGGAGATATGGGCGGCAGCGCCCACGGCAACGGCGACAGGATCCCCGGGAACGAGGCGGGCCGGTCCAGCGTCGGCCACCGCTCGATCCCCAGCTGGTCCACGCCGTCGGTTCCCGCTCCAACGCGGCGATGCGGGAGGCGGGGGAGAGCTCGCCGGTGGGCGAAGGGTCGGCGGAGGAACTCGGGCCCGTGAGCCGCTGGACCAGAGTCATGAACTCGCCGGGCTGGGCGTGGATGATCTTGGGGGAGACGGTGTAGATGACGAGGGGAACGCGTGGTGGCGGTGCCACCGGGGGCTTCTTGATCTTGTAGGAGTCTTTGGAGACCTTGAGTGGGGTGGGCCTGGGGCCTTGGACCTGCCGGCGCGGCGATGGCCGGGATTCCGAGGGATCCATGGTCTTCTCGAGCAAGGCTGAAGAGTGAGGAGGCGAGGAAGAATCCGCACAAAACACGGAATGGCTCCCTGGATGGACAGCGTTGCCGCATGCAAAGGCAAAACAGGAAGACCAAGATGGAGTTGGACGAACAACGTGCGTCGAGCTGCTAATTTAACATATGCGGAGGAAGTCATCAATACCGTCGTTTGGTGTCGTCGGATCATCTGACATGACCCGTTCTCTATCAGATACCCTTTGACTCTTACAAAACAACATTATAAACATGCTCGATAATAACCTTTGGATGCTTAAGCTAGAAACGAAGAGTTTAGAGGTAAATACACACCGAGAGAGGGAAATATTGGCTTTCAGATGTCATCCTTGTCATCATCAAGTAGATCGGGCATGTTTTGATTAGATTTCGTTACTCTGGAAATTTGATGAGCTCACTTTTCACTGGATATTCGAGTCAGATTTGAGATGAGAGAATAAAATGGATCTAAAACGAGTTCGAATACTTATGATCTAATCACGATAATAATCTAATAAAATAAAATTTACTAAGTGTTAAGTTGGACTTTCATCAGAGTCGTCTTAATCTAATAAATACTTATCCTCCGCCGCCGTCCTGTCCACGCCGCCCCGGCCTTCCCCGCCGGAGCACGAGTTCGTCAAGCGCATCCAGCCCAAGCTGTCTGAGATCCGTCGGGCCTGCTCGTCGCCGGACTTCAGCAGGAGGGTGCTCGAGAAGTGGAGTCCCAAGGCCACCATCCGCATCGATCTGTCCGCCATCCGAAACGCTATCGTCTCAGAGGTGGACGAGGTCGGGGCGGTCCTCGATGTTGGCAAGGTCAAGGGCCAGAGCTGGAGGATGGTGCGGTGGAAGGGGGTGGAGGAGGAGGAGCAAGGGAGGGAGTGGGAGCCCATTCGGATCCTCAAGACAGGGCTGAAGGAGTTGGAACGGAAGAGCCAGTCCACGAGCAACGAGCTCGTCGAAAAACTGAAATCGAGCCTGGTGAGTTCACTTGTCTTCCGTAATAGTGCATTAATCCCAGGAGAAAAAAAACATTAAAAACCCTAAGCATTCCATAAATCAAGAAGATTTGTCGAATGCTTAGGTTTTTTATTTTTCTTTTATTTTTCTATAAATTATGCTCAAAGCATGAGAATTTAAGATTTGGGAGGTTATCAAGATATGACAAACTTGGTAATTTTGGTTAACTGCCAAGATGCTAGATTGAGCTTAAGAAAACCATGGATTCTCTCCTGTATAACTGCAAAATCTGAGGGCACTATACTGGAACTACAATATGTGGAGAAGGCAACTGAGACATCTGATGGAATCATAATCTTCCCTTGATTTCTCACTATCAATTGCGATGTGTTCAACTTCTTTATGAATATGAATTCTTCCGATTCCTTCTCTTTGTGGGGCTTCTTTTTTGCTATTTTTGCAGCATGTTATATCTTTTGCTAATAATTGATACTTCACCATATCCAAATTCATTAGATACTTGATTTGCTGATAATAGTTGATAGAGGCAAAAAATTACTTTAATTTAAGCATTTTGAATGATCTGGGTGGCGGGGCCGCAGCAGTTGAGTGACAAAGAGAGGAGTGAAGAGGGAGATGAAGAGTGGAGTAGAGAGGACAACAGAGACCAGAAAGAGAGAGAGAGAGAGAGAGAGAGAGAGAGAGAGAGAGAGAGATGTTGCTTGTGATCCCTAAAAGTCCACGATTCTACCTTAAAAAACAATAAAATTGTCGCTTAAATAATGGAAAAAAGAAGATGCGGGTGGCCCAATTTACACATGGACTGGTGGAATACTGTTGGTATTATTCAGTCTGGATGAAATTGAGTTTCTTTTTAGACTTTACGTATTGAGTTACTATGAATAAACCTTTTCCAAATCAGAATTTTTTTTGTGATTTGCTGTATGTTGATTAATCTCGTATATATATATATATATATATATATATATATATATATATATATATATATATATATATATATATATATATATATATATATATATATATATATATACATCGCCCTGTAACGGGCGGTCCATGTACCGGTCTGCTAACGGACCGGTATGTATCACCCGTACTAGTCGGTATTATTCAAAATTGAAGATCTTGTCTAAAATGATAATTCAATCTAAGTAGGAGCCAACGAGACATATCTAAAACTTGACTATAATGTAACATGATTATGACTCACCTATGGAGAAGACTAAACAGCTCCTGCATCATTATTTGCATCGAGTTTAAAAAGAAACTTATTCATGAGAATTATAGCGCACACAGCAATTGTCTATTATTGTTAAATACTAATGTTTTTCTGATATATGAGACATGTCATTGATGTGCTAAAGAATCTGATTATCTATTGCAGGAAGTTCCACCATTGGATCTACCTGAACTTTTGGCATATTTTGTTAAGCAATCTGGGCCATTTTTCAATCAGCTTGGAATACGGCAAGGTACACAAATTGTTTATTGAACCCCCACAAATTTAGACATCTGTTTAATTTATTTACCATTCATGTACATGCTTTTAACATATCTTGTTCTGTAATTTGGGCCAGCCTTGGCATAACCATCTTGTGAAATCATTTCAAATGGGTAGCCGATAATGCTGCCTTTGGATTTCAGATCTTTAAGCAAGCACATATTGCTTGTTTCTGATTTCATCATCTACTTAAGCTCCAATTGATTCTTAACTAGTCTGCCTCTCCCTGATAAAATTTGTTTGAGCACAACTTTATGTAAAAATTTCGTAAATTATCATTTATATTACAATTTCTTTGTTCTCGTTTGCATGGGATTTATTTCTTATCCAAAGGGCACACTGCATAATTTCTTCTTCTATTTATTCTTGTAGACTTGCACATTAATTTTACTCAATGTGTTAACACAAACTTGATGGAAACAAACTCTAGTTTGTGTACAAATTGCCATTTGGAACTTTCTGCTTCTGTTGGAATAATATTAGACATGGTCTAAAGTTTCTTTAAACTGTGATAAAAAAAAGGCTTAGACAACATTTATTTACTTGTTTGTAGCTATTAGTCCCCATTATGGAACAATGAAAATTTTATCTCCTTTTTTTTTTTGATGTTTGATGTGGCTGAAGTAGCAAATGCTGAAACTGAGCTAGAACTGCTGCCTTAATGGTCTACTTCAGACAAAAGACCAAAGCTGAAACCAATATTAAAACTTCAAACCATGATTTCAGACATATTTCCTAATATCTGTTTTTAATCTGTTCTTGGATATTACACAAGCTAACTTTGATCATGATCGATGTCTTCATAATTCTTATTCTCTCAGTTTTTAGATAACAGTTTCCACACCTCTGAGGATCAATATAATCTTTTATGATGGTAATAAGTTATTTGAAACACTGCATTGATTTGGACTGTCCCATTTGTTTAGATTACCACCTTGACAAGGCAGTATGGATTTCCAACATGTATCACATGAGTATTTTAATTAGAATTAAGATGGCACTTTAAAAGTTTTGCTTTTGTTGAATCTGAATGTACTTAAGACATATCATGAGGCTATCCAAATAAGATAGTTGAGTTGTTTTTAAATAAGTTGTGTACTATATACATTCTGTATGTTTTTGTTGAATCTGAATGTACTTCTTTAATTGATACTTGAGCTCCAGGTGACACTGAACAAGAAAAATATATTCTATAATGAGAAGCTTATGATTGCTTGTCTATGTTCCAGACTTGAATACTTTCAGCTTTAGCGTGTTGATTCTGCTTGTGTTTATTCAACAATTAGAACTGTATACCTCTGGATATTCTGTGTTCCAAGTGGATTATTGATGAGATTTTCTAATCTTTTACTGAAATTATATTTATTAATGTATTTATTTCCATTACTTTTCAGTGGTTGGTTATATAGCATCTCATGTTATGGTTTACTGGATGCAGATATATGTGACAAATTGTGGAAGCTTTATGCAGTAGGCGCAAAGATCAACACATGTATCATTCTCTTCCTGCAAAGGACACATCCTTACCCGGAAATGAGAACAGTGATGAACTTGATTTGAGAATAGCCAGTGTGCTCGAAAGCATGACCTTGGTGAACAAAATGGTAAAGCTGCGAGTTATCGGTGCCTTTAAAATGTGCCCTATTGAGATCCCCACATTTAGCTCCTATGAGAGCTTAGTTATTAGAGTAGAGATATGGACATCTTGGACTAGTTATTAGCAAATGTTTTCTTTAACCTCCAATACCAGTTTAGCTATTTTTAGACTCATCACCGATCCATAAAACCTCTCTTAATATTATAGACTACAGGAACTCTCAACCGAGATGGTGAAGGATTTGCTTTGTTGAACAATTTATGGTTTCTCTAGAGATTCACTTTTCAAGTATTGAACTCGGTCTATGGTTGGACCAATTCGTGTGCCGTTCATCATTCTAGTATGTCGCATGTTGGTATGTCAAATTATCTATAACAATACAATTTGGAAAGGGACGAGAAGGAGGAGAAGGATGAGAAAAAGAGGAGATGGAGAAGACGGTGGCAAGAAGGTGGAGAGCGATCTAGATCGCGAGAAGGTGGAGAAAGGTCTATATTTTATTTTCTTCCTCATAGAAAATTGTTTTATTTCTTCTATACATGACCTAGCACTTGTATATTACCTAAACATTTGTGGTTCATTCACACACATATAATTCTATTATTAATGAAGATGTGGTAAAATAAATAAATAAAATAGTTATTTTTTTTATTTTATTCATGAGCAGCTTATCCAATTATAATGTTGGACATTGTAATAATAGTATTTATAAAAAATGTTTGAATAGACCTCGACTTGGGTTATCCTACCAACCCTATGTTGAAGTCTCCAAAGTGATATCGTGTCTCTCACGCACTTGATATGTACTTAGTTGACCAAATTCGCTTGATCGTTCGATACTAGTAAAAATATGTTTTTATCTTTGTTGTCACATAATTTGACATATTACTTTTATAAAATGACATATCGAATTCCTAAGTCGACTCTTACAAAATGGCATATAGAATTTCTAAGTCGACTCTTACAAATATTTTCAAATAATCCTTTCAAATGCCATTCCAATTGAGTACGCGTTTGTCTTTGTTATCACATAATCTGACATATCCATATGATTATGATATCGAATTCTTAAGTCGACTCTTACAAAATGACATAGCTCAATAACTTAAGTGAGTTAAATCCAAAGAGTTTAAAGGTAAGTTCGTACCTAAAGATCAAAGTAATCCTTTCAAACGTCATTCCATTCCAACTGAACATGCGTATCATCATCATCTTGATCGGACAAACTTAGGTGTCCCACTAGAGATCAACTTAATAGTAGTAGCCCAATGATTCATGCAACTAAACAAAGATTAGCATCTTTATTAGTGATCCAGTTCTTAAGAGGTGGCAACCATTAGGTGACATTGGTCAACATTAACAGTTGTATCAGTATTATAAATCTTGCATGACTTGGCTGCAATGGAATTAGGGTTTCTCCAACTGTGATGGTGGATGCTGTCATAATGGTAAGCTTGGGCTCCTCCAAAGGCTTAAATAGACCTCAACTTGGGTTAGCCTACCAACTCCACGTTAAAGTCTCCAAAGCGATGCCGTCTCTCACGTAAAATATCCACTATCCTTCATGTGATCAAACAAAGATCAACCCAAACGAATATTACTCAGTGCAAAATATATTACAAGGATTAGCTTGATGTAGAGTCCAATAATTAAGATAGAGCTAACTTGAATTTGTACGGCCATGCATCAAAATAATTGTCATCGGACCACCTTCAACGATAGAATAATTCGCATGCACATCGTTCTCAATAAGTGGCATACGAAAGGAGGAGACCAACTCCACAAGAAATTGACCGCTGAATCCAATTCTACACCTTTCCCTCCCTCAACTCAGGGATTGTCCCAAACTTTGATTAGGTCACTAACACTTCAACATCATGAGATGATGGCACATGGACATGAGAGCTCAAAACCCTAGGAAATTGTACGTGCTCACAGGCATTGGACTATTGTGGGTGTGGGGAAGACTCCAAGGGCACAACCTTTTCCTTTTGACACTCATTAACGAGCTGTATCCAATAATTCAGCACTACGAGACGTGTCACCTTTTGCTTTGCACTTACATGCTTTTGAGCCACCAAGAAGAAAGCCATGTTAGCATCACAAATGATTGAGTTGTTGTTATATCCCCACATAGTAAGTAGCCATTTCATCTCGAGAGTACGAACGATTCATCGGATTTTTTTTCTTAAACATTGAAATTTTAGGGTCACAAAGTTACATATGTTTGAATTGTGAAATATTATCAATAATTATTTCGTTAAACACAAAATCAGTTCATCGATAATGATGTATAGAGCGATATATATCATGAAATCCTTTAAATTTTAGGGTAACAGAGTATAGTGATATATATGTTTAAATTCTATGTTAATAGTAAGTTTATGGGATTGAATCTCATTTTCACTTCTTGTCCTTTGAAAAAAAAAATCTAGAATTACTAATAAACATCCACTAAGCTTAGATTCGACAAACTTTGGAGCTTCTGTCACTACGATCACTACTATCATAATCCAACAAAATAGGAGAGATGATGATCGATGATGATGCATCGAGTGACGTATATTGCGATGTTGATCTTGGTCCAAAGAGCAGGAAGGTGAGGTGTGTTAGCTTTTTTTTTTGGTGTCTTTTGGATGAGCATCTTTTGAATGATCTCAAGTACCATGATATATTACTCAAGCAAAGAGAGAGAGAGAGAGGGAAAATTTTAGGATAAAATTTTGGAATATTGAGCTAATAATGTAATGTGGAGAATGGATACTGAAAGAAAGGTTGAGAAGCAAAAGAGAAGTAGTGATTTGGCCACCCACCCACCCGAGACAAAGCCCCACGAAACACGGTATAGGGTTTGTCTTTGTCCAAACCCTAAACATCACTTTCTGCAACAGAAGAGACTCTTAATTAGTGAAGACTTCATTTGAGCTTTACTTTTCTTTCGGATGAGAACAAAGGTTATTAATGAGAGTAGATGATTATAACTACTCAAACCCGTCCTTTAATTCTTTTCCTCCTCCCATGGATTACAACCTTGTCCTATAGGTTCTACGAGTCACGAACAGCGAGTGCATTAGCTACTTTGTAATCTCTCTCTCTCTCTCTCTCTCTCTCTCTCTCTCTCTCTCTCTGTGAGTGCTCAAAATACAATTCAAACTCATGGGAAAAAGATGGTTGAGAGAGACAATAGTTTAATCCTAGTGTCAATTCCTTTGAGAACACATGTCCCCAAGGAAGGATTCAAATGTTGTTTAGATTATATTCCCCCTTCCTAACCTTCAAGACAAGACCTCTCTTCTTCCTCTTGATGATGGTCTTCGTGTGTCATCATCTGGAGCAGTACTATTTTCTCGAGAAGAATCACATGCTGATCTTATGAATACCTACAAAATCTTCATTCTTATCTTCTTCTCCACCTAACGCTAGCATCATCGAGAGGGTCTGAACTTGCATCATTGCAATAGTAAATCAAGAACTTGACCACTTGCACGTAGCTCTGTGTGTAGTACATATAGCACATATCTATGGATCTATCTATCTATCATCCACTCTTTTCCATAGAAGGTACTTTCAACTCTTACACAAGCATACATCTATTATTACATTTCTTTATCTCAAGATCCAAAATGTATTATTCAACCTAAGATAGACATGTCGTACATATTACAACACAAGCATGCATGAACGTAAGCTATCAAACACGAACTATGAATCATGTGTACACACGTGCTAAACTTGCCTATGCAAGTCTTGTACCAAAATCCACACCATTTTTTTTGGTCCTATATTCAATGCCAATGATACCCACCCATAAAAAGTGATGTACTTTGTGATTCACATTGAATGCAATTGGATCTCTATACCCATATCGTACTTACTTCCCTTCATAACACATAAGAAACTATATACATAATATAATTTTTTTTACCCTTCTTATTAACATCTCGCTTATAAGAATTATATATCTCTTATCCTTTCTGAGATTTATAAGCGAGTTAGAGAGAAATATTTTATTAACGCTCGATAACAATTTGGAAAGAGCATGTAGCATCAAATTCATCTTGGGATCGATTCATCGATCCAATCGGCAGCCCTGTCATGATCTCATCTATGTTGTGTGTTTGAGAGCAAAGGAAATTGTGGCAGAGACCAAAAGAGATGGCATCATGATTAATGCTTTAAGTCCCAAGCAAACACAACACGATGGAAGAGCATGTGTTGTCCTGATCCATTTGCGTGTTCATTGCCACTGGACTCCACATAGCAAATCCCCTCCGACTTGTCTATGTGGGTAGGTGTTTGGATTGCATGGAAGCTGAGGGAAACCTGTGCATTCCTCGTGTCGAAAATCGTCATGGAAACGATCCAAAAGATACGAGATAAGGTGAGATATGATTATTGAATTCTGGAAATAATAATGGGAATAAAAAAGATGGGGAGGGGGGCGGCCACCGACAACGACGGCGGGTCGAAGTGGAGACGGCCACGCGCGGCCGCTGCTCTCCCATTGGTCGCGGGCTTGACTTCTGGCCGCGGCGGGACCCGCACGTCACCGCCGAGGGCCCCGCACCCACCGAATCCTCCTCGGTCCTACCGTCCCGCGTCGCGTCGGCTCGGCCGGATCCCCTGCAGCGCCCGCTACACCCGTCGCGGTCCGACGTCTCGAGGAGGGCGCGGGAACCGTACGCGTCGTTGTGGGACCCGACAGCGTTACGTGTCCCCCAGCCCTCTCCCGTCGACGCGGTGGGCCCCGCGGACAATTAGTTGGGGCCCCGGGGCGACGTGTGACCACCACCACCCTTCGCGCGCTTGCGGATAGATTTCGTCGCGGTGCTCGCCGGCGCTCCCACCCACCCCTCCGTACGAGGCGGCAAGAGCGTAGTCATCTCTCTCTCTCTCTCTCTCTCTCTCTCTCTCTCTCTCTCTCTTCTCCTCGGCGCCAGACATGCTTCGTGTGAGTACGAAGAGAAAGTAGCATTGATGCATTCGCGCTGTCCCCAGCGGTTGACCAATAGATCTCCCGGAACAGTGTGGGGAGAGAGATGGTTCGAGGTGCGCAGGCTGCAATGTCTGCCGATGGGCTGCCATCTCAGACGAAGAGCATTCAAGGTTTGGTTTGATCGACGACCTTTCTGACACACAGAATTTAATAGCAGCGGGGCTGTCACTAAATGAATCAAAACACGCACAGAAAGCTTCTTCAAGGAAAATAAAAGAAAAGCCTCAGCCTTTTTACTACATGCATGAGATCAGCGAAAAGCTCGGAAGGGTTGTCCTTTGAGATCGATAAGGGAACCAACCACGGGGAGCCACCGAGTCCCGTTCACGTGGGTGCAGATCGGTCGATCCTGAGGAGCAAGTTTAAGTATCATGTCTCTCCTCTCCATGATTGGGTACACACGAATCGGATCGACTGAAGCTAATCGAGATAGCGCTGTGCGTGGCTCCTTAATTTAGAGACAGCACCGTCATACTCTCATCCGAACACAGTATCGCACTGCAGTGCTACAGTTCCCCTCTTATCTTCTCTCCCTCCCTACTGCACATTTGGCTTTCTTTCAAGTCTACATTTACAGGGACGACAGAGAACTGCAGCCATGACGCCTTGTGTAAGAGCATGTTGCCCCCACCACAGCCGAAGGAGGGGAAAGGATTCAGATAGCAGCCCACGACATGGTCTCCGTCATTTACATGAGAATGGTCTGAAATAAAAAGGGTGTAAAAGTCTGTACATGCATCCCACGGCAGATCGAGTCTCGTTTCATTTGCCATGATCATCCGGAACTTGGAGATGGGTCCGAGTTGATACCCCGTCCTCATCATCTACTTCATCCTTTTGTGGAGCCTTTTGACTTGGCATGCAACTCCACAGCGGCCTCATACTTGGATGAAAACATGTGCTATTTGCATCCATTAAAGAAGATTGTGGCTAGTGAGGGAGAAAAAGTGTAGCAGCTGGGAACATTGTACACACAAAAAAGCTCAGTCAGATCATAAATTTCCCTCGGCGTAATTGGCACCAAAGAAAGATAAACAAGGAGTAGTGCAACGCTGCAAGATATGGTTTGTGGCTGTGGAAGCTCTATAGAGGAAAAATATCACGAGACTCGGAGTTGCGTCTTCAGGATGACTACTCAAAAGAAAAAAGGGATCACAAAAGGACATAACACGGAAACCCACAGCTTGTTGCTAATGAAGAGAGGCCCCACATTTGTTCCCACGATTTCGAAGACAGAGAATCCAGCCTCTTTCTTTCTTGGAATTACTTCTCCTCTTTGAAGAGCTCAATCTTCCCGTTCCTACCAGAATAAGTAGCTGGTGAGTTATCAATGGTTGTTGGAGGAAACCCACCACCTAAAAATGAGATCTAAATCACTGCACACAAAACCATGAAGGCACTTAATCACTAGATCATTAGCTGGTAGCCGATCAATTTAATATTGCCAAGGTCTTATCTATGTATGGTCCCTCATCTTCCTTTGCATCTCCATTGTCGTATTGAAAGTCTTGTCCGTAGGACGATAATATTATCTCTTTATGATCTGGTTGAGAGCATATATCGATCGTCTTTGGTGTGTTTATGTATCGATGATTTGATCTTTATGAGAAATAATCCTCAAATAAAAAGAGTTTAATACGACTAACATTTGCGGCATATCTAATTTCCATAGTTTGAAGAAGAAGAAGAAGAAGAAGAAGAAGAAGAAGAAGAAGAAGAAGAAGAAGCATTTCTTTTACCCACTAACATTGCCTATTACAAGTAATAGGAAAGCAAACCAGAAGACTAATAGTTTCTGTACAATATAAATGATGGGACGTATATCCACATAATAAATGGATCATTATATTTCCAAAAGAAACACTATTCAGGAGATAATTTACTACAAGCTGCCAAATTGCCAGTATAAACCATTTAGATTGGAAGGAATATAAGGCTCTATGTTTTTATTCTTTTTCTCTCTCTGTCTCTCTATGGATTTTTTGCATGTGGATTAGTTAAATTTACTGCAAGAAAATGTCATGATATTTATTATATATGGCTGTCAAGTTCTGATGATCTCGAGATAGGGAAATGAGCTCACATGATGTCTTGTTCCTGAAATATTATATAGGGTTACAGAACTCATAGATTGGGCATGCCATCTTAGTCTCTGGTCTCTTTCCTAAAAGAAAAGTGGCATTCCAATACGAGGAACTGCAGTAAAGAATGGGATGATAGAAGTGCCAATGTTATTACTATTGAAGCTGTCCAAGCTTAGACAAAAGTGCTTGACTCAAAGGTAGAGAGATATGAGATGAACACCATCCATCACATAGAGCGAGAGATCCTTTGTGTTGCATGTTGGTGTCTATTTCCATGGCATGGCATCCTTACAAGAGCATAAGGTCGAAATGTAGAAGCCTCGGCCACACCACCTTCCCTATCAGAAACTACACATTGTTGGGTAGACATCCACTGTATCCAGAAGAAAAGAAATAATATTCTTGCTTTGCTGGCGTAATGGCGGTCGTTGGTTGGGTTGCTTGGCTTTCAATTGCTTTATCTTCCAACCCCGGCATCCAACCACAAGTAAAGAATATAAGGATTAGGTAGCGATGAGGGAAAAAGAATTCCAGTGACAGAGAAGAAGAAGAAGAAGAAGAAGAAGAAGAAGAAGAAGAAGAAGAAGAAGAAGAAGAAGAGGAGGAGGAGGAGGGAATCCCCCCTTGCCATCCTTCCCACAACCTTCATACAGTGTCACCTTTGGAAGTCGACGTTTCCTCGTTTTGCAGCTGTTTGTTCCCTCTGACAATGGTGTCAGTTCTTTAACAGCTTCGCCATCTCTCTCTCTCTCTCTCCTCTCCCCTTCCAGAATTACACTACTCATGTCTCTGTAGAATAACGTATCTATGGCTATCTGTCATGCATATGGATCTTTCTTCCCACCATCAAATGCTCCTGCATCTAATGATGAGGAGAAGAGTGCGTCAAATCAACCGGACTGGACCTTGCCTTCTTTTGTTCCACTCGCAGGTACCACACCCCCCAAGCTACTCTCCTCTCCTCTCCTCTCCTCTGCGCCCATCCCAGCCTTCTTGTTAGGTGCATGATAGCTTAAACTCTGCCCATATCCCCATTCCAAAAGCTTTTACCATTTTTCAGTAAAGAGGAAAGAAGGTACAATGGGAAAGGAAAAGCAATTCGAGGGTTAGTGATGGATAATGCTAGCTAGTGAAAGATGTCATCACTTTTCCCTGAGGGCTTATAAATGGTTTCTTTATTTCTTTTCCTTTTCCAGAGAGAGAGAGAGAGAGAGAGAGAGAGAGAGAGGGGATGGAGCAGGTGGAATAAGAGTCTGAAGTTGGAGCTTGAAATAACCTCCCTTTCCTTTGATTATTATACTCAAATCTGTTGTACCTCTCAGCTTACTTCTTCTGAGAAGGAGATCCATGATGGAGAACATGTAGCAGCTCCTAAGAAAGGGAGGGGGGAGGCAAAGAAAGAAGAGAGACCTTTCGAAAGTTCCATTCTTATATCATCATCCCACGTGCTCATGGCAATTCATCTCTCTCAGGTATTGCCCATAAGAAATATTCAGTTATCTCAGCTGATAAAGATGGCTGCCTGCCTTTCTCTTTACTACCTGATCTCCATCTCCTCTTCTGCTCTTCTTCCCCTCCTCCTCTTGTCCTAGCGAGTTCTTTGTAGAATGGGTTCTTCCCCCACCGATGGCCTGAGTCCGACTCTACCATCACGGCTGCTGTTTCTTTCTCATCGATTTTGTCGGTTCATCCGACCAAGACGCTCTTCTCTTACCTGCTTTGAGGGGTTTCCCCATCAAAGCTTTGCTAGTAGAAAGATTAGCAAGTCAACGGTATTGCCTTGGTGTGGTTGGATTCCTTTACTGTTGAGGCATTTTTGTGACATGAATTTTGATTGTTTTCGTTCATCCAATCATCCATGTTCATGATCTCTACCCTCGTTGATTGATTGCTTTTTCTTCAGGCGAATAGTACAGGGAGGAGGAAGCAGCACTGTGGAGCTGCTGTTGCTTGTTCTGGTGCATCGCCGTTGACCGAGCAAAGATTAGGCTAAGCGTGATAGATTTCTGGCTTCAAGTAGAGGCTTCTTCTGCGTCCACTGTGTGTGTGATTAGAACGCCTTGATCTTGATCGCTACTTCAAGAGAAATTGTTGGAATAATTCCCCCAAAAAGATTCAGTAGTCGATGGCGACCTACTTCCATGGTGCCCCGGAGATCCAGCCTGATGGGCTGCAGACGCTCTACCTCATGAACCCCAGCTACGTCGGCTACACGGACGCCGCCGCTCCGGCCAACATGGTCTTTCTGAACTCGACCATGAACTCGGTGAACTCGATCAACCTCGCACAAACTGGCCAGCAGCAGCATTTCGTCGGGATCCCGCTCCAATCGGCGGCTCAGCCGCATGACTCCCACCGCTCGCAGCCGATCCATGCTTCCCATGATGTGCCGGCCGTACAAGGCCTGCTCCCCCGCTCCCATTACAACCTTTGGACGACGGCGGCATCGAGCAACCCGGTGGACATGGCGTCGCAATTCGGTCCCTGGCGCACCTCCACCGCGCCGTCGGCGCAGCAAGGGCTGTCCCTCAGCCTCTCTCCGCACGAGATGGTGGCTCCAGCGCAGGAGATAACTCCGGCCAGCGCCGCCAACGAGGTGAAGATCGCGGCGTCGGCGTCCGTGGCGTCCGGTGCTGCTAATGGCGGCTCGGGCCTGCAGAGCTTTCTGATGGGAACCAAGTACCTGAAGGCAGCACAGCAACTGCTCGATGAGGTGGTGAACGTGGGGAAGGGGGTTAAAGATGAGGCTGCCAAGGGAGCTCCTTTGAAGAATCCTGCCGACAGCAGCAACGTAGAGTTGAAAGATCCCGGCGCCGGAACATCCGAGGGCAACACGAGCGCAAAGCGAGGTGCAGATCTAACGACGGCAGAGAGGCAGGAACTTCAGATGAAGAAGGCCAAGCTCATCAACATGCTTGAGGAGGTAATGGAATCAAACATTAGGACGTTCTTCCTCGTTGTTTGTGCCTTTGATCTGCCAATTTACTTGTTCGGCTTTCCTTTGGGGCAATCTGAAGGTGGAACAGAGGTACAGACAGTACCACCACCAAATGCAAATCGTGGTCTCTTCATTCGAAGCTGTTGCGGGCTACGGATCAGCAAGAACATACACCGCGCTGGCCCTTCGGACGATATCAAAGCAATTCCGGTGTCTCCGGGACGCTATCACCGCCCAAATTCGAGAAACCAGCAAGAGTCTGGGAGAGGAAGACTCCAAGTCGGGAGGCTCCAGGCTTCGGTTCATCGATCATCATCTGAGACAGCAACGGGCACTCCAACAGCTCGGAATGATCCAGCAGAATGCTTGGAGGCCTCAGAGAGGACTGCCGGAGCGCTCTGTTTCTATTCTCCGAGCTTGGCTCTTCGAACACTTCCTCCACCCGTAAGTGCTCAGATCAAACTCTTCCGATGTTATCACTGACATTAACATGTTCGTGAATCTGACTTTCTGGATGATTTGCAGATATCCGAAGGATTCAGACAAGCTCATGCTTGCTAAGCAAACAGGGCTCACGAGGAGCCAGGTAACTTTGTGGAAGTCATCTTTATCCTGTAATGATGTTGAAGGTTATGGTAAGGAATTTGGTGTTCTTCTTCTTCGCTGTAGGTCTCCAATTGGTTCATAAACGCGAGAGTGAGGCTCTGGAAGCCGATGGTGGAGGAGATGTACTTGGAAGAGCTCAAAGACCAAGAACAGAACAATTCCGAAGAGAACGCAAGCAAGAGCGACGCCAATGGCAGCTCCACATCCAAGTCCAACGCTCAACAAGAAGGCAGCCCGACAGGGACGGCGCCCTCCGAGAGCCTCAAGATTGATCCGAATCAAACCTTGGCAGCGGTGCAGCCGTCATCCTTCGCGCACTGCCAAAGCCCAGCGTTCCACGACAAGGACGCGATCGAACAACCGTCGTTCAAGAAGGCCAAGAGGCACGTGAATTCCGTGGCACACTCCATCGGGATCGAAGTGAAGCCGGACGAGACGAACAACCAAGACATCTTGATGAAACTCATCGACGGAAGACACAGGGGAGGGGAACAAGGGTACCCGCTGATACCAGGCAACACCAGCCATGGCGGCAGCTACGGGGCGTATCCCATCGGAGGGGAGCTCGGAAGGTTCGACGCAGAGCAATTCGCTCCGAGGTTCTCCGGCAACGGCGTCTCCCTCACTCTTGGGCTTCAACACAGCGAGAGTCTTCCCCTATCAGGAGCACAACCATCGTTTCTATCCAGCGAGAGCATGCAGATGGGGAGGAGGGTGGAGATGAACACCGAAGCTGGTGACTACTGCAGCCTCAACAACAATGCAGCGGTGGCGCATTCTTCCAATGCAGCAGCGTTCAGGGCAGAGAGAGGTTTTCTGCTCAACTACTACCAGAACTCATAGGCTGATTAGTGCATCTCTCTCTCTCTCTCTCTCTCTCTCTCTCTCTCTCTCTCTCTCTCTCTATAGTGGAGATTTGGATGTTGTAATATGTTGCCTGTAAAGTAGTGGTTAGCGAGTTATGGGGGAAGAGAGATGTAGCTCTCTTCATGCCATCTCTACAACTCAAATGGGAGTGCTTATAGGAGTGAAGTGGTAGAGTATAGAAGAGAAGTATCAGATTACAGGGTCTTATATACTACATAGAATCATAAGATTGGGGTATGCTGGAGCTTAATTAGTGCATGAAGTTTAGGAATGATAATGTATTACTCATTTGAGACTTTAGATAACAATCATCCATATGGAAGATTTTAATACAAATACATGTTGTATCTGTGAATCTACATGTTGCAGTTGCACCCTTCCACGTACTTGGTTTGTCTGCATGCAAACAGTATGTTACATCTGCGCCATGCAACGCTGGAAGCTTTTTCTTGCCATGTTTCTGTGTGTTGATGATGATCGAAGTTGGTGGATTTGGAGATTCCGGCAGTGGTGCTGTCAGTCCATTCATGATCAGATTTTGTAGGGTTCTCTCATCTCACATGCACTCGATTTATTTGTATTGTTGCATAGGTGATAGATCTTAAATTTACAACTATGGCTAATCGATGTGAGCAAAGAAGCCTAGAGACGAAGATCGAAGTCATACACGCAGAAGAAGACTTCAGACACTTGTCGACTAGAAGAATGGATTCATCACAGGAATAAAGCATGGTAGAATATAGGGGTTGGGAAGATCATTGTTTGGGCTACATGCCTACACCACACTGAGAAGGGTGTAATACTCACTGCTGTCAAGAATATGGAGGTGAGGAGGAATTCCACTCTCTACTTTTGCAACAAAAAGAAAAAGGGGAATATGGACAGATTGACAGCATAAAAATAGCTTATCCCAATTCTCATTCATGGATGCTGATGTTCTCTTAACTTCTTTTCCTTCCCAAACAAGTTCACCAAGTTACCACAAGAAGCAAAAGAGTATTCACTTCTCTGGCTTTCCAAACAAGAGATGCCAAGAAGGTTACTTTCTTTGAGGAAGTGAACATGAAGATAGGAGAAATGAGCATCCACAAAAGCTGACCAAAGGGCTTCGGCTTGCCAACAATGGAGCTGGAATAGCCCTGAACAAGAATGTCTTTCCTGACCAGTGGATTTTGGAAAGCTAGTCATGGCAGGAGAAGCTGACCCCGCTCTTAGCCTTTTCCGAATGGAATGACGGTGCTGATTACTCTCGCTGAAGATGATCAGATGACCCTTGCAGGCACTGAAGTTTGGTGGAACACGGTAGGTGCTGTGTTGATGTTAGCAGCAGCTGATGATGGTGCCGCGACACTTTCAGATGCAGGTTCTAACAGTTGAACTAGTGAAAGGAATATCTCCATCCGTGTCATATCCCTGTTTGCCTGTGCACAAAGTATGCAGCTTGTAAGACACTAATTACATGCAAAATAGCTGGATGTAACCACAAATTAGGAATCATCAGTATATCTGTGGAGAAAATGCTACACCAACACCACATTTTATGCATTTGGCATCGCAGGTGAGGTAGCCATCCATGGGATGCTGGTTGTGGAACCACAGGAAAGAGTAAGAAAACAAATTCACATGTGTGGGAGTAGCATTAGTGCATTTGTTTTCTTGGTGGCACATATTAATGGCAAAATGCTTGTAAGCCAGACTCTTGGTGGTACCTCCACGGCGAAACGTGCCCATACTTTATTTTTCCGTGCTTCCATCACCCCTTTTAAGATGGTCAGTCCCAATCCCCTGATGAAGTCAGCAATCTCCAGAAAGAAACCCCGTTCCTCACAGAGCATCTGTGAAGAACATTTTAAATCATTCTCTTCACTTGCTAAAAGTTGATGAAAAGCAAGCAAAAGGAGAAATCATTTACCTCTACAAGCATTTGACGAGGTGGGTTCAGATCCTCCACCACAATGGGACAGATTGTAGGTTGAGTTCCAACCTCAAATGCCCATGTTGCACCTCCGTCAAAGTTGTCTTTCAAGAGCAAACCACCTTCCTTATTGCTGATCTGTATGTGGAACAAGTAAACAATGACACTAAGAATAGTTGCCTCAAGTACGATAAATAAATGGTCTTATGACATCTGATCCCAGAATATGACAGAAGGGAAATCACAAAAGATATGGCAGCTTTAATAAGACCATGTGACCAAAGACAGAACTGTTACCATGCCACATGCTTACCACAAGAGATAAATAACCCACACAGATAACATTTGCTGACTTAGCCCACTTAAATATAGAACAGAATCACAAAGAACTCCATAATTAATTTTTCTGATTCATACACTATCCAGTTTTCAACAGAATTTAAGTCAGAAGAAACATCCAACAGCAATCAAAAGGTTTCTCTCATAGAAATCTCAATTGTCTAACACATTGTTTATGCGCTAGTAGGTTGTCAAAAGATTAGCTAGTAATATTTAAGAAGCTTTAAATGAATCAAACAATATAGACAAATAACGAATTGACTGCAGTGTCAGATACCTTGGGTTCGCCAGTGACCTTCAGTTTGTCACCATGCTTTGTTACACTCTGCAAGAAGAGCATATGCTTGATGGTCTTTTCCAGTAAAGCATCAATGCTACACTGCTCCATCATCAATAAGGGAAGAAAATAAAATGTCAGTATTGGACTAAAGCACCACCAAAAAGCACAATTCAGAAATTTATGCATGCTTCAAGTTTAAACAGACACAAGTTCACCTTTGAGCCGTTTGGCACTATTTCTCGAAGCTCCTTGATACGGTCTTGTATCATCTGTCGATCTTTGGGTCTTGGTCTAGGACTCTCTCCAGGTCTAGGCCTCTTACGATTCAACTTGCCTAAGTCAGCAACTTTTTTGCTATCTGAATCTGACACAAACTCATATTTAACATTCTGAATATTTTCAACCCTTGCGCTGATCTGAGATCTATGAAGCCCAGAATTTTGAGGGTATTCTCCAACTTCCTCAAAGCTACATGAAGATTTGCCATAACTTGAGCTTGCAGGCTCAGTTTTCACTGGTACGGGAAGAAAACCAACAAGTCCATCTTTGCTTTGCTTTGACAAGTGTACTTGGCCATGATCAGGAGATCCAGCATAATGAGAACTATGATTTTTGGATAAGGAAGCCTTAAAAGAAAGGTCATCATTTGTCTCCTGCTGGGCTTTTGGGTTGACCTTTGAGACTATGGCATCCAGTAGTTGATCACTGTCAGCTGCGGAAAATAGCCCAGAACAAGAGATCTGATCACTCGAACCAACGACAGGACAAGCATCTGAATCTGTTGGGAGCTTAGGCATATGTGTACCCAGTTTGCAAGAACTTGCACTGTCCTTATGCTCTAAAACATCATCCAAACTGCCATTTGAGCAATGTGTCCTCTGGCCAAAACCCAACATAGAAAATAGATCACAGCTTGAAGCAAATTCCAGAGGCAACAGTAAAGTATCATTCTTTGGTGTATGTAGAGGCTTGTATTCAGTCAAATATTGCACATTACTACAGTTATCAACTGGACAAGTAACATTTGGCTCATGACAAACATTTTTGCATCTTTGATCTCGCCAAACAAGATCTAGATTGCTTTGAAAAATTTCAGGAAGCAAGTCTGAGCAAGAAGCCCGCGTATCAGATCCAGATGATAGGATACAAGAAGCTTCAACTAAATCATTGTTTTCTTTTAGTGTTCCTGCATTTGACACACCATGAGAAACTTTGTTGATGGGGAAAGGCTGGTCAGTCTCAGAAACTTCTGAAATACCCGGATTTCTGAGTGAATAGCTTGTTTGGAGTAGAACCGGAGGTATCCCATGTGCAGATACATTAGCACATGAATTTGAGCATCCATTAACTCCAAAGGAAAGAAAACCAACACTACCAAATTTATCCGAATTGTTGGATGATACACTTTTAAGATTTAATGGAGAATTCTTGGCCTCTTCCAGTGAAGTAGGTAAATTGTTGGTAGTTTCTATTGCTCCCAGAGCTGATGTTAACATGAGTTCTTCTTCCAGGGCTTTCAAGCTATCAGATAAGAGAACTGAGTTCAAAGTAGAAGACTCATTTTGACATTCAGAGCCCATATCAGCTGGTGGTACCTGCCGGACACGGTCCATATCTAGTTTGCAAAATCTGTCCTGAGTACTTTGCACAGGGGATTTACCTAAAGGATCTGTGGTTTTCAGTGTCTGTTTGCTTGACATCACTTCACGAACAGTGGACTGATGTTTTTTATTTAATTGTGATGATACTGAAGATAAGGATTCAGTAAAAGATTTTGGAGCAGGAGGACTGGTGAGCCCAGAGCAGCATCCACCAGCAGTGATAGGCCATATGTTGTCTACCCTAGTGCAAACATCTGTAGATTGGCAACCAGAAATCAGCTTGCCAGGTGAAGAATATATTTGACTTTTTTCCTGCAAAGGTTTCTGAGTGATATCAGACGAAAGAGCCCTTGGTCCACACTTTAGCTTTATTAACAAACTTTTCACATGATCAACAAACTCGATGTTTTCCAGAACCTGCAGTCAAGGGTAAAATTGAGTTCCAGATTTACACACGCAGATCAGAAGACACCGACTATGACAAGAAAAAGCTTCTGACTTTTGACTATAAGAATATTCATCTGAATTCAGTAGTGTAATTCTCATGTGAAAATTTGTCTGAACAGAGGAGCAGGCATGCCAGCAACACACAATCATAACCAAAAATATAAAACTGCTGAACATTGCACGTTATGTTTTTTCCTCCATTGTAGTTGTTTATGAAAGATCTTAGTCAGGATCTACTTGCAACTTGTTATTATAACTGAAATGGATTGGAAGTCGATGTACCATTTGGGTAGAACCAAGTTGTATGACTCCAAAGGGAAGCACAGGAACAACTACGACTGTCTGCAAACATGCAACTCATCAGCACATCAGTTAAGAATAACAGCAAATAGCACAGTATAACCATGATCACAGAAGAAGAAATAAAGTGAGAATAACAAGAAATGTCTAGAGAAAACTCTGACCTGAATGCCTGCTAAAACTTGGCAGTTCATATCAGCAAAACCCTGAAAAATAATATGATTACATCAGCTAAGAATGTCATCAAGCACTATAATTAAAGTTTTTACAGAAAATCAGGAGGTATTAGATTCTTTTGAACAAGGGCTTGATCAAGATAGCAATACCAGATGTTCAATAAAGGAATCCAGATGTGGAATAAATGTGAGAGACCCAACACAAAAGCTGACTGGAATACTAGTTACTAGATGATAGGCATACATATATAACCAGATTTTCAAGTATCACTGAGCAACATAATGGAACTATTCCTAATTGTGGATTCAATGAATGACTGTTTCAATCTATATGGTTACAAGATATAAACAAGGGAAATCAAAATTGACCAAGGGTCATCGCAAGAGCCATGGTTTCTAATTTCGATGTCTACTGCTCGGTACAGGCGGTATGTACTAGTCCAAGAGCCTCTTGGCATGTAGACCACCCTTTATCGGGCGATAATGGTCGAAATTTCGATCGTTACCGACTTGTATTGGGTAGGGCCAGTTGATTTTTATTGTTACCGACCTGTACCAAGCGGTAATAATCGATTTCGACTGTTACTGACTTTTTAGCTATTTTAGCTAAAATAGCTGAAAACACTAATACAATATTAGTGTTTTCAGCTATTTTAAGTGTACCGCTCAGTACGCTATGGCATACCGTCGGTATGCCTCGGTATATACCGTACCGAGCAAGGCTCGATACGTTGGTATGGACTGAAATTGCAAACCTCGGCAAGAGGTATAGGCCCAACCACAAAAAACATATCGAAAATTAAGGGGAAAAAGTAGCTTTGTGCCTTAGACCAAGGGTTAAGATTTGTTAATATTAATAGTTCTCTTAGTTATGGTACAGACGTTGCGTAACCTAATTCAAGAATAATGTGCTCTATACTCGGTTACAAAATGCATTCTAGAATTTGTAGATTTCTGCTAAGATCCAACCTCAATTCTTTAGCACTCAGTGAAATCATTTTTATTTCTTTTTTGAGTTTGCAGTAACAATTGATTCCACCAAACCAGAATCTGGTTCAGACCAAACATAGTAAAAAAAAACCATTTAGTCAAGTGGTAATATATACGTATTATCTTAATAGATCTACACCTTTTAAGAACCACAAGAGAGTGCAACAAGATAATACTATAGCATATATATCGTTATCAAGAACCACGAACAGAAACACAACACCTCTGAACTATCCAATGTGTTGCAGAACTGACTAGATGATTAATGCACACAAGTGGTAACTACAATGTGTTGCAGATTTCACTGCCCGCCTAAACAAACACAAAAAACTTATGATCCTTTGTTGAACCTCTAACTGGATAATGAAAACATCAAGAGGGATACCTTGGATACGAAGCCAAATTTATCAAGGTTATTCTGATTGATCCACTGATGTTTTCCCATTGAAGCTGCATGTCCTACTAACCTGAAATAAAGAAGTCCATTAAGTAACCCTCAAAAAAGACAGAGAAGCCCATTGCAACTTAGAAGAAGACAAAGTTTAAGGAAAAAAAGAAGCCAAAACCAAGAATGACAAGATGCAAATCCACACACCCATCTCCAACAACATGGACCTGGGATGCCATAATCTTGTGAACCAGAACACCTAGTCCATCATCTGCTTGACAGCCTAACTCCAAGAACGAGTCAGTGCTTTTAATCACTCCCTGTTCCTTAAGTAGCAACTCTGAAACTTTAGACCTAGGCATGCCCGGGTTCTGGTCACAATACCCATCTTCCCAGATCAAATGCCTGCCAAGTTTCACAAAAGGTTCCATAAAACAAGAATCAGAACATCTAATTCAAAAGCTTAGGGAAGAAAAATAAATCAGGATTGCATGCTTTCACTCATACTAAGATCACAGCCAAACGGCAACATTACAGAAATCTCACAATAGACCAAAGCTGTCATAATATCATCCAAGCAAGACCTAACTCCAAGATCAAAACTTTTTACCAGCTTCTGTCATGGAAATCTTGAAATCACTTTATATCTCCATACGTCAATCGAAGAGAAAGGTAAGTGAAAAAACAGAATAAAAACATAAAAATCGTCCTTTTATTTCAAAGATAGCCAAATAAGCACAGAATAATCTTATCTGAGTCATGAATATTTAAGCAATAACTATCCATCAATTACTCAATAGACTATCATAAAGTAGAAACCTTTCCTAATTCATCAAGTTCCGCAAAGGCGACTTTTAACACTACCACGCAATAAAAGACATGATCGCGATCGATCTTTCGAACTTACATTGGACTCCCGAAGCCGGTGACCCTCCAGAAAACCGCGTACGACCACCCGAACTCAAGGCACAGTCGCCTCAGAGCCTCTCTCAGCGGCACTCCCATCGATCCGCGAGGAGAGACCCAACGACCGCACTCGCTCGGCCCAACCAAAAATAAAGAACCCAACTTTTGCCGCCAAACCCAAAGCAAGAAGGCGACTTGAAGCCAAAACCAAGAGAAAGAAGAGGAGGAGGAGGAGCTTAGAGAGAGAAAAGGTGGATGCCGCCGGCTTCGGCAATCCGAGCGAGCCTAGCTGCCGCGGCAAGAGCCCCGTCCCGCCTGCATGGTCCGCAGCCCGCCGCCCCTCTTCCTCCCCCTCGCCGCCCTCCCCTCCTCCTCAGCCGCCGGTCTCCGGCCACCCATCGACGAGCTCGAGCACTCAAGGGAGTTCTTGGAACGCCTCCTCCAAACGACAGGAGAGAAGAGTGAACAGAAGCAGCAGCCTCGCTAAGAAACAGTTTTCTTTAAAGAGCTCCATCGTCATCATTCGGGGGCAAAACCGGAACTTAAGGTCCCAAAAATTGCACCCCTTTCGTGGGTCCCACAGAGACAAACATTCTTGTCCAATAAAAACACGAGTATGCGTATCGGGTAAACAAAGCAACGACTTCTACATCGATCTCTTCGTAGATAACCAGCGATCTTGCCACGCAATCCTTGAGATTGGTTTCGCAGTACACGGACGGCGGGATAGCTCCCGCACAGAAATCTTACACGCGCGACAGTAATATTGATCCGCATTTAGATCGTGAATAGCTTTCAGGGGATTTGTTTTGAACCTCTAACTTTGAACTAATTTACGAGGGGAGCCACTGAGGGGGCTTTCGAAAAGCAAGCCTTTTTTATGTATGTATAATAAGTAATCATGTAGTCTTTTAATGGTGGGGGGAGGAAGGATGGGATCAATTTTTCTAAGTAAATGGCGGTGAGTGGGGCGTTGGAAGGAGGGCAAAGAGGTCTGACACCCCAGTGGCTGCTGTCGACCTTTTGTTTAATCTACCGAATACTTTAGCCTTTCTCCTTTTGACGACGAAGGTTGGTTGTGATGCATTTGTTCTTTTGCTTCTTCCCACTGGTCTTTGTTGTGGCTGAGTTTTGAGGTTGTAAAAAGGGGGGGCTTTTTTTCCATTATTTAATGACTTAAAATATGGATGCCATTTATTTATATCATGAAAAGTTGCCCCCCCACCTAAGATATGAAAGCATGAAAGTGAATGATATATGAATCCCATCTCTGTGAGATGGGAGGATCAACCCCTGGGGAGTCACATCAGGATCAGCGGAGTGCAGGAATGCCACAGTTAGAGCATGATCCTGTTTCACTGGAAAATGGGAGGAGTCCAAAGAGACTGTAAACTTGACTAGATTCATGGTTGTTGGATGCTTCTTGTCATCCATAGCAAGTGGTGTTGCTGTCAACAGTGGGTGTAGATAGACCAAGTGAGAGAGAGCTAATTCCAGACACAACAGTGACCTGTGTTGTGGATGATCCATGTAGGTTCTCTTTTTCTCTGATGTCTCATTCCCTGTGCTGTTTATTTTTCCTGAGCTTTAAATGCAAGGTGTAGAGCATACAAATCCTATTGGAAAAGCTGAAAGGGGACTTCTGCAGTAGCTGAACAACCAGAAGATCAAAGAGTGGGATGGGATGATAACACAATCACATGCCACAAACATGAGAAAAATCAGCATGTCTCCAAATCTTGGCATGTTTTAAAAGGTGAAGACTTGAGATACCATCTGATACATAGATCAAACCATATCAAACAATCATTTGAGGAGGGTAGATAGATGGCACTCAGCTGGGTTTTCTCACTCATGAATGATCCAGCATTTGTGGGGAGATGTGAAGTGTGAAATGAATAGAAAAGAGGGCACTAAAAGACATATCTGTGTGAGAATCTTGACCTTGCAATGTACAATTATAAACCTCCCCCACAAGGGCAAAAGTTTTGATTTGAAGCTAGTCTTCCTGCTGTTTGCTGCTAAATCTGAGGCCCACCGGTGACCGGGGGAGGTGATGTTTGATGGATTTGCAGGTCCCACTCTTGTCATCAGATGAATCAACCAGGCCTCACCCAAAAGTACATGTGCCATCATGATGGCCATTATGGTGTTGCTCTTGTTTTATCTCAGCACACCATTGCACAAAAAAGACTGATAAATATAACATGAGAGAAAGAAGCTGCGCAGTATTTATGGATCAAACAAATATTGATATCTAAACATGTCATTTTAATATTTTTATTATTTTTGTTTTAATTTTATATCAAAACAAAGTACCTGTTATTCATAGCCTTCTCTCCATCTTTGTTTTTCTTTTGTACTCTCTTGTCCTTGTTCCTCGAAAGAAGTCAAGGTGTTGTTTATAGTCGCAGGGCAACTGTACCTACGAGGCAATACACGCAGTTCTCAAGATCATTAACCACACAGACATGGGTCTTAGGACAGTGCACAGCCATAAGAATAATGTCAGGTTCCACAGTTGACACTGCCAAAAGGGATAGAGAGAATACCTGAATTCAAGGACTCAATCAACCTCAGAGACTTGGGATGCAGAGGAAACATCGGTATAGTGGCGGATGAGTCATTCTTCCACACACACACACTCAATAGTGTTTGTCACAGGTTGGAGATCGATTCACGCATCACGTTGTTGGGAAATCTGGTATGGATCTGAATGGATTACACTCGGATGCTGATGGGCATCAGCAGCCAGGGAATGGTCCCCCTTGTACCATCATCGCTCCAGCCATGGTCCCTTGGATCCTGCAGCATGGAGGTAAAACCATTCGATAAATCCTAACTTGACAAAAGGCAAACAAGCAGAGCTGGAAAAGATAACTCTTGGGTAAGGGAGCTCACACGCTTTGCACAGGGCGGCTCTGAGCACCTGCCTGGGCCAATATAGAAGACGACCAGGGAAGTGGAAGGGATGGCCCAGCTCCTTGGAAATGGCACAATAGTACAATTCTCCTGTCATTTTAAGCTAAAGTTCCTTTACCTGCTCGAAAATTAACCAGGTGCCGGTCGTCTTGTGGGAGATTGGAATCTGGATATGCTATTATCCTCGAAGTAGATTCCTGACAAGTAGTCTTATGTACCCAGTGGAATGCACTATGTTGATGCAAACATAATTATTGGGAATTAGAATGTCAAAACCTGCACAAGCTGGAGTTTTAGTATAAGAAATCATCAGCTAAATCAACAACAGACCAGGTTTCAAAGGACCAGCCACAAACATCACATAGTGCATTCCACTGGGTATCTTAAATTGTACAGTAGATGGACAAAATAAAAGGAAGAACCAATTTGTTCTACCTATATATCCTTATACTGGTAGCAACAGCTAGTTAACATAGAGCCTTTGAAAAATATCAACCTACTTGCGAAATATCATACAATGGGATATTGGTACATGTTAAGGTTTTATATCTTACCAGCCATATACAGGGTTTTGCACCTGAGGTGGCAGGAGGTGCAAATCCATGCAATGCTGCTTACTATAATTTCTTGTTCCTGGTATTGCACCGGTAGACAACCTCAGGATTTCATTACCAGTAAGACAATAGTGAGCAAAGGCTAACCCCCCATCCACAGCAGATGATAGAGTAGGCATGGAAATTGACTTGCTAATCTTCAAGTTATCTGCATTGACACTTGTAGATTCTTGTTTGTTTAGAACTTTGTCAAGCTCTGAATACTCCATAAATCTGTGTGTTGCAGCCTCCCATGACAAATTATATCTTTGCTCGGGAGTGAGTGGTTGGGGTTCATTTGCCATCGCCTCTTTTACCTTCGCCACAAAATCCTCGGAGGTTTTATAAGTCAAGCAGTTAGGAAATGCCCTGAAGAAATCATTTGATGGGTGATCCGCACAAATCACAAACTTCCCCATGGCAAGGGCCTCTGCTGTTGCTGTGCACAGGACATCACTGACGCTAGGATTTATGAAAACTTTGTACCTACAAATGCATCAGAAAGAAAAAAGTATGTTAGTATATACATACTGCACAAAGAACACGCACCAAACAACATAAATCCAGTTTAATATTTAAAAGGTTCTTACCCATGAAGTGAATCATCTGCATGATCCCTTCCTTTAAAGAAGGTCAGATTCAGGTCCAACTTCCTTGCAGCAGATTGGACTTCACGTGAATCCTCACCATTTCCATATACATCTAAGTTAAACCCTTCCAAGTCATTCTTGTGCTTTGCTAGCAAATCTATCAATTCTCGGTAACCTTTTGCCCAAACCATCTTCCCCAGGAAATATGCTCCTTTGGAAAATGCTTGATGCCCTTGCTCCCTCTCAGCAGCTATTTTTTCTCCAACCTTAAGAAACTTGGGATTAACGCCATGAACATTGCAAATGACAGACTTGGGCAACTCCTGAGTTGCTCCAGAAAGCCGCAAAACCTGCAGAACAACCACCGATGATTAGAGAAGATACTAAACCTTTGTTGCACCATATAGTATAGTTAACAATGTTGGTATGTGACTAATACATGCCAAACAGACCAAATCAAGCACCATACAGTATAGTTAACAATGTTGGCAATGTGACTAATACATGCCAAACAGACCTAACTCAAGAAGATTGGACTCTTATTACTAATTACATAGAATAAACACATGATCACAGTATCAAAAATCCAAATTTCATGCCTTATGGCAGTATGCTCTGGTGACCCAATTGTTGATATGTTTGACGAAGAATGCTTGGATAGCTCCATTTTTCTCCCTCTTGATGTACTCCAAGTAATTTGTGTGAACTACACCAACAACATAATTGAACTTATCTGTCCAACGCTTCCCATGATGATACCAGTTTAGGTGCTCTGGCTCTTCCAGTATAGCAATATCAGCCTCTTTGGAAGGAATGAATTGCGTGGTGTCCCCAGCAGGTACTATGCTGCGCCTTTCTTTTGAGAACTAAAACCAAAATAAACAAGTAAAATCTATGTCATTATAGAATCCAAACGTGGCACAGGATGCATCACATGGTTACCTTTCCCGGATAAAATGAGATTTTAAAGTCTGCCTTGAAGCCAATCCGTTCCTCTAGCCAGTTCCTTATGTAGGCTTCCTGCTCTTCAGGAGAACAAAAACTTAAATTATTAGGATAAACCAGCTCCTGATCTGATTTGCAAAGCCAGGGGACCACCAATGTTACATCTTGTTTTGCAGACTTAGCCAAATATGCAGCTCGGAATAATGGGTTTACAGCAGTTCCAGTCATCCATGGGAGACTGGCAGTAGTTACAATTGCAACATGGCGCTTCTGGTCTGTTGTCTCATGCTTTACAAGGTCAGTCCAAAAGCCTCCTTCATAGTGATGCCCTGTACTTTCGAGCACACTGGCTATTCTCAAATCAAGTTCATCACTGTTCTCATTTCCAGGTAAGGATGTGTCCTTTGCAGGAAGAGAATGATACATGAATTGATCTTTGCGCCTACTGCATAAAGCTTCCACAATTTTGTCGCATATATCTGCATCCAGTAAACCATAACAAGAGATGCTATTTAACCAACCACCGAAAAGTAATAGAAATGAATACATTAATAAATATAATTTCAGTAAAAGATTAGAAAATCTCATCAATAATCCACTTGGAACATAGAATATCCAGAAGTATACAGTTCTAATCGTTGAATAAACACAAGCAGAATCAACACGCTAAAGCTGAAAGTATTCAAGTCTGGAACATAGACAAGCAATCATAAGCTTCTCATTATAGAATATACTTTTCTTGTTCAGTGTCATCTGGAGCTCAAGTAGCAATTAAAGAAGGCATTGTGCTCAAACATACAGAGACATATATCATGAGGCTATCCAAATAAGATAGTTGAGTTGTTTTTAGTAAGTTGTGTACAATATACATTCTGTATGCTTTAAAGTGCATTCAGATTCAACAAAAACAAAACTTTTAAAGTGCCATCTTAATTCTAATTAAAATACTCATGTGATACATGTTGGAAATCCATACTGCCTTGTCAAGGTAGTAATCTAAACAAACGGGACAGCCCAAATATATGCAGTGTTTCAAATAACTTATCACCATCATAAAAGATTATATTGATCCTCAGAGGTGTGGAAACTGTTATCTAAAAACTGAGAGAATAAGAATTATGAAGACATCGATCATGATCAAAGTTAGCTTGTGTAATATCCAACAGATTAAAAACAGATATTAGGAAATATGTCTGAAATCATGGTTTGAAGTTTTAATATTGGTTTCAGTTTTGGTCTTTTGTCTGAAGTAGACCATTAAGGCAGCAGTTCTAGCTCAGTTTCAGCATTTGCTACTTCAGCCACATTAAACATTAAAAGAAAAAGAAAAAAAGGAGATAAAATTTGCATTGTTCCATAATGGGGACTAATAGCTACAAACAAGTAAATATATGTTGTCTAAGCCTTTTTTTCATCACAGATTAAAGAAACTTTAGACCATGTCCAATATTATTCCAACAGAAGCAGAAAGTTCCAAGTGGCAATTTGTACACAAACAAGAGTTTGTTTCCATCAATATTGTGTTAACACATTGAGTAAAATTAATGTGCAAGTCTACAAGAATAAATAGAAGAAGAAATTATGCAGTGTGCCCTTTGGATAAGAAATAAATCCCATGCAAACGAGAACAAAGAAATTGGAATATAAATGATAATTTACGAATTTTTTACATAAAGTTGTGCTCAAACAAATTTTATCAGGGAGAGGTAGACTAGTTAAGAATCAATTGGAGCTTAAGTAGATGCTGAAATCAGAAACAAGCAATATGTGCTTGGTTAAAGATCTGAAATCCAAAGGCAGCATTATCGGCTACCCATTTGAAATGATTTCACAAGATGGTTATGCCAAGGCAGGCCCAAATTACAGAACAAGATATGTTAAAAGCATGTACATGAATGGTAAATAAATTAAACAGATATCTAAATTTGTGGGGGTTCAATAAACAATTTGTGTACCTTGCTGTATTCCAAGCTGATTGAAAAATGGCCCAGATTGCTTAACAAAATGTGCCAAAAGTTCAGGTAGATCCAATGGTGGAACTTCCTGCAACAGATAACCAGACTCTTTAGCACATCAATGACATGTCTCGTATATCAGAAAAACATTAGTATTTAACAATAATAGACAATTTCTGTGTGCACTATAATTCTCATGAATAAGTTTCTTTTTAAACTCAATGCAAATAATGATGCAGGAGCTGTTTAGTCATCTCCATAGGTGAGTCATAATCATGTTACATTAGTCAAGTTTTAGATATGTCTGGTTGGCTCCTACTTAGATTGAATTGTCATTTTAGGTATAGCTTAAGATCTTTTAATATGAATTTTTTTTATGAATTTTGGTCCATATTTTTTAGCTCCTATTTTAGAGCTTATCTAAGTCATGTTTTAAGTTGAATTCTTCAGCTCAAGTCTCATTTAGATATCAACAAGGAGAGAAGAGCCCTTGTGCAGTTAGATATCTTCCATTTTCTACTGCTAGTCTACTTCTTCCTTCCCTCTTCTCTAATTTTGAACATATAATATAATGAATTAAGCTCAGGTATCACATTTGCATTAGGTACAATATTGAATGGACAATATTCTATATGACATTTAACAATAAAATAACAGAAATAAAAAGACAACCTACAACCAACCTTCGACTCTTGGGGCTCCTTCACAAATGATCCCTGCAACACAAAGATAACAGCAAATAAAAAATGATACTTTCAGATAGAATGTATGTGAGATTAATCAACATACAGCAAATCACAAAAAAAAAATTGATTTGGAAAAAGTTTATTCATAGTAACTCAATACGTAAAGTCTAAAAAGGAACTCAATTTCGTCCAGACTGAATAATACCAACAGTATTCCACCAGTCCAGGTGTAAATTGGGCCACCAGCATCTCCTTTTTTCCATTATTTAAGCGACAATTTTATTGTTTTTTAAGGTAGAATAGTGGATTTTTAGGGATCACAAGCAACATCTCTCTCTCTCTCTCTCTCTCTCTCTCTCTCTCTCTCTCTCTCTCTCTGCTCTCTGTTGTCCTCTCTACTCCACTCTCCATCTCCCTCTTCACTCCTCTCTTTGTCACTCAACTGCTGCAGCCCGCCACCCACATCATTCAAAATGCTTAAATTAAAGTAATTTTTTGCCTCTATCAACTATTATCAGCAAATCAAGTATCTAATGAATTTGGATATGGTGAAGCATCAATTATTAGCAAAATATATAACATGCTGCAAAAATAGCAAAAAAGAAGCCCCACAAAGAGAAGGAATCGGAAGAATTCATATTCATAAAGAAGTTGAACACATCGCAATTGATAGTGAGAAATCAAGGGAATATTATGATTCCATCAGATGTCTCAGTTGCCTTCTCCACATATTGAAGTTCCAGTATAGTGCCCTCAGATTTTGCAGTTATACAGGAGAGAATCCATGGTTTTCTTAAGCTCAAGCTAGCATCTTAGCAGTTAACCAAAATTACCAAGTTTGTCACATCTTGATAACCCCCCAAATCTTAAATTCTCATGCTTTGAGCATAATTTGCAGAAAAATAAAAGAAAATTAAAAAGCCTAAGCATTCGACAAATTTTCTTGATTTATGGAATGCTTAGGGTTTTTAATATTTTTTTTCTCCTGGGATTAATGCACTATTAGGGAAGACAAGTGAACTCACCAGGCTCGATTTCAGTTTTTCGACGAGCTCGTTGCTCGTGGACTGGCTCTTCCGTTCCAACTCCTTCAGCCCTGTCTTGAGGATCCGAATGGGCTCCCACTCCCTCCTTTGCTCCTCCTCCTCCACCCCCTTCCACCGCACCATCCTCCAGCTCTGGCCCTTGACCTTGCCGACATCGAGGACCGCCCCGACTTCGTCCACCTCTGAGACGATAGCGTTTCGGATGGCGGACAGATCGATGCGGATGGTGGCCTTGGGACTCCACTTCTCGAGCACCCTCCGGCTGAAGTCCGGCGACGAGTAGGCCCGACGGATCTCAGACAGCTTGGGCTGGATGCGCTTGACGAATTCGACCTCCGGCGGGGAAGGACGGGGCGGCGTAGACAGGACGGCGGCGGAGGAGCTGAGCAGGTTCTCGAACTCCCGGTCGGCGAGGGACTTGAAGGAGCTGGCGCGGGCGCGCATGAGGCGGAGGTCTGCGCCGGCAGAGTCACGCACCTCGCGCCATCCCCGGGAGATGAAGGACAGGGCCTTCTCCGCCGTCCCGGCGCCCGGCGCCGCGCTCTCCGCTCCGACGTCGATCATGTATGACGAAGAATTCTAGGGTTTCCTTCTTCCACCGTCTTTGACTCCTCTCTCTCTCTCTCTCTCTCTCTCTTCAATTGGGTGGATGGCGGTGCGTGGCGAGAGGCGAGGCGACGAGAGACATGAGGTTAAAGCTGGAGGAGCAAGGGAGGAGAGGTGAGAGAAGGGTGACGGGGCCCACCGAAGGTGGACATCTCACGGGAATTATGTGGAAGAAGAGCGGTGAGGTGGCCGGATGTGGTTGGCTGTTGAGGTTTCTTCGGTGTCTTTTTGAGGGCAGGAATTATACAGCGTAAAAGAGTATATTCTAGGCGACCCGGGGACACTATTTTCGTCACACCTTCCGCTACGAAAATAACCAAACCCAAAACCCACCTCACAATGCTTTCTAATTATATTCCACATATTTACATTCTGACCAGTCTCTCGCCATCTTCCGCAGTGAAGGCCAACGTCCACCCAGTTGTTTCTCCGCAGGGAGCTTCCAACCTCCACGTTGATCCGACTCTGGAAGCGTCTCATCCCTGCTTTGTGATTCCAGCGGACTCCATCAGGGAAGAGTCGTCGTCGTCGTCGTCGTCGTCGGCTTCCAAGCGCTTCGTCTTCTTGTGGTTTGCCCCTCATGTGGATGTTGTTTCCACATCATCGGAGTCCATGGGAATCTCTGACTCCGGCCTCAAGTCAGATCTCTGGGGACCCAAGTGATCGTGTGCCGTCCAAAGCCTATCACCTGAGCAGCTGCAGTGCAGCCTCAAACAATTAGAAGCAAAACGAAAGCATCGGTTGTCTTCACACGCTGACTTCTACCTCATTGCAGTTTGGCCGGAGGTGTGACACTTGTAATGGGAAGTAAGCACCGATCTTTCTATCATAACATTCACGTCTTGCTTCACTGCTTTGTCACCCTCAGTACTGGATCACTCTTTCCTTCGTACAGTTTAAGGTGGTGCATTTGATGCAGAGGGACGAAGAAGATCCTCCGACCGGGAACGGATGAATGAAGCAGTCTGCAGGACCGTAACTCGAAGAATAAATCCCTCCTTAATATTAAGTCGCTCGATCATTATAATGACTCTCTCTATCTATCTCCAATAAATTTCTTATTCATACAATTATATTGGCATGACATATCTAATTTGATGTTACCTCAACTTCAAGATCGATGGTATCACTTTTGTAGACTCTTTGGCATATTAAATTGACTGAACAGAGTTTCAACGAGTCGAAAATAATAGTCTAAAATTTAATCTCAAAAATTGGATATGCATTTGATGCTTAGCTCATTCAAAATATTATTGACTATCACTAACCATAATTAAACATACTAAGCTGGAGCAAAAATATGCAAACTTTAAAATACCTAAAATAATTTTACTATTTTTAATATTATATATAATTTTATTTTTTTAATAAATATTTATATTAATTAAAAGTTTTAACTTTGATATACATGTCAAACTCAAATTTAGATCATTTACTTCCAAGGGATAAATATACGTAGATAAATCATATTTAGCAATTTAATCGAATTTCAAAATTTTAATTAAATATAAAAATTACATTCTATATCATAAATGTTTAATTTTTTAAAAAATATATACACAATATATACATTTTTTGGGGGGTAAAAATGTATCATTGTGTTGCTTTTGCTTTGAGTTTGGTCCCAAGTGGTTTGGTGTCGCTCCCCTACTTCGTGGCGTACGCCGGTCGTCTCTCCCTTGCCGTGCTCTCCTCCCTCTCCTCTCTCGCCTCGCATTAACTCCATTGCCTCTCTCTCTCTCTCTCTCTCTCTCTCTTTCTCTCGGAAGTAGTCGAACAACCAGGTATGCCTACCAAAGCCAACCAAGAATCCCCCCAGAAAATAAAACTAAAAGTGGTATCTTGCTTGGTTTCTCCCCTCTTTGTTCTTCGATGCTTTATCTTCAGCAATCCAGTGCGAATCTGTCGGTTCTAAGCTTGAATCTGTTTCTTTGCATGGCCCTCAGTTTATCTCGTTTTCCTTCACCCCAATTTCATTGCCTCTTGGTCCGTGCTTTTCCTTTTTGCCGTCTTTTCGCTGATGCTTTTTCCGTTTTAGTCTTTACATTGTTTTGCTCGAGTATGTTGGAGGGTTTAGGGCTACTGTTTCATTGCTCCCCTCTCTTTTGCCCTCGTCGTCGTCGACGTCTTGTTTGCTAGGGCTTTTGTCCTTGGTGTTTTGCTTGTTTCATCTTCGGGTTCTACAGCGCGTTTTCTCGGAGATCGATAGGGTTTTGATCTAACAGAATAGCTGTAATGCAGCTCCAACGTATGCAGGCGGGTTATGGACGTCTGTAATGCTGCCCCTCTTTGTGCACGAAATAAAGATCGCGGCTATTGGGTAAATGAAAACGTTGAAAGCAATGATAAAATTGGGTTTAGCGCCAAAAAATGATCTTTCTGATGAAAGGACTTTTTGTTTGTTTTGGCTTTCTCTTTGCTTCCTTTAATTGATATTTTTTAGGTTTTACAGTACCAAGTACATTGCTCTGTTTAACTTCCCATTCTTGAAGTTTTGTTCGTTGTGTTCATTTTGGACCCTTTTTTGTTTTGATTTGGTTTGCCTTCACTGTAGATATGAATATTCATGGCTTTGGATTTTCTTTACAGAACCGAAAGGAAGCGATTTGCATGGATGATACGTAGGTATCAGATGTTAAGATTCCTATAATACCAATAATATAGTTTGTCGTGTTTCGGTCAGCTCCCTTCCCGCCGCTTTGCCCCTCTCAGAACAGGGGTTTGATTTGCCGAGCATCAGATTCTACACCTCAAACCACACAGAATGATGATAATTTGTGTGTACAATACCCTGGGTTTTCTTCTGATGTTGCCCTCTTAGATGAACAGCCGCTGTTGCTGGATGACCTGTTGACTGAACCAGAAATTAGTCCGGGGGGGTCTCTCTGAGGAGATCCGCAAGTGATCCACTAGCATTCCTGGAGGTGGCTTCAAGTCTCCATGGTTTGTCTCCGGTCAAAGAAGAAGATGCTCTATCAGATGGTGTCCTCCATGAATCCCTGGAGTCTGAGGGAACCAGTGAAGTTGGTTCTGGGTTTGAGGCTGGGAACTGTGTCTATGGGCCTAACTCGCCAAGGCAAAGGAGTAAATTGACGGACTCAGATAGTTGGACGGTGTCGTCTTTGCTGGAAAATGTTCCAAGTAACCCGCAGCAGTATTTAACCATGGATTATCCAAGCACATATGTCGTGAATGAGCCAAATGGAAAAGAAGTTGATTGTGTTCCTTCAGGCTATCTGGATTCTGAAAAGATATCAAAAAGGTAACCTAGTTTCTGCTTTGTTCACTCAAACTTTGCAGATTGTCTTTCTTCAGACATCTCTGATACAGAAATCTCCGACAAATATTTGCTCATATATCAGTCATATCAGATAAAAAAAATTTGTTTTGTGAAAATATTTTATTCCTTGATTTTAAGATCAATTGAGTTGTTGGTCACTGGCAAAAAGCTTAATTCATGACCAATTACCGGAGCTGTTAGTCACTGGAAGGATAGTAATTGTAAGATGCATACGCTTTTAGAGCATGACAAACCTAACTAGTTGCAGAAATGTTCTAGATTTTAGTTTGGGCAAAATTCTTGTGCTGATCTTCATCTTTTATCTTGCAATTTAACAACTAGGAGATAATCTACCAAGTTCACCATAGGCATCTGTATGTTAGGGTATCAGCTTTTGGACCTCCTTTATGCATTTTGCGTATACATATCTTTAGTTCCTTAAGGGCAAAGTTGAGACAGTATTGACTTGAGGAACTTCCACCCAAAATTTCTTATCACACGAAGTATCTATCAAACGTATGTCTTTATAAATTTTCTCCTTTCAAGAATATGTGGATGTAGGGACAATTGTATTAATTTTGCCATATGACATCAATCATTAAGTTGAGGAGTTCTGAATTCCACTGTTTATTTTGCCACAAGACAATTGCATTAACTTTAACATTTGACCCAGCAGTCATATCCAGTATTTACTTTTACAAGGGGAAAACTGCTTGCGCATGAAACTCTTACGTTTATGGACTCTTTAAACCGTAATTCCATTTATCAATCAAGAGAATTGACTCTTAAACCAGTCATTTAATCAAGAGAATTACTGACCAACATTTTGGGTCCATATATGTTTGGTGAAAATGTACAATTCCACTAGGAGCTCGCAATTATTCTTATTTCAATCAACATTTAAGGTTGACTTGCTTAGAAAAAACATCCTGTTCCTATCTGATACAGCAAATCTAAATCAGGATCATCTGTCTCCAATTAAGCCAATTAACAGTTATCTTAAAAGATCTGATGGTTGTACTATAATCCTTTTTGTTGTAGCTTTGACTTTTATTTCTTTTTACATTCATAATTTATGCTGCATGTGGCAAATATTAACAATTTATGTGACTTCTATGATCGTCATTGCATAAGCTTATGAGATGTTGCCTTTATTTATGTTATTGCATCATCTTGTGAATTACCTTTCCTGAATTTTCCCCCTGCATGTTGTTGCATTTGTGAACTGATAAATGTTTTGTTTGCAGACGCTCAGGCCAACAGTCTAGGGTTCGAAAACTTTAGCATATTGTTCAACTTGAGATAACTATTGACATACTTCAGGTAACATGTGGTTCTTTTTCTTGCTTTGGATCTCTCTCTGTGGATTTTTCTAATGGAGATAGCACTTGTTTGGCTTTTGTGTAGACACTTGGAACAGATTTGGCTGCTAGAGTTGCTTCTTTGTTTCAATACCATCTTGCTTTATCTGTAGGAAACAAGAATCTAAGACAGCAGATAGCCAGTCTTCGGCAAGAGAAAATTATCAAGGAGTATGTGAATCTCTTCTTTGTCATTGTGTGGATATCTTTGAAAAAGATGGAGTAACTTATCGTGTAACAAGAGTGAAAATCATTTTCTATCTGTTGAAATTGAACTGGTTCCAGCTCAAATCAGTTTTCTGGTTATGCATCTAAATCCATGGATTCATGGAAGGTAAACTGCTGTTGCCATTCCGACAAGTTGCAATCTTAGGGAAACCTACAGTGGGTCTATCATCTATATATAATTGGATGGACGGTTGTCTTGTCCATTTCGGTCTCCTATAGAGGACATGAATGAGTCGTCAAGCCGTGCTATCTATTATTATCCATGTCGTGATCAGCTAATTAGATGCTTCTCATTCTCTGCTTTTGTGGTACATACAAGGGCTGGTCAATAGAGCAATCTTGACATCCTACTCAACTACGGCATCCACCTACGTATCTTCTGTATATGTTTGTTAGGTTTTGTCAGCATAATATTACTAGACATCTCGCAGATCCACCTAGTTACCTGTCCAAAAGTATACTGGACAGTTTCATCTACATTAGAAGTAAAGACAGGGATATTTGTGGTAGTATACCTGCTAATCCGCTTGTAGTTTCCATTCTTTTATTTGACCTAGTTCTTGCTTGCTGAATTCAACAGGTGAGTGCCAGTCTCTGAAGAACGAAGCAGAGAGGTTAAAAATGATGCTTAGGCACCACCGGAGAAGCAAAAGCATGGCTTCATGTTTTGAGAAGGGCACTTATGTTGCAGATCCTTCAACATTAAATTGGCAGATGTTGGATTTGGAAAAGCTCACTCTTGGTGGTAGCCAAGTTCCTTTGAAGCATAGTCTGAGACACCGATAAAGCCAGACTCCTCTTTCTCCTTGGGTTGGGAATTCCTAGACACAGTTACTTGCTAGAATTGGCTTTCAAAATCCAGATTAAAATCTCTGGCTGTTAATCCTCTCCCTGTTGAATTTGGTAGGCACAATCGAAGACTAAAGTTGGTGCTACTGGTGTGCTGTTTGGCACAGCTTATAACTAGTGTCAATTACCCGAAATGTCGAGCAAGGATTGTGAGATTTCACTCTGGTTGGTGTAGCAGCCATTGTCCAAGTACCATCTGATATCTGAGATGCATGCTTGTGTGCTGAAGGGCAGTGGCATATTGGGCTGTCAATGGATTGGATCTAACCTGATCCAGATCAAATCACCATTGCATACCAGCAACAGTGATCCGATTGAATGACTCAGTAGGATCGATCCTGGATTTGATATGTTGACAGCCTCAGCACGATGGTTGGGCAGGTGAACTGACTGCCAATAGTCAAAGCAATGGTCTGATGATAAACCTAAGCCAAGCCCATGAAACCTGTAACGTCTTCTATAAGAGGGCGCCCGCCCTGTTGCGTTCCCTTCATTCCTTGGTGAAGGAACAGACTACTACTTGAGATCCCATCCCCGGACAATTACTCTTTGGCAACCATGAGCGGCTCGGTCAATAACACAAACACCTCGACCCCGTCGTCGCCTCCCACCCTCCCCCAGCAGCGCCGATTCGGTTTCGGATGGAGGTCATCGCTATTCTATGCCGCTGCTCTGTTAGCCGTCTTCGTTGCCGTTTCTCTCAAGATCAGCACCCCCCTACATCGCTTCGTTCTCCCGAACCTCGGTCTCCACCCAACTCTCCGACCCGGTCTCCTGCATAAACTCCAAGGTCTCATCTCGATCACCCGACAGCAGCCTGGTGCCCAACATATCTCCGAACGCCCACCATGTGTTCTATGGATGGCCCCCTTTCTTTCCAGCGGTGGCTACAGCTCCGAGGCTTGGTCTTACATCACGGCTCTCCGGGCTCACGCCGGAGATTCTCAGATCAGGCTCCAGATAGATCACCATGGTGACTTGCAGTCCATCGAGTTCTGGCTCGGCTTGCCTGAGGAGTCGAGGCGCTTGGCGCACGAACTCCATGCCACCGAGTGTCGCATCGACGAGACCATCGTGGTCTGCCACAGCGAACCCGGCGCGTGGTACCCGCCCCTGTACGAGACCTCGCTGTGCCCCCCCACCGGGTACAAGGATCCCTTGTTTGTCGTCGGCCGCACCATGTTCGAGACGGATCGGCTCAACCCCGAGCACGTCGCGCGGTGCAATCGGATGGACGCCGTATGGGTGCCCACGGAATTCCATGTATCCTCGTTTCGCCGAAGCGGCGTGGATCCTGCTAAGGTCGTCAAACTGGTCCAACCGGTCGATGTGGAGTTCTTCGATCCGGCGAAGCATGAAGCCCTTGTTCTTCCTTCGAAAGCTCCAGTTTTGGGCTCCAACAGCCGGGCTTCGACAGGAAGGGAATTCGTTTTCCTCAGTGTGTTCAAGTGGGAGCAGAGGAAGGGATGGGATGTGCTGCTCAAGGCTTACTTAGAGGAATTCTCAAAGGCTGATGGGGTTGCATTGTACCTCCTTACGAGCGCTTACCACTCTGACAAGGATTTCTCGTCTAAGATCAAGGTGTTCGTCGAAAGGTCAGGGATGAAGGAACCAACTGATGGCTGGGCGCCGATCTATCTACTCGACGCCCACATACCGCAGTCCGATCTGCCAAGAATCTACAAGGCGGCCGACACGTTTGTGCTGCCCTCGAGGGGCGAAGGATGGGGGAGGCCCATCGTCGAGGCCATGGCCATGTCGGTACCGGTGATAGCCACCAACTGGTCGGGACCGACCGAGTACTTGACGGAGGATAACGCCTACCCGTTGTCTGTGGCTCGGATGAGCGAGCTAGCGGAGGGGCCATTCAAGGGTCATTTCTGGGCGGAGCCGGCGAGCGATCAGCTGAAGGTTTTGATGAGGCATGTGGTGGACAACCCTGAGGAAGCTCGAAGGAGAGGGAGGAAAGCGAGGAGCGACATGGTCGAGAGATTCTCGCCTCAGGTCGTTGCAAGGCTTGTCGTCGATCAAATCGTGAACATAGTGCGGAATCGGAGTGAGAAGACGAGCAAGCGAGATTAGATAGCAGGGAATTGGAGGAGGCATGTGCTGTGTGCAGTGCGTTGGAAGAACCATTGGTTCTCTGCCGTGAGAACAGACATTGATTTCTGTTGTGTTGAGAGTATCCACTATTTGCTATTTGTTCTGTAGAAGTAGCTGCTTGTGTTATGGTGTTTATTAGACGAAATCTTAAGGATGTTTAACCACTTGTATCAACTACCTGTCAGTGTAAACAACCTTAAGCTGTGGCCTCGGGACCGACGCGGCTTGGTTCGGGTCCGGATGATGGGGATCTCCCTGGGACGTGCCTCGAGAATGCTGAGGTGGCCGGTCCCGGTGTTCCGATTGGGATGGGGTCGCTATCCTCTCCGGGCAAGAACTCCTCGCCTGCGCATCCAATGGGACCTTCGGCTTCGCACCTATACAAAGGTCGGGTCGGGAGAGCTCGGCCCGACCCTTCCGACGATCAAGTTAGTTATCTATGTTGGTGTCCTCCCCCTTCCCTTTTCTCGTTTAGAATACGAGGGTATTTATAGGGAAACTTACTGTTTCCTGATGTGCCCGCTTGTAGGGGGCAGGCTCGTACTCCTGGTAGCGTCTGACATTGGTGTTGGCGTGGCGTGAAGGACCGAGCCTGAACAGGATGTTTAATGTGCCTCGGTTAGCGTTCCGATCTGTTTGACCAGGTGGTGTCAAGTCAACCGAGGCGTCATCTGGGGCAGCTAACGTCAACCCGAGTCTTATCGCCATTATTACCCTCATCGTATCCCCCCCCCGAAGGAAGCTATGCGTCGGTTGCTGTAAAGGGGGGTCCGAGGCATGGCTTCGGCTTTGAGAAACTGTCACAGCCGGACGTTTGCCGGTCCGTTGCCAAGGGTGTGGGAATCGTGGAGTTTAGTAACTAAGAAGGGTTCGATGTGCAGCTGTGACCCCGGGTAGTGTGCAGCCGAGGAGCACAGCTCAGTCGAGCTGGCCGAGCAGAGGCTATGGTCTTGGGGAGCATGGAGCTGAGAAGCACGACTCAGGCGGGAAGGCCGCGCAGTGGTCGTGGTCTCGGGGAGTATGGAGCCGAGGAGCACGACTCAAGCGGGCAGGCCGCGCAGAGGTCGTGGTCTCGGACAGCATGGAGCCGAGGAGCACGACTCAAGCGAGCAGGCCGCGCAGAGGTAGTGGTCTCGGGCAGCATGGAGCCGAGGAGCATTAATCAGGCAGGCTGGCCGCGCAGAGGTAGTGGTCTCGGGCAGCATGGAGCCGAGGAGCACGACTTAGGCGGGCAGGCCGCACAGAGATTGTGGTCTCGGGCAACACGCAACCAAGGAGCACGGCGCAGGCGGACAGGTCGCGCAAGCGTGGTCTCAGGCGACACGTAGCCGAGGAGCACGGCGCAGGCGGGCTGCAGCCGAGGGGTATGGCTCAGGCGGGCAGGCCACGCAGGCGTGGTCTCGAGCAACATGCAGCCGAGGAGCACGGCGCAAGGGGGCTGCGGCCGAGGGATATAGCTCAGGCGGGCAGGCCGCGCAGAGGCGGACTCGGGCAGACTGTGGCCGAGGGACACAGCTCAGGCAGGCAGGCCGCGCTGAGGTAGACTCGGGTAGTCTACGGTCGAGCCGTGTAGATACAAAAGGGGGTTAAGCCAGAGCTAACCGAGAGCCGGGAGGTAGTTAGGTAGATACAGAGCCTTCGCTCGGAAGAGACTAAGGCAGGGCCTAGATTCCTTTTACGATGACTACATCGGATAACCACCGCAGGTGCTTGACTTCTTCTATGGAGCCCGTTGCCAAAAGTCGCTCCTCCTACTCATGGCCACCCAGGCCTCCACCGCGATGTACTAGTTAGCCCGTTGGAGCATATCTGGTACTGTTGTGGGGGGTTGCTCCACGAGGGACCAGAAGAATCTGGAAGGTCGCAGGCCTGTCATAAACGCCTGCACTAACAGAGAGGGATGAGCGTCCGACAACCCCCGGATTTGTGTTGTAAAGCAATTCACAAAATGGGAGAGGGGCTCGTCCTCCCCTTGGTTGAGTCTGAGGAGTAGTGCAACGGACGGCTTCGGCCGGGCATAGGCCAAGAAGTTAAGCTCGAAGTCTTCGATGAGCTGATTAAAGGAGGCGATCGTCCCGGTCTTCAGACCGTTGTACCATGTGTGGGCTGGCCCCCTCAGAGTCGTGGGAAACGCCTTGCACATCAAAGCGTCGGAGGTTCCGTATAGCGCCATTTGGGCACGGAAAGCGGCTACGTGGTCCGTTGGGTCGGTGGAGCCGTCATATGTGTCCAAAGAGGGGAGCCGAAAGTTCGGGGGAACCGTTTGATCTTGTATCTCGGGTGCGAACGGAGACCCCTGGTGTGTGTCCACCCCGAGTTCTCCCTTTGACCTGCGAACCTCCTTCTGTACTTTGTCGAGCCGCTGATTAACAGAGCGTAGTTGGGCTCGTAGGGAGTCCGTTGAATCCGAAGATAATGCCTCGGGTCCCGGGTGGCCTCTCGAATTTGCCGTCACTCGATCCCCTAGTGGGGTCGATGGGACCCGAGGCGAAGTAGGGAACTCCGAAAGTGGCGTGTGGGCCCGAACGAGCGGCTCCTGTTGTCGCAGTGGTTGGATCGCAGGTGGGTGCGCCGGATGAGAAACAAGCAGGATAATGGTTTGCACCATACCCGTCAGAGCTCGGACTTGATGGGCGAGGCCTAGAAAGGCTTCAGACGACACGGGCGACGGGTCGGCAGGGGTGCCGTCGGGTGGCGACAAGCCCGGGTCATTGAATATCCGCCAATAGCGCTCCGAGGTCGTGGCGGGGTGTTCGTCACGAAGATCTCCATGTGGGGGATGTTCCCCTGAAGCTCCAATCGGATGTGACCTCTCAGCCGCAGGTTCCTCCGGGCCAATCGGGTGATCACTCGACATTTCGGCCCTCCTTCTAGCGCAAAAAATGTTAGTGTAAACAACCTTAAGCCATGGCTTGGTTCGGGTCCAAATGACGGGGATCTCCCTGGGACGTGCCTCGAGACTGCTGAGGTGGCCGGTCCCGGTGTTCCGATTAGGATGGGGTCGCTATCCTCTCCGGGCAAGAACTCCTCGCATGCACGTCCAGTGGGGACCTTCGGCTTCGCACCTGCACAAAGGTCGGGTCGGGGGAGCTCGGCCCGACCCCTCCGACGATCAAGTTAGTGAATAATCGTAGGGGGTTTGTTATCTATGTTGGTGTCCTCCCCCTTCTCTTTTCCCGTTTAGAATGCGAGGGTATTTATAGGGAAGCTTACTATTTCCTTATGTGCCCGTTTGCAGGAGGCAGGCTCGTACTCCTGGTAGCATCTGACATTGGTGTTGGCGTAGCGTGAAGGACCGAGCCTGAGCAAGATGTTTAATGTGCCTCGATCGACGTTACGATCCGTTTGACCAGGTGGTGTCAGGTCAATCGAAGCGTCATCTGGGGCAGCTGACGTCAATCCGAGTCTTATCGCCGTTATTACCCTCGTCACTACCCTTTCTTGTTCTCTAGTGTGCCAAATTTGAAGTGCAGGGCCGGCGCGACAAGAGAGTTCTTTGCTGAGCGATAATGGCGTTTGCATTCTGTTGGTGTCGATGGTATTCCTCGAGTCACAAGTTCCAAGGTTTTGTTATGTTTAATCATCTAGTCTTTTTAGTGTTCACAAACTGTTTGAGAATGAAAGTGTTGGATTAATGCATTTCTCAATGTTTGAGCATACAAACTTATTTGGCCTGCAAATTCTAGTTTTTATAAAGGTTTTTAGAAAATTTTAATTTAGCGTAAAGATATCGACAAAAAATTATCAATTAATTGGCCTAAGAATTTTAAAAGTTTTATTACAAATTAATTTATTTTTTTATCTTCCTAATGGATTTTTTTATTAAATATATTTTTGTATTAAACATGCTCGTTTATCTTAGATCCCTCAAACACGTCTCTCATCAGGCTAACTAATAGTTTTATATACACTCTATTATCACTCTAGTTCAGTAGTACCTTATCCCTCTGTGTAATTTCTTTACTTCTCTACCAATTGCAATGTTAAATGTAGCAATATTCTTGGCTCTACAATTGATGTCTTTGTCCTCTCCTTGGCCAAGTGACATGGAAGTGTATCAATCTGATCAAGTACGTGTTAATGACTCTTTACCAATTCTCATACCTCCAACACAATTCAATAATACTATCACACCTAAACATCATATGATAACATACTCTAAAATTAGCATCTTCAAGCTACGTCAAATCCTTGACCTTTATGCTTCCACAAGCTCTCCACCTAGACTTATTGAACCTACAACTATCACCCAAACCCAAAAATCTTCACACTAGCATAAAATGTGTGAAGAATATGATCTCATACTCTATAATGCCACATGAACCATTATACCATTTCACTACACACAAAATATCATTAGGTGTAAGTGGATCTTTCGAATTAAGTAGAACCTAGATGGATTTGTTGTTAGATACAAGGCACATCTAGTAATAAAAGGATTTCATCAACGATCAAGTGTTGGCTTCATAGAAATATTTAGTTCAATTATTAAATTGATAACAATCGGACTTATCTTGAGTTTGATTATTACTCAAGACTAGCACATATGCCAACTGGATGTTAACAATGCTTTCTTATAAAGGACCCTAACTAAATATATCTTTATACAGCAACCTTCTAATTTTATCCACCCTCAATATCCAAACAATATTTTTAAACTACGAAAAGCTATTTATGAACTTTGCTAAGCTCCAAGAACCTAGTATACGAAACTTGGCTCATTTTTTTACGTCAATCGGTTTCATCAACTCCAAGTCTAACACATTGTTATTTCTACGACAACAAAAGAAAAGTACTATATATGTATTGATGTATATAGATGACATTATCATTATAGGTAATAATCCTATTAAGATTAAGGAATTTCTAAAGTAGTTGGTAGATCAATTCTCTATCAAAGATATGGAAACTTTAAGTTATTTTTTGGGAGTGAAAGTAACGTTCATATCTTAAAAAAGAGTATATTCAAGATCTACAATCAAAGACGAATATGCAGAATGCAAAAGAAGTTATTATACCCCTCTCTACTACTACTGAATCACTCAAATTATATGATGGTAATCCTACTACGAATCCCACACAATATCGATAAGTTATTAGCTTCTTACAGTACTTATCTCTCACACATCTAGACATCTCATTTGCAGTCAATAAATTATTATAATTTATGCATCGACCCTCCACTACGCATTGGTTTGCAGTAAAACGAGTTCTATGATATCCAAAAGGAACTTTCAATTATATACTTTTTCTTAGTAAACACTCTTAATCTCTATGTCTTCGTCGATAATATCTTGGGCAAGCAACATCATTGATCGAGCAAGCAACATCAATAATAGAATGTCTACATCAGTTTATATTATCTTCCTTAGAGCAAATCCAATCAGTAAGAGTTCCATGAAATAGAAAATAATAACAAAATCCACCATTGAAGTTGAATACCGAGTTATCGCCACCATTATTACAAAACTCAACTAGGTCACTAATTTACTATCGGAACTTGACGTCACCTTCAAATCCACTCATATAATATACTGTAATAATATATATGCCACATACTTATGCACCAATCTAATATTTCGCTCACGCACGCATGCATGAAGCACATTATCATCGACTTCTATTTCGTTAGAGATCAAGTAAAATTTATCTCTTTTATAGCTTGATGTTATAACAATAACACATAACATAGAATAATGATAGCAAGTTCTTTGCCGTACAAAGGTTCGATGGTAATTGTGTCATGTTCGGACAACCAAGTGCAGGAATTAGAAAGCAAATGTCCAAACTTACAGTTTGGAGGGTTTAATTTTAAGAGTCATATTGTCCAAACTTGAACTTAATTGCTTTAATATCTAGTCGAAGACAACAGCAAACTATTGCAAATACTGTTGCGCAAAACCTCTTTTCAATACTAACTCGTCTTCCAGCGATATCTACTGAAGTTTTGATTCCATACAGCCTTTTAAGTTTGCAGCATTTCTATGTATCTTTGTTGATAGTTTTTTAGCTCACTAAACCTATCCTATCTTGAAATAATGTTGCGGTTGGCTATTTGTCTTTCTTGCCTTCTGCAGGAAGAGTTTCTGCCCTAGTGCAGTGTGCTTTTCCTCAGCCATTCGCGTCCAGTTTTTGCAGCAGCCATGCATACCTGATTGATTGACAAGATGGTGTTAGTCACAAGATCAGGTTAAGAAACTCCCAAGCGCAATATTTAACTGTTATGACGCATCGTGATTCGTTTTGCTTCTCATTCATTGATCAGATTAGTGATTTATATCATCATTAGTTTTCAGCTATATCCCGATGTTGTATTCAAGGAATGTGCGTCGGCGGCTATACTATGCTGCTGTGCCTTTTCTACACTACGAATGTGCTCTCAAAAATGATGTCAACTACGAGCTTCTTACAAAAGTCAACGAACGACAGGGATTATTTCTGCGCTTAGATAAGCGAGGATCTATCGATCGATCTCATGCCGGCGCACGCCGTCCCGTCAAACATTACATGTTTCCGGACCATTTAAGGTCGTCGAAGCGAGTCAACACTAAATGTCCTTAAATTGCTACCTGTGCTAATGTCCATGGAGAGAGAGAGAGAGAGAAACATAGACGCCATGTGTAAATTCATGCTTCGGTTACCGCTTAACTCACGACATGAGACGTCGTTTCGGCGTGACGAGGGCATTTGGGTCATTTCAAGACGAGCCGCGAGGCGCCCGCACAACCGCCATTAATAGGGGTGGGGGGGAGGGGCCCGGAGAACGTGGCGGGGGCCGCGGGCCCACTCTCGTCACGTGACTTTGGTTGCCCCGCATGCCTCACGCTTACCGTTCCCCCTTCGACCCGAACGCGACGGTTCCCTGTTGGCGCCAAAAAGTGCCGTTACATGCGCTCTGGATCCGCGATTCCTCCACGTGTCCTAAATCTAACGGTCCAAATTCGTATTCCTCCACGTGCGCCGCTTCGCGGGATCCTTCCGAAGCTGGCGCCGTTGCCATATCTGTCTCCCCAATTAAATTACCCACGCCCCTCCCACCCGCTCACGAAAACACCCACCTGTCGCTCCACACATCACTGCATTCCACGAAATGCAGATTCGCGGGTTCGCGTCGAAACGTGAGTCCCCGTAGCAGAAGTCCTACGCCCCACTCCCCTCTTCGGCCTCGTTTTGGGCGCCGCTATCACGAACAGCCACAAATATCCGCTCTCCGCTACTCTCGTCTCCTGCCCACACGAAATTACCATGATGCCCCTTGACCAGTTTCCTCGCCGCTATATCTATCTTCACCCTCTGTCTCTCTCTCTCTCTCTCTCTCCCTCGCCCGCCTGCTCGCTGTGCGCTTGGGGTTCTACAGTGGGGTCCGATGGCGGATTTCCCACCCGATTTGGAGGACGGCGAGCTCTGGCTGCCCTCCGACATCATCCGCGACGTCGGCGTTCGCCGCCCCTTCTCCTCGTCCTCCTCCTCCTCCTCCGCCGTCGCCGCCTCCCCCGGTTGCTCCGCCCACCTAGCCTACCTCGAAGGCATCGCTCGCCAGCTCGACGCACTTTGCATGCTCGACCGGGCCGGCCTCCTCCCCGCGTTCGGACCGCCGCGTCATGCCCCGCCCCGCCCTCGGGTCTCGCTTCGCTTCCCCATCCCTTCCCTTCCCTTCCCGTCTCCTCTCTTCGGGTCATCTTCGCTCACGGTTTACGTCTTCTGGCGACAGGTGTTCGGCTTCAAGCAGAGTAGGCCGGCGCCCCGGCTGGCAGGGGCGGAAAATCTCGTCGGACTCGGCGTGGTTCACGCCGGGTTCATGACCGGCGATGGCGGGCGGGGTGTTCCCGGTTCGAGCCCCGGCATGCTCCGGTTTTGCTCCATGTCGAGACCGGTTCAGACACAGGTGAGTTTGGACCGGAGTCGATCCGGTTTCTTCTTCTTCTTCTTCTTCTTCCTTCTCCGTCATAATGACAAGGGCTGGTTGGGTGAATCATGAATGATAGGCAACCTTTGGAGCGGCCAGAGGCGGGGTGGTGCAGGCTCCGGTCCAACCGGTTCCGGACCGGTTCATTCCATTACCATCTCCTGGTTCGGCGAGGGAGGGCGGGGGGACGGGCGTGTTCCTCCCACGGGTCTTCAAAGACGAAGACAAGAAGAAACCCTGTAAGCTTCAAACGCTAACATATCTTGTAGTATTTTGGACACACATCATGTATACTTGCATGCATGTGTTTCGTCTTTCTCGAGAAATGTTTTCATGATGTTTCTTTCTTCTCAGTGGTAGATAATGCCGTAGTACTGCGGATTCTTTCTTGATGACAGTAGCATTGTTTTGCTCTGCAGATGTGAAAGGCAGAGGAGAGCAGCAGCAGCAGCAGGCGACAAGAAATGGAGGAGTGTGGGAGCAAGGCATGCCATTTCAGCATCCTCCTCCTCCTCCTCCTCCTGCAGAGACGGGTCTGCCTCAGGACTGGACTTATTGAGAGGAGATGAAACCCTAAAGGCCACTTGTTTTGTTCTCTTCCTGTCTCGTGGAATAAATACAAGAAGAGAAGGATGGTGAACCAGCATGGCGGAGGGCTTTTGTCATTTCTGAGAACAAAATGGTGGTGGTGGTGGTGGTGGTGGGGGTGGAGGAGGAGGAGATCAGATTTAATTTCCTCCTGTCTTCTTTCTATCCTTGGTTGCTTTTGTGCTGATGTGTGTACATATAAATAAAGAATAATGTGGCTGCGTATCCTGCGCCAAGGATAATTATCATGGAATTGACATGGTGAGGTCCATGTTCTTCTTTGTGCTTCATTGTCCATAGTGGTGGCAGACTCTGTACCTTCTCTGCCTCCTGCTGCTTTATCTGCACAAGTGAACCTTTATAGTGATGGTGACATGGGAAGAGAGGTGGGGAGCATTGAATGCTGCCACTCCTGGAGCAGAGCAAGTTGGCCATGCTCACAGGACATTGGTCAAGAGGAGTTCCTTGGACTTTTTTCATGGACCTACCCATGTCTTCAGTCCACTTTTTGATGTCTGAGACAATACAATGTTGTGGGATAGTATGGGGCGGTGTGTGTGTGTGTGTGTGTGTGTGTGGGGTTCTTCTCATAAATTTCATCTCAATGCAACTTAGGAAAATAATGAAGCAGCCCATGTCAGAATTGGACAGGCATGCATTGAATTGGCTTGCTTTGTGTGGAAGATTGCAATTTCTGCAGTGGTGACTTTTATCTTTGCAGCTTCTATCTTCACTGGAGTTGCTGACATGAAATTGGTAACAGGAGACATTGTGTTAATAACATGTGATGTTCTTCTCTGCTTTGGCATCTTACAGAGGTCACAGCTGATTGGATTACTCTGTAGAAGAGAAAAAGAGCAAGAACATGAAAAGTAGGTGACTGCTTTGTGGCAATAAAAGCATGCTGAACAAAGAGGGACAAAGATCTGTAAGGTGACAGACAAGCTTTCATCAGCTTCTACAAGTTATTTCAGCTTCTCATTCTTCTGATCACACCAATTAGCATCCTATAAGTCTCAAACATAAAGATAAAGCAGTTTGTGTGTCTTGGTGCATGAAAGTACACCTAATCAATCAGTGACCCCAAACACCAATCAGTTGCTGCTATCTCATTTGCTTCATCAACATCTAGATTCTCTTTTTATGTTCCCTAGATGAGCCAAAAACATAGATCAGTACAAAATCACTGACAAGCTCTTGTCTTGATGTTGCCTAAGACTGAACAGAGGGATGCACAAATAAGTGTCCTACCTGAACGCAAAAAGGCAAGCACAATTGTAAGTGAAATCTATACAAGCCTCCTCCCTCAAAAGAAAAAGGAAAAAGAAATAATGAATCACTTTACAGTGAGGAACTGACTCTCATGGAGAGGGAAATATTGGTGCACACACACAACATTTCGGCCACTACTTGTATAACAATTTACTTGGTCAGGTCATGGTATAACTTGAACATGGTAAAGCTTTGTACTCTGCTTTCGTGCCATTCATTTTTGTGATGTGCTTATTATCCTTTAGTATTTTTATTTCTTCTTTACATGATGTTCAGAAACATCAGTTTGTCAATAAGAAACATGAAATCTTAGTACTCGTGGTAGTCCCAAGATTACCAGCAAGGAATAAATGAAGAAGGGGAGCATTTATTTCACACAACAACAACATTGATCACAGGAAATTAGCTGCATCCCTGTGACTTGTGACTACAGCAAGCATGGTACTCATCATTTGTTCATAGTGATCCTGCGCACACTCGAGTCATTCAGGAGTATGTTATAGCTACAATGGAAATTATATGTTAAATTGGGATTGGTACAGTACAAAACCCTGGCAGAAGAATCTTACTTTCTGAGAAGGGTATTATCACCTTCATCTCCTCATCGTTGCAGGCTGGGAAACCGGTGGGTGCACATTCATTAAATGGGTGACTGGAAGTGGCCATGGCCACTGCAATTTTGCACACACACCAATTCATAAGCATGAACAGGCTGGTTTGTACAGAAAAATAATTATGTATCTGCTACCTAAATAATTACTTTAGTATGTATCTGCTACCTACTTATTCTTGGTGGGGGAAGCATGTGTTGCACACAACACAATATTGTTGTTGCATGCAGGACACAAACATATATAGATCTCAGTAGTAAGGGTTATGGAGGAATTCACCAAGAATAATTCCTAGTGTGCCTGACCTCTCAAAGCCTAAGCAAACTTGATCCGGGAGAAGAGCTTCTTGGATTCACTGTGTACACAGCATCCTTGGTTGGCACCTACAAGCTTTGTCTTCGAGAATGAACCCCCACCCCACCCTATTCGATTCGTACTAGATAACAACATCCAACATTAATGATAGTAGTTGGTGTAGCATGTGGGAAGTGTCTGGTGGGACAAGCTGTGACTACATCAGTGTTACTGATAAAAATAATTTGATCGAGTGATTCAACTCAGATTAGAGTCGACACCCAAAGTTGAATCCAAAGTTCAATAGATGAAAGAGAGACAAGTACAGATTTCAAACACATGATATGATCTGACTAATATAATGCTGTGGATCAGTGAGTCAAGATTCGACCTCAAAGTTGAAGCATACTTCAAGATCATAATTCAAACATCTCTCATACGGTGGGTGGGAACAAATAGGAGAGTGGAAATTTTAGAGGGAACCGATACAAAACTAAAGCAAAAAGGTGAAGAAGAAAGCAGACGGGCAAACTAGTAAAACAAACCTGCAAAGCTAAAGGCACAGAACAGTTTGATAATGATGGGTGTCACCCCAAAGGAGGATGCAGATGACCGATGCCTACTTTTCAGGAGGTTCAAAGATTTTGAGTGTTGGCTTCCGTCAAAGCTAATAAATGTTTCGGTGCTGTTTGCATGTTGCATGCTCATCCGCATCTAAAGTCTACCATCATCCATCATCCATCCCGGCCATGTTGTGAGAGCCAGGTTGCCACTTGGATCTCAAAAACTACGTCCATCATAACAATCCTAGCAGTTGAAAGCAGTGCAATTACTCAGCATACGACCAACCACACCTCTCTCTCATAACACTCATTACTGCTACTTCCATTATTTTGTCCTGCCTCAAAGGTCCCAAAAGCTTCACTCATATACAACAATATATATATATATATATATATAAATAGGAAACTACGCCTATCAGCATTTAGTGGCCTATAAATGTATTCTTTCTATCGTGGCTGAAAGCGAAATAATTTACTGGGAAAACAGAAAAAACAAATTAAAATACCAAGTGAGACTCCAATGGTACCTCATAGTTTCGTACGGACGACCGTACAGTCCCGGCCCCGTGCGAAGCGCGCCCTAAATCCTCACCTCCGATGGACGGCCAGGGAGAGTTTCCCGGCGTCGTCTCTGGCCTACTCCCTCGTGCGGGGCGGAGATGGCGACGGAGTGTAGAACCCGGGCGACGAGCACGGCGTCGCGAATGGCGTTTCCTCCTCCTCTGCCTCCTCCCAATGTTCGTCGTCGTCTTCCCCCTCCTCGTTGATGGTGTACAGGGCTCGGGAGGGCCCCAAGTACGTGGCCCGCCACCGGTCGAAGTCGCACTCCTCCTCTGGGTCGGAATCCGACTCCGCCTCCGCGGGATCTACCGGGGGCTTCGGCGAAGCAGGATTGGCGGCGGCGGAGGGATGAGCGAAGGACGGGGCAGCGCAGGCGGGCTCGACCCGGGAGCGGGGCTCGAAGCAGAGGACGTGGAGGAGGAGATCCCCGGAGGACGGCCCGCCGCCGAGCTCGGGATCGGCAGTGGATTGCTGAAGGAGCCACCTCCGCCGCCGGCGGTGGAGGAGGTAGATGAGCTCGGCGGCTAACCCTAGAAGGGAGAGGGACAAGAATATGATGAGAGCGAAGCCGAGCTCTGTGAACCCACTCATGCCGCTGCAGCGGGTGAGACACGACGAGATCAAGATGGAGAAGACCGATCGGGGGCTTTTAAAGTGGGACGCGGGACCGCCCGGGCTCGGCGTGGGTAGAAGCGGAGAGTGGTGACGTGGTTGTCAGGTGAGTGATTGCTAGTGTTACGTTGAATCGAGGGTAGGAATACTGCAACTATTTTAAAGCTGGTTTAAGCAATTCTGTGTTTTGCCCGTTTAGGCAGGGAATTGTGGGCTTGTCAGCGTGCCACTGTTGCTCGGGTCGGAATCAGACGGAATCGAGATACCTTATCAAACCCGATCCAATTCGCGGTTCAAATTTGTCCATCTGTATCAGATCCGTTAACTTACGGGCCGGGTTTAATTATGTTGGCGAGATGAGACAAGTTTTACCGGATTCAATCAAAATTAGATCCGACTTAGTCATAGCTGCTGATTGGGCCATGGACCATACATGAACCAACCCGGAAGACTACAATTTCCCTCGTTTTCTATTCTCGATTTCTGCACGAGCTCTCCTCCCCGACCACAATCGATCTGCCACTACCCTTGGATCGGCACAAGGATTTGGCCTCAGAATTTGTCTCGGGTGGGTGGATTGATACCGAGGGAAAGTAGATTGTACACTGACTTTTTAATAATATAAACTTATCAAAAAAAAATTATTAATGATGAATTTGAATTAAATACATAGATAGATACACCAATTCAACAAGAAAAAGCTTAACTTTTAGGTTATATAATTCGACTCTTTCAATCCCTGATGACATGAGATTATCTTCTCTTTTTATCACTCTTGATGAATATTTTTAACAAAAATTACATAAAGGAATCTGAACGCAGTTGGAGTATAAAAATTTACAGAGTAGACTTGTTGTCGCATCTTGTTTAGTCCCCAGCAGTAGAACTCTGCAAAGTTTGTAAGCTTAGTGTCAGGCTTATGAGATCTTGTTCCTGAAATTACTTGCCTTGATAATGCCTACTTTAACATCTCCATTTGCCTCTAGTCTTTGCCAATGAGATGTTAGGAAAATTAAAAAAAGGATGAACCGAGTGAGGTTTCGTAGTTTCCTCAACCGGTGGAAAAGCTCAAGTCTCAGTGATCCTTCAGCTGGTTGCATTTTTTGGCATCACGGATATGAAACATTAGCTGCGAATTTGAAAATAGCCAGTTATAGGTGGAATACAAGTGTGATCAATACAAACTCCGCAACGATCAACAATTACCTTAGTTCCTACATAAAAAGTTGTGAATGTGCCCGCTAGAATAGGTAAACCTGTGCAACGCAGAAAGGAATATTATGAGTGGATTAAGAAACATAGAAAGAAATTGATCTTGAAGTTACCATCTTTGTGAAGCAACCGAGAAATCAGCCATTTTATTCCTGATGGTCCCATAACAAAGCCAGCAAGATTTGCTACCTGTAAACCAGAATAAACCAGAAACAGAAGTTCATGACAGTGCAGTCAGCTACTTAAAAAATATAGTTACACATTATGGAGAAAAGAAATAAACACATAGTGAACTTGGAAAGAAACCTAGGTTTTAGCAGCTCCATGAGTATGAGTACAGATTAGTTTCTTAATAGAGGATGAAGATTAGTACATGGACACAAGAACGATAGGACTACAACTATTTCTTCAGGTTATTATGCAACTTCAGCAGAAATTCATGTATAGACAAAGAAATAAATTTAAGTAACTTTTCAGTATTCACACATCAAGCGTATAATTTGTAAAATTCAGCCAATTGTGCACAATGGCTTCTTCAGGTGCTCAGTGTGGGATCTAAAGAGAAGCTACAATGAATCTTAATTCAAACTGGTATTGTAGTATGCTCATTTATGAGCTTTCATACCAATGAAAACGTTAAGATAAATACGAAACGTACCATAAGGCATGATATTGTCACAGCACCTGCAATAGCACTTAGTTCACGTTGTATGCACATCCCAAAAGCACTTTTTACCTGATAGCACGCATAAATTATGAACATGTAATAATAATTAGCCAACAAAAATCATACAAAACAGAACAGTATCTTTGTTCTAAAATAAATATGTTGTGACCAATAGAAGGACAGGTTGAGTGCCACTCAGACTTCACTTTAAATTTAATCAAACATCTATGAGACATATGCTAAAAACTGACAAATTCATTACCATTATACAAGGTCAATTCTTATTGTGATCATACAGGCCTGGTAACACTCAGTTGAGATTTAACATGCACAGTATGCAGGATCTGCTGATAACAGAGCCAGATCAGGATCAGCTCAAACTGAGCAGGAATTAAAAAATTACAGAACCACGCAAATGAATTGGGTGCAACCAAGTTGCACAAGTTCATAGCTGACTCCAGTCAGTTATTCACATATTCAGCCACTGTAACCAGTTCTTGCCAATTCAGGTTGATGCCTAAAAATCTAATAAAGCAGATCTGATTCAATCCCGATCCAAAATCCAAAGATTGTCCTCATCCGGCAAACCTTGTTTAACTAGGAACATCCTGATGAATTGTTCAAAAAGACAGGTCTATTCTCCACAAAGATGAGATATAATTACAAGAAAGAAAATATGCCATTTGTATACTAATTATTGGCGTTCTGTATGCCAAAATTGGCACAGAATGCTACAACATCAACTCTATTCACTATCATGATGGGCCATGTAAAAAATAAACAACCTCATCTCAGCCCATGCCAGTTAACCTTGGCACGTAAGGTTCAAAGCTGGTGATGTCAGACCAACCAAAGGCACACTAATATCTTCCTAGCATAATAGCCCCCATGCTCAAGAACAGCCAATGATGGAAACTTTTAAGGTTAATATTCTTCTCAATACTTATCACTATTGAGATTTTCAATTTTTGATCGATGATAATCTTGTCAGATACTTGATTTAGAATTGTGTTAAAGATGGGTGCACTTTGTTAACTTGTATATGGAACAGGCTAATAAAATCATATGAATTCACATCTTGTGAGCAAATGAATAACAACACATATGACCATGTGGATGTCATTATTATCAAAACAACAGATCATGTATGCCATTATTATTTAATATGGCCATCATGGTTCTGATAGCTTATAATATGACGGTTCCCAAGACAGACAATTTGTAACTGGAAAATAGCAATACCTGAACAGCGTTGCTGCATGATTTGATCAATATCTCAGGAGCAAAAAATATACATGTTAACCATGCCCAAGAAAGAAGTTTCCTATCGGACAAAAACATCAGATGGACCATTTTTAGCTTAAAAGCTGAAAATTGCTTGTTTGAAGAAATTGCAATTTTCAGGCAGGTACAGAATAGAATTACCACTCCAGGTCATGCCAGATTGCTACAAATGTAAAAATAACCCACACATTGAGTAGCTTTCTCTGAGAACCACCGAGCGGAATATACATGTACCTGTAATTTAGCAACAGAATTTATTATTCAGTGAGTAATTGAGCAAAGTAGTAGAGGAAGATTGAAACAAACCTGACAAGCCATTTGTTGAATGATGCATGCCAGCTTTTCCAGAAGGTCTCCAAATCATAACAATTGTTGATACACCTAGGCATATTTTCTGGAGTCTCAATGCCCGTCATCTGCAGTTGAAGTGTCATGGTGATAATGTTGGAATTTTGAAATTCTCAATACAATTTGCTAAATAACAATAAAGCTAACAATTATATCTCAAAAACCATCAGATTCAACTTCATATAACAGTGCAACACAGAAAAGACTTTGTAGATTATAATTATATATTCAGATCACAAAAACACAAATCTACAGGATAGTCTATTTATGTTTATTAAGACAGAGAGACCATAAGAATTGTCAGTTCCATTATTCCATAGGTAGGTTATTCCCAATAGTCCATAAATTGTACAAGAAGAAAATACATTCCTAACCAATTGGAACATGTGCTAATTTCCTGATATTTATCTGTGTTATAATTAGTTAGACAGTAAAGATTGCATTACTTCTTCCTATTTGCTTTGAATCTTCCTTTAGCTTTCTTGAAACTTTTAATTATCATAATCTCAAATTTCCCTCTGAAGATTGCATGTTCTTAGTATAAATAACTTCTAAGGCAAAAGAGGCTTGCCTTGAAGCAAAAACCTAAATACTCCTTCACAAAGTGTAGGAGAACATCATATATAGCCTATGAATAAGAACAATTTTCTTGTATAGGTGAGTCTTGAAAAGGAAAAGGCTTACTTGAATGTTGAAACCTAGAAAGGCCATCAAGGATTTCTAAAAATCATCATAATGTTGCGCAATCAATCACACTATTTTTCCTAATACACTTAATGAAACATAAAAAAATGTAAATGACAAACTGCAAATACATACATACATACACGACTCTTTCAAGTTTCAATTACACCAAACTTGGGAGTATTGGCTAGCATAAATATCGGAAGCATCAGGTAGTCATAATTTAAGATTCAATATACAAATAGGAGATGCAGGAGATCATACAGAAATTATTTGAGGAAGGGATGAGATTATAGATCAGAAAAGTATTCTGGAGTTCAGAAGATTACCAGTGACCAGAATGTAAAATAACGCCAAATCAGAAAGAATTTCAACCACATAAAGTTTAACACCTGTCACCCAGAAGAAAAAACAAATAAAACAAAAGATACGTTCATTTATATATTTTTCAACATAGTCCACGTAGAATGTTAATTATAAAAATAATACTGAAAATGATGCAGAACCAATGCCGACCAATGAGAACCCAACTGTAATACCATGATGGAAATGGTTGTTTGCTGTAAACTTATGAGAATGTTTGAGACAGAAAAGTAAGCCATCCAGTAATCTGATCACTAAAGAACCAAATCCAAGTACTTGCAACAGAAACTTACTAGGCAAGAAAACCAGCCAAGACAATCAACTATAGGCTTGAAGGACATTAACCAAGCAAGTCTGCAAGTATTGGATAAAGAGAGTGATAAAAGTAAGCTTGTGGAATATGTTAGTCCTGTATTAATTTCAAAATAAGTCCTTGACACAGTTGAAACATTGATCTTCATCTATATAAACCTAATTTCAATTATTTCAAGTACTCATAAATCATGAGAAAAATTTGACATTGTACCAAGAGAACAATATCTTCCCTGTTTTAAATGATAAATACCTCAGATAGTCTCAAGATTCATCATGATCTTAGCTGAAAATCATGTAAAATAGCAAAATTGGCTTGCTGACCAAAATTGATATTGGATACTCTCATTTAAGCCAGACTTTTGGCTTTGATACCTACAAACAAAACCTATGGCTCAGTTTAATGCAGTGATATTTGCAGCTCAACCCACCTGTTTCATTTAAGGATTTTGTTTTTTGGGTACAATGAAAGGATGAAGTATATGGCACACCTACCCCACGTGATCAAGCAGCATTGTTATACATTAGCAGCCATGTCATGACAATGATGTGGTAGCGGATACCAATATGATTCTCAAAATTCCTAGTAATTATTAAGTTTGAGGTACTTGCCACTTGCAAGTTGTCATTCTTTACCACTGAGTTTACATTTCTTAGGTTTTGCTTGCTTCATATTTTCAGGTTCTTTATTCCTTTATAATTTCATATCATAAATAATTTTCATATATCTAGTGCTATTTTTTAAAACACCTGTAAGGTATGGATTTTTGTCCTTTTCTCTTTTTCCCCTTATATTTTTTTTAAGTCTTCAAAGTTATTATGACTGAAACCATCATTATGGGAACTTAAGCATTCAGTTTGATCCTCCCTTTTTTGTAGCAAAGATGGGTAAGGCCTGTCAACTTATATCATTAAGCATATGAAATATGGATCAGAGAGAAGATTAAGAAAAGATGAGAAAGAGGGAGTCAGTTCAGATTGAGCTTTGGATTGAAACAGATGCTTCAAATATATACTTACATTTTCCAGCAGCAGAACCACTTTAAACAATATCAATTGCCTATTTAGACCCTCCTCTAATGTTTTACCTTTAAAATCTAGCTCTGGATCATAATAATTGCTGTTTAAGTACAAAGTACAAAAAACATTTTTTATGGTATGCATGTACAGGATGTAATAGATCTAGCAAAAAAGTGAGTACAGTGAAGATATCATACCCCATAACCTATGATGAGAATCTCCAATGGGGATAAGTGCCTCCATGATCCACTGCATAAACAATTATCAGAAAACATAAATAAATAAAGTTGTCTGCAAATAAGAGATTCATCATTATTACAGTTACATAATTTGCTTACCTAACTGCAAAAGCATTGTAGTAGAAGAAATGTGTCATTGCTTCCATAAGAAGAAGATTAAGAATCCATTTCAGTCCATATCGAATTATTTGTCCGAGTGAATAGTTTTTCTGAGGCATGTCCATCTACAAGAGCAATATAGTAAGAGAAACTGGATAAATGAAAATAACCATGCAGACTTTTAGTGGAATGCAACATAGAACACCAAATGATACAAATTGGTTCAGGATCTTCTGTTACAGATGCACATCGCACACAGGTTAGGTTGAACTAGGCACCAGTTAATATACAACAAGGCCAGGATTGTGTAGTCTCTCATTTGTTCCGAGAGGGTAACTTTAGTGCTAATTGGTTGGCACATTTTGTTCAGTACTTTGGATCCTCTTCTACTTGGAGGAGCTCTTGGCCGGACGAGTTGGGCTTTTTTTTTTCTCTTTTGTGCTCAGCCAAGAGGAGTTGGGTAATTTTTTGTGCTCCGAGGAGCATGAGTAGCTTGTACTAGGTCTTTACAGTAATAAATCCTTTCATTTTGGAAAAATGAATACAAGGCCAGTATAATTTTATCATTTTAAATGTAATAAATTGTAAGAACTAGAATTTTATATTTGTGAGCAAGCAGTACATAAGACCCATGCACATACAAATCAGATGACTCTTCAACAGATAAAAAATAATGGAGATAAAATGGAAAGAACCCTGTTGTGAACAAATTATTGCTTCTCGCAACTTCAATTTCTCAATTAAACAAGCCTACTTGAAAATGTCAGATGACATGCCATAATCTTGCTTTAAGATCTGAAAGATACCAGCTTTCGGGCAGTGATCAACTATCAAGGATGAATTATTTTAAATGCCAAAAAACTTTTCTTTGATTTGTGCACAAGTATTAACAGTTGAGGCATAATAATGCAACCTATCAAAATAAACCTGTATGATGAGAGTTGATATGTTTATGGCAAAACATTACAAATCAGTACATAATGGACCTTCAGAAGTAGCAGCTACAACCTGAAGAAGTTAAATGACATTGACATCCAGACACCAAGTACCGTCCAGAGAATAACCTTCACTTTAAATAAATCTCTCTTGTATCCATATATGTAGTATATTTAAATCCGATACATCAACATCGAATAACTACAGTGACTCAGTGAGGGTGCTGTTTAGAAGATTCTCATTTCTCATCAGTAAGACACGAGAACTTCCATTGAAAAGAAATTGTACAACTGATGCAATCTTCTGCACATATTGCAAAATGCCAAGTTGGAAAAGGAATAATCAGACCACACATAATCAATCTAACCTTGAAAAAAGACTTGTTGCACCTATTTATGGGTGTCAAACAGACATAAATCAAGAAAGTCTAGTTTGGTGTCAGCTTCTACATGCTCAAAGGTAACAACTGAATTGAGTTCAGACTTAACAACTAGTTGAATTGAATGGTGAAAAGTGCAAACAAGTGATACCAAATAAAAAGCATAGATAGGTGCATCCTTGAGCCTGATTTTTATAAAGAAGCCCCACGCATTCAGCTTCAAGCAGGAAAGGGATGAGCATAAAGAGTTTGTCATATCGTAACCTTAGGCCTATAAAGTATTATGTATAGGTGGCCCATAATCTTTCATAAGATAGGATTTCTATTCAATTCAATAGCCCATTAAACTTTGTTTCAGATTTGATTACTGTTCTCCAACTTCCTTTCAAGCTCTCATAATTAATGAAAAATATTAGGGTATTATCTAACATGGACAGGACTAAGGAAACGTACAAGATTATGAAAATTCCCTTCCTGTTAAAAATTTGAAACCAACAAATTTAAAGATTTTAATAATTTTCTTATCTTATTGCTTTAAATTTTTAACTATGCTTTATATGTTTTCTATTAAAAAATATGTTATTTATCATGTAAGTTTATATTATTGCTATATATTATACACTAATCATACAACTTTATTTATACAAATTTGTTGCCTACTATTTATGCAAATAGTTACTGTATATTATTGTATATATGGTATACCATTGTATATTCATTTATATTTTCTAAAATGATGGTCAAATGCATGAGACTTCCACCAATGTGAGGTATTCAGTGCGTCAAGTATGCAACTATTTACCTACAAGTAAACAAATTGTTTACTTGACTAAATCTTAATCTCCCAGTTCATATCGGAGCAACCTTACTATAGAACCAAAGCTCACCCTTGCAAAGAAGCCTTTCTTTATGCCAGTACGGAGGCTGCATTGCCCACTTCATAAAAGTGGTAGGTAGAACCCAATTCTTTCTGGTACAATGAAGACACGACTGTGAAACCTAAGGTTGTCAATGGTGAAGAAGATGGGTTGCCTGGCAACAGGAATCATCAGCAAGATTCTTCATTCGCATGCCCTCCACTCTTCTGTTACTGGTCCTCTCTTCCTGCTCTTCTTCTTTGTGTCAGCCTGGATCGGATGTCCTTTACTAGGTAGCTATCCAATAGCAAAAATCATGTCCTTAATTTTTGCGCATTTCACTTGGTTATGGCTGATGCCAATCCTGATAGTTGCTTGGCCAGTATTCAAACTATGGTTTGGATCTTTAAGTACAATTGTCTTGTAACTTTGGTATATAGCTCCAACTTCTAGCTGACTTGGAGCATGAAGAATTAAAACAATAATTCCAATTTCAGTCCCTCAAAAGAAAGATATCTTGTTAAAAAAAAGGAAGGAACGACTGACCTGTGTAGCAAATGCATTGAAGCTTACAATTGGTCCAGCAATATAAAGTGGTGCATATATCAAATAACACAAGTACATACTAAATGAGTACTTGTCTCCATGAATGCTTCTCTCCTGCCAAAACAAAGACTGTTAGCGCCAACCATAAGCCAAGAAGACAAGAGAGAGACTATTAAACTGAGTACATCAGATTTATATAACTATAAAATAAAGTGAAAAATTACCTGAAAAACATTTAGAAAAAACTTGGGCAAATGCATTATCATAAGCAAAATCCACATGGTCAATCAATTGGAAACAGTGTTATTCACTGATAGCATACAATCATTTGATACATGGAAGGTGTATACAAAGAATTTTGTGAAAAATAGAAACCTCTTGAAATGTATAAGAGACATATAATTAAAAATGAAAGGAAAACATTGTATTGCTTGAAAGAACTGATTTAAAATGGCATTCGAACCCAACTAAAAGAACCAAGTAAAATTGGTAGATATTGCAATTTCATGAAACTGAAACCAACAGAATGTGACTTAGTTAACCCTAAGGACTTTTGATATGATCAAAGCAGGACATAGTAGCACTACAAGTATCCGAAGTCCTTAGATTCTTGCTGCCAACTCTCTCTTAATCCCTCTTTTCAAAGACCTCTTGGGCCCACAGAGATCGGCATACCCTTCCCAAAGCTGGCTAGCACTACTTTGTCCACAATAGGGGCTGGTTGGCCCCTTGAAGCAACCCCATTTCCCTTCCTAGATCTGCTCCCTTGATCATCAATGCCTCAATCAAGTAGTCAATCATCTGAGGCTAATGCAGATGTCTTATTCCTTTCCTGGGGGCTTTAGGATTGACATAATAAGCCCACTCACAGCTGCAAACATGCTACTCCAGATTAGCAAATCTCCTTTCCTCTTTCTTTCCACCTTGACTGGAAATTCTATTTTATCACACATTGGTTCCAATGCCTATCCAAAATCAGACATAAAATGTTCTGGCCAATTCTGGGTGGAAACATACATCACATATGCCAATCCAGCCATAGGGGTGGTTGGCCATTGTGTGCAGCCCTCTTTCAGGGTCGTAAGCCCCACTATTGTGGTTGGTCAAGATACAGAGATGGACAGACCTAAGTAATTTAAATATGGGGTTTAATTTGTCCATGTTGGTGAATTTGAGTTAAAGGTGCACATTGTGACACCCCAATGTCGTTAGAACATGAATCCTAGGACTACCGGCACATAACAAGACTTCATACTTTGTCAATATGGTTATCATGATTGCTGATGCAAGACACACACCTCATACTAGTAATTAACATATTCGCACACAACAATTTTGGCAGATAAGAGCCTTAGCACTATACCTAACAATTATTCGCAAATACTCAACATTAGGCAGTTTCAAATTTCAACATGAGCTGAATACATAAGCAGCACTTCTTAACAATATTAAGCATTTATTAATACGATAACAGAGATTTACATTTAACATGTCAAAGCTTTATGGTCATAATTATTATTCTATCATTTCATCCAAGATGTGCTAATTGCAACCAAAATATACTATGTTAGGCTATTAACAACTATACTAACTCTTAATTTCTTTTAGTTCATCTAGATTACCTATTCATAGTTATTGAAGCAATTGCATACTATACTCATTATGTGGAACATTTATATTACGCATATTAATATGATATATCAAACTTGTATATTCTTCTTTTTTATATACAAATCCTAATTTGATAAAAGATAACATACCTTCCTTTATACATCAGTGATCCTTTGCAACGTGGGTGATCAAAATTCGAGTTATTGAAACAATCTCTCATCTTGCAAGGGTAAAGCTGAGTATATTGATCTTCCCATACACTACATTAGCAGGAGCTTGGTGCATCGGGCCGACCTTTTCTTTACATCCTAACTTAACAAAACATTTCTAGATTATACAATTCTTTGAGAGAGAGAGTTTTATTATTGCTAGGACAATGTCAAAATATTTTTCTTCAGTTGTGTCCAGCAAAAATCAGAACAAAATTTAATTAGAAGTGTCCAGTGAAATTTAGTACAAACTTTAATCACCAGGATGATCGTTGTTTGATACTTCTATTTGATTTCTATGCTTTTGTTTCCTCTCTAGCCATCAATCATAATTATGTAGATTAGATGGTCTTTGGTTCTATTTTTCGAAGGCATTTATAGCTTTTCATAATGGAACTTCCAAAGAAAATTTTCTTCTGCTTATAAAACTAAAGCTCTATGCATCATAACTTGAAATGTCATATGCTATTAATAGGCTTGATGCACTGGTAACATGTATACCTGTAGAGAAAAGTAACATGTCTTGCCAGAAGAGCATATATTACAACGTTGCATATGTTTCTGTAACCAGAAGACACTGAGAAGATTTCAGATTAGTCATTTAACAACATAAATTTAAAGCTATATATACATCAACAAATAGTTTGACTACAGAGATATATCAACATCTGTGACACCGGAAAGCATGAATTATTGACATATAAGAAATCTTAGGAAATTACAACTAAATAGACGGCTAGCTTCTCTATAATGACTTTCCCCGGTATTCAAGATATGAAAAAAGGAGACAGAGCTGCTGCAGCAACACTTTATGTAACTACACACTGGTTACATAAGAAGGCCAAGCAAAAAACTTGAAAACTAGGTAATAGGAGATACACTGTGGGTGTACTACACTAGTAAGGTATCATACACATGCTAGATTCATGTATAAAAAACAATGACTATGACTACTTTTTCAAAACCAAACTCCAAACCTTGCTATATCAATTGAGATCCATACTTGGCCAGAAAAGAAAGAGCAAAAGAAGGTAAGAAGTACATATGCTAATTTCTTACCTCACTATTAATTCCCTCTAGTCTAGTTGCACGAAGTCTTTTCCTCCAATCATCCCCCAAAACAAAAAATACAAAATAAAAAAATAAAAAAATTAAATAAGTTCAAAAAGAAATGAAACACCAGCAAAGAGAAAGAAAAAAGGCATTTTTTTCTGTCACTCCAACCCCCATTTCTTTCCCATACATAATAACTAAATATAAATGGATAAAGAAATTAGCATGTTATAATTTCCAATGTATAAACACATCCAAACATTTGCAGTTAATAAGTAAACTTCCTTTGATCGTATATTCTGAATGAGGCAAAAACAAGCCAGATACCACAGGTAACACAGTATCAATTGTTAGAAACAACAGAAGAAATGACACTAATGGCCAAAAAGAATAATTTGCAAAAAATACTTTTTTCGTGAACTGAGAACCTTGTGACCACTTCTTTATGCACTTTATGGACTCTGGCATCAGAAAAATGCCTCATTATTAAACCATTAACACTCAAATTCACACATCTACCTGAAATTAATGAAGTTTCTTGTATTGTTAAATGTGGAATGAGTTCATGTATCATAGAGACAGAAGTTGATCAGCCAAATGTGATTTCTACACATTTTATATGTAGCTATTTACTTTTCACCTCATTCTTTGGGTGCAAATTGTTTGCTAAGACCAATAAAACTTATATGCTAAAGATCACCCAAAAGATCAGAAGTTGATCATGTGTTCCATTCTTTTTATTCAGAGCTAAACCCAAAATTCATATCTGAAAGTATTTTGTCATTTTCCTACCAACAATGAGCTCCATTAATAATCCTCATGGTTCAAGCTAAAAAGAGAGAAAAGGCATGAGACATGACCATGTAGATTGACACAATAAAACAGAAGCCTGCTTAAATCAACAAGTAGTTTGCGGACAATAAAAATGGCAGATTTTAGAAAAGAGAGAAAGCTTTCTACAATGGAGTCTTAATAGTAAATACATCTACCTTTTGATCAAAAAGGGGCTTTTTGTATGACCAATGATAGTCACATCCATAGCTGATCATGCGTAGTATAACTGTTTGATAAAAAAAAACCCAACAAAAAGATCATTTGCCTTGAAGTAAGATTGTAGTTCTATTCAGGGACCTAAAAGAGCAATTTATTCCATTGCCACTAGCATCAGAAACGACTGAGAACAGCATGAAACATGATTTGACAAAGATATTATCCATTAGAGTGGCACACTGCTGATAACTAAGCATATAATTGGTTGAGAAATCAGGTGATACATGCTATGTCAAGCGGCTGTTGCAGTTGTGCTGGCAAGCAAAATCAATTGGCTGGTTCAATTTCAATGATAACAAGTACAACAACTCTCTGGAAGTGCAGTAAGTGTAAAAGTACCAACTATTGGGGTTGACCGTTGACAGATGGAACTATGGATCTTTTCCCTTGGGGTTGGCTACATGGATCGTCCTCAATTAAGCTTTGTACAAGGCAATATCTTTAGCAAAATCAAAAGCATTCAAATCTTTTTTTATTGTTTCTAGTAAAGAATCCTTAGGTGTTTCTCTATCTCTACTTGTATCACTAATATTAAGTGACTCACTTAGTCTATCACAAGATTAATAATATGTTTCATATTCTATCATTTCTAACAGCTCCACACATTCATCTCAACATTCTTATCTCAACTACACAAACTTATGGAATATATTTTAGATAGCCCAACATGTGAATGATTGAATCTATAAAGCATGGCTAGCCCAACAACTCGACTCTATAAAACATGATATTTCAATAGTGGTTTCTTTCTAAGCATCTTTATAACACCGTTAGCTCTCATTTAAAGCTCTATCAAAATTCTTAATCACAATAATAATGGACACTGTAAACAACCAAAAAGCATATTTAAGGTCATCACTGCAAGAGGATTGTAAAAAAAAAATCTAATAAGAAAGTCTTTTTTCCAACTTACCTAGATTGAAACATATATGCCACCTAAATGTACCTCTGTAGTTGTCCAGAAATGCTAACTGTTGCCTGATCATGTCAACCAGATCCAAAATGTTAAAACTTCAAAGTAACATGATAAAGAGAGATTTCAATATTAAAAAATCCTTTTGGTAAGTAGGCAACTCTGCGACTAACCCAAACAAGGAAAATGAGTAGCCTTCAAAGATACGATTGACTATGAGGATAGCTAAATTAAATACCCAAAGCATGCCTAAATAATACTTGGAACGAGCAAAGACCTGCAAAAAGAAATGAAAGTTCTGCTTAGAAGTGAAATGTCTGAAATCTGACTTGGAAGATTATAAAAGCGCTTTGTTTAAGCAAACTATTTGTTAGTATCAGTAGTGTACCATTTGTTCATTAAACACAATTACAAACATATCGAGAAGGAAAACACACGGAGTGGATAAATGTGCGCATTTTAGAGACGAATTCACATATATATGCAACAGAATAGAACTATAACTGCATAAATTGTTTCTTTAGCAGCTTGTAAATCACTTTTATAAACAATTAAACAACTTACTAAATACAACCATCGAAGACAAACACTACTGGAACAGGACAGAATACCTATGTGAAATTGACTCCATAATCTACCCCAAGCCCCACCTTAACAATAAAAAACAATTCATATGTATACAGATCATCCTTCAATCAGAGACTAGACAAACTCCAGTGTCAACTGGTATACTGACATACCGTGAAGTTTTGTGCCAGTATCGGTCTCAAACCAAAAATTGAAACCTTGATATGAAGTGAAAAAACAAACTCCAGCACAGGATGCCAAAAATGACAAAGTAGTATAGGCCCCAAGTACTTTATATTAAAAAAGATGATTGATAAGGAATAAAATATTTATGTAACTGCATAGTTTATGCCAGTTATTGTGCCTTTGATGTTGGTATCTGCTCATGTTTCTCTCTCTGCTCTCCCCCTACTTCTTTCCCTCCCTTTATTGTTCATAGTAAGTTATTGAATTATTCAGCTAGTCAAAAATTTCAAGCGATAAGAAACAGAAACACCCTCCAACATCTCAACAAATAATTAGAGAATAAATAGTCAGGAAGAAGTTAAGATGCCTGAAGCATATAAATAAGGGGAACAACTAAATGTTAGATATCAGCATCAGAAACAAGAAAAGAAACAAACATCGAGCAAAAGCAATGTCAACCACTTCACAACCAAATTATAGGACATTCTTTAGTAGTTGCACATTGCATTTAGCTGCACAATGTCAACATGTTGAATGGTCAAACATAGTGGATACTTTCATAAGATTTCTCATGACGTACTATATAAATATTGTATTGTTTTGAGGGTATAAATATAATATAAAATGAACAATCTAAAGTTCACCAATAATTTGATAAATAAAAGAACATAAAGAATCATTCAGCATGTGATTTCGATATATCGTGATTGACTCATTCTTGAACTATGGAAACACAAAGGCTTGTATATCAAAAACTATATAGTTTCAGTACTAAAAAAATATTAAACAGAGCAAGAAATATGTAGCATTGAGAAAATGCACAAACCTTCGCCATGAAAAAGTTCAGTGAAGCAATTGAAATAATATAGCCAACACTGCATAAATAGGTAATTAGTCATCTAAGAAGCCACACAAACTGGCGCATGATGGATAAATAGAAAGTTCTTGTGATCAGGAGGCATACCATGCTCCATGTAAATATGATAAATAACTCAATGATGTCAAGATCCATATAAAAGACATCCCTCTCCCTTTTAAGTCGTACCAATACCTTAAGATGTTTGCCACAATTGTAAAGAACCCCAAAACAACAGTAAGAATAGGCAAGTTTTCACGAAAATTTCTCCATTGTGCGTCAGAGATATCCTGAAGGAAGATCCAAGAACACAAACAATTCTAAAGGTTTTGATCTAAAGGTCAGCAAAAGCATAATCAAGTTACCAAATTATAATTAGACATAAAGAAGAGAAGAAAAAAAATTATAACCATGGTGACAATGGGAAAGGAACCGAGCATAATACCAATAGCTAATGTTTTCCACTGTTTGAATTGCAATTCAAGAATGTCATTATATTCACATCTGTAAATACTTGAGATGCAAGCATGAGCATAAACAACCTGAATGGCTCACCCAGCACTTAAAACACTATGAACCTTGTCTGAACTATAAAGCATTTAGTCCAATTAAATTAGCAATAAAGATCGAATAGAACATAGAGTAATTACCCCTTGCTCCAATCATCTCTCTAATGAATCCCCCAAAATCTAAAACTAAAAATGATCCATTACCACTCTTATTCAGCAGTTCACTTTAGGACAGGAGTAAGAAACCTAATCAAAATTGTTCCGAAGAGATTCTCAATTTTCTTGACCATTCCAGAGAAGTTAAGCCTTGAATGGTACAACAAATTAAACAATGAATGTCTGATATAAGTGACTTCCAGAAAAAAAAAAAAAAAAAAGCACAAAACCAGAAATTGCAATCCAATTCTGGTGCGACAGTTAACAGGGTTTCGGAAAACCTAAGGTAGGTCATCTAGTCTCACACTAGGTTTACCATGAATTCCAAGTGACACTTATTGTCACATTCTGTTTGATCAATTACCTCTAGAAATTAGAAAAGGCCCTTTATAGAAAAGAATAATATGAAGAAGCGAGTTACAACTAAAGAAAAAAAAAAAAGAAAAAATAAATAAATAAAGTACGTAAAGGACTTACATTTAAACGACCAGATATCCAACCAGGGCGTAAACCTCTAAGTTTCTCGTAGTGATCTATTAAAGATTGCAGTGATAAGCAGACAATTCTTAGCTCAAAACAAAACGAAGCATATTATGTGAACTAACAGAACAGAAAGGAGACGTAATTACTGTTGGACAGATGCAAAGATCGGTCAATGACTATGGCATAAAAGGCAGCGGCATAGAGAAGAAGGAACCCGAGCTCCCATTGCCTAAATGATCTGCATCTCATCTTTCCGTACACAAATTCCCCACCGAACAAGTAACAAAAGAAGGATAAAGTTCGGGATCAGCTCCGAGAGTCGAAGCGGAGATGGGATCGAAACGGCGACAGACGGCCACGACGTGATTAGATCGGGCGGCGTAGCGCGGAAGCGGTATGGCGAAGTGAGTTAGGGATCGAAGCCAAAATCGAACGGTTCAACGGCCGAAGAAGAAGGGTGTTTCTGCAAATTTCCACATTTTTAATCGCAAGTCCTCGGATTCTTGGAAACCCCATAAAATGTCAAAAAAGCCCCTAAATTACAATTTATCCTATCGCCGTCCTCATATAGGCAAAAGAGACGGCAACAACCTCATTGCACGTGCAACGATCGTGACCGACCAAAGTATTCAAATCTTTATAAATTGTATATTAATGAGTTTAAACATTTTAATCCAACTCAATAATTTTACAAAATCAATTATTACATATAATGACGTATAAAATCAATTAACGTCTCTGATATTAGTTGACAGGTGAGTCGTAGGTCTTTTGGCATGCTTCAATGGTGAGGCGAAGAAGGTGCGATTTCCAGCTCTCGTTGCTTGGCATGTTTCAAGACACGACAAGAAAAACGCAGAGCAGTATATATATATATGCGCATTGATACCTCGTTCGATACACCATCATCATCTTCAACACGATGGAATTACTGCCGTGTCTTCTAGTTTTCTTCCTCTTGCATGTCCCGTTGGCCTGTCCTGCGCCGAGCGGCATCCGCGCCACCCTCACCCACGTCGACTCCAATGGCGAGTTCACCGCGTCGGAACGCTACCGGCGCGCCATGCGACGTAGCCAGCACAGAATGGATGCCATCGGAGAAATGCTTACGGTCTCCGGCATCGACGCCCGAGCCACGGTGCACGACGGTTTGGGCGAGTACATGATGGACCTCGCCGTCGGCACGCCGGCTCTGCCCTTCTCGGCCATCATGGACACCGGCAGCGACCTCGTCTGGGCTCAGTGCCAACCATGCGTCGAATGCCTCCCCCATTCGCCTCTTCAGTACGATCCCTCCAATTCTTCTACGTACTCAGCGTCGCCGTGCACCGATTCCTACTGCACGGCCCTTCCTTCCACATGCACGACGGCGTGTATATACCACTACGACTATATGGACTCCTCCTGGACCGAGGGAGTGCTCTCCACCGAGACCTTCACCTTCGGCTCCGGCGATCCCATCCCCGATATCACGTTTGGTTGTGGGTACAACAACTCTTTCAATACCCCCTTCTACAGCTCCGGCCTCGTCGGACTCGGCCCGGGGTCGCTGTCTCTGGTGTCGCAGCTCGGCTTCGGGAAGTTCTCCTATTGCCTCACCTCGATCGATGACCTGTCTTCTACCGGCACTCTGCTGCTCGGATCTTTCGCAGACTTGAAAGAACCGGCATCCGCGATTCGATCGACGCCACTGGTTGCTGATTCCTACTACTTCCTGGATCTGCGAGGGATATCAATCGGTGCAACCCTGCTGCCGATTCCATCCGATACTTTCGCTAATAATATCTTCATCGACTCCGGCACTACTTTCACAACTCTGCCACGAGCTGCTCTCGAGCTCGTCCAACAAGAACTCCGGTCTGTGGTGGATCTGCCACCAGCGAACGATATCCCATGGTTTGACACCTGCTTCCAGTTGAAATCTGGTGAGGTTCCCCAGCTGCCGGACATGACATTCCACTTCAGTGGCGCCGACATGGTTTTGCCGATGCGCAACTACATGGTCGTGGACATGGAGGCGGGAGTGATGTGCTTGGCAATGAATCCCAGCAGTGATCCCGTGTCGATCTTTGGCAACTTCCAGCAGCAGAACATGCACATACTCTACGACGTCGCCGGGAAGACGCTGTCCTTCGCGCCGGCACAATGCGATAAGCTGTGAATCGTGTCCTGCTTCTTCCCATCTGTTACGCCCATTTTGCTGTCTCTCTGTGCTCATGGCGTTCGGCTACTTGTCATGCAACTGATGAGTTGTTGTGTTGTACTCCGTAATGGAAATCGACTCCATAATCGAGTTCTTCCGAATGCTAAACATATTGAATTACGAATCATCCGATTCAATTATGTACATCCAATGTGAGGACATAATATTTTTGGTCAATTAATTTGGCTGGATGTGTTTGATTTATGACGTGAACCTTTGAATGGGCTCGTTTGGAATTGACCAACGTGTTGGTCAATTAAAGGTTTGACCTTCCCCCCTCACCTCGTCCTCTTCCATGGAAAGGATGCCGCCATCTCCGCAGCTCTTGCTGCCGCTTCTTCTGCTGTTCGTGGCCGGCCAACGTCCGGTTCAGCTCAGTTCCATCGACTCCGAAAAGGGGAACTTCTCCAAGCTGGAGCTCCTCCAGCGAGCGGCGCAACGTACCTCGCCATCGGCACTTTGCCACCGGCAGCGTGCGAGCCTTGCACCCAGTGCTTCTCTCAGCCCATGCCCATCTACGACCACTCCAAGTCTCGCACCTACACCACACTCCCCTGCAAGCAGTGCCAGGCTCTCCCATGCTCCCCAGCTAATTGCCATTACAACTACTACTCCTACGCCGACACTACGTACACCGAAGGTGTTCTCGGCACCGAGGCCTTCACACTCGGAGCAGGCAGCGATCCGGTGGCCGTCACCGGCGTCGCCTTCGAGTGTGGCACCAGGAACAAGGTTGGAGCAGAAAACTCAAACGGCTTGTGAATCGTCCTGTTTTCTCACTGCTATATCTCATTTCGACGAGTCTGTGTCTGTAACATTGCATGTTTCCTAAATAAACGGCGATTACCTGTGAATCTTTAGTGTCTGCAATAATGCAATTAGATTTAGCATTGTAATTGATGAGTCGGGTTAGGAAAACATGATTACTCCGTAGAGATGTAATACTAATTAGGTTAGTAGGAAACCATAAGATTGACTCCTAAATAAACTAGGAAATCGAATTGGGAACTATTGAAACGTCTTAGGAGTTCGACGCTATAAATAGAGGTAGAATCTCTCCTTATATTGAGAGAATAGCAGAAGAAAGGCTACTGTCGTCGACGAGGATGCCACCGCCGCCGCTGCTCCTGCTGCTGCTTTTCGTGGCCGTGCTCCCGTCTTTCGCGCCGGGCACGGCGCAGTTCCCCTGCATCGACTCCCACGAAGGGAACTTCTCCAGGTTGGAGTTCCTCCGTCGAGCGGCAATGCTTCGCAAGGCGAGCCTGCAGGCCACGCAGACCGGTGTCCAGCTCCCTGTCCGTTGGAGCAGCGCCGGCTACCTCGTGGACCTCGCCATCGGCACCCCGCCCCTCGTCTTCTCGGCCATGCTCGACACCGGTAGCGACCTGGTTTGGACCCAGTGCTTCTCTCAGCCCTCCGAGTCTCTCACCTACGCCGCTCTCCCCTGCACCAGTCCCCAGTGCCAGACTCTCCCTCGCTTCTCCTGCTCTCCTGATTGCCACTACAGCTACTCCTACGGCGATACTTCGTACACCAAAGGTGTTCTCGGCACCGAGACCTTCACCTTCGGCGCAGCCGATCCGGTGGCGGTCACCGGCATCGCCTTCGGGTGCAGCACCGTGAGCGAGGTTGGAGCGGAGAACTCACCCTTCTTCTCTAACTCTGCCGGGATCCTGGGAATGGCGAGGGGGCCATTGTCACTGGTGTCCCAGCTCGGTGAAGAAAGATTCTCCTATTGCTTCGCTTCTGACGACACAACCACCGCTCTGCTCTTTGGCTCTTCGGCAAATCCGAGCCCACAGGCTTCTTCCACGCCGTTCGTCAACGTCCCTTCTCCCCTATACTACCTCTCCTTGCAAGGGATCTCGGTTGGTGTAACCCTCTTACCGATACCGAACACAACCCTTGCGCTCCAATCGAACGGGACCGGCGGCTTGGTCATTGATTCCGGCACCACCTTTACCCTGTTGACGGATCCCGCTCACGCGATGTTGAAGCAAGCGCTTGTGTCTCAGATCGATCTACCGGTGGCGACCGTGGCCGGGTATGATCTCTGCTTCTCCTTGCCACCGGATGCAAGTGGGGTGGCAGTGCCGATCTTGGTTTTCCATTTCGATGGCGCTGATATGGACTTCCCGGCGGCGAACTACTTCGTTGTGAATTCCAGTGCTGGATTGTTGTGCTTGGCAATCTTCGGGTCTCCGTTCAACCTCTCCATCTTGGGCAACTTCCAGCAGCAGAACATGCATCTCGTCTATGACCTCGCCGGTGGAAAGCTGTCGTTCGAGCCTGCGAACTGTAGTGATCGGTCTCTTGTCGATGTAGTAACAAAAAGGTGATGTAATTGCAATTATTATGGGTTTCATGACGTAAAACTGTCTCATATTTGTCGTAATGCAGTATTTTTAAGTTTATTTAATTACTAATAAAGGTTTTTTGTTGTATTAAGTCCAATTATTCGGACTTAATATGTTGAATGCATTAGTTGTTTCATCAAATCAAATCATTGGTTGTTCATATCGTTCGTGCATTATTTAGTGATAGTTTGAGCCCTTCTCGAATTTGGAGGAAAGGAATATATGAGCTCGGAAAATTTTCTTGTTCGAACAATAATATGTGAACGATAAATTTTCATTTCTTTTAGAGAAAGAAAGAGAGACAAATCCAAGTTGAGATCATCCACACCACCCATTCTCTGTTGGGTGTTGGTAAGAGTCCATGTTGAGAACAGAGCAATTGCATTGAGTTCTCCGTGCTGCAAGAGCGAGCTATTCCTGATGACAAGCATCTCCTATGCAAGCCTACCTCATCTAGAGAGGTCATCGCCGGCGAGGACAGAGCTCCGCCGGCGGCACGGAGGGCATGAACTGGCTCCTGTGGGCGGATCGAGAAAGATGGAGAAGATAGAATTTGGTGGGAGATTCTCCTCAGATGGACCTTTTAAGAGAGTTACTGCACCTCAAACCGTGACCTCTGCTGCTCCAACCATGGTTTCTGATCTTGAGGTACGGTTTAGTGCTACTGTCATGACAGTAAGAACTCGTCCATTCATGTCATTGCAGTAGATCGAAGTAGATGTTTTGCCTTTGGTGTGTGTGGTTGAGAGGTTCTGCTCGATATATACTCTGTTCATGTCTTTGTACTCAAGCCAAGCTAAGGATGGATCTGAGGCGCTTCCGCCACACTGAACTCCATGCAGACAGCAGACTCGCGCACAGACACGGAGAAGATGCTGGCAAACTACGTGCCGGTGTTCGTGATGCTCCCAGTAAGTTGTTCTTCGTTAATTGGCCCAGCAGTAGTGACATTACGGTCTTTGATCTGAGACTGCCCAACAGTTGGATGTCATCTCCGTCAGCAATGTGTTGGAGAAGCAGGAAGAACTGCGGCGGCAGCTACGGCAGTTGCGTGCTGCCGATGTCGACGGCGTCATGGTGGACGTTTGGTGGGGAATCGTCGAAGCCGAGGGCACGAAATGCTACGACTGGAGCGCATACAGGGAGCTGTTCCACATGGTGGAGGAAGAAGGGCTAAAGTTGCAGGCCATCATGTCGTTCCATCAGTGCGGCGGAAACATCGGCGACGCCGTCGACATCCCGTTGCCGCGGTGGGTTCGCGATGTCGGCGAGTCGGACCCAGATATCTACTACACCAACAGAAGTGGCACGAGGAATCGAGAGTACCTCACCGTTGGGGTAGACGACCAGCCCATATTTGATGGCCGCACTGCTGTGGAGGTTAGAGCTGCAAACCATCATTCTTCGTGACCTTTAGTCCGCTTGAAGAGATTGTGGATGCTGGGACTATCTTGTTTCTTGTTTGCAGCTTTACAGTGACTTCATGAAGAGCTTCAGAGCAAACATGGCAGATTTCTTGGATGCTGGTATTATCACAGACATAGAGGTGGGTCTTGGCCCTGCCGGAGAATTGAGGTACCCCTCCTACCCTGAAGCACAGGGATGGGTTTTTCCAGGCATTGGAGAGTTTCAGGTAAGGAGCTCACTGTGATCGCTACTTGTACAGTGTCTTCAGTTTTGGTTAGCTAATAAACCTCTGCCAGAAACTGGAGAAGAGGATGACTGAAGCATGTTTTGTAGTGTTATGACAAGTACATGAAGGAAGAGTTCAAAGAGGACGCAGCAATGGCAGGACACCCTGAATGGTATTTGCCAGATGATGCAGGAGAATACAACGACAAGCCGACGAAGACGAAGTTCTTCGCGGCGAAGAATGGGACATATCTCACGGAAAAAGGAACTTTCTTCCTGACTTGGTACTCGAACAAGCTACTAATGCATGGAGACCAGATTCTTGATGCAGCTAATGAGGCCTTCCTAGGCTGCAAACTCAAGCTTGCAGCCAAAGCAAGTGTCCTATTGCACTCTCTCAACGCAATTAGGAAGCCCTCTCCGTGTTGCCTTCACTGTAACCCGACCACTTGCATCGCAGGTCTCCGGCATCCACTGGTGGTACAAAGACGACAACCATGCAGCAGAGCTAACTGCAGGCTACTACAACCTGAACGATCGCGACGGCTACAGAACCATCGCAAGAATGCTGGCAAGACATGATGCTATCCTCAACTTCACCTGTGTGGAGATGAGAAACTGGGAACAAATCAGAAGAGCCAAGAGTGGGCCTGAAGAACTCGTTCGACAGGTAAAAGCCACCACCACCATCAGATTACAGAGCACAAGACATGAGTTACTAGGTGCTTGGGAATTGATGTCAGGTGTTCAGTGCTGCATGGAGAGAGGGGATCGAAGTGGCATGCGAAAATGCTCTTAGCAGATATGACAGAAGGGGGTATAACCAGATCTTGAAGAATGCTAGGCCAAATGGAGTCAGCAGAAATGGCAGGCCAAAGCTGAGAGTTCTAGCAATGACATATCTCAGACTATCAGATGAGTTACTGAAGAGAATTAACTTCAACGTATTTAGATTGTTTGTGAGAAAGATGCATGCAGACCAGGTGAGGTTTCTTCTTCGTACTACCTCTGAACCTTCAAGCTTGGGAATAATGGAGTTGATGCAGTTCGATGGTGTTGTTTTACTGCAGGAGTACTGTGCAGATCCATGGAAGTATTTCAAACCCATTACACCTGTAGAGAGATCGAAGCCAGAGATAACGATGGATGAAATCTTGGAAGCTACAGAGACTATGAAGCCATACCCATTTGATCCAGAAACTGATATGAGTGTTGGTGGTGCCTTTGCCGACGTTGTGGATGCAGCACTGCGCATCCTGACTTCATCCTTCAATTGAGATCCTGCAGATGGTGAGGACGGAGGACCAGAGTTTGATGAGAACAGTACCAGAGTTTTATGTGAACACTGAAGCATAGATATCAGTTCATATCAGTGTAATTAATCTAATTTATTCTCGACAAGCATCATGCCTTGTGTGTGGGAGAGAGAAAGCATTCTTCAGCTATCATATACACCATCTCCTACTCTCTTCCAGCAGGAACAAATGGACATCAGAGATTGCTGCCAGAAGCAGTCTTTGGAATTTTGATCTCCAGAAAGATGTCTTCTTCCAGTTTGCATCCGGTGGCAGCTCAAGTCACCTGACGAAGCCATGCTCCCACTAGCCGGTCTTCCACTCCCTTGCTTCAGCTTCTCACCCACCCCACAAGCCACTGATCTCCACCACCTTCTCCTTCACACCACATATTTCTACGTCACATTTCCTGTCACATTTCCTTTCACCAACTGAGAAGCATGGTGTTGAGATTCTATCGATGATATATGGACATTAGATAGATCTGTTTCCTGTAGAAGGAGACACCAGTACCTGGTAACTCCGCTCTCAGAGCATACTCTGACTCTGTTTCAGACCGATCAACGGCGGTCTTGGAGGTGTTCCCAGGGCCAGAGAGCAATGTCTCCGCCTCAAACTCCCACAACGGGAACGTATCGGCAGGGTCAAAGAACTTCCCGAACAGTAGCAGGTTGAAGAGAGACCCTTCACCAAACACCTTTCTAGAAGTGTCCCCACCGCAAGCAACGAAGCGATCGAACGCGTCTTCCGTGAGGGCGACTCGCCATTTCTGCGAGTGCGAGCTCTGATCGCCTGATCGGACCTCGATCACCCTCGGGGGCAGCATTCGGAAAGGAAGCGTCGAACGGGGATGCTCCCGTAGAACTCACCTTTTATAAAGCTCAAACCGCTGACTTTTGCAAAGGCAGAGATGAGGATTCCTCATGTTGCTTCGGGGAATATTTCCTGCTCTCGAGCACACCTTATCCCCCTCCATTTCTGAGACGAAGCAGTCTGCAACCTTGGGATCTCTGGCCTCACCAACTTGGCCAGCAGGATGCAGTGAAGCAGACCACTTCACATGCATTGTACTGCTTCAAATACAGAGGCTTCCTTAAACTTCTTGATGATGCATGTAGTGCTGTAAGAGCTGATTGAGATATCTGTTTCTGATGATGACACCCACAAGAGATGCAGTAGGAGCAAAATTTGCTTAGGATTAGAAAGTGCAGCAGTCACTCTTGAGGATTGAATTATTATAGCATGCTGAAAAGAAGAGAATATGAATTGTACTGCTTCAGCTAGTGGAGAGGACAGTTCAGTCAGCTGTGAACTGATGCTGGTTTTGCTTTTCCTGGATCTGTGTTTTCCCATTGAACCTTTACTAGATTCTGTTTGCTTTTCTTGGCCCATGGTTTGTCTTGGATTTCTGCCTTGCTGCTTTCTGTCACCTTATGCTCACATTCTAGATTCTACAGAAGTATCCTTGAGTTGCTGAGATGAAATGACTTCTTAAAATGTTCATCAACAGAAAGCGCATTTGAGTATGAAATGAAGAAAATGCCACTTTTTGAAGCAAATTTGACTATGAGAAAGATGTTTGTCCATCAGGTTTCAAGAATGGTTAACTAAAACTCTGAAACTTCATAGAATACTTCATTAATTTTGCTTGCTGGACTTGACCTCAACAAGTTGAGAGAAATGCTTAACCATCATTTTGGATCTATCTTGTTTTCAATTCTCATGTGATACAAGAAGCAATTTGTGAGCACAAAAATTTGCCAAAGAGCTTGTAATTTTGAACACTCACATTATTGCAAAGTTGTCAAGAATGTAAACAATTGAGAATGTTGATCATGTTAAAAGGATTTCTTTCAACCTCAAGAATAGTGTTTCTTCCAATGCCTCATATGACAATAATAAGAATAAGAAGAATAGTGCCATCAACCTGCTCCTTTATCTGAATAAAGTTTGTCTAGCATCCTTTAAGTTTCTTCTTCTCTGAGTCTAAGCAAGTTATGAGGAAGTAGATTAAATAGTATGATAGGCAGCCAGATTGAAGAAGCATCTTTAACTGGTAAACCCTGCAGGGATGAACAGTCTTTGTGATGTGAATCTACTCTTGAGGTTCTAAAAATCATTCACCAGAAGTAGTGATCATGCCAGTTTTTACTTGACTCAAGTTGCCTCAGATTCATTTTAGAAAGCATTCAAGATTAGTGTATCGACAACCACAGTTCTACTTAATCATGCAAGAATTTCTCATTATGTAACATGTGGAGCCATTGCATGTATGCTCATGTATGGATTTCTACAACAGTAATCACATATATGCATTACACATCATGTTTAAAGACTATATAATGGAAATAGCCGAGTTCATCATAGAATATAACTGGTCATACTTCAAGTAACTTTCAGGGTTTGCCAATAACAGAGTATTCTAAGAAACTTTCACTGTTTTAGTGGTTGATCTGATTTATGTTTCAGTCAGATGCAACCTCGATTATCATAGGAAGAGAAGATGAAAGTGTTTTGTACTATTAACTATTGCTTATCAAGTAAATCAAGATCAAGGACGCTGGCTCATGCCCTCATCTCTCAACAATTAAAGCTCAAGAGCCTACTCAGCAACATCAACAAAGAAACCCTAGAAATTACCAGCACCAATAGCAACAAGGAACAAAGCATTCCTTTTAAGTATCAGAGGTATCAATTTATCACTATTATCTGAAGAAGAATTGCAATCAGAGTTATCAATCCATGATTAAGAATATGACTATCTAAAGCATTGTTGCAGAACATGCAAATGAATTATGACGAAACAAGCACAAAAGCGGCTTACCCTATATGGCCAAGCTCAAATTGGATGAAGGAATCCGAAGGCTCTTCCTAGAATAATTATTCTTCCTTCCAACATCCACAAGCTTTGTAGCATCGTCCATCCTCGAACTCTTTGCCAATCCGTTCACCACCCTCTGGAATACTGCCGCTTCCACAAAACACTGCGTATTCATGCTATCATAGCAGCATTTTAGAGCCAAGTCGAGCTCACCGGCCTCACAAAGGTAAGGGATAATAATCTCAAAGGTCCCCCTGTTTGGTGCGCATTGGTTCTTCGCAAAATCTGAAAACAGCCTCTTGGCCTCCTCCAAGTTCCCTTCTTGGAAATACCCTTTAATAAGCGCATTGAAGGAGAAAGCGTCCGGCTGCAGCCCGACGTGGTTCAACTGGTCGACGAGCTTAGCTGCTTCCGCAGTCCTCCCTTCTGAAACCAAATCTTTTCGGCTTCCGAAGATTCCTTCTTCTCGTAGGACCAATGCAGGAGGGTGTTGCAGGTGATCACATCAGGAGATATCCCATTCCTCTCCATGAGGTCTACCGTACCCAGGGCCGCATCAAGATCGCCTTTTTCGCAGAGGGCGCAGATGAGGACGTTGTAGGAGATGAGATTCGGGACGATGGTGGTGTCGGCGGCAGGGATATCGCGGAAAGCGGCGACCAGGCCCTCGACATCGCCGGAGTCAGCGAATGCGGTGAGGAGGGCATTGAAGGACATGACGGAGCGCGGGGTTCCGAGGGCGGGAAGCTGGCGAAAGGTAGTGGCGGCGTGGCTGGCCATGGAGGCCTTGCCGTAGAGGGAAATGAGACGGACGGCGAAGCCCTCGCGGGCGAGGTCGGAGGGGAACCGCTTCTGGGCCTCGAGGATGGCCTCGACAGCGTCAAGGCGGCCGGCCTTTTCGAGGCGGCGGACGGCGATCTCATAGATGCGGTGGCGGCAGCGGAAGCGGTAGGAGGCGGAGGCGGCGATGAAGCCGGCGGCGAGCTTGTCGGGGTCGCGCTCCTTGGAGAGTTTGTTGATGGTAACGGCGAGCGTCTCCGTGTACGAACGGGGGTTAGGGTCCGGGCTAGGTCCCACCACCGTGGTAGCGGTGGAGGAGAAGCGGCGGACGAAAAGGCGAACTCGAAAGCTTAAACTCATCCTTCAAGCTTAGTTTGCCGATGGGCGGCGGACAGGGTTTTGGAGGGGGGCTTAGAAGGGAATCCGACCCTCTCCACGCATCTTAAAGCATGCGGTGGCAGTTGCATCGCGACGTCGCTGGTCGTGTCGGATCCGATATTTTTATATAAAGTATTTAGCCAAAATTACAAATAGCAGTCATATGTTCAGTTAAAAAAATAGGAATATCGTATATTATATTGTTATAATTTATGTTATGATGTTGAGATGATGATATTATCATTAGATGATATCAATATATTAGTTAGATTGAATCAAACGAGAAGACAGATGCCAAATTATACATCAATTAGTGATGTAAATACCATATCAGCTGACAGACTGCAAAACTCTTTGCTGTCAGGAACTAAAATTTTGCATTTAATTGACCATGGAATTAAGGATGATTACAATCATGAAAATAAAAATAAAAAGACTGTTATGTGATGATTTACCCTCCACTATTCTGCGATCAAATTATTTTCTTGGGACTTCTGTCTTAGGAAGTCTGTGCCTTCTCAATTAGGTGTGAACCATAAGTCTACATACATTAGGTGAGAGCCATAGGCCTGAAGACTTGGCCGCAACTCAAAGATCGACTCGATCTATATACATCTGCCAATAGATCCGGCATCTTTAGGCACTGAGATCCTGCAAATGCAACATGCAAGCTACAAAATGGATGGACTATCTATTAGTGCTAACAGTTTGTGCCTCCGAAGCAGCAACCTGCGGTAAGACAAATGATGCACAGAGCATCCATTTTCCAGGTGCAACGAGGCGGACCTTGTGCATTTCTAGGTCAACGACTTCCTCACACAGTGCCATGTTAATCCTCTGCGTACAAAAACCAGTTAACTTGAATTAGCACAAGAATGATGTCGAGAAAGGAGGTACTGGTCAGGAGAAGCGTAACCTGACCTCGTGAAAATCATACTCGGGATTCTGCGCCTTCGAAAATCCATATACATGAATCTTCGGCGGAGAGCAACCCGGCCTTGGTTTCTTCCTGACTATTCCTCTAAATGCATCTGTTAACATAAGAAATTCAAGACTTGAGCAGAAGCAAGTCATGATGATATCTTGAAAGATGTATATCATTCAGCTCTGGCTTCTGGTAAAAATCGATCCACCAAACAATATACAAGAAATCTAATTGAAGAGGCAATTATATACCACCATGATGTTAGTCAAGTGTGAGTACAATGTTTTGAGCAACAGTATCATATGAGAGTCCTATTTAGCTAACCTTTTTTAATAGGGATGTATAAGAAAAATTGCATTGCCAGATATGTTTAAAATCTCAACACAATAAGCTAATTACAAACATACCTAAGAATTCCACGGCATCATTTGGCAAATTCATAACCACTTGCGTAATAGAATAAGGATGTTGATTGGCAAACATTGCAATGATGAACCTCCTGCCATCCATGTTGAAAACCTGAGCAGGACATAAATTAGAGATGTTTATGTATCCTGTAAATGCCAGTTTGCAGCATTAAGAAAATTGATTAATTATCTCCAAATTATGGTAACATGCAGAAAGCAAAGAACAAAAAGGCAATAAATAAGAACTACAGAAGTCATTAAACATGCTTTACAAATGTGAATATATACAACTGCTGCTAGTGGCAGTCCCATACATACAGGCATGACATAAATGTCAAAGCCATCTCGTTTCTTTCAACAGGCAGTAGAACATTGTTCTCAAAAGACAATAAGTTGCTCCAAATTAGCCACAAATAAACCATTTTAAATTGATAAGAACATAAAATTGGATTAACAGCGCAACCAGCAAAAGCTGAAATATCACTTAAACCATTTAGTCAAACATTGAAATTTGAAATACCATTTTAAACTCTAAGGTTAACAAATTAAATGATTTTACATGACTCGTTATCAGTTCTAATTTATGAATGTTTAATAAATGCATTACTCCGACCACCCCAAAAAAGCTGGGATATTATGGGAACTTGTTGCATTTGTCTATAAATACATCATTCACAGAGGCCAATAGTGCAAAAAATAACTGCTGTTACTTGATAGCAGTACACATCAGTATTGTAGCAACATAGTAGCTACAAATGGCAAAATATTATATATATATATATATATATATATATATATATGTATAAAGGCTACAAATATTTGAATCATGATCATAATATTTTGAGGATTAAAACAATCACTACAAATCTTTGAAAATGATAGCTCATCAAACCTCCACTTTTCTCTCAAGCCTGTTGAGGACAATGTTTCTTTCAAGATACTCCACAGCATTGGGGTTTAGATCATTGGCAAATACATACTTTACTTTCTTTGCTGCAGAAATAGCTATTGGGCCAACACCAGAGAATACATCACCTGTCCATTGATGTATAAACATGTCATACGTGCATTTATAATTTCTATTATAATGAAATAATGAACTGTTGACAATTAAGATATTTCATCAACCAAATATAATATTGTGTTATCATGTCTAGCTCCTACAAGTTCATCGAAATAGAACCTACTTAACAACAAGAAATTTCACAAACACAAAAGCAGATATTGGCAAACTTGCATGCTGGTTTAAAATGATATGGAACTATGAAGAAATATCATCTAATGACTGCATATCCAATATATCAGCCAAATATAACTAAAAATTCTCATGTATCAACCATATACCCTTACCTATCAGATGAGTTAAGAGATGTGAATCATACCAAATATGTACCAATGGAGATCAAAATCCACAAAATGCAACAACTACATGCATGTAATTGATCTTGAATAGCTCAATAATCACTGAAAAAGGGGCTATTAGGACATAACAAAAAAATAGATGATATTATGGCTAAACTTTGATGCAAGAATTTAATTGCATAACTTAATTCACCAAATTAATTAAATAACATGTTCAACCAGCTTTTTTTAGTCTTCATACGTGTTTTAATGTTTCCACACAACAGTGACACACACATACACATCTATATATAAACACATGAAAGAAGAACAGCAATCTTTATGATGGTACATTCACATGCACAGTTTTAATTTAAAATATTTAAGCAACGAGCAAGAAGCTGCATATCTTACTTATTACCAGTTGGAAAAAACTAAATAGCATATCATAGTATTAGCATATTATTAAATCTAAAGAGTATCCTAAACAACTTGCACTTAGTCAATTACAGCACCAGTAACTCAAAACAACCAAGAGATACTTACAGACTATATCAGAGCTTGCAAAACTATCGATAAGTCGTTGCCTCTCAGTTGCCAACTTAGAGTTCCAATAACTGCAGCGGGAAGAAGAAACATAGTTAAATTGATGATCCTAATCTTTGTAATTAATCACAAGGCATAATGAAGTGACTATGACTTCTTAAATACTAAAGAAAATTAAGAAACTCCGTATTAAAGAAAAGAATAAGGTGATTTATGAAGATTGATGAAAAAAATTTACTCAGAAACATTAAATTTTGATAGTTAATTGTAAACTGGATTACACTACATTATTCAACTATATAACTTCAATTCTTCAGTCTTTGTATCTTATTTAGTCATCTTATTTCTATAAGCTGTTGCATGAAACCCCTGAAAGGGAACAATTAGTCAAAAGAACATGCTGCACTAAAATGATCTTCACAGGACAGTCTTATGTACTTCATTCACGCTTTACATTACTGAATTTGGTGTGGTCTTTTGACAACGAAAAGATGACCTGAAATATAAGCATGTAAACTTGCAAATAGCTTTTTCTAATGCTTGAATTAACTGACTGATTGAAATTGAATCCTGCATAAGATTTACACGAGTTTAGTGTTCAGCCCATGTATATCAGTGAGGCAATTTTCAAATAATTACAAAAAAAATTGCATACTTCTAATACAAATCAAGATGAATATGAAAATGAGAATCATACACTGTTCCTAGATCAACTTGGAAACGAATACCATTCTCCACAACTGTTGTTACAAGAGAATGATTGCCAGCCAATACTTCAAGCTGCATGGTTCTGTAATCATTTTGTATAGCATCAGTTTTGTTCACTACTGTCTGTATCTTTGGCTTGTTCTTATCCAAGACGACCTGGACAAGAGAAACTCATCAAAATTCTGGACAATCCTTATTATTTGATTGCTAAATATGAAATCTGTGGAAAATTTCTTGAGACCTGTGCAATAAGCTTCTTGTAAGATTGGTGCTCATCTCGTAAATTCAAGTGTGCAATATGCCCAACCGTTTCAAATCCAGTGGGAATAGTCATACCGTCAGGTAGCAAGGCTTCAAGAAGCTGCAAAAGGCAGCTTAGACCTTCAATATGTTGAAGAGCAAAAGATATCACAAAAAGAATAAGCAATCTATCAAAAACAGAATCTTGAATATGTACAAAAGACTTAAATATACCTCACTCATCTGCCAATAGTCATAAGATAAGGTCAGCTGGCATTGCACAAGCTCAAATGCTAAAGGCTTGCTCTGGTGTGGATCATAATTTAAGGCAGCCTGGAAAGATAAAATAATTCACTACATGCTTAGGACAACATCTATTCAGCTTAGCATGAAAACAATTTTCAGGTTCAAAGTCAATAAAATATCTATTTAAAAATTTGATAGGAAACAGTGTTCTAAAATATACAAAGCCACAAGCAAAATGGAGCTAAATGAATTACTCGAGCAAATTTCTGGAGTTTCGACACATATGGCGAGCACCACAGGGATGTCTCCCGGAGATAGCTCCATAGTGCAATGGCAGCAGCACACAAACACAAACTTGCACTCTGTATATTTGCTAAGCATGATTTTCTTTTCTTTTCTTTTAATTTCTTTTGCCTGCAGTGTCACTCTATGTTCTGAGTATCACTCATCATGCATCAAACACTTTCTCCAATGGCATACCATGTTACCATGTGTACTTAAAATCCTGAAACTCCAAACCAACTTCTCAATTGTGACATGGAAAGATAAGTGAAGTACTTATAACTCTACTGCAAATAACCATTGAATTTTTCTAGTGATGCCAAATGGTCCTATGAAGCAACAGCACAACAGTTGCAACAGAGTCCGTACTTGTAGCATCTTGAAAGTTCTACAGTCTCATAGTAATCTCAGAACATGACTATATTCTTCTCAGAAATCCTCAATGAAACTATATCAATGAGGGCAGCAAGCAATCCTCTTTTCTAGGAACCAGATATTTCACAAAAAGATGACCAAGTGGAACTTTAATACTCAACTCAGTGATATATACCTTTTTTCCCTAAAAATGACACAGAAACTAGTAAATTATACTGAGATGTACTAAAAGCAACTAAGTTGACCATTGCTACTTGCGCACTGATTCTGCCCAGATCACAATCCTGGAAACCACTAGACTATCCTAGCCTAGAATGCTAATGTGACTCCATGGTGCACTGAAAACATCTCCTAAATGGCAACTGCAGGAAGGAATGTAACTGTCACGTTTCTTTTTTTTTTAGCTAATGGAGCAGATACTCCATTCTTTAACAGAGAGTTGAATGTAATGCAAACTGATGCAATTAAAGGGATAATCAAACAACTTTTTTTACTTTAGGGTGCTTGCAATGCACTGTCAAGTTCTGTTCAAGCTAATCAAACAAGTTTTTCCTTGGTGATACAACTAGTATAAATCAGAATGAAACTAAAATATGTAATGTACCATTAAACTAAAACAGAAGGACTAACAAAGGAATCACAGTCACTATCATCAAACTAAAACAGGACTCACAAACCAATCGTAGGCACCTTGACGGCTTCCGGGAGCTCAGCCACAGGTTTCTTGGCATGTCGCTGATCCAAGAGCAGCAACCTAGTAGGACCTCTCCACCTCAATCCTTTGAAGTCATCTCCAAGTAAACCACTCAAATCCTCTCCCTCCTCTTCATCTCCTTCTCCAATCACTTCAATAACAGCAAAATCATTCTTTCCAATACTCTTCCTCACTCCATCAACCCCATCCTTACTCTTCAATTTCTTCTTCTTTGGCCGCGACATCTTCGCCAGATTCCTGAACTTCAAGAACCCACGGAAATTGAACTCCTTCACGAGCTTCTCCCTGTACAGCACCGGACTCAGTGCCATCTTCTCGTCGTCCGGTCTCCCGTCCGCCCTCACTGCCAGCGAATTAAGCCGAGACTCGCCGTCCCCTTCGGCATCTCGAAGCATCCTCCTGATCTCGGGGTCCACGTCATCGCCAGGAACCCTAGCGACGTTGCGGACACGGGGCCAGTTGAGGAGGTGGCCGCGGAGGCGGCGCTCGAGGGCAGAGCACTCCTCCGCGGGGACCCTAAGGGCGGCGACATCATAGACGCGGGAGTAGCTCGCCCTGTCGAAAGAGCTGCCTCCACCGCCGTCATCGTCCGCCTCGGAATCCGGCGGCGACGACTGTGGTTCCGGGACGCGGCCGCCGCGAAGGGACGGACCGTACAGGAAAGATAAGGGTCGGTGGGGATCGACGGCTAGGGTTAGGATTGCATTCGAGGAGTAAGAGGCGGCAGCGGCGGCGGGGGATTTGGAGAGGAGGCGTCGAGTGGAGGAGATGGAAAGGGAAAACGGGAAGAGATGGTGAGTGCGGACCGCAGCTACCGAACGACAACACCTCATACTCTTCGATTGGGCAAAACGGAACTCCACTAAATCGGATATATAAATAAATCGTGAGGGTGCATATATAAAAGCAAACTTACATATACATCCTTTTAAATTGATACATGACAAAATTGATATATATATATATATATATTATTATTATTATTATTACACCCAACTAATATCTATAGGTTGACATGGTGGGTCCCAAATAGTAACGGACTTATGAATCTTTTGTTCTAATATTAATAAATATGGGACTAAATGATCTTATCATAATAAAGATAATATCATCCGATTTATTATTATTTAATATTTTTTATTGATCATCAAATTTTTCAGTGTTCTCTGTAATGCTGTTACTCAATAAAATACAATATTGACACTATATTACGATGAAAAATACAAAAGAAAAAGAAAATATAAAGACACCATCGTCTCGATGTGCAATCAGTGCATTTGCATACAAAAAAAAGACTATCTTTAATAACCAGTTTGAATATTTCTAAATTTAATATTTATTTGTTAATTTTTGGTTTCTTTGCAAGAGGCCCTCCAAGACGACCCGCTTCTTCTCCACCGCGTGCTCCACCAGAATCCTCCTCCGGTGGAGCTCCGCCGATGGCGTCCAATCCTTCACCTCCTTTGCGGTCGTTGCTGGTCTGCCGCTGGAGAACTGGCACGCGACGAAGAAGAGCCACGACGACGTGCACAGGATCGAGCAAAGCCGGCCCCAAAAGACCATCACCGAGAGGCTCGCTACGAGCAGAAAGATCCCCGTGGCCCCACCTCTATTTCTCGCTGGCCCCAGCGGGGCCTTTCTGGGAGGTGGTGTCATCTTCTGCCGTGCCCTCGGCACCGCGGACTCCCGGAGCGCCACCAAGCTCGCCAGCGACAAGCGAGAGGAAGTGGAGGAGGAGGAGGAGGAAGAAGAAGAAGACAACGCCGAGGCGGAATATGAGGAAGAGGAAAAGATCGATGCTGCCCTCTCGTCGTCGTCATCCGCCAATTTCCGATCTGATGAATCCAATTTCGGCTCCTTTTCCTCTTTCTCTCCACGATTCTGAAATCAATTCATCCACAAGAAATCAACAAAGGAACAAAAAAAGACCAATTTGCGCCGGTTGTCGCATCAAATTCAAGAAAGGATCCCGCACCAGAGAGGCAACCGAAGCCGATGACCGAAAAATCCTGGCAAGAATCCGACTCCTCCAGCGCCGCCGGGGGTAGCTTCCCTTATTCGGTTCAACATCACCGCAGCGCGGCTCCACCTCGTCCTCAGGAACCACGGCAGCGAAACAGAGGAAGCTGCCGTTGTGCCTCTTCCTTTCCCCCATGACGACTCAGAGCCGAGCCCGAGGGTTGGGGATCGACGAAGAAGAAGAAGGGGGCTTGTCGTGGCTGATGTGATGTGTTAGAAGAGAGTTGTTGAGGCGTTTTCGGTCGTCTTCCCCCTCGAAAGATTACGACAATGGTGAGGGATGAGAACAGAACGACTCGACTATGTATACGGAGAGGGAGTGGAGGGGTGGCGTTTCCTTTCCGTTCCGTTATCCATCTCAACAACCGTTTCGGATTCGACTGGCACGTTTGCCTCTCTACACTATCTTAACCCACTAAAGCGGGTCCAGTCTGACTTCCAATCACAGAGCAGGTAGACGAGAAGCGTAATCCGTGAACGACAGGGAAAGCATCGGTGGGCACTCACCGACTTCATTTGACTCCATTGACCCCGGCAGAACGGGCGTCGATGTGCCAGGCGAGATTCCTGGGAGGGCCTTTTCGTCCTTTCGGGCATGAAGGGAGCGACTTCCACTCATCTACCATCTCGTTGACCGGCGTGTGCTCACGGGTTAGTGGTTGACCGAGTCAACCGAACGTGCTTTCTTCGTTCTTCACTCGTTTTTCTCCAGGGGCCCACATGGAACATTAGCCCGAATTATAATATTATTTCGCCATTATATTTTAATCTAATTGGCGGGAATGATACGCGTCTCTAGATCGTGACTTAAATCGTATCTGGAGCGTATATATATAATATTTAACATCGTAATCAACCGTGACATGATATAAAGGTAATGTGAATGATAAAAGCTACCATCTTAGATGGACCCATCGAGTCATGATTGGGCTATTGAAAGATCGCATCGATTATCATAAAACTCATGTGTTATTCATGGGTTTAATTGAAGGACTCATTTTGAAGCCGCGAGGTGGTTCGTATCATGAAACGATTTAAGTCACACATTCTAATTTCAAAAATGAAACAAATAACCTCCTTTGTCCTAAAATAGTCAGGTGCATTAATGGTTGGACTGATACGAAAATAATAAATAATAAATAAATTTTAACATTTTTATGTTTTTTAGAATATTAAAATTATTTTTTTGTTAAATTATTAGAAATAAAAAAATATTAAAATTATTTTTTTCTATCATTTTTACATCAATCCATGGTGTCATATGTTATGTTCTTTTGTCAATACAGCTAATAATGTTAGGACAATTGAGGTTACTTGTTTAATTTTCAAAACTATAAGGATCATAACGTAATTTTTTTAAGTATAAAAATCATGATGTTAATAGGATCCAAGTATAGAGGATAATCTATAATTAATTATTTTTTTATCATTATATGAAGATTTCAAAAGATACTAATGTTAATTAGAGTTCCAATTTTATATGTGCTAAACTTAAATATAGATGAACAAACACAAAATTCATTGAAATGGGAGGTGATGAATACAAATTTATTATAATAATTTCATATATTTATTTATAATATATAGTTTTATTTTACATAGAAATAGAACATTCAATTGATAATTCATATATATATATATATATATATATATATATATATATATATATATATATATATATATATATATCAATTTGATGTTCTATTTATATGTAAATAATCAAACTTCACTGGTTGATATATAATTTGTTTCTTCTATTAAGTATTATATTAAATAAATATTCATATATTCTGATGAGGATAGTAATTATGATAAGACTAGGTTGACGTCAGATGACGTCTCATGCCTCGATCAACGCGACATCACTTGATCAAACGAACCAGAGCGCCTGTCGAGGCACATTAACGCCTATTCAAGTTCGGTTCTTCACGCCACGCCAACACCAATGTTAGACGCTACCAGCCTGGCCCCTGCAAGCGGGCACATCAGGAAATAGTAAGCTTCCTTATAAATACCCTCGCATTCTGAACGGAAAGGGGAAAGGAGGAGACACAAAAAGACTTCTTCATCTAAATCTCCCTTCACATCATCTGACTTGATCGTTGGAGGGGTCGGGCCGAGCACCCCGACTTGACCTGTGTGCAGGTGCGAAGCCGAAGGTCCCCATCGGACGCGCAGGCGAGGAGCTCTCGCTCAAAGGAAACGGCAATCCCGTCCCGATTGGACCATCGCAAACGACCACCTTAGTAGTCTCGAGGAACGCCCCAGGGAGATCCCCGTCATCCGGACCCGAACCGAGCCGCGTCGACCCCGAGGCCACGGCTCAATGTTGTTTACCACGACATATTCAAAAATTAGATTAGATATATTAGGTTTGATGGATAACCTATAAATTTTAGAATTGAATTTGGTATCTAATTAATATACTTTTACCTTGGCAAATATGAATCCGATTGATTATTATTTGAAATTTGATATTGACATTATTTAACTTCACATTAATCCTGTCTGCTGTATGACCAAATAGATTTCTTTTGTGCCTACTGAATTTTAATTAGAAAAAGAAAAATAGATCAATTTCTTAATGTTCCTGCTGACAAGCTGAACGCTGTCGTCGCACGGACAGCAGAACAGTACACGTAAAGTCTGAGGGCTTTTTGGTAAATCACGTCATCGGATCCCACTATTCCCGCGCGGAACTGTAAAAGATGCTCTCCGACGCTGATGCAGTCTTCTCATATACTCAAATGACTAAAATACCCTTATCTTTCACAAAATGTCACTTCAACGTATGGTAATAACGTGAGTAGATAGTCCATAAGGGTCAATACAACGTTTGTGGCCTCAGGTCTCATCTTACTGCCGACCAACCCCCTTTCGCCATCCTTTGGCATCTAGACGATTCAATTACTGCCGCGTGATTGAATCGGGGAGTCGAGGGTTTCTCTCCTGGCCTCGTAAATTTGATTTTGGTTCATTTGATCTGTTGGATTTTGAGGGAGGAGAGAGATTGTATCGATCTCGACGATGGAGGAATTGAGCTTGGCGGCTGGGAGGCTCTCGAGCTGGTGGGATGAGATCAACGAGTCGGACCGGTGGCAGGACGGCGTGTTCTACTTCCTCTGCTCTGCCTACGCACTTGTCTCCTGCGTCGCTCTGGTCACAACCTCCTTTCCCCTATCTTTTTATCATCTGTTTATGTGATTTGCTTGTTTCAATTTGGGATTTTGTTGTTGCTACGGAGGGATGTGAGCTGCTTTCGTTTTCGAAATTATGTTTAGCTCATAAAATTTGTGACTTCTTATGCTAAAGTTTAGTCTCCAGAAGTTTATTTTCTGATGCAATTTGAAATTTGTTTGACCTTAAAATACCTGATTAGTTATCTGTATAAATTTCCTCTATCCGGTTCCATGGATTCTAGAATATCATCTCTTTTTTTTTATTCAAAGGATATATGACTGGTAGTTTTCTATTCTGCTGGTTGGTTAGATTTTAGAAGGTACAGGAACCAGACGAATAATACAATTTTCAAGGTTTTTTTAAATCTGGACAAGCAGATGGTGAGACTTTAGACACAGCAATGATTGGTATAAGATTGTTTGTTTTCTGAAAAATTGGATAAATCCTCCCAAGAAAGTCAAGGCTTGTGATAATGAATCAAGTGCTATCAAACAACTTGTGAGAGGATAATTGCCGGTTGTTTGAGGATTGGGTGGTGTATTCACTGTTTCCTGCTTGTTGTTTTGTGCTTTTGTAGGGTGAGTTGTCTGCAGTCCTATTACTGTTGGTAACAGGTGATGGGGCCATTCTTTGGTCGTGTTCTTTTGACAAATTATTAGTCGGACAATATAATCCATTTTTGCCTCAAAATAAAAAAATGATCTGAAATATTTATTTTCTTTCAATTTTTGTTGCTAATCTCAAGAAGTTCCATCAGCATTTCAGCAGAATATTTTGGTTGGATTTCAGAGCTCATAACCTCTATAATTTTTTCAGGTTCAATTGATACGGATCCAGGTACGAGTGCCTGAATATGGTTGGACAACGCAGAAGGTTTTCCATTTCATGAATTTTATTGTAAATGGAGGTGAATGGAACTACTTGATCACTGTAACTTCTAATTTCATTTCCATTTAACAATTACTGATGCTTATGTCATTGTTGCAGTACGTGCTGTGGAGTTTGGATTTCATGCTCAAGTATTTCTTTTCCGGCCTAGGGTAAATGCATTCCAAGATTGATTTGTTGCTATGAGCAGTCAACTACATGTTTTATGGGGCATTTGGATTTCTAAGTTGATAAAGGATCATGTAAATGAACTGATATTAGGGCTAAAGGAAAATATATTGCTATGAGAAATCAAGAGAAAACAAAATGTTAGCAGAGCACATACATTACCTGATTCATGATACTATAAAGCTTTTCAAATTTTCCTTTTATGATATAACATCTCTATAGTAAGAACCAAGTATGTTACTCAAGAGATTTTTGTCACAATCCTATCGTTAAGGGGAGTTGTAACTCAAATCTTCAATATTATATATGGCTCAGTAGGATTCTCTGGTTCACGCAAAGGCCTCCTCCAAGAGGTACCAGATCGTATGTCTGATACTTGTCCTTGCACAAACTGGTAAATAGCAATCGGTATTTACCTTACCAACCAAATTTTAAAACCATGATTTTATGCTGAGTAATGCATATTGGTAATTAGTATGCATGTCTATGCAACATGAATTCATGGAATATCTTGTCATGCACTTGTGTGAATGGAGGAATTTATATTTCCAACGACTTCATCAAGAACTCTTGTTTTCACAAATTTGTTGTAGCAAGTTATAGAACAAAAACTACCGGTCGAGTTTTAGCATTTTTGGTTACATGATCTATATATTATTGCTGTAGTAGATCTATGACTCAGGTTGTTATTTATGCAGCGATATTTTCACCAATATTTTCTAATGCTCTTCAGAAGATTAATACCCCCCCTCAAAATATATCCTTGGCTTCGACGGCCTTTCGTCATACCTATAGTGATTCAACTCAAAGTAGGACTTTTAATCAGCACAAAATTATACTGTTTTATATATTATCATAAGGAAATTTTAAACTTTTGCATATATTATCATACTTCTTGTTCCTAGCTGCTTGTGTGTTTAGCATTCTGTTAAACTTTGTCTGGTGATGACTAGTTGGTAATTGTTTTCTTTGCCGACAAGATTATTGATGTGGAACAAGAAGAGACTGAGAGAGAATTTGGGATACTAGATATCTTTTTTCTTTGGATAACTAAGATCTCAATAGAAATTCATAAATTCATATGAGACAATCCTAGATTGGCTCACAATCCCTGTCCTCTCTCCTTCTATAAATGTTTACATTAATGACCTTAGCCATCACAAACATAATTAATTGACTCAATTTGCAAAGACAAATTACATGACATCATTAGTTCATTCTGCCATGAAACTTATTAGCTTGAAAATTGATAGCTTGGATTTTGGTAGCTTCGAACTTGATGTCTTGAAACTTGGTGACTTGAACTTGAGACCTCTCTTTTCTATGCATTTATCTAAAATGTATTTTAGTGTTCATTAGAGAAACCCCAAGCCAAGTTTCCAACACATTAACCGTATGCAGTTTGCAGCCTTCTAGGCAAAGTTATGACCAATTTTTCTAAATTTTATTAATCCAGTCTGGGTCAATTTGAGATCAAACTCTGATCTATTCCTGTACTGCATCAATCATGCTTCCTATGTCTCGATTGAAAGAAAAAACTTCAATTGGAATTTGTTACTAACATTCAACAACTGATCTGGACCTTTTGTTATTCTACCAGGTATTTACTCTCACACTGTTAGATCTTCCTGGTTTGTTATTCTTCTCTACGTATACGCTGCTTGTCCTGTTCTGGGCAGAGATCTACCATCAGGCAAGTTTGATAAGTATTTCTTTTTCATATGCCTGAATAGGTGTTGCGTTCATAGGATTCACTCAGCATCTTAACAAGATATTTTCTTTAATTCTCAGGCGAGAAGTCTTCCAACAAACAAGCTGAGGATTGCATACATCTGCGTTAATATTGTGATATATGTTATTCAGGTTTGTGCATACTCTGATGCTGATACTTGATACTTCTTTTCCTTTCATATAATTTGTTTCTGTGGTTAATCTGATAAATGTTCTTGTATCTGTGTGGAACCCCTCTGTTCTTATATAAATTAATCACATGTGAAAGAATCTTATTTTGATGATGGATATATTGACTCACAATCAATTTATTTAGCTTTCAATATAGTATTCTTCACTCTGGTTTCCCGCATTTTGGCAAATGCTAACAATGTTTTATAAGTTATATCTTTAAAGTTTAGACATTATCACCTTAAGAAATATTCTTTTGTTACCATCTTAAGAAAAGAAAGTGATTAAAGATACTCAGATCACATATGAGTTCAAAGTTACCACAATTTATTGCATCTTCTTTCACTTTATTTCAGTACTTATGAAAATCTATATCAGGTTTGTTTATGGATATACCTCTGGATAAATGACAACAGCATAATCGAATTAGTCGGAAAGATCTTTATAGCAGGTAACCTAATCTTCACATTTCACTACTTGATTTTTTTTGTCTTCTCATTACTATGATAATGCTTACACATCTATAATTTCAGCGGTATCATTTATAGCTGCACTTGGATTCTTGGTATACGGAGGCAGGTAAGAATGTGAAGCAAACATCTGTTTGCAAAGATGTCTTTATCATTTACTTAGCATTCTTCACGGTCTTGTTTTCTTTCTTTTTTCCGCTTAGGCTGTTTCTCATGCTAAGGAGGTTCCCGATCGAATCAAAAGGAAGGAGAAAGAAACTTCATGAGGTACTTCTTTTGAACAATTACTTAATAGATGTAAGAAATAGCAACCATATAAGTGGCTTTGTAGTGTGGGTCGTTTCTCCGGATCCCATAACATGTACCTCTGACTTTGACCATCCCAATCGGCCCAGATGGAGGGGCATTGGGTAGCGAGGGGCCAATTTGACCATCTGAATCACTCCAGATGGAGGGGCATTGGGTTGCAAGGGGCCAATTTGAGCCGTCACACTGAAATCATCATGACCTTCTCGGACGAATTTAGTATCACTATTATGACCCACTCCGAAAAGCTCTCTTGAAGCCCTATGTGGCTGACAACAAAGTCGTTACCCAGATTTCCAGTCAAAAATTCATTGTTTGGGCAGTCTACCGCATTGATTTCTGCCACTTGGCCGAATAAAAGCAGCTTGTTGTTGCTTCCACTGAGATTATGGAACCTACTTTCTTGTTGTTATTTTCTCTTTATATCATACACTAATTAGGAATGTGGAATGTGACGCAGGTTGGATCTGTCACAGCTATATGTTTCACCTGCTTTCTTATACGATGCTTTATGGTAAGTAAATATCTCGAACAATACCTGCAAATTGCTGCTCATAAAGTTTTTGAAATGTTGTTGTATTTCTGACACCTCAGATATACAATGGCAAGATAATTTGCATATATCTGTTTATTTGTGCTTCTGAATGAAAAGTCTCTAAATAATGGCAATTTTCTTGTTTATTGTGAATGACTGCTATTAGAAATTGTGATTTCTGATCTAAAATTGCACTCCAGTATAATTATTTTCATTCCAATGGTATTCAAGTAATGCTATAGTTCTGTTTTTGGAACTTGTCAATTTGTAGTTAATATGCTTCAGCAATAGCAATATCAAGTAAATTGTTTTGAGTTTGAATCAAACCAAGGTGAAATGCATGTACAAAGCAAGTTCAAATAAATATCCATGGAGAAGTGATGCCACTGGATTACTGGTGGACTAGACATTCGTAGAGCCATAAAGGAAATGAACATATGCAAGTCTCCTACATCTGAAAACTAAGGTTTTCTGTTATTGCCACAATAGGAAGCCTTATTATTGTTTTCATTTATTATTCATCTGTGGCTTTCTAGATAATTTTGCAGTAAGGTTACTTCATCCTGTTCATAGTTTGGTCATGTTTAGTATATTGTGTCCATATCTTTGGAAGCTGATTCTTAGAGCTGCTATCAAATAGTCTCCACACTGTTGCTTTGAGAACTACAATTCATATACTCATGCTTGTCTACATGATTTTGCTCCTTGATTGTAGGTCGGGTTATCTGCATTTGATGCAGAGGCATCTCTCGTGGTTCTGGATCATCCCATATTAGACCTCATATATTACATGGTATGTTAAATCTAAAGTTTCATAAAGATGGTTATTTGTTATAACCATATAAGAACATGATTGTTGTTTCGACAGCTGACCGAAATACTCCCCTCGGCACTTGTTCTTTACATACTTCGGAAGCTTCCTCCCAAGCGAGTATCAGCTCAATACCACCCCATCCGGTAGCAGGAACAAAATGCCGCCACGAGCTCGTCGCTGGGGCTACTAAACTTGGATTTTATTGGAAGGTTGTGGTATTTGGAAGCAGTAACAGACTTAAAATGAGAGGCTGGATCAAAGCTATTTGGTTGATAGTCTCTTTGTGCAAGCTTCCCAATGAGATATTTTCACAGCAGGAGAGGTGTGGAGTTGTTAGGAGTGAGCATTGCAGAAAAAAAATTATTTGATTTAATTTCTTAGAATATTTTTCCTTAGGAGCTCAATGGTGCAAAAAAATAGCCGATCTCAAGTAGTTGGAATATTTTGGTTTGTTGGGTATTTCGGTTTGTTGAGATGTGGATCTCATTGTGCTGTTATGACAGTGATTTGTTTGTGATGATATATTTATGATTGTAATCCAGTTTGTGATGATGATGATGCTTTGCAAGTTTGTAGGAAGAAGCATATCTGAGTCTAAATTCTGCAATTGCAATACTAAGCAATGAAGTAGATGGGTAATTATAAAAGCTTTTCTACTGGTTTTAGATACTGATTGGATTGATACATACGGATCAGGATTTATCTATCAACTCAATCAAGTATCGATAGGCAATCATTTAGCTTGATACTGATATATTACCATTTTGTTTTTATTTTTGATTATTATACCAAGTTTCTTAAATTATTTTAAACAAAAAGGGATTTGGTGTAAAAAAAACAAATATGTTTTTACTCATCAAATACAAACCATCTAAATAATATATGAAAAAATAATTCTCCTCAAAGCTTTGCTGAGTGTATCTTACTCAATGTCTTTTGATTTTTTTCACTCGTGAAAAGTATTCAAATCATTATTTACCTCAGTTCCTCAACATACATTATAAACTACTCATGGCATTCTTTTGGCTTTCAATCTTATTATCTGGCAGATGTATGAAAATGTTAGCTCAAGATGGACACATATCCAACACTTGGAACAGAAACAAGATAATCCATTATACACTGCACAACAACAATATATGTTCTTAGATTCGATCTGCATTTAACCATAGCTTTTATCAATTTATACACAGCCATAATTACTCGCCGTCTTTACCACTAAACAACAATTCCCAACAGGAGCAATCAGGCTTTACTATACAGTCTTTTCCAGTACTTCATCAATTGACCTGCATGCCATTCCTATATATACAAGTAGGAAGAACATGAAATAACAGCAGAGAAGGTAGCATAGGCCCATCGACGGGTGGTGAGATGAGAAGCAGTTTCAGCAGTCCTTGGTCCTGGAATAATATGGTGGCAGGGAGGGGCAGTTTTCATTCATGTGTGGGTATGGCTGCATGGTATTGTAACCTGGTAACTCCATTCGATATCTACCCTTGATTTGACAGTAAGGAAGTTTCACGTTGTCATCTTTGTTACACCACTTTGGCAGACGGCTCGAGTTGCTCTCGAAAAAGTTGAGGGTATAGGCATCTTTGATCTGCATGGCATGGAGAATTAGCTGGAACTAGAAAGCACAGAGTGACATTTTGAAATATCACTGCAGATTAGCTATAGATTATAAGTACAAACTACGTGCAGTTTAATTTACACCAAGAAAAAAAAGTTATATAACGGGGGAGCTTTTGGGAGATGACAAAAAACACATAATGACAGTTGCTCCAACAAGTCAAGTGGACTTACGGTAAACTCAGTAACTTGAATGGAGCTGGCATTTGAACCAAACAATCCTGCTGCCTTGTACATTTCAAGAATGAAAGCCACACATGAGGTTGATTTCCCATCGGTGTAGACCCAATCGTCTTGTTCAGGAATTGTCAACAAGTTATCAAAGGATGTTCCATTCTTTTCTGCTTCAACAATAATTTCAGGCAGATCGAGATCCTGCATATCAATTTTACCAAAGTTGATGAATACACAAAGAAAAACTCAACGTTCACTAATTTATAAGTGCGTCTAGGCAAGATATAAAGGGCAGATTTTGAAATATGAAATTGTAAGGAGAAAGGGCAGATTTTGAACCTAGAAGAGCTCAGATCTGAACGTAATTAGCATAACGAAATAGAAGAGATGTCCTGTTGCATGCTATTCCTAGCACCTTAAAGTTGTGCAATGATTCAACCAATCCCTCTAAGATTGATAATTATATCACAAACTGTAGAATTCTAGCAAAATGTCAGGAGGGAAGGAAGGAATGACAAGCATAGATGGAACCAACATCAGAACTTAGTGCTCTCGTTGAAGCTTAATCCTTGATGCTGGAATCAGCATATTTGGGTTAAATCCACGTAATTAGAAATTTCTTTTAGTTCTACAAAGCATGGCTTTAAAGCCTAGAGCACTGTACCTGTATTGATCGCTGGTCGAACAAAAAAAAAAAACTGGATTGGACGGCCCAAAAAGGGTTGTCAATTTGTCATCGGACGGATAAATGCCATCCGGTATGGACTGGCTCGGACAGTATTTAGAACCATGCCACAAAAAGTATATTGCAATATAAGTTCTACAGAAGACAATGTCAATCTAAAAGAAATAGTTCACTTATACTTTCCCAAGACTATAAATGTTAGACGATATGCCTAGCGAAAAGGAGGATGGGGAAGCTATCCTACATAGTTACTTCTTCAGATACTCGACTTTTTGCGGTAAAACTGCACCTTATAACCTTATCTGTTACATTGTTAAACATTCTTGCTATTTTTCTTTTGTTGTTTAAAATGTTCCGGAAAAAGGCATGTAGCGTCAAATGAGTATGTAGAAATATTAACCAACTGGTTTTCTCACCAAAACTTCAACAAAATTTAATGTTGACATTCTCCTTTAAGCATGTCAAAATATTAAGAACAACTATGAAGATTTTTGACCACATGGCTTTTTATTCTCATTAAGCATAGGTGAACAATGTGTTTTTCATCAACATTTAGTAGACATTCTTGGAAGTGAAAAATCTAGGTCATATTCTGAAGGACTGGGCTATTTAACACACTTTTGGCCTAAAGAAGAGAAATTGTGAATATAAAAAAAAAACTCCTCTCAGTTCAATCCATAGTTCTGTTGAACAGGAAAATGACACTAATAGTGCAGAAAGAAAAACTATGTTCCAACATGATGCAAACAACAAACCTGGGTTCCAAGTCGCTTGTTCAGGGCTTCATTCCACATATTTGCAGCATAGGCTGGCTGGATCTTATTCCACATTGTCATCACAGAAGCCACCTATAGCATCAACATTAGCATTAGAATGTACTTCTAAAGTGAAGAACCATTAGCATAAAGTCTACTACTCTTCAATAGAAAAAAATTACATAAGAATAATATAGATCAATCATGACTGTCAAGGAATCCTTATGAAGAATATAACTGATAGCATAATAGTTTGTGACCAACAGTAACTATTCAATACAGATGCATATGACATGAGTAGATATACAAGCCTTATGATGGGAACAAATTTCAGTTCATACGCAAAGAAAAAGCAAGTAAACCATGAATAGAATAATCATAATAAGATTGAGAATACAATGCACATACTATTGAAAGATAAATCAGTCTGTATAATTACATAGTGTGCTATGGCTTTTCAGCTGTAGTTTGTTACTTCCCTTCTTGCTTCAGCTGTAGTTTGTTTCTTTCCTTCTTGCTTCAGCTGTAGTTTGTTTCTTTCCTCCATGCTTCAGCTGTAGTTTGTTTCTTTCCTCCATGCTTCGGCTGTAGTTTGTATCCACTAGCTAAAAGTAGACAGATATTGTCCTCTCAATATTGTAACTCTATCTGATATATTTTCACCCCTACTTTTAAACCATTTTTGGCTCTATTCCCAATCTGCCAATTCAAAGAGCTCAATTTCACCAGATGACAATCCCAATTCTTTAAATAACCAATATTGATCCCTTCTATCGTCAACAAACGGTGGTCAACAAGGCTGATTGTTTGTTTAATTAAACTATAATCTACAAAATATTTGGATCAAGGATGCCAAATCCAATTCAAATATTATAAATACTGAGATGGACTTGCCTAGACAGATACAAGGTCAGTGTGCTAGCAATCCTTTCAAGGACAATATATGCAATCATTGCAAACATCCAAAATCCAATAGAAGCCAAGAAAGTCTAGAAGAAACGAGTACACCAGATCTTTCAAGAAAGAACAAAACTTCCCATATTCCGCTTTATAAATTAAGAAATTTCTTAAAGAAAACACATGATTGAATCCACTATAATCAATGATGTGTCATTTTCAGTGAATTAATGCATTAAAGAATGAGTCCATACCAACCTTCTTACACAGATTAAAAAAATTAGCTAAGGCCAGCTGCACAAACTTCATAAGAATGACAAAATTATCAATTATCAATGACAACCAGGTGCAGCAACCACAACTCATGACAATATTTGAGTAACCTAATAAAGTTGTATTTCACAAAAGTAAGCACAAAAGGGCTCAAATTAAGGACATAGGCTTCAAAGTATGGAATTAGCAAATAACATACCACATGTGAATCTAGGGGCGGTGGATAGTTATCGCTTATAGTATCTATCCAACTGAAGATCATATTATGATAACCATAAGGCTTATCTAACATGCTTTTTCCATACTCCCAAGCTGCAGTATTATTAAATTTTGCTCTCACATCTGGATGAAGAGGAAGCAATGAAATATGTGGATTCGAATCATCTTTGGTAAGCTCAAACTCCCACCATTCCTCCCATGGAAGAATAGCTATTACATCTTCTCCCTATAAAGAAGTAATTGGGTCCATGATAATTAGATAAAGAAGAAAAACTGCTTTTCTACAACTGATGTCATAGTACAGAAACTATATATATCAAATTTGAGTGCTTGTATGTCCCTAATAACAGCAATATCATACCAATCAGCAGAAAATCTTTGACCTTAAGAACTTTGCATTTAGATAGCTCAAACAAATTAAATAGGCCAAGTACTACTACTATGTAAACTGAAGAACATTAATATATATGTTACTGTTAGAAAGTTCTATTGCAAATTCTTGCTTCTCAAAATTTTTTATAGTTTATCCAGCACATAATTAAAAAAGAAACTCAAGACACATGTGCATATGATTTGAGATTTAAGATTGTCCAGAATCCAAGTAATGACAGATGTGAGTTTTTCATTAATCTTATTTAAAAAATGTAATTCTCAACTAAAACAATGTACATGAGAACAAGTAGGCTTAAATAGTAAAAGTTTATTATCTATCAAGAAGGCCCTGAAGACCCTCAGCCTGTAGCTCTGTACACAACCATGCGAAGTACACTTTTTATTTCCATTAACAAACAACTTTTCTCAACTTAGAACAGAAAACATAGGTTTAACTGTTTAAGTTGTGTAACAAGATTCAAGCATCTGTAAAGAAGTTCATAAACTCCTCTACGTTAGCACATCTTATCATCTGATTGACATAGCAAATGATCACAGTCAAACTTAGTGTATGGAACTCATAAGAGAGGCTCAATTATTCTGAGGTAAACTTAACTTTTAAGTTCAAAAATCAATAGTAGATTTGTTCGGTAAACATCTTGAACAAAGAGACAACAAACCTATCTGAAATGCTTGTTATAGAACGTGCAACCACAGAATGGCGTTGTTTAAATCTTTTTGTAACATTACAACACTACATGTATAACATGAAGGATCGATGATAAGCAACACACATAAATATAAAAAAAATATGACATGAAACATTCATACAGATAAAATGTAGAACTGTTGTAGAAATAAATTAAATCTAACCTTGTCATTCTCATTGCCTGACTCGCCAACCCAAAGTTTTCCTTCAGAATCCCTTAGGCAAACTGCAGTATGACCAGCATAGGCCCCAGTGACCCACTTTTCTAAAGTCTCAAAGCCACCCCAACGGCCACGGATCTTTGATATAGCCAAGAAGTCCCCTGAGTGAATATCATCGGTATTGATACTTGAAATCCATGGTTGGGGTCGTTCCTCAAATGTAGCCCCCATATGCTTTTTCAGGAAAGCAAGATTTGAGCTTTCACCCCATCCAGTATTTGTAAATAAAGGAAAAACATCCCACATGGCCCGAAGAGTTCCAATCATCCCAGATTCCATAAGAAAAATTGACACACCATTATGTTTTACCTGATATCGCAAAAGTATTACCAAAGACAATTTACTAGAAGTCAGGAGTTATAGCCTTTTACAACATATAAATCTTTCCATCCAATGTTAAAAGATATGGAAACAACTTACATATTCATATTCAGCTTCTCCCTCCCACTCATGAAAATCAAGAGTATGTTCCCGTGACAAAAAGTAGTAATCCCATGTCACGCGGTAGGGAGTGGCAAAGACATAAAGATCCATGCATGTCCAACTATGTGGATTGTTAGTCTGGACAAAAAGAAAACAATACGTTAGATTTTATACTTTCATATAAAAGGTAAACTAGATCCTCAAATGACAGAAATAAAGCATCCGTGTTGCTTTTAAGAGATCCAAGAGGAGGATCAACAAAGAGTTGCACAGAATGCCTTTGATTTATGGTAGTTGGGTAAGCAGACTCGCAGAATTGCATTAAAACTTTATCATGGTAATGGTTCAAGATCAAATATCAGATAGGTGCAGTCTGCACAAAACTACCAATCAAAGCATGGATAGAATTACAGACCAATCAGCACTGATTAGAATGCCTTAACTTGTCCTAAACTACATCATATGGCCTTAGAACAGTCAAGATTTCATATATTTCAATGATCAAAATATCTTTTGATAAAAATGGTGTAAATTTCAAAAAGCTAGCCTCAGCACCTCTTCATGATTGCAAATTCACAATCCTCTCTTGAAATTCCCCCTTCCTGTATGATCCCAACCAAGATGGCAGCAAGAGAAGAAGAAAAAGGGAGAAATGAGGAGTCAGTTAGAATATCGACCTTTGCTGGAATGACAAGAGGCGGAGAGAAGAAAAAAGGTCTATCTTCCCTCCATTCTTTGCCCTTTTTTGTTTTGTTTCGCACTGGCCAATTTACCTGTCAGTATGGTGGGGTTCTTACCGGTCCAGACTCCAGAGAAAGGACCAGTGCGAAGTCCAGGATTAATATTTGAAACCTTAGTTCTCGTAGCCTATTTTATCAGATGAACAGTGTGGTTCTTTGGTGATGTATCATTAAATATGCAATGATAACTTTTACCCTCTTTAGTTTGAGAAAAATCTAGGATAAAATCGTTTACTCAAGAAAAAAAACCTTAAATACTTCATTAAAAAAAAACTGAAGTATCTCATAGAAGTAAGTACTTAGAGAACCCAGTACAACCAAGTGGTTGAGATGTATATTAAATTACTTAAAAGATATCCCACCTGACTGCAATGAACCAACTTTCTATTAAGCACAACTTTTGAATACTGAGGAACAAATTTACTTAAAAACACAACAAAAACTGCAACCCAAGTTCAAAAACATTGTCTTCTTTGTCCACCTTGACATGGACAATGCTGCAAGAAGCATTATCATCCATTATCCAGCATAACCATAGAATTGTCTTCCACTAGATCATCAGAAAAGGAAAAAATAGAAAGGATTTGTTTTTTCTTCAGGCAAGAGACCATCTACCCATAACCACATTAATGGAGACTTGGAGAGTACTAACTATGACTTAAAGGTCATTCTTATCAAATTTCACTGCAAATCACAACCTGCTTAATGTGAGCAAGAAATATTTCCACCAAAGTACGAACAAAGATAAGTTCCACCACAAATAAAAAACCCAAATGTAGATAAATGAGTTTCCACATGTATTTTCTATTACCTAGAAATCGATTTGGACAGTTCCAACATTAAAAACGGAGGTCCTATTGCCTGTGGACTTTCACCTAACCATCAAAACGAAGGATAGTAACTGCGTCGTTCCAATAAACCCAAGTTCATCGAAACAGCCCTAACCTCCCAGCAAAAGAGAAAGGATCTTCGTTCGATTAAAAGGGCGGCGCTTCTTCTCTCCTAAATTAGGACATGAGAAGCTGCAATCCGAACTTGTTATAGCAGTTATTGAGGAACTCCATCTCGATTTTCTAACCAATTTCACCCCAGTTGTAGATGAAACGTACAGCAACCTCTACCGATACCCCAATCCTCAACCAACACAACACTCTGCGTTGCACCCAATTCTCGAGAAAAGAAAAAGAAACCCAAACAAGAAGTGATTTTTCAAGGCCCAAAAGAAAAGTCCTCCACAAACCTTGATATGGAGCGTGCCGCCACCGAATTGGGACTGGCTCTTGTTGTGGAAGTCCATCCACGCGGTGGTCTTGTAAAAGCACGCGCCTTTCCACTCGAGGTCGTCCTCGGCGGAGGAGGCCGCACCCACGAAGGTGGGGAGGAGGTCAACGGCGCTGCGGAGGGAGCGGAGGACGGGCCACGCCGCCCTGTGGGGGAGGAGGGGGAGCAGATCCACGGGACGGAAGGGGGCCTTCCAAGAGCCCGCATCGTCCCAGTCCCCGAGAAGAAAGGGCGAGCAGAAGAGAAGAAGGGAGGCAATCAGGAATACGAGGGGGAAAGCGAGGAGCTTGAGAGCAGCCGTCCGCTTCATGGTTTCTCAGGAGAGAAAGGAAGCCAAAGACGGAGGATGAACAGATCGTCACGAAAGACATGGAAAGGGAGGGGGCGTTTTATCGACGTGTGTATCTATGTCTGCACGCGTATATACAGGTCATCTACCTGTACATATGTACGATACGTATACGTTGTTGGCAAATATATCATATAGTCCTATACATCTACGAATTTACAGATATGCCATTCCGGTCAATTTCCCAAAGTCCCCTAATTTGACTGTTCGCTGAAACCCTAATTAACATAAATTACTTCTTAAAACTTGTTAAATATTTATATCCTTTAACTTAAACTAATTAATATCGATTATAATTTGAAGTGATTAATATAAATATGTTATTATTATGTATTCTCCATATAAATAATTAATCACTACAACTCGGATCACTTTAAAAGAAAAATAAAAGGGAAAAATCAGTGTTCATCAAATCAAAGAAAATATTTGTTTCCGAAGGAAAAAAAAAAAAAGAATTTCATGTGATATTTTTCATGTAAAATTTGTCTTTTCATGTTATAGTATTTATTTATATGGTCCCAATCAATTGAAACCTTTTGTTGTTGTTTTGCATGATTAGAATCTTTTGCATGTCATTTTCTAGTCACTACTCCAATGCATTTTTTACATCAAATCCCCATCATAAGAGATTTTTGTCTATGTAAATTTAATATCTTTTTCAAAGGATAAAATTAGATCATGTGTATTTATAATATTTATATAAATTTTGTTTATCAAAATATATCGGATTAGATTTCGAATCCTCGGAGTTATATATCGGATTAGATCAGAAAAGTTTAATCAATCCTATAGCATAAAAGCAAGGATACCAATTTGATATTGGAGCTAAGATTATAAACAACAACAATAATAAATTATCTCTAAATTAATTATATATTTTGGAGATATATTAGATTACTTTCCAAAGACTAAAGACACATACAATTTATGTACTAAGCTACATATCCATGCAATCACCATGTACTACTACTACTATATAGTAAAAATGTTAGGTTAAAATTACCATGTTACTCTCCCTTCTAAGTTTTCTTTTCCTTCTTTAATAAAGAGAAAATAAAATAAAGAAACCTTTAATTTTATTAAACTTAAATATATATTTATCATATTCTTATAAGTAAATTTTATCTTAACTTACCTTAGATATGAGATTAAATTGGGATAAGATGTAAAATTATTCTAATATCAAGCAAGAAAATATAATACTGTTGACTTATTTTTATTATTGGAAACCAACAAAAAAAAAAAATCATGGTGACTCAATGAGGAAGTAAAAACCTCAAACAGAGCATGATGAATGATGCCATATGTGTTTGCTTTCACCACAAAGCTTTCCCAATCCTACTGTTGTGGAGGTCTCTCCCTTCCATCATTGTTCTATCCATCAAGAAGACAATTGCATTCAAGATGATGGGACAGGCAACCTGGACTTGTTCATAAAGTTGTTGTGTCTTGTGTGGAGGACATCACATGGCTCCTATTTATTCTGTGGGACACCAAATTTTGATGATATCTACTTGAATCTTTTCCATGGAAGTTATTGAAATCAATGATGCATGAAAAGTAGCAAGACATGGATTTAGTATCTCACTGTCCTTCTCACCTATAGAGGACAAACATTAAATTTGGAGGAGTTGGATGATTTAATTCATGAGGTGGATCAATGGCTTCTGGCAATTCTAGGGTGGTCTCAATTGACATAAAAACATGTTAGCCTCTTCATTAGGAAACAATTGAAGATAATCCATGATATTAAATTATTAATATTTATTTTATCAATATAAGATTATAAAATTTTATTTATTTTGGTCGATAGATTATTTTATTATTTTATCTCTGAATATCTAAAAAAATTATTATTGAATCTAGATTCGTCGTAACATATCAACTTAAATCCCAAGTGATGTAATCTAGATTTTTCGATTGGCTTCAAAATGATTAGTATTTTTTTATTAATAATTTTTTATTAAATTATTAATATTTATTTTCTCATTATAAGATTATAAAATTTTATTTATGTTGGTTGATAGATTATTTTATTATTTTATCTCTCAATATCATAAAAAAATAATTTTATTATTGAATCTAGATTCGTCGTAACGCATCGTAATCTAGATTTTTCGATTGGCTTCAAAATGATTAGTATTTTTTATTAGTAAAATATATTCAAATTTACAAATCAATTGGGTGGTAAAAAGTTGTAGTTCTGAGTTGATAAAGAAGCTATTAGTATTGAATAACTCAATTAATAACCCAATTAGTGGTAAAGAGGTTATTAGACCATTAGGGTTGAATCAAATTTTCCTCACACAAATGTTGACATAATTACTTGTGGAACAATTACATGTTCTTTTTTGCTTGCATAATGTCACTCTTAACTAAAGTATGTAACAAGAAAATATTAATTATAATTTAGTGTCCTCCTTTTGTCGAATTAAATGGATTTCATGAAACGAAAATTACAAAACCAATTTAACATTGTTATATTTAGAATGTTTTTCCAACTACATAGTAATTCATCTCATATATATATTTTTTAAGGCATTGGATATCTTAGTTAGTAAAGAATTTAACAGATAATAAACTTAATCCCATATAATAATAATAATAATAATAATAATAATAATAATAATAATAATAATAATAATAATAATAGGTTATGCTCAGCCTCTAAGCCCAAATGGCCCGGCCCAACTAAACCAAACCCAGCTTAAACCATGCATTGGCCGAACAGCTCTGCCTCCAAATTAGGGTTTCGCTCGCCATGAAGCCCCCGATTGCGGAACTCTTCCGCCGCAACCCTCTTGTATTGCTTTTCCATCAATCACTCCGCGCGACCAACTACTACTTCTTGGTACCCCAAAGATCCGATCTTTCCCAGACCCTAACCCTAGCGATGGGGAGCGAGGGGCCTTCGAGGCGGCCGTTTTGCCTACATTGCGACAAGCCCGCCCGCACCTGCCTCTGTTCTCGGTTTCAGTCGCCGCCGCTCGACAACTCGATCGGCGTCACGATCCTTCAGCACAGCTTGGAGAAGAAGCACCCGCTCAATTCGACGCGAGTCGCTAAACTGGGGCTCAGGAACCTGGATGTTGTCCCCGTTACTGATGTTAATTTTCATGCTCAGCTCTTTGTTCGCCCTCTTGAACGCGGTCTGGACTGCCGGGAGGAGCCGGAAGCAGAGGAAAGTTCGGATTTTTCAGTTGCCCCTATGAGTGATTTAGGTCAAGGAGTTGCATATCATGACACCAATGTTAACTGCGGTTGCAGTGCTGCTCATTCAAGTAACCTTCATAATCCATCAAAAATACCCGATGCGTATCCTCCTCTTACGTTCCATAAGCAGAATTCATTTTCCTCGTTGTCCGGGTCTGAAAGACTCGATTTTGATCGTCATGGAGACTATCCAATAGATGCAGATGATGTGGTCACAATAACATCGGCTAAATGTACAGTAACATGCTCTGGTAGTGATATAAAAATGATAGTTGAGCGTTCTGCCAAACCCAAGATCGATTGGATTTTACAGACTCCGATTGGGAGAGCAGCGATTTCAAATGGGTTTGTGGTTAAGAAGATGCAGAGGAAGGAACTGCAACCCACCAAAGAATTTCAAGATTTTATAGAATTTGAGATCCTGGTGCCCCAAGGAACGGCACTTCTTTTTCCTAGTGATAAAGCTATCTGTACGAAAGCTGTGGAATTTGAGGTGAAGCATTTGGTGGTTTTAGATGGTACATGGCCAAAGGCAAAGAGGATTTACCATGAGAATCCCTGGTTACAGCTTTTACCTCATCTGAAGCTGGATCTAGGAGAGGATAGCTTATATGGTGAGGTGAGGCATCAACCTAAGGCAGGTTGCTTATCTACCATCGAGAGCATTGTTTGTGCCCTGAAGGAATTGGGGGGTGACATGGAGGGGTTGGACAATCTTTTGGATGTTTTTGGGTCCATGATCGGGGACCAAAGGTTCTATAAGGATGAAAAGTTCCGAAAGATGTGTCTTAAATAAATGTATATGATGGTTGCACTTGGTTCTTTTATTTTTTATTGGAACTGAGGAAAAAGTGGAAGAAATGGAAGGTTGAATGATCTTTTGGATTTTTTGGTGATGTATCAAGAGGTGCTTGTACTCTAGGATCAAGTACTTGTCAAAAAAGGACCACTGACTAAGAGAGATCACTTGGTTTGGATTATGTTATTCTTTGATTGTTCAATTGATTTTTGAATATTTGAAGGTGTACCATTAGAGAGATCTTTTAATAGATACAAATATTGATGTATGCTGATCCTTCTTGCTTTGCTGTTTCAAGTAATTGGCTGGTTCAGTTCCGGCTCCAAGCCACACCTATTGTAGCTTAATAAACTAAATGCAATCACTTCTTTTTCCTCTTAGCATCTAACTAACCATGCCACAAGTTCAATGTTAACTTGGCACCATCTAAACTCATGCTATGTGTACTGTTGACCTCTAAATATTTAATTGGTGTCTTTTTTCCTCCTGCACAGTATTGCTTCTGAAGAGCAGCTACATCCGGTACTCTTCTTTTAGGTAATTGAGATAATTGACTATGGGGAGCTTGAAATTCACTAAGATTGGTGTGTATGTATGTGTTCTGGTTGGCAACCGTTTTAGGTTATGCTGTAGGATAACATTTTGTTTATGCTTTAACTGGTAATCAGGCAAGTTTAAACCACTATTTCAAATGCCAACTTTTTGTTTCCCCTCTAGAGCTATGATGTCCTAAATTCATTCATTCATGGTGCTGATGTTACTAATTAAATGATGGCTTCTTTTGATATATATTTTCTCTATCATTTGGAACACAATACAAGTATTTCTCGGGCAGGTCTCAGTCTTAAACACTGTGATGTGAGGATTTGTGCTGTATGAGATTTAAGGCCAGCAAAATATAGGAATAGAAAATTTTGCACATTCTCATGGCTTGGATGATGGTAATGTACCTAATGAATTTGGACATGTGTTACTTGTCTTTCATTCTTTCTTTTTCCAGTTTAGGCAGGGGAAATTCTTCTGTTTATGGGGATATTGTGATGTTTATGCAGTCATCCATTCATCATATGAAGGCCTGAACAAAGCCTAGGTATGACTTGGTGGTTCCTCTGAACACAAACCCTGACTTGTTAAGCCTAAGTTTGAATGCCATTCAGGCATACATTTCATTCAGTTGTAGCCAACAATCAAGTTGCAATTTCAGATTCTCTGTGGACAGAGCTGATATAGTCTGATGAAATTGTCATATCACTATTGTTTGACCTCCATGTTGACAACTCCTATGCCATTCGATTAATAATTCTTGTGATCATGTCTCTCCTATATTAAAGGCTACTAGTTTATTTTATTGAATTTCTACTTTTAAGCTTTAATTTCCTTATGTATGATATTGTTCTAGATGTTCTGAAAGTTGATGTGCCCAAGCAGAGTATTACTTGATGTGAAAGTGAATAACCAATATGTAGGCAGTTTTGCTCATCTTGGTTGATCATACTGCTACCTACTGAATTTCCATTGCTTGATGCTCACATATGGACAAGAAACATTTTTTCTAGAAAATTCTCCAGAGAATTTCTTCAACTTAGAAAAAGAGTGTTGTGTGCTCAGGTTCTGTTATCAATCACACTGGTGAAGGTGACATCCTCTGGTTCTCTGTAATTTGGATCCATTGACATGTGATTTGGGATCCATGTTTTTCTAGAACTTTGGATTCATCAATATCAGACCTCCAACAATATGTTGCAAGTTTTTTTTGTTGATTCTGTGGTTCTCACTGTTGTTACATGTGAATGTGTTTTGCACATCTCTGTACCTATCATTGGCCACCAGTGCTTTGTGATATATGTGGCTCCTACTTAGATATACATTTGTACCCTTTATGTACACTACTAGTTTTCATTGGGGTAATCTGGTTTAGATTGGAAAACAAAGTCAACTATTATTTTCCTTTGACCAAGGTTTTGCAGTTGGTCTGAGGCCAAGAGAAGTGATTGCAGACTTGACTAAATCATGTTCTACACATGATGTATGTACTGCATTTGGACTTGTGTGAAAAGTTCCATTTGAATACATTGGGATGTGTCTATCTATACACCATGTAAGGTTTGTCTTTACAAGGATTTACTTAGTGTAAATGAGTCAATGTATTTGTGATTCCTTTAATTAATTACCATCATTTCTGTTTGCTTGCTTTCCAGAGAGAGAAGCTAAAATATGAATTGAAGCATACAAATAAAAATAATACATAGATAGCTATGAGATAAAAAAAGCTACTTGTGTCACAAATTGAACAATGCATCAATACTTGGTCAATATGTTGAGAAATATGGATCATAATATTTTTGATCGGTGCGAGATATGAGATTTGGAGACGATCAACATAAAAATATAGATCATAAATTAAAAAAATATAAAGTCAAAAAGGATGATTTAATTTAATTTATTAGAAGGGGATTAATATATGAAGGTTACTTTCCCAAACTATTTATATATAAATAATAATAATAATAATAATAATAATAATAACTAGTATTATTATTATTATTATTATTATATATATATATATATATATATCGAGGGTAATAGAGTAATATTGAACATGTTGAAGGACATCCAGGTCAAGACATTCTTTCTGCGAGACGAGCATCATCATTTGCCTTTAAAGAAGCGGGTGTTGGTTGGCAGCCTCGCCCTTTTCCCTTCCGCAGTCGATCCCACAAGAAAGGTTAGGGTTCCCAAATTATTACGGATCGATTACGGTAGAGCGCCCAAACCCAGATCTCGCTGGTCGCGTCGGGTTTAGGTGAGTTTGAGCACGAATTTTGTTGCCCTAGCTGCCATTTCCTTCTGTAAATGAAGGTGATGTTGGTTTCTCGAGCTCGAATCTAGTCGAGATTTGGTCTTTCTTGGTTGGAATGCGTCGGGTTGAGGCGACTTTGAGCGCGGATTTTGTTTGTTTAGCTGTCAGTTCCTTCCGTATCTCGGTATGATGTTGGGTTTCTGGGGCTTGGATGGAGTCGAGATTTGGTCTTTCTTGGATGGAATGCGTCGGGTTGAGGCGACTTTGAGCACGGATTTTGTTTCTTTAGCTGTCATTTCCTTCCGTAACTCGTTATGATGTTGGGTTTTTGGGGCTTGGATTGAGTTGAGATTTGGTCTTTCTTGGTTGGAATGCGTCGGGTTGAGGCGACTTTGAGCACGGATTTTGTTTCGTTAGCTGCCATTTCCTTCCGTAACTCGTTATGATGTTGGGTCTCTGGAGCTTGGATTTGGTCTTTCTTGATTGAATGCGTCGGGTTGAGGCGACTTTGAGCATGGATTTTGTTTCTTTAGCTGCTATTTCCTTCCGTAACTCGTTATGATGTTGGGTTTCTCGAGCTTGAATTTGGTCGAGATTTTGTGTTTCTTGGTTGGAATTCGTCTGGTTGAGGCGAATTTGAGCACGGATTTTGTTGCTTTGTATGTCATTTCCTCCGGTAACTCGTTATGATGTTGGATTTTCGAGCTTCGATTTGGTCGGTCCTTCTTGGTTGGGATGCGTGAGGTTGAGGTGAGTTCGAGAACGAATTTTGTTTCTCTTCCTGCCATTTCCTTATGTAACTCGTATGATGTTGGATTTCTTGATCTCGAATTCGGTCGAAGATTTAGTCTTTCTTGGTTGGAATTTTCTCCCGTCTCTTGCCAAATCCTTTCTTTGCAGTCGAGATAAATCATTGTGGATGGGGGCCTTCTGTTTCTTCTTCTTTGTTTCTTGTTTTCGAGTTTTGCTGTTGAGGAAGTTAGTATGTCGGTGATTACACATGCACTTCTTGGTGAAGTCTTTCTGATCTAAATATCATTGTCCTCTTGCCTAATCAAAAAGTCGGCCATTTTGTCTATGTTTCTGCATTGAAAAAATATCCCTTTATCTGTGAATTATTCATTAATCTTTTGGGTGCTCAAGCTAAAGCAGTGTGTAGAAGGCTCTGGGTGGTTAAAAGTCAGATCTTGTTAATAATAGGTTATGTTTAAGCTCAAAAGTTCCTCTAATCTTTTGTGAGTAGTTTTTTCAGTGCTTAGATCTATGGGCTGAAAATAACTTTGAGCTTTCCGTAAAATTTCCTTTTTTGTGGAGAATCTTGTTAAAAAATGATGGTCAATTAAGGACTAATGCTAGCATGCATAGGGGTAACAAGCTGGTTTACATAATTTAATAAAATTCCATTTCTTTATAGTTTTGAATGTATAGGAGATTAAATTACTCATCCTTTTTTAGTTTTAATTATTCTTTTTGCTGTAAACAGTTACGTTTTTGGAAAGATGGATGGCCTTTGGAAATTGGGGGATGAATTCCGAGGTCAAACAAAGATCTCAGAGGACCATCAGTGGTCTGTTATGACATCCAAACTGGCTGAGCTGACAAGGTCGAAAGTTGACCGTAGGAATAACCTGGATTATCCAAGGAACATCATTGAAGCTAAACCATATGACAAGGTTGGGTTTCAGGAAGATAACAAATTTGAGAATCTCAATCTTGGTCTTATGAACCTGGATGTCAAGATGAATGATGCTTCGGTCAAGAGTCTCTTCCATGGTGCTTTTAGCATGAGCAATGCTTATCAGAAAATCAACTCTAATGATGTCAACAGTTTCAAGTTGGGCACTGCAATCAACAAGTATGCTAAGAACTCTAGCAACAAAGATGTCAACAATTACAATAAGAGTGATGGAAACAGCAATAACAATAACAACAGCAGCAACGGTAATAACAATAATAACAACAACAATGTTGTTGACAAGAGGTTTAAGACATTGCCGTCAACTGAGATGCTCCCAAGAAATGAGATTCTTGGTGGTTATATATTTGTTTGTAACAATGACACCATGCAGGAAGATCTCAAGCGACAACTATTTGGTATGATCTTTGTACATAACTATATATAAATTTTGTTTTTTATTGTTATTTGATATGAGGAACAGTTTTCATGATAATGTATCCACCTGACAATCTGGCATACGGCTCAACTGATTTTTTTTTGCATGAATGATTTATGGAAAATTGGCTATTTTGTGTAACCAATTCTCAGTGTAACGTCCAACTGGGATGGAGTTTTTGGTTGAAGTTATAATTTTGATGGAGGGCCAGAGTAATCATGTGATTCTATATTAGCCATTGAGAACCACTAAATCCAAATATGTTGTCCAACTTCCTATTTTTGAGAGTCAGGATGTTGCATGATCAAGGATGCTGATGTTCTACTCTGGTTTTACGTCCAACTGGGATGGAGTTTTTGGTTGAAGTTATAATTTTGATGGAGGGCCATAGTAATCATGTGATTCTATATTAGCCATTGAGAACCACTAAATCCAAATATGTTGCTCAAGTAAGGATCACCTGATGGGATAGCTAAAATTCTGTACAAAGAGCACTTCCAGCTGATATTAAATGATTACGTAGGTGAAAATTAAGCATGTGCTTAACTTAGATAATCATTTATTCTTACTAAGAGAGGGAATCAACAACCTGCTTGTTTTCCCTTTCTTTGTTTGTTGATATGCTTTAATTAAAAACATGTTGTACTTTGTATTACTTCTCTCGTGCTCCTCATTGTCTTTCTCACATGCGTCTTTGTTTCGTTTTCGATTTGGTCTCTAAAATTTTATTGTATGTTGCTCTATTAATTATTGATATCTTCGATAAATTTAGTTTTAGTTTAATACCATCAGTTATAAGTGGATAAAATTTTTTTATGGAAGATTAGTATATACCATTATGCTAAATGATTACTCTGGCCTGCTTTGGTTAGTATATATATTTGGTGTTAGAGTAACCATTATGCCAAAACATAAATATTATATATATATATATATATATATATATATCCTGCTTTTTGGTTAGTATTTTGCAGATTAGTATGCTGATATTCTGGTCTGGTCTGGTCTAGACTCTAGTCTTTACTTTTTGTGCATTTCCTTATGAACAAAGTTTCGTGGTTCGGTTAGTAGGCTTTTGGCTCACTTTTATTATGACAACGGTTAGACTGGTGACATAATAGGCGATCTTGCTCTTCTTGTTTTAATTATCAGATATATATATATATATATATATAGAGTATTAGGATATTTTTTAGCTCGAGGTTAAAGGATTATAAATCTAATGGTGTAGTTGGATAGTTGGACAAGGAGTGTGTTCACCTAACATAAAGGACCGCTTGATAATTTGAGGACATGCTTAGCAATAGAAGGTTGGTTATTTTCACTGGAAGAGAGCCTTATACCTCATTTAATCTTTTCTCCCTTTTATATTTTTTATTTATCATTCATCTTTCTTCTTTAACTCAGTGATTTAAAAAGCGTTAGGCGCTAAAAGGCACCAAGGTCCAAAAACGCCTGAGGCGTTAGGTGCTCGCCCGAGCGAAACGAGACACTAAAATATAAAAATATATAATATAATTAATAAATATAATTATTTAAATAAAAATATGTTATTAAATTAAGAAAATCTAAAGTATAAAATCACAATGTCACATTAATAAACAGTCTTAAAATTTAAAACAATAAAATTTTACATCAAAGTCATTCATTATAATTAATATTATCGTCATTTTCATACGAATCATCTTCATTGAATTCGTCCTCTTCCTTTTGTTTTTTCTCTTCATCAAAATATGTTTCATTCTCTATGCCTTCAATAATAGCAGGAGTCGAGCTTGATGTTTTTACACTCATTTTTTTCTTTGTCATCTATCTTGTATATGTTTGTAATTTTCCAATACCTGAAGCTCTTGTCACATCTCCCTATGTCAATCTATCATCTTCAAATACAAGCTCGTCTATAGCATCTTGCAAGTTAGCACCTATTTTTCTCATCAACCACTCATTTGAATCATCAATATCTTGTAATAAGATCGAATCAATTCTATTTTGCAAATAATTACGAGCCTTCAAAGCTTGATTATACTTTATGTAAATAAGATCGTGCAATCGTTGATGTCCCAACCGATTTCTTTTTTTTGAGTAAATTTGTTATGTCATATAATTTAAAAATATATTAATATATTTATCTAAATGAATAAATTAATTGAAACGAAAATATTTTTTGATCCTTACATGCTCAAAGACACTCCGATTTCGCTCACAACTCGAAGCACTACATGTCAAACTAAATATTTTGATAGTAAATTGCTGTAAGTTCGAGGTGGAATTTTCAAAAAGACTCCACCATTCAGTTGCAAAATTTATGTTATTATTAACAATAACATAGTAACATATTATATATGAAATTAATTATATCAAATTATTAATACCTGAAGACGTAATTGTCCTGAATTGAACTGTCATCGGAATTCCAAAAAGACCTTCGGTATTTTTATATAGAGATAATTCATGAATAATCTTATTTTGCACCTTAAGGCTTAGAACTAATCTTGCAACGCATTGATATAACTCATTCAAAACTTCTGTATCAAACCCAATAGATTTAATCTTATAAAAGAATTCAATGTTCAAATAATATCCTATTGCATGTAAGGGACGATGAAGTTGATAATTCCATCTTTCGTCAATGATTGTAAAAATTTTCTCATATTTTTTTTATTTTCATTGAAAGACCTTTTAATTGCCTCATTTATTTTATCCATAACCTCATAAATATATCCCATTGCAAGTTTATTTTTATTATCCATCAATCGAAAGACTCGAACAAGAGGGCTCATGACCTTTAATATATCAGTGATTTAAAAAGCGCTAGGCGCCAAGGTCCAAAAACGCCCGAGGCGCTAGGCGCTCGCCCGAGCGAAGCGAGGCGCTAAAATATTAAAATATATAATATAATTAAAAAAAATATAATTATTTAAAATTTTAAATAAAAATATGCTATTAAATTAAGAAAATCTAAGATACAAAATCACAATGTCACATTAACAAAAAGTTTCAAAATTCAAAACATTAAAATTTTACATCAAAGTCATTCATCATAATCAACATTATCGTCATTTTCACACAAATCATCTTCATTGAATTCGTCTTCTTCCTCTTGTTCTTCGATTCCTTCCTCTTCATCAAGATATGTTTCATTCTCTATGTCTTCAACAATAGCAGGAGCCGAGCTTGATGCTTTTGCATTTATTTTTCTCTTTGACATCTGTCTTGTATATGTTTGTAATTCTCCAGCACCTGAAGCTCTTGCCACGTCTCCCCACGTCAATCTATCATCTTCAAATACAAGCTCGTCTTCAGCATCTTGCAAGTTAGCACCCATTTCTCCTACTAACCACTCATTTGAATCATCAATATCTTGCAATGAGATTGAATCAAATCTATTTTTCAAATCATGACGAGTCTTCAAAGCTTGATTATACTTTATGTAAACAAGATCGTGCAATCGTTGATGTTCTAACCGATTTCTTCTCTTCGAGTAAATCTGTCATGTCATATAATTTAAAAATATATTAATACATATATCTAAATAAATAAATTAATTAAAATAAAAATATTTAGTAATACTTACATGCTCAAAGACACTCCAGTTTCGCTCACAACCCGAAGCACTACATGTCAAACTAAGTACTTTGACAGCAAATTTCTGTAAGTTCGGGGTGGAATTTCCAAATAGACTCCACCATTCAGCTGCAAAATTTATGTTATTATTAGCAATAACATAGTAACATAATATATATAAAATTAATTATATCAAATTATTAATACCTGGAGAGGTAGTTGTCCTGGATCGAACAGCAATTGGAATTCCAAAAAGACCTTCAGCATTTTTATATAAAGATAATTCATGAATAATCTTATCTTGAACCTCAATGCTGGGAACTAATCTTGCAACACACTGATATAACCCACCCAAAACTTCTGCATCAAATCCAACAGATTTAATCTTATAAAAGAATTCAGGGTTCAAATAATATCCTGCTGCATGTAAGGGACGATGAAGTTGACAATTCCATCTTTCGTCAATGATTGTAAAAATTTTCTCATATTTTTCTTCATTTTCATTAAAGGATCTTTTAATCGTCTCCTTTGCTCTATCTATAGCCTCATAAATATATCCCATTGCAGGCTTATTTTCATTATCCACCAACCGAAGAACTCGAACAAGAGGGCCCATTACCTTTAATATATAAACTACATGATTCCAAAAGGATGACATTAAGATGATATCAGCAGCCCTCTTGCCTTTTGCTTCTTTTGCCCATTTGCTTGTCACCCATTTCTCAGAGGTAAACATATTTCTCAGAGTATGTTTTTGACGATGCACGCTCTGTAATGTCAAGAATGAAGTAGCAAATCGGGTAACATCATGTCTCACTAATTCTTTATTCCTTGTAAATTCTCTCATCATATTCAAAGCTTCAATGTGATTATAAAGAAATCCAACAACAAAAATTGCCCTTTCTAAGGTTTTCTTGATTTCTAAAATCTTTCCAATATCTTTCAACATTAAATCAATACAATGTGCTGCACATGGAGTCCTATACAAGTGTTGTCTTTTTGATTCAAGCAATTTACCTGAGACAAAGGATAACAAAAATGATAAGACTTAAGAGTTTAACATACTTAATTGAAGATAAAATAATTAACAAAGTCAAAAGATGAATATTACCAGCTAAAACATAGTTGCCTCCATTGTCGGTTATGATTTGAACGATATTTTGTTCTCCAATTTCTTCCACGAAGTTGTCAAGTGAATCATATATCTTGTCTCCAGATTTTACAAAAGATGAAGCATCTATTGACTTCACAAACATAGTCCCTAAAGAGCAATTAACCATAAAATTAATTATACTCCTGCGTCTCCTGTCAGTCCAAACATCTGACATAATAGAGCAACCATGTGTTGCCCATGATTCTTTATGACCCTTTAGTAAGTCATTTGTATAATTCAACTCGTTTTGCAGCAATGGAACTCGCATCTCATAATAACTTGGAGGTTTTAATCATGCACCATATCTTCCAATAACTTCAATCATATCCTTAAAACTGTCTAAACGAGTTGTACTAAGGGGAAGACCAGCCTGATAGAAGAAGCGAGCAATGTGCTGAATTGTTCTTCCTCTTATTTCTTTATCACAAGCATCACTTATATTTGTTTGTCTCAATTTTGAGCCTTCTACTTGCCCTTGTTGTTTCTGGGATCCTTGAAGCATATATAGATCTATCGGTCCTTTTCTACCTTTCTTAGTACTCATAATTTCTTTTCCCTTTTTGTCGTATACTCTTTTTTCACTTGGGTTAATACTCGTAGAATAATCTTCTTCATCTCTGATATGTTCAACATTGTCTTCTGGTAAATTCCCATAAGATTCATTCTTTTGTGTCTTCTTTTCATTCATATAATTCAGCAACTCTTTTTTTACCTCAGGTGGACATTTTTTGCAAGCTGCTGCATTCTTGAAATTTCCTACTAGATGTTGTTTTGCACGAAAAATACCACCTCTGGTAGTCTTATCGCAGAATATGCAAGTCACTGCATTAGGATCTTTCGGATCCTTCAAATAATTATACTTCCATGCAGGATCTTTTTTTGATACCATTGGAGACTTTATTGAGTTGCTTTCTGCACTTGCCATTTATGTTGAAACCTAACAATAATTTCAAATAAATAAAAATTAATAACATTAAAATCAAAATAATATATAATTAATCTATTAACAAAAAATTAATCATTTCAAAATTCAAATAAACTTAATATTAAGAGTATACTAAGCCTGATGGAGAAACGAGGAAGCAGCAGCGGCGAGCGGCGGCAGCGGCGGCGAGCGGCGGCAGCGGCAGCAGCGGCGGCGAGCGACGGCAGCAGCAGCGGCGAGCTGCAGCGGGAAAGGGAGCGGAAGGCGCGAGCAGCGGGAGGCCTCGAGGGAGGCGAGAGCAGCGGGAAGGCTCGCGGGAGGGCTCGCAGGAGGCGAGAGGGCTCGCGGGAGGCGCGAGCAGCGGGAGGGCTCGCGGGAGGCGTGAGCAGCGGGAAGGCTTGCAGGAGGCGTGAGCAGCGACAGCGGCGAGCAGCGGGAGCAGCGGCAGCGAGCAACGAGATCGCGATCGGGATCGGGATCGAGAGCGGCAGCGGCAGCAGGTTAGTGTTGGGTTAGGGTTAGGGTTAGGGTTGGGGTTATATCGGTTTAGTTGGTTCGATTGAACCAACTAACAACCGAACCAGGACCGAACCAGACCTAAAATTCTGGTTCGGTCGCCTTGGTTTACCCAGGCGCTCGCCCGAAGCGCCCAGCGCCTGGGCTCGGGCGAGCGCCCAGGCGGCGCCTGTTTGAAGCGCGCCGCCTGGGTCATTAGCGAGACGCTCGGGCCTCGCCTCGCCTCGCCCGAGCGCCTAGGCGAGCGCCCGAGCGCCTTTTGCAATCACTGTAATATATAAACTATATGATTCCAAAAGGATGACATTAAGATGATATCAGTAGCCCTCTTGCCTTTTGTTTCTTTTGCCCATTTGTTTGTCACCCATTTCTCAGAGATAAACATGTTTCTCATATTATGTTTTTGACGATACACTCTGTAATGTCAAGAATGACGTAGCAAATCGGGTGACACCATATCTCACTAATTCTTTGTTGCTTGTGAATTCTCTCATCATATCCAAAGCTCCAATATGATTATAAAAAAATTCAATAACAAAAATTATCTTTTCTAAGGTTTTCTTGATGTCTGAGATTTTTCAAATATCTTCCAACATTAAATCAAAATAATGTGCCGCACATGGAGTCCAATATAAGTGTTGTCTTTTTGTTTCAAGTAATTTACCTGAGATAAAGGATAACAAAAATGATAAGACTTAAGAGTTTAACACATTTAATTGAAGATAAAATAATTTAAAAAAAATCAAAAAAAGAATAGTACCAGTTAATACATAGTTGCTTCCATTGTTGGTTATGATTTGAACGACATTTTGTTCTTCAATTTTTTCCACGAACTTATCAAGTAAATCATATATCTTGTCTCCAGATTTTACAAAAGATGAAGCATCTATTGATTTCACAAACATAGTCTCTAAAGAACAATTAACCATAAAATTAATTATACTCATGCGTCTCCTGTCAGTCCAAGCATCTAACATGATAGAGCAACCATGTGTTGCCCATGATTCTTTATGACTTTTTAGTAAGTTATTTGTATAATTCGATTCTTTTGCAACAATGAAACTCACATCTCATAGTAACTTGGAGGTTTCGGTCGCTTGGTTTTAACCCGGGCGCTCGCCCGAGAGCTCAGGCGATGCCTCTTTGAAGTGCGTTGCCTGGAAATGAAGCGAGGTGCTCGGGCCTCGCCTCGTCTCGCCCGAGCGCCTATTGAAATCGCTGTTTTAACTCATCATTTTATTGTCCCAACCATTCATGTACAACATTTCTATCTTTCATAAGTTACATACGAAATTGATGGAGTCTATGCATTCTCCTAAGCTTTCATAGTCAGTCTTGATAAAACACTTCTTGATAAGTAGTAGTCAATAGAAGTTACATGACTATATTTTCAATAATTTGCTTTCAAAGGGTTTAATTCCAGTAAAAAATCTCATATCTGTTGAAGGCTTTTAAGCGTTATGGTTATTTCTACATGTACTTAGAGAACCTTCATATGTTGGTGAGTTGGTAGTTTTGGAAGTGCTTACCATCTGTTATGTTGCTTCCACTGTCATGAATATTATTGTATGCTGGATGCTGAGAGAATGTTCCTTTTTTATGCTTGTTATTCGTGTTTAGCTCTTTTCATGTCAGCATTTTGTATGATTAGTATATTATCTATCAATTAATTGTCATGGAAGTTGCTAAACTTATGTAGCTGCTTACAATCTCATCTGCAGGTTTGCCTCCCAGGTATCGTGATTCTGTCCGTGCCATTACTCCAGGTTTACCCCTCTTCCTGTACAACTACACAACTCATCAGCTGCATGGGATATTTGAGGTTTGCATATTTCTCAAATTACTTGATTCCATACTGTAAATTGAGAATGTATGTTTGCTTTTCTTTTTCTTTAAGACCTATCCATTTCCAAAATCAGCATGTTAAATTCCAATGGTTGATATTGATGTATGAACTTACAACATGTAGGTTTTAGTAGAGAATTATTAGTTAACATTTGTGTGAGATTCATGTTGTAGGATTTATAAATCCTGATTCCTTGATACAACATCGGCAACCTGCTGTCAGATGCTTGGACTTGATAACATGGTTTGAAATGCTATGTAAATCTTCCACTACATTTCTGTTTAAATGAGTTGATATGGATATTTTTCCAGTTCAAAACTAGTTCATGTTTTTGAGTTATTAAGACCTGCCCACATACTAATGCCATTTATTTAAAGAGCATTTTGAGGTTGAGTTGAATGTATTTTACTAGATATAAGTGTGATCATATCATGTATGCTTGCACCTTATGCTGTGCCTACAATGTTGAAATTCATGTGATCTTGTTGTTTCTTTTGTTCCTCTTATCTAACTACTTTTTCTTAGGCTGCTAGCTTTGGTGGTTCTAACATTGACCCAACAGCCTGGGAAGATAAGAAGTGCAAAGGCGAGTCCAGGTTTCCTGCACAGGTTATAAAATTGGGGTTTGAACTTACATCATTAGAGCTCCATCACTCCTTCCTAATTTTTTCTTTATATTTGGTGAAAAATATTAGGTGAGGATCCGTGTTAGAAAGCTTTGTAAGCCTCTTGAAGAAGATGCATTTAGGCCAGTTTTGCATCATTATGATGGTCCAAAATTTCGTCTTGAACTCTCCATATCAGAGGTATATTTGCTTCATCTTTTCTTTGTGGCTCTTTATACATTATGCTTCCGACCTTAAATTTTGTCGACGTAGAAAAGAAGATTTTTACTTGTTCACATAAGATGCCCCCTCTGTTTGTCTTTCAAGTATATTCTTGCTAGCAGGGCTAGCGAGTGTTGTGGGAAAACAGATTTCAAACAAGGGTTTAGTTGGGACCCTGGCTCACAGAAACTCCCATATTAACAATTTGTTGAAGTTCACAACTCATTATATGCGAATAGGGATACGTTGGGACCCTGGCTCGTAGAAACTCGCATGTAAACAGTTTGTTGAAGTTTACAACTCATTAAACAAAATCAAAACAGAGATTTCCACAATTGATTTATTCACAGACATAATGTGCATAGGAACGTATAGAGTACAAAACGCTCGATTAGTTCATCGAACACAATTTGCACAGGAATGTATAGAGAGATTACATAGTGACCCACCCATTCTGTTTTCTTTGCTTCTGTGCTCTTGGGGTACCATTTGCACTTGCATAGTTGAAATTGTTCTATATATGTTTGAGCTGAATCTAACAGTCAAAAGGATAAATTACTCATGGAAAGATGATGTTGAAGAAGGTTCATTTCCTGTTCTTGTGATGTTCTTTCTTGTGCAGCATTGCATTATGTTATGTGATCACTGATGATGTTGTTTTTCTGCTTCACATATGTGCTCATCAGACTTTGCAGCTGCTAGACTTGTGCGAGAAAGAGGGCATGTGAGGGCTCTAATAAAATAGATGTGGCACGTAAAACATTTGCGTGCGTTTTGAAGGCTCTGGACAATCTACTACCCACCCTAAGGTTGCTCGCCCGCGCCCACAAGAAGGATGTTGGTGTTTTGTGGGTGGCCCTCGTTTTGGCTATATCCCAGAGTTGAGGATCAAGAAATGTATTCCACCCCTATCATAATGCCCCCTTTTGTGGGACAAAACAATGGTTTCGAGTCTCTCGTGTGGTCAAACGTGATTAGCTGTCGTGTGAATTGTCCTGTGTTCCAGATGTATGCTCTTTGTAACACTAAAATAATAGCGGCGCATATGTCGTCAGTTTTCGTTCCTGAATGATGGGGGTGCCAATTTACCGTTTGAAAGTTTTGGGGTTGCCAACCAATTTAATTGACCCAAATCTTGTTCTTTCAGAAAGAGAACTTAGAGCTAACGTTTTAAATCGACGTCATCAAAATCTGTAGATCGCACTACAATATCGATATATCATATCTCTGAGAGCAGCATTTCTGATTGAATGCCACCGTTTAGTTAGTTCTAAATCACAATTTATTTCAGATACAAAAACAACATTCACGAGCTCATATGACATCCAAACGAGAGCAAAGTACCAATCGGACGGGCCAAGCAACACTAAAAGCGTGCAAAATTATATTATGCTCATAAAACACTGAAGCATCCAAACGAAAGCAAAACGTTCATCATAAAACAATTAGATTTGGCAAAACTAAGAGAGTGAAAACAGTTGAACACAAGCGTGCATAATAGCAACACAATCTCAACCCAAACACATAATAGCGTGCAAAAGTGCAGTTCCTAAGGGGTTCACATACATGTAACCAAAGAGAAACCAAGAGCGAGCCTATTGGTATATTATGACATCCAGGTGAAGGCTGCCCCCTTTCCAACAGATGAACAACAACCAAAGCATTATTATATGCTCCCAGCAACTATTGGTATTTGTATATAGTAGCATTCACCACACCTCGTCGGGAGTGCAAAATTACTGCAATGACATACAACATTTTAAGTACAACTTCCAACCTCAACTATTTTACGAGAAATATTAACCATATTGTCCAAATTAAAATACACATCACCAACAAGCCTTACCTGAGGTGGAGGTTGTGCCTGCTGCTGCGGCTGCTGATAGTTCCCATATCCTGGATATGTTGCATATGCATACATATTAGGATCCTGTGGCGGAGCATATCCATAGGTATCATAACTTTGGGTGTAACCATAGTAGCTACCATTCCACTGGTTGGGATCTTGTTGTGGCTGATTAAAAACACATAAAAAAAGGATATGTTGATGATTCCCTGGCCATAAAAGAACAGAAGAAACAAGCTCTGGCTAGGAAGGTGAACGACATATTAAACCTGTTTGTTTGCAGGACTGCGACCCCATGAAAGCCGGATGCTTTGACCACCCAACAAGGTCCCATTTAACATCCTTAAAGCCTCCTCAGCACTGGCCCTGAGAAAAATCATTATAAAAAGATGTGTAAAAGAAAATTCATCAAAACTCACTGTACTCTACCCATTTGATTGAGTAATTTTCAAACATAAGCTAACCTGTTAGCGAACTGAACAAATCCACAACGCTTGCCTACAGGTATCTTTACATAGACTATTTCCCCATATGCGCTAAACACTTGGCGCAAATGATCATCCGTAATATTTGGATCCAGTCCACCCACAAATATCTGGAAGCCAGATTCTATATTTCAGAAACATATTTTTACACTGCTCACAAGTAGGAAGCTAAACCAAGTACCCACCGTTGTATTATTTGGATCAGACTCAGACTCGTCACCCTGTCCAGTCTGAAAGGAAGCTGCAAACAAACAACCCAGGTAACATTATCAAATTGATATCAGTCGTAGAGCCCTCTATTGATAAAGAATGAATATTCATATAAAAAATATTAAAGAAAAATAAAATATATTCCAAAAGCTTTATTTTTGCAACTTACAAATTTACATATTTGCAAAAGTAGCCTAAGCAATGGTCAGACTAATAAGCATACCTTTTGCAACTTATTATAATATGTAGAAAGGTCTTAATAGAACAGAATAAAGGTGCTGAGACTGTTGTAAATTACCCACAAGTAAAATGTTTACAATGCCATGCTGAAGATAATAGTTATCAGAAAACATCACGTAAAAATGACCAACTACTCCGCCATAGAAAAAAATGCCGGTCTCAACCAGCATCCAGATAGATACAATGCCATGCTGAAGATCCCTCTTCTACAACATAAGGAGAGAAAACCAAGAACAAAGGATCCATAACCTCATTTTGTCAAAGACCTGGCAATCTAAAGATGGTTTCCATGGTTTATTAGTGTCCTTATTAAATATGGTAAAATCTAAAAGCAAATTAGCACCAGCAAAGAATTGGGTTAAATAAGAGGATGAAAACATAATAATCACTTTAGACATTGATTGCTGTGACAGTTCACTAGATGTGTTGTCAAATGAGTAAAACCAAGAAAATTATGCTGCATAAAAAAGAGAATAAAAGGGATTGTTTGTGATACAAAATCACAACTCCTTACGTCAAGAATGACCATGAATTGGATTGATGCCTCAATCAAAACGTACCAGTTATGTTCATATTGAATAATATAGTATAAGAAAAATATGAATCACATATTTAAGCAAAGAATAGAAGTAAAATAGCAAATATATAGAACAGTTAATGGTAGTAAATATTTCTCACTAGAAGTGGCAATTTCAGTTCCCAATAACTACTATCAACTGAAAGGCAGCTGCTCAGTAACTCTTCAATCTTTGATGGTAAGTCAAGAATCCAACTCAAATGCAGCTACTCAATAACTCTTCAAACTTCAATATATAAATTAAAACTCAACATAGCTTGAGAAAATATCAGCAATATTGAACCAAGGCCATCCATAAAGCTTAACATCAGGATCATATGACAATTCCCAAAAAAAGAAATAATGTAACAATAAAGAAACTTGTTACCCAACCCAGATAGAACAAAGGATACCACATCCAGCAATAAGATACTGACCAGAATCATATATTTCAGCACCTTGAAGAATGCAATTAATCAAAGAGAACTGCTAATAACTTCCACAACAAATTAGAATGGAAGGTGAATACCAACTAAAAAGCTGAAGACAGTGAATACATTGGTGTATGATTTTGCAGAAAGAATAAAGAATGAAACAAAAAATATTGATCTACCAGATGCTTATAGCAGCAATTCTTTAAAGTTTCCAATGAAAGTACCGAAAGAAAATTGAAAACGATGGTACTATAAATCAACCTACGGGTGCGAAATGCAAGAAGCTCAAGGAATTATACTGAAAAAAGCAAGCAAGCAAGGAATTATAAGGTAAAATGTAGCAAAGAATGCCACAAACAAGGACTAAGAACCAAATTATTATGCAATCAAAACACTGACCTAACCGGGGCCACCACTACAGGAGATATGCATCTCAGCTGAAGTCAAGTCCAAGCCCTAAATGAAGATAGCATGGCATCCTGCTTCGAGACAACATGAGTTTCTATAAGTGTTTTTCGCTAGAAACTATGTTTAAATGAGCCCAATTTCACAAAGGAAAGTGCTGGAAGGAAATGAGGTTGCACATCAATCGAAGCAATGCCGCTTATCTTCAAGAGTAAGACGGGGAAATGAAATTACTAAGGATAACATTTAGCTGATTCCTCATCTGCCACACTAAGCATTCAGCTGATCTAAATAAAAAAAATCTACATATGCAACTAATTAATGAAGAGGCAACTTAAGCTACATGATCCTCTACAGAATTCTCCTGTATGAGCAGTGCACAGAAAAAACATATAATATAAAAATCACAGGAACATAACACAGTTATATACCATTTGCGGAATACTGTTGTTGGGTACCCAAGCTCTTCTTATTAGCAGCTGCACCAATCCGCATGGGTCTTGTTGAACAGTAAACTCCATTCATCTCGGTCATTGCTCTTGTTTGTTCATTTAAATCTCCAAATTTGACAAATCCATAGCCTTTGGAGCGCCCAGTCAGTCTATCAGTGACAACTTTGGCACCCTTAACTGAGGTGTAATGGCTCTTGAATGTCTCTTGCAACAAATAATCAGTAACATCTGCTGCCAAGTCTCCAACAAAAATCGTATAATCAGCACCATCACCATGTTTCTCACCTGCCCCACATGTTGCCCAGTTCATTCTGAAAGCTTGTTCAGAGTTAGGCATAATTTGACCATTATATGTTTGAAGAATTCGATCAGCAGCCACACGTGATACAAACTCAATAAAACCATAACCCTCTGATTGCCCGGTCTGCTTGTTGCGGATAACCTTAACTGAAACTACCTGCACCATTAAAAACACCACATTATATCGCTACAGACACATAAGAACTAGATTAGGACGCATGTCCAGTTCATAAACTAAACAGAAAGAATGTTAAGGACTTACAGGAGGAAAAAGCATGATAACTAGACATAAACTTAAACTCTAATGTTGTCAAAACACGAAATATCAGAGGATAGGTATTTGGCATGCTTCTAAACATATGGTTCGCTAAATTTGATATTAAAGATTCTATAAACATCAAAGAAATCAACAAGAAAGCAGAACACAACGAAAAAATACTATAAAGCCAGAGAAATCAAGATATATATAAACTTATGCAAAGGGGGAGGGAGGACCTCCCCAGTATGCACAAAGCAGCTGTACAGATAGTTCTCGTCCATCCAGTACTGCAGATCGCCAACCCAAAGCGTACGGATCTCATCAGACGACGCCGGCTGTGGCGCCATGGGCGGAGCCGGGGCGGGCGGCGGAACCTGGTACTGCATCTGGGGCGGCGGCACCGGAGCCGGGGCCTGGTACTGCGGCTGGGGCTGCGGCACGAGCTGGGGGACAGGCGGCGGAACCTGGGAGGGTTGCTGGTTCCACATAGGCGGCGCAGGGGGGGCCTGGTAGTACTGCGGCTGCGGCGGCATCATGTTCCACTGTTGCGGCTGCTGCTCCATCGGCGGCGGCGCCATCGGAGGAGGCTGCATCATTCTGAAATCAAAGAAGATGACAGATCTCGAAACCTAAGCACTGAAATCGGACGAAAGAAGGCTAGATGGCGATCGGCTACGATCGAAGCACTAGAGATTTGGGATTCGGATAAGTCTTGGCCCTAAAAGATTCGGAGGCGCAAGACGAGGGATGGGTCGGAGAAACCCTAACCCTAAAAATAGAGCGGACCAGAAGAGAAAGGACGCGACGGAAGAGCAATCATATATAACCAACAGGCGCTAGTTTTCCTCCTCATAATTGGTTACCCACCGTTCGTACCTGGTTCATGCCGGTAGAGATGGTTCTTCGCGGGACCCAGATTAACAACAAGGGTATATTTTTCGGGTCAAAGAAATCCGTAAAGGGAAGTAGTTTCGAGGACGAAAGGGTGAGAGCCGCGAGGATATTATTGGCGGGGTGTGGCCGCACGGCGGACTGATCGTGTGAGCGTCCGCACATTAGAAGCGTGCGCCACCGGCCCCTGAGATGGGCCGGGCCTCCAGTAGCACGACAATTGATGCTAATGGGCCCTGCAAATACTTTTCCTCTGCAATTTAATTTGATTTCACCTGTGTTATTTCCTCGATCATATATTTCTGTCTACGTGAAAGAAAAACTAAGTTAAATTGCTTATCTATTGTAGAACAAAGGGAGAAATCTGATCGAGCTCAAGTCGTAAACGAGCAATCACATGTAAAAATAATTAATTATGAAATATTTATGTCAATAAGTATGTCAGATTTGCTGAAGGTATGATAGATACTGAGCCCAAACAAAGAAAGGAGAAAGAAAGAACCAAAGAAGAACAGAGGAGAGAGAGTAAGGGAGGAGGAAACAGAAACTGAAGTCACAAAGCTTTCCACTGGAACGAAGATCTATTAAGCATATAATGACAATGTCACTGATGACTTCAATTTTCATGACAAAATGGATTTAAGGAGCTTACAATCTTCTTTGAAGTTGCGGTTATCTCTCATTCTAAGAGAATTCTCTTTGTTATTTCATCTCTTGGATCTCTACACAACAAGTTCAAAAGAAGTAGCAGCTATCTAAAATGCCCACTGAGTGACGAGAAAAAGATTCAGATGCCTAAATCGCTTTATGACCTGCCAGTAGACGCATCTTCTAGCTCTGGAGATAGCAACTCTCAGTCTTTTCAGCTTGAGGCCGATCTTTCTCTTCGATCTGCACGCTCTAAGCCTTGAAGATGATCTCCTCTGTCGAGTGTCAGCTTCTTCCAGTGTTCTGTATATGAGGAACCTTGCTTTCAGGTGTTGCCTTTCCTCTGGGTCTTCCTTGTCAACCCTTGAGTAAGAGCAATGTGACCTCAGGAACCCCATTTGAGTCTTGGAATTGTGAACAGGGTTGTGGGCTTATTTATACAGAGAAGCATAAATCTCATCGAGCTGTCTTCAATAGTTTATGTTATCAGGAATGGAAATTGTGAAGGCTCGGGGAAGCTTCCTGTGTTCTGCACATAATCTTCATCTCAGGAGCTGGGAAATGTAAGCTTTGATGATGATGATGATTTACCTCTTGTCAGATCTAAAATTCTTTTTATATATATAATTTTTGTTCCTGAGTAAAAACATGTAATAGTCCAAAAGAAAACAGATGTGATGAAGACATGCAATCATGTGCCAACAAATTCACAGGAAGTCCACCAAGTGATGAATAGTTTCTGGGCAGCATTCCTTGAAACATGACTTCATTTGGAGGTGGGTCACCTTGTTCTTCACAACCTAATCACATCTATCTGGAACTGTCCATGACTTTGTCAGGAGACAGTTCACTGCTACACTAGCAATCTTCAGACTGGCATGACCACCTTCTAGGCATGGACACAACAACACCAAAATATGTTGAATGTTCAGTGGCACAGAATTCATTTCTTCAGCAAATCGCCGATTAGGATTTTGATGGAGAAGGCTGATTTATCTTGGCAAAATTTATCTCTTGGAAGTTGTGGGGTTTGAAGTTGTATTTGATAAGCTAATTTGTTTGTTTTGATGGTTTGCTTCTCTTCATTCATTCAATCTTTATCTGAAGAGATTTGATGTGCTGCATGTGATTCAATGAGCAGCTCATGTATTGGCAACTTTGGTTGAAGCTGAAGATTTCTTGAAGTGGATAGATATTTGAAGAATGGAGGACCTGCAAGTATGAAGATGGAAGTGGCAGAGCAAACTTGGTTATGCAGTTGCAATAGATCTCAAAATCATCAATCCTGGATGAACAATGAGGTGTAGTATAATAAGCAGCATTATTGCAACTTCAAAGATATATTAATCTTTAATGACATGTCCAGTTGATGAAAGCTGTCAACTTGACCTGCACATTACAGCACAGCAAGCAATATTTCCTAGTCCTACTAAGCATGTTGACCTTGTGTGATACTTGTGAAGTTCTTTGCTGATCAACATTGTCAACCTTAACTGTATCAGCTCAAACTTTTAGATCAGAACAATTTACTTAGTTAGATCATTCAAGCTTGGACAATTTAAGGACAGTGTATAGGTTTAATTCCGTCATGAGAAAATCCGCATAAGAAAGAAAGAACTGCCTTGTTGTACGCAGTCGGAGGTTCAAGCAAAGATATTATTTCCATAACTCAAGTTTTTATCGAAACCTCCATTGGTGCATGCTGTAGATCAAGTACTTTGTCCCAATTCCTCTTATGCTGATCAGGAACAAGATCAGTTTGTCTACTTTATATCAAGTTCCAATCAGCATGTAACAGGGACCTGCCTGTACCTATATTTATGAGGTACATTTAAGGTTTATATATTTCAACCATGTTATATAGGCAGGTTTCTTATCTCCTTCAGTCAATACATCTGCTATCTTCTCAGCTTCTTCCTTTCTGACAGATGGTAGGATGGTAAGGCAATTTGGGACTTGGATACATTGGAAGCTATTAGCAATAATCCATACTTCTTTTACAGGACATGGATACATTTGTTTGAGATATTGTCACTTGTAAGCTTCTGATGATGTTATATGCCCAAGTTTACTCATCTATCCTCTCTGGGACTTCTGCCATGTTTTGTTCAGCAATGATGCATGCAGCAAGAAACTCTTTTGACTCCTTACACTAAATATATGACTGTAACATGATCACCAGAGTTCATATTATGATTCTTTACAGCAAAACCGGCTGAGTTTGGATGCAAAGTATCAGAGTTGCCATTCGTAAACGCAAACACCGTTATAATCGATATTTTGAACCATTTTTCTGACTGATGATCTCATGCAATCTATACTCATAGATACAGTAAACAAAAGTGACCATCAGACTCTGACTCACAAATTAATAATCATAATACAGTAATATGTTTTGTATTACAAGCTTCAATTATTTGGTTGCGAAAAAGAGGAGAGTATATTCTGTACATGCACATCAGCAATGATGAATAATATCACTTTTTATTGGTGCTGAAACAGAGTAGTACACTAATTAATAGTCCACTGAAGTTAACATTATTTCTTTTGCATGGTTTCTATTGAGAGCCACACAAGTTGAAATTGTCTGCTTCTGCAAGTCAAACACATTTCATCAGATTCAAGATAAGGTCAGAAGATGGACACCTTCTAACTTGAGACTTGGTCTTAAACAGAGGGCATATTTGGAGTACCAGTCTATAGTGACTCATTTCATCTATGTCTCTACTTTATCTCAATGTTTATATTAGAAGACCAGAGAAGAATTCCAACAGCAGCAACAACTACCTAAGTAGACTGATCCTTAAAGCAAAAGCTTCAATTTTTCTAACCAGAGCTAAAAAATCCACAGCAAGCAAAATCCAGTCTTTGCTTGCAAAATTGCATTGTTTTTCTATGTTTAAGACTGCATCCTTAATCAACATGACAAAATTTTCTTGCTTCTTCCTGAGACTTTTTCCTAGTTTGTATATCTTATTCTCTCTCTCTCTCTCTCTCTCTCTCTCTCTCTCTCTCTCTCTCTCTCTCTCTCTCTCTCTATATATATATATATATATATATATATATATATATATATATATATATATATAATGTAATTTAAATTTACACCAATCTGATTGTAATGTACACCAAATTGACAGGAATAATACTTGTATACACCAATTCGATAATATGTATACAGCAAAACTCAAAGAAAGGAAAGACAAAAAAAATGTCTTCTACTACCTAATTTACATCCCATCTATAGTAATATACATGCATGCAAAATATATACTCTGCATCATCGCCATCATCACCATCATGATCATCATCATTCGGGTATCTCCGGTATGCTCTGTAGCTCCGGCCTCCAATGCCTCCCTTGATCATGGTGGAGCTCCCACGACTCGCCCATGCTCACCAGATCCGCGATAAATCGTCGCAGCGGCAGTTTCTCGCCGTCGTCGGCTTGCCGCAGAAGCTTCTCCAGCTGCTTCTTGCTGATCTTGATCTTGATCTCTGTCGAGCCGGAGCTGGCCATCTCCTTGGCAGCCTCCGCTCCGGCCTTGCGCTGCCTCTTGTAATGCTTGGGGCTGCTGCTTTCCATGGATCCCCAGTCGTCGTCCTCGTCGTCAACCCATGTCACCGGCTTCTGCAGGTCGAGACAGTTCCCCATCCCCTCTTCCTCCTCCTTTACTCTCTTCCTTCCTTCTGTTATCGTGCTTTTCTTTGTGTCTTGATGTTAGAATGTGCTATGGAATGAGATCGAGGAGGCAGCAACGATGGAGGAGGCTGCTATTTATGGAGAAGAGAAGGGGAAGAGAAGGAAGGGGGGGGACGCGGAGGAGGCCGATAGCTCAGACGACGGTTCGTCGAAGTCCCTCGTGGCGACGTCAGGGGGAGACAGGTCAGCAGCGGGGGTCCATGGCGGGTCGGCGCCGACAACGTGTGAACGTGGATCGCGAGGGGAATCTAGTGGTTGGATTTCCCCGTGTAAACGTGGTCTTGTCTGGAACACGATCTTTATGACAAATCTAACCTCGCCCCTATCAGCTGCTTCCCACCACCTCCCACGGCTCTCTTCTCTTTGCGTTTACGTGAAGTCATGAGCCAGCATCGGATGCCTACAGGGTGTGGATTACGAAGAGAACACGATGTACAGTTTGCCAACTCCGCCATTATTTAGGAGCCTTTGAAACAAGAACACAAACAAACAACAGATTGAATCCAATCCTCACCAATGAATTCCTTACAGCAGGGAGCCGTAGCTGAAGAGAGTCTTGGTGAAGAACAAATCCTGATCAAGGGTTGGGGCTTCTTTGTTTTCCTGATAACAGCATTTCAGTGATGCAAAAAATCATCTTTGGTTTTTGGTTCTCCTCTGTTCATTTTTAGATCCAGATGAGGCTATACCACTCAGATATGGCAGATCTACTTTTTCTAGGAAGTCAACTTCTTTCATATAGTATTAACTAGCATTAAAAGGGAATGGTTTCCCTGCAAGAGGATTTGTCAGCAGTCTTGAAGTGTGTATCATTGAATGTGGAAAATGGTTCCCTAGAAACAGAGGTTGCTTTAACTCTTTTTATCTTTCCCCTTCCTTTAAGAAGATTTGTTGAACAAGCTGGAACCATCTCTCTTTCTTAGATCTTTTTCATGTAGCATTGATTCAAGGAGGTTGTCCATGAATCTCTTCATTGAATGTGCCGTTGGTAAAATAGTTTGATCTCTTCTGACTGACCTTAATTTGCACAAAGGCAATTTTTCTTTTTGTGGTTTCTGGAAATTTCTGACCATGTCATCTAGAGGCACCTGGAAGAGACTACAGTTTGAGGTTGGAGATTTAACATGAACAAGTGGTCAAGGAATCCATGATGGCATATGAAGCTTCCTTGCACTTACTTGGTTAATTGTTTTGAATGCTCTTTGCAAGATAACCATCAGAAGAATTTGTCTCTTGATCAGGATTGCTATCAACAATGTCAGCCAATATGTGGATGACAACACCTTGAAATATGGTAAGTGTAAAAGATTAAAGAGCCAAGAAAAAGGTTAGTCTTCTTTGCTACATGCATGGATCTGCATCTGCTTTTGGCTAAAGGTTGTTGATCTAATTCAGCCTAGTGTGTAAAAGAACATGAATGGTATCTCTTCCTTCCTTCAGGCAGATGAGTATGAACATGGCATGTTTTTAGAATCTCTGACTGAGTTGGTTCCTTCTGGCACAAGTACTCTGGTCACAGATCTTTTCCAAATCAATCACTTCCTTTGACGGCCTCATCCTCCAGAAAATATACATGACGAGCTGCAAGCAGGAAACTGGCAGTAGTTGCCATGCAAAAGTGGCTCAGCAGTCTGCATCACCCAAGGTGTTGGAAAGAGTCATCTATGACAAATACACACATTCCAATTTCACATAATGGTGAATGATTAAACCTGTTTCTTCCATCCTTGTTCACCTAAATAAATTCCTGGACTTCCAGCTCTGATACATGACACCCTGATAGATATCATCATGCTTCTAGTAGACTTCTTTTCTTAGTTTTGTCACTGAGATCTATTGTTTTGAGACTTGGTAGACCTAATAGCTGAACTTAATAGAAGGCACTTAGGTAAACTGAAGCTTACTGTAACTCTGGTGTCTATATCACTATATGTCAAATTCAGTGATGAAGGTAGAGGTTAGGAATATATATATATATATATATATATATATATATATATATAGGAATGTGTTTAGTGTGGAAAGAGCTCAGGAAGGAATCTGATCATCTCAACTTTTTTGTTCCTAAGAATCTGTCACTCATCTTGTCATAGTGTAAGTGATAAAGATATCATCCACCATACTCACCTAATCCATTTAAGTTCTAATAGAGCCAAAAAAAGCTCACCAGAGTTGGCTATATCTCAAGTCCAAGAGGTCTTCTTCCATGTCCATGTTGGCAACATGTAAAGCTGTGTGTCCAAGTTGTCAATGGTTATCTTATCCATGTTAACATATGTATCACAATTTTCTTTTACCAGATCCAGTAGAGAAGAACTTGCCAGCATTTGAATCTTTTTCATGGTCCTGCATGGCTGTGATGGATGCATCCATCACATGAACAATTTATCCAGATTGAAATTATCCTGATGCTTCTTTACTTAAGAAGGAAAACTAAAATATTTCAGAATAGCAGTGTCGATAATTCACTTGAACAGAGCCATTTGAGAAGGATATACAGAAAAAAAATATTAATATTGACATATAATTTATTTGTTGAACTGTTTGGATTGTCAATCTGGTAATCTACAGGATGATATCAAGGTTAACTAATTTGAGTTTAATTATCCTTATTATTCTCATCTTTCATGTAATTTCAGTGTTGTTATACTATTGACTAATTGACCAGTATCAACTACAGTGACATATCTCTAAGTTTTTTACTCTTGCAAGAATATATATGCTAAATCTAAATTTATAGAGAAAATATGAAGATCATCATGTGTAGTTTTGCCTGATTTATTGGTCAGAATCTACAAATGAGCACCATCACATCAACTTCTTAATCCCTGCTGGAGCAGATTCAAGTCAGCACTCAGCTGTGCAGCAACTTTTCAGAGTCAACTCTCTTTTCCATTCCAGCTGTAGTAGATTCTAAGTAAGCACTTAGCCGTAGAACAGCTTTTCCGAGTCTTAAGCCCCTCTGTACTTTGACTTTGATGTGCTTACACTTCATGTGGTACAAGTTGTACAAGTTGAAGGATGTACTGCTCCAATTTGAATCTCTATGGGAGCAACATCAAAACAGATTAATTTGGATGTGTGTGGATGCAATGCATATGAAAGAAAAAGAAGAGATTCTTCAGAATTCTTCATCTTAGTTCAGCCATCAATCAGAACTGTTCATATGCAACTTTATTTTGTCACTATGAAGAGCCACCAGCCTCATTTGATGATTTGGAGGTGATTAATGCAATGGAGAATTGGAGACATCCTTTGGGTTGTAAAGGTCTCCAAGACATTCCAAGAGAAAGAAAGGAACCTAACGAATGAGGAGGATAGTGAGTCAGAGAAAACTCAGCAATAGTTTTGGTAGGGAATATTCAGATCAGACAAATGCATATGCTAGTGATTCATTGGTAAGAAAGATATCAGAAGAAACAACAAGAAGTTGCCAGCAATAGTTTCAGATTACACCATGTTATTGGACTTAGCATACATTTGCATCCTTGTTGTAGGGCTCAAGAGGATGTTTTCCAGTAATGGATACTTGTCTTGTCTTGGCTAAAATCTCTGAGAGGATGAAATAAAGCAGGTCATGTATGCTGTAAGATGAGATGGTCTGGAATAAACTTTAGTACTTATTTCTTGTGTTCAACCCCAATTTCTCTTTTCAGGCTGCTGTGGATGGAAATGGGAGTAATGACCATGTTGAATTCATTACTTCTACAAACAAAAGAGCATCGGTTTATAGCTTTTCAATACTACAATAAAGATAACAGTGGGCAAGTGCTACTTGCTGGTAGAGCTCTGGAATCCTCACACTGATTCAATCTAGATTATCTTTTCACTGTTTCGGTGCTAAAGGAGGACAGAATTTTCTTGTATGTGGTTCATTTGACATTTCATTTTGCCACCTTCAATGACAGGTTTATTACCAGAGATGAACTGATCAGCCATGACAGAGCTTTGGTTGTACATTGCATTCTCCAATTTAAATGATGCTCATAGTCACTACTTCATTATTCTGTGGATCATGAGCTTCAATGTCTGCTTGCTTGAACACACAAGACCTTAGGATTAACATGACCTAAATTTTGCTTTGTTTTATTGCCTTGTGTGATGTAGTAGATTATTATCTAAATGATTTGGCTGATGTTCTTGATGAAGGTTTTGGAATGAGATGCAAAGGGCTTCTTATTTATTTTGATAAGAAGTATCAGCTTCATTTGTGTCTCTCTACCTTGGATTGAGTTGAGTCTGATGGCATCCCAACCAATCAGTCTCTTTGTGCTAAAGTATAAGATCATAGTTTTTCTCAGACTTCAAGAGTTCATTTCTCTATTTTCCTGTTCAGTGTTTTTTCCTTTGTATCTTGCATCTACCATTGTATACTTCACATGATCTCCCTAAGACATTAAATATATGGCACATGCCTTCCTCAAGGTGACTATTTTAACTAGAAGGAAAGATCATGCATGAAGTTACCAAAGATTGAGGTGATGGAGAAGGAGCTCAATATGCTTGAGATTCTTAAAATTAGAACCACACAGACTAAGCTGGTCAATCTCTTTATTCAATCCTTGCAAAATGCTTTTGCAGACAAAATGAGGATTTTTTTTTTTGGAATCAGATAGCAGAAGCCCTCTGTGAAAAGACTTGTTTCTTCCATTGTTCCTGTGTTCTCTTTTTCCAAGTTTGAACTGCTTGTAGCAGTAGAATTGCTCTACTTTGAGCTCCAATTTTGACAGAAAGAGAGAGAGAGAGAGAGCTTTGAGAACAATCTACATAGTAGAAAGAAGATCCTTAAACTTGAAAGCAAAAACAAAAGCACAATGAGCTTGCAGATTTGAAGCATCATTGCAAAACAGACAGCAGAAAAAAGCACAATAAGCTTGCAGATTTGCATTATCACAAAGAACACTATGGAAGTTGTAGTGCAAAAGGAGTTGCATAGACATTTGATTTCCCCTTCCGATATAAAGAGAACCAACCTAAGAACTGCCACACCCAGCAGCCATTTCCAGAGAGACAAGCTAAACAGCTGGAAACCTATAATACAAGCTGAGTAAAATCCCACCAAAATTGCTCGTCATTGCACAGCACAGGATAAGCAGCCACTCATTCACTTGTCGAGTATCTTGAAGTCCAGTACCTCTCAATCTCTTCAGCTGTTCTTCCAGGGATCCTTCCAGCAATCAGTGTCCACCTGCTCTTCAGAACAACAGGAAACAGTAAAGAAAAGCAAGAAACTGGCTCCAGGTGCTACTCGAAACAAAAGTGAAAGCTCACCGACCTCTCTCCGACCAGATTATACATCCTGGTAATGAGCTTCTCTTCATCCTCCGAGAAATCCATCTTGGAATCTTGACTGTTCCCATCTGAAGGAAACACACAAAGATGTTAGCCAACCAGAGACGGCTGGTCATTCGATTAGAGAAACAAGCATCGATTGCATGTGTTCACCTTTAGAATCAACATCATCCGACGATCGGTCCAAACCTTCCATACTCCAATAAATGCAGGAGATTCCGACGGTGAGTAACCCCAAGAACTGTGTCTTTTACCCTCCCCTCGAGGATCGGTGGAGAGAGTTGAGTTGGGTTGTGTTGGGAGGGATTCATGGAGGCGAGTAGACTCACGAGCAGGATTATATAAGGAGGAAGGTGGGAGAGAAGAAGAATGGATGGTGAGAATGGCAAGGAAAGACCGGTAGTTGCTCTCGAAAGGAAAAGGGATGAGGTTTGATAGGTTGGTGGAGAACGAAGCGGTAGTTGGCTCGAAAGCACATGCTGATGTTTTCTGCCACGATGGATATCGGATAAGATTTTGTCTGCTCCCATATTAATGTAATCCTTCAGACCCCTAAATTTGTAGATTTGATGTGGATATGGTTCAGAAAATTCTTCTGGAAGATTACAGTTAGATGGCAGTACGTATCATAGTAAGTATGTTCATGAATTGTGTTAGTCAAAACTTGCATGTATTTGACATTTGCCAATTTGGCATAAGCAATTGAATTATTTTACATTTCCATGTTACACATAACAATGGTGGCATATTTATTATTCAGCTATTATTTCGATCTGAGCCAAACTTACATGATCAGTTTTCATGACATAAACAATTGAATTATTTTGCATTTCCATAGTAGACATAACAATAGTGGCATATTTATTCGAGATAATTATATATTATTTTTTATAATTAATTATGATTAGCATTCTGATTCTTATATTTTAAAAAGTAACATTAGGATCCCTAAACATAACTTCGTCAATAAAAAATATCGCATGTATAAAAAAATACAAATGGAAAAGATAAAAATGTAATTTTATTATCTTTCATTCTGGTTTATATAAATTTAATAATTTAAAAGATAATAAAATTATATTTTTATCCTTTCTATGTCATTTTTTTATACGTGATAACACAATTTTTTTCATCAATAAAGTTAACGAGGAGAATTAAGTATAGGAATCTGAATGCTACTTTTTAAAATATAGGGACTGAGATACTAATCATAGTTAACTATATAGATAATATATAATAATCCTTATTTATTCAGTTATTATTTTGATATGAGCCAAACTTACATAAAATGTTTTTGTAACATCTTAACAAGATTACTATTGTCCAAAGGTTCATATAATATAAGTCTCGAATCATCACACGAACGATAATCGGCATCCGAACAACATGAGCTCCACCATCAAGCCAAGTCTTAGTTATGTTTTCATAACATAAACAATTGAATTATTTTATATTTCCATAGTAGACATAACAATAGTAGCATATTTGGGTAATTACATATTACTCTCTATAGTTAATTATGATTAGTATTTTGATCCATATATTTTAAAAAGTACTATTGAGGTCTCTATACCTACAAAGGTAAAACATTTAATCTCAATTTTCTTATATTGTTAACTTCGTCAACTGAAAAAATCACACGTATAAAAAAATATATGAATGAAAATGATAAAAACGTAATTTCATTATATTTTCAAATTGTTCGCCCCCGCCGCACTTGCTCGCTCGTTGCTCACCCACCGCACCTGCTCACCCCTCGATCGCCCACCTCTTGCTCGCTACACCTGCTCACCCGTTGTTATGGGCGAGTGACAAGTGAGTGGGTGCAATGGGCAAGCAGGAAATTACGATAAGATGTGGGCGAGCAATTTGGAAAGAGGACAAGAGAAAATTGATAATGTTTATATATAATTAATACTTTAAAAGATAATAAAATTATATTTTTTATCTTTTACATTTATAATTTTTTTACACATGACAACACGTGTAATTTTTTCCATCGACGAAGTTAATGACGTGTAAGGAGAATTAGGTTTAAATGTTTCATCTTCGTAAGTGTAGAGATCTTAATGTTAATTTTTAAAGTATAAGAATCTAAAAACTAATCATAATTAATTATAAGGATAATATATAATTATCGTTATTTATTCAGTTATTATTTTGATCTGAGCCAAGCTTACATGATCTGTGTTCATAACACCTTAACAAGATTACTATTGTCCAAATGATTCATGCAACATCTGCGTAGAAGTCCCGAATCACTACACGGACGGCAATCGGCATCCGAACAGCATGAGCTCCACCATCAAGCCAAGTCAGGCTTCCGAACATGTAGTCTCCTTGCACCTTGTGAATGGCCGTGAAGGTCACCTTGAAACTATGCACCTTGGCAGTGGCATTGAACACAAGCGTCGGTGGCTCCACCACCATCTGAACGCCCGGTGGGGGCTCGAAAGATGCTTTGTACACTGCATTTACTTCTTCTCCAACATTGGTAACAGTTCTCCAAACTGCAGTGGTAGTCTTCAGATCAGGAATGGAGATGGAAGGAAGGTTCAGGTAATACACGGGCTGGAGCACTTCGGCGCAGATATCAAATTGTCCTGTTGTACAATTGAAGAACTTGTAATACTCCTTCGGATCGATGTCATATACAAGGCCTGGATCTGCAGCCCTGTCGGGATCTATTTGACCCCCTCCAAAGTCAAAAGGGTCAGCAATCTTTCTTGGATTTCCTTCTGCTTGTATTGGCATGCCATAGCCATTGGTGATAGAAGCTTCGCGTGGTACCGAGCACAATCAGAAGCACTTAGCTATAGATAAATGAGTGATTATTTCGCAGAAAAGGATCTTAAACACTCACCTGTTGTGACGAGTGCTGATTTGATGGCAGCATGAGACCAGTCTGGATGCAGGGATTTCAGCAAAGCAACTACTCCTGATACATGTGGGCAGGCCGCCGAGGTTCCTGAGCCGAAAGTGTAGCCGTCCCTCTTTGCTGCCAATATGCTGACACCAGGTGCAGCAACATCAGGCTGTTTTAAGAATCCGTGTTCATTTGGTGAGCTTTCAGAAAGCAATCTTTAAAGCACAGCATTCAGATGATCTTGTGTCAAACCATGGTGATGATGCCTCATGTCTATAGAACCTCAATTAAGAAGCAAAAGCTAGTTTGCTTCTGTGTTGTGTAGTAGTTTAGTACCTTCAGCACGCCAGGGAATGGTATGGCTGGTCCTCTTGAAGAGAACCATGCTACTTTTGGAGACAGCACTTCTTTCCCTATAGCATTGTGAGTCAGCTCCACTGCTACCTGAGGTGATCTGTTCGGTTGGATCAGATCATTTTAGAACAGTATGTATCTAAAAAATGAGTCCTGGTTTTGTGAATGATCGGAGAAGACTTGCCTTTCAGTAGTAATGTACTTTTCGATCTGGTATCCAATATCGAAGTCTACAAGAACACAGATGATGCCTATGCATTCCTTGGTGAACTCAAGAACATTGATGGTGAACTGTGCAACGATAAGACCCTTCCCCCCAGCATTTTGGACAGTAGACAGCGCAGTGGGGAAACCAGGTTCGAGCGAATAAGCCAGACACAGCACGATCGATCCGCTTATATCAGTGCCATTCAGAGATTCCGGCGAACAGCTGCAGAGCATTGAACGTGTCGGTTTCGAGCTATTTTGGTTCCATTGAGCTATTCAGTTCTTATAACTCATACCTTCCGCCAAGGACCAGAGGCATGTATTTATTCTTTGATTCACTCGTCGAGTTATAGAAGATTGACTGGCCCTGCAAGTAAAAGACATGGATGATGGATTTTGGTCAGTAGTGTAATGAAGAATAATGATGGTTCACTTGCAGCTAAGAACACTTCAAATTTAGGCATTTCTGAAGAATTAGATTCTTCCTGCACCAACTGATAATCTAGTTCGAGGTGATGACCCACATCTACCCAGATCTAAGAAGGTCCACTGTGGTTTGCAGTCCATATGATCTCATCAAATAAAGAAGGCAGCATCATAATGCTTCTCTATTATTTTCGTAGAGTCTTGCCCAACAAAGACTCTGTGCTCACTTGATGAAGATGGGTACTGCGAGTTGTTCATTATAGATTTTTATTTGTGGAAGACTTGGTGCTGTGAAAGATGAATGCAGCGGTGACGACAGTGACGGAGAAGTAGGTATTGACTTGCATACCACAAGACTTTGATTGTTTCCGAGGGTGATTGTGGTAGGAAAAGACCGATCGATGGTGCTTGCAGCCACTGTGATGACCCAAGGAGCCGTGTTGAACAGGAGCTGTGGAATGGGGCCTTGGTTGCCTGCGGCGTACACGACGGTGATCCCTTTAGCCACGGCGTGCAGGGAACCAAAGGAATCCTCCTCGAGCACCACCAGCGACAGCGACAGGATGTCGACCCCGTCGTGGATGGCATCGTCGATGGCCGCCAGCACCGTGGCGGTGTTGCCGGCGCCGGAACCTCTACCGCTGCCCCACACCGCCTTGTACACCGCGAGCCGGGCGCGGGGGGCGCCGCCCCTCGCGTCCCCGGCGGCAAGACCGTGGAAGCTGGCGCCGCGCACGAGGGAACCGGCGGCCACGGAGGCGGTGAACGTGCCGTGGCCGTTGTAGTCGCGGGGAGACAGGTAGTCGATTCTGAGGTTGCTGTCGTCGATCCCGGCGGTGTAGTATCGAGCCCCGATGACTTTCCTGCTACAGTTGTTGGCTCCAAAGGCATCTCCGACCTGGCACACGCCTCTCCATCGGCTCGGCACGGGGCTGTACCCGTCGTCATTAAAGCTTCTGGATTCCGGCCATATACCTAACAGAGAAACATATACGTGATCTTTGTTTTCGTTTTTCTGTAGTAAATACTAAGTGTTCAATAAATGACGAGACTAAGAAGATCTTAAAGAGACGGCTGACACCAGCAAATACTGCTAATAAATGCGGAGTTGATGCCATGACAAGAAAGGAGACGAGGTTTGGTTGAACATAAACCGGCTTAAGAAGCTCTTAGCTCCATAGAAGCAAGAGTGCGACGGACCTGTATCGACCATTCCGATGATGATGCCATCTCCATAATTGCTCTTCTTTAGCAGCCCAGTCGGATGCATATAGTTCAGTCCCAGGAAGTCCCAGCTTCGTGTGGTCTGCAGCTCGTAGTTTCGACTTGGTCGTACGCTGATAACGTCCGGAGACTCTGCAGTTGCTCCTCGGGTTAGTGGTTTGCGTAAAAAGTTCGGCAAAATGATGTGGTTGAGAGAGCCGCTCAACCTGCTAATTCCTCTGCTTGTGCTTCCGTTAGCATGGCTGCAAAGCCAGAGAAGCCATGCTTGTAGCTGTAAACGATTGATGACACAGCCTCCTCTTTGCTACATACAACAAACATTTCCATGGACAAAGTATTAGACAAACAACAATCATCGTGAAACCTTCATGGACTTTTCTTGTGGACTTGAGTGGCGTTCTTCTTCCTGAGTAAGAACTTGAGTTTTGTAGGAATATAAGTTATGATATTAATGCACATCACATATGGGCAATAAATTATGCTGCAAACTACACCAAGAGTGACCTTCAATTTCAGGGAAATTTGCACGAGTCAATCAACCTAAACAGTGTGATCGTCAATAACAACAAGCATAATTACAGAAATCCTCAAGTAGTGCAGATAAGGAGAAGGGATCATCAAACAGATGAAAACATTAAACCTTATGAATACAAGCGGAGCAGAAGTACCTTCCAAGGAGGGAAGTCAGCATGTCATGGTGTGAAGCAGTGACATGGTCTGGGTTCTCATGTTTCCTCTCTCCCAAGTACACGATGTACAGCTAAAAAGCCACCACAAGTAAAACAAGAATGAGAGCCAAAATTAACAAGAGAAAGAGAAAAAACTTACTTTGGCACCGGCTTCAGCTTCTGTGGAGAACAACTGACAGAACTGAAGAGTTAAGAAAGAGAGGAGAAAGACATGGCAGAAATGAGTTTGGGAAGCCATCTCTGTGTTGGTGTGGTTGTCAATGGGAGAACAAGGCTCTCAATTTATACCCAAATTATGCTGCTGTGGGCATATGTTCAGGCATGCAAGACTACATCAGGCCAAAGCTTTTGTTACAAAAATCATTCTGTCATGGTTGGCACACAATTTTTCTTTCTTCAATTTACATCAAATAGATCAGCACAATATTAAAAGTCATTGGTTCTGAGTGTTACATCCTACCTGTCTGGTTTCTAAGCTCAATTTCTGGACACTAGTTGTCTCTACTCTGACTGGTAAATGGTCTTCAATTTGACAGGATTGGTTGATATCTTGTAGAAGCTACTCTAATGAAAACTTCCTTTTTGTTGGATGGAAATTTCAAGTAGGGTTCGACCATTTTCCATTATTCTACAAGGGGTGAAACAGAATTTTGAGAATAAAGAGTTTTTAAAGCAAGAAATTGCTAATGTACAGAAATGAGGGGACCCATGAAACTTCTTCATGAAATTTTTATTTCAGAACAAAAAAAAAAAAATCCTACTCATCCATCAGTCTTTTAAGCCTTTATTCTAACTGCTTGGTCGGCCGAATTACTATTAATTTACTATTCCTGATCTAATAATGCTAGTGGACTAAAAGAATGAAGGTCAACCTTCTCACCCAGTCTTTACTCCAACCCAAGTCACAAATTTGTTCTCTTCCCAAATTGTCAACATAGTGACATCCAAGTTTATAGATGTATAATTCATGACAAATAGAAGCTATCCATATACATGCTGTGCAGATTTAGGTCAGACAATTTACAAAATGGGATTCATCTCATGTGCTATATTTTTCTCCACGTATCTCTCTTGCACATTTTAGTAGTACCATGTACATACCAGCATCGAAAACAAAAAAGACAGTAAAAGTAGCATGCCAATCAAAATAAAACACAATGGACGCTGCGATCATAATTATCAAAGTCATGTTATGATTTTAATTAATAGCATAGCCTCATAAGTTTCAGCACATAAAACAGCAGATGGATTTATATGTCAAGGTTTTATCTACAAATATTTCCCATATTCCCATTGCCTTAAAGAGAACCAAATGTGTTCTCGCTGCTGTATGTCATGTAAAGAAAACCATCTTCATCTTTGTATTCTTCGTAGATGGCAGACATCATTGCAGCTGCAGTTACAAACATCGTAAGTATGAATAATGATAGCAAGCATAACAACACAAGCAATCACAGGGTTGTCTCTGACCTGTTGGTGGCAACGTGTTCTTGACAAAAATGAAGATGGCCTTTTCGGCACTAAGCTTAATCCTCTTCCGAACAACATAAACAAACTGTCCAACTGTCAAATCTGCAGGGACCAGGTACCTACAGACCCATGAGACTAATTCTTACTTAACAGCAAAATATGAGGTCACAAGGAAATATTTGTAGTATTATTAATGTTTACCTTACAGAAAGAATACAAGTCACACGCTCTTCTAGTTGCAGCAACACTATTATTAGCTTCCTAGTGCAGAGTTAGGATATGGATGTCCTCTGTTTGAATTTTCTTATGTTGATTAGTGCCTATAGTGTGGGTGCTTAGCATTCCATTTAATTCTTTACTTCCTCTTCCTCAGAGTATATGTCACAATAAGGAGCCGCTGAATACATAATTAAAAAATTGACCAAGGTTTGGCTTTTGTGATAAGGGAGTAGTATGAGATTAGTACATCAAAAAAGTCAAATAGGTTACTTCAGCATCAAGTTTATGAACATTCATTGCAGATGGTTAAATTAATCGCATCTATCAATACTTGCTTTCAAACATGACCAGAAGAAAAAAAGTGAAGACACTAATTCAAAGAATGAAAGATCAAATATGAAATGTCCATTTAATTATTTAGATAATTGGTTAAACAACAAGAGCTTATAAAAATAATTAAATTAGAAAGAGGCTAACTAACTTCTTCTTATCAATGTCTGGTATATCAGTCCTTTCAGCCTTCTCAACAATCACCTGAATTCAGTAGTAGCCACCTTTAGTTATGTGATCAATTGCACATGCAAGATCTGAAGGCAACATATAAGAAGAGTCTTACAGGAATTCTGTCAGGATACTTCTCTCGGATGCGAGCAGCCTCTGCTTGCCTCCTTTCTGGAATTGGGTGCAAAAATTATTTCAACATATGAACTTATGAAACTTCAATCCTATGGATAGTACAAGAATAAACCAGGAATAAACTTCAATCGAATGGTACTACCAGGTACGGTCGGTACATACCGGTCCGATGACATACCGGTACGCGGACCGTCCGGTACCGGACGGAATGTGCTACAATGCTACATGAAATAAGTTATTCCACTTACTATCATGCAAACCACGCTGAAAGCAACTCAACAAATAGTAAAAAAGTAAATTTAAAAATTAGCATTAGTGCATTTCTACATACAAAAAAACTTAATAATTATAATAAAAATATATAAGTTTATAAATTGCATGACAATAGTTGATAAAATTTAAACACATAACATGGTCATAAGGATACTAGTCAAATCAAAACATTATCTAACAGCAACTTTTGTCAGTTTGACGAATAAAAGACTGCCAATAGCATCATTCTTTTCCAAGAAAAAAGAAAAAGAAAAGCTCCAGATACAAGAATAAAATGTTTGATGAAATAGTCCATAAAAGCTTATAAGTTAAGACACGTTAGATGATTTCAATAGATCGAGATGGAAGAAAAGGAACCATATGAAAGGCTGTTCTACTGTAAACAGGTCTACGAGATATATAATACATGATTTACAAGAAAAATAAACAGCAAGTCCATAAATAAAAGCATACAACCAACAACAAAGATTATATATACCAAAGAAATAATATATATACCAAAGAAGCCCTGAAGAACAAAGATGTGACAAGAAACGCTTTCCTCTACGAAGAGTAAGGGGATAACACCACAGGATGAGGTCCATGTGTATAGAATGACAATGTTCAAGAGCAAAATCCTAGAAACCCACTGGACAACCCATTAAAAACTCGTACATATACCAATAGGATCCATAAAGAACGAACATGTGATGAAGAAAAAAGGAAAACGATCACGAAATACCCAAGAGCCAATATTGGCGATTTCCGGGAGAGGCCGAAGAAACAAACCCATATTGCGTAGCAAACAAGCCCTAAAGAATGCAATCAACTGAACGAGATTAATCACAAGAACAAAACCCTCGAAACAAACGTAGCGATTTCCTCGAGAATCGCAAGGGGATCTCGCAAAAAGGATCACGAAAGAACCAAAACTAGCGATTTCCGCTACGAAGAGGGAGTGACCGATGGCACGAACCGAGGGGATGCTCGAGTTTGAAGGAGCTCTTCGCCATCGGTGGCCAGGGGTTCGTCCTGCGATGCCCGAACGGAATGCAACCACCACATCGATCAGACAAACCGGACAAATAGACAGCAAGATAAAGACGAATGAAACCATACCGATCGCCCAACAAAGAATCGATCCTTTCGTCCTCCGGAAGGTGTTCGATCGAACAGCCGCGGCTGGACGCTCTTATTTAATTTGTATTTCTATATATATATGAAGATATAGATAAAAAAACCAAGTCCATCGATGCGTGCTTTAAGATTCGAAAATAGATCGATGCGTGCTCTCGAAATATAACACCCGATTGATAAGTGTAATAGTTAAGTGAATTAATCATGCCTTTTACAATTTTATCCCTAAACACCCGATTGATCATATGGGGGCTAATTAATTAGTGATCTTTAATATCTCGATTTTTATAATTTTAAAAATTATATTGATATTTAGTAAAATATTTAATCTCGTTTCTTCTTTGCTAAAAATATAATAAGGTTTATTGACTTTACCTATTTTGATTTATGACTGAACGTATACAGTATTTCTGTTAACAGAATCTAACTTTTATAAATATAGTGATCCGAATATAACTTTTAAAAATATAGAATTACATAACTAATTATAAGAAATAATTTATAATTAACTCGATCGAGATAATAACCTCATACTTTTAAGTGGATAACCATTTATTTAATTTATAAATTCAATTCATCAGTTCTTTTAGAGTATCCATAAACAAAATAATGGACTAATTATCATGTTTCTTAATTTCATATTTTTCAATTTCAGTGATTAGTATTTTTTTATTCCAAATGCATAAACCATATATACGTTGAAAGTATTAAAATTTTACTAAAACTTAACCCCAATATCTCATGCGTGTAGAAGTAATTTTCTACGTACATATTATAAGATTAAAAATTGGCATGAAGATAGTAGTGACATGACCATTGTCACACTTTGAATGATAGCAGATAAAAGATTTCCTCAACTGCATAAAGAAATACTTATCAATAGCTACGGTATGAGTACCTCGAAGAAAAGACAAGACAACGACTCCATTTGGTTATGGAAGATCGAATCACCCACAAATCCCAAGGATGTGTTCCTCATATGATTTAAGAACTTATTTGCGTCGAATCGAGGCAACTCACAACCATATGATTTCCACCTCCAGTGAAGATAGCCAATGTCAGGTCGGTCGTTCGTCAAGGATAATTTGAAGCTACAGATTGAGTTTTTGTAAGCTAGAACTCGAGCGTTGAGGATCCACTCCCCAGAAGAAAGATCAGTTGGGTTGTGTGCAGGTCGCGCTTGCCACTGTTCTCCTCAAAGGCTGCACGAAGGCACCCAATAAAGGTGTCACTGGAGAGCTCCTCTACTGGAGGAAGAGTATAGAGGGAAGAGGTAACAGTAGACGTCGCCTCGTCTAAGCAACAAGGACCCACAATGAAAGCCACCTAGTCTAGGAGAAGGAGAAGCTCCCAAATTGACTTCTTGTGGCTAGCAAGGTGTTGGAGAGGACCAAAGGCAATAGCAAGAACATCATATGACTTCTAAGTTTTTGTTGTAATTTCAACATCATCTCTTTGATTGGCGAGAGAGGTGACATTGCTACTTATTGGAGAATTGAGCTTCAGTGTTGAAGTCGTAAGGAAGAAAGGATAAATATTGCTCTAAGACAGTAATGGCTCTGATACCATGATAAGTTGAATTGTAATGATGAAAAAATACATACTAAAATGATTGAATATAATGTCTTATTTATACACGTGAAAATCTTTATATGTTATCATTGTAGATCTTAAATTCCATCAAGCAAGCTACAATTGTCTAGGGATAATAATACAATGACAACAGCAACATGCAAAAGATATCTCTCTATATAAATCATATAGAACATTATCCCTAGTTAATGTTAAATCAAGAGATAAGGATGACTCAATCCATCATCATTGAGGGGGCAATCAGTGAGTGTCAAGGGAGCCAAATAATTGATATAACGCCTAGCAAGAACACAAGTGCCTTGCAAGTGTGACACACTGAGCACAGAACAGGTTCTCAACAGCTCTTGAAACAGTTGTCTTTTTGGCTTTTGTCGGGCATCATTTATTTGATTGGAAGAGTGACAGTGGGATTGATTGATATGATAAGGCTGTGCTTTGCCTATAATAGCCATTCATTGGACTGTCTTCAGAGTTATTGCTGTTGAAGCATAAACTTATGGAGTCCAATAATTCTGCAATCATTGTCTGAACAGATACAAAAGCTCAATAAGACCATAAGAAGACAAAATGCAAGCAGATGTTTATGCTGGAATTATCAGTGTATTGGTATTACACATGTAAATCATTATAATTTTAGTAATATGAATCATCCACTACAAAATATCACTATAGTTTCCTGGAATATAATTTTACACACCTAAATCAACTGATATTTGCTAATGTAAATCTGCATCCATATTTGGCATGATTAGATAAGAAAAGAGAATTATATTTGCAATGGGAAGAACAAGCATTACTGTTTCAAAACAATAATCATTATTACAACATCATAATTAATATTGTAGTAATTATGGTAGATTCTCATTTCACATGTACAGTAAGTACACTAACAAAGATGAAACTTATGACCACACTGACTTATTAGTTTCTTTTGTAATGATTATTGTGTGACAAAGATCAACCACAGGAGCAACCTTTGTCAATTGTTTTCTATTCATCATTGTCCAATAACACATCTACTGACTGTTCCATCATATTAAATTTGCAAGCACTCTTAAATCCTAGTTACTGTCTCACTCAGCTCTTAATTAAGGATTCAGCCATTGGCTGAAAAATCATATGCAATGTTAGAGAGAATAATGTATATAGTCAGTGACATTACCTTATGCTCACATTACAAACATTCTTGATCTTAGATGAGCACTTTGTAGTCTGTGCTCTACAATTCAGACTGTAGTCTATCCTCATGTGCATCCAAGTAAGAAGTCAGTCATCCACACATACTGTTCAGAGTCCAAATCCACAAGCTTTCCATGCATGAAGTACCCTTGTCTCACACATATATCCTGAGTTCAGATAAAAGAATGTTACAGAATAGAATAACAGGAACTGAGATCTTTGTCCTTGTGGAGTATTATGGTCAGGCATACTATTATTCTACTCTTGCTATTTTTATTAGCCTTCCCTCAGCCTCCATGTCTTTGTCCGTCCGTGCACACGCTCACCTTCACTGCAAGATGTCCCAAATCTTGAACACCAGCTTTGAGTTCTTGACATGTACGTTTCTTGATTCATATACATAACAACAAGTTCTTTAGAAGATTAGACATGAGAAGAACAAGTACTGTTGCTTCTGCTTCATTCGAACTTAGATTTGAAGGATGCCAAACTGAAGTCATTCCTTTAGTTTGAGAGTAGTAATTGGGCGTAGAGAAGATCCCTCGGAAGCCTACAATATCCCTTGTGTGGTTTCTTCCCTTCCGTCAAATCTAAGAGAGAGAGAGAGAGAGAGAGGATGTAGCAGGAAGATGTGAGTTGCCCATGTGAGTGAGGCAACTTGCTGTCCTGGTAAAGCAGTGGCACAAAGCAGGGAAGAGAAGCAATGAGATCCAGAAGACTCTCTCTCTCTCTCTCTCTCTTACACACACAGCCTCACATGGCGCCTGTCGTCGCTTTCGTGTGGGAATTCCTTTCTTGTAAGGTGGAGGAGGAGAGGCAGGTTCGAACAGTTGGAAGAAGCACAAGGAAGCAAAGATAGAGAAAGGAAAAGAATACTGTGTGTCAGTCGCAGGTTCTACTTTTGCCAATGCTAAATAATCTCAGTCGTTGATCTGAATCAATCATTTCGATCTATTTACATTCCAAAGCACGGATGGTTGAGATTGAAGGGGAAAGTAAAGAAGGGGACGGTTTTGTATCCTCTCCACAGCCTCGTTTCTCTCGCTTCAGTCCTCTTCCTCGGGATTCTGTCATTTCTTCCTCCTCCTCCCTCGTACCTGTATACTCCATAAGTAACCTTGTTCCTGCTGTACACCGAACACTGTGAACTCTGTTCTGGTAGCCGCAACCCAAGCCAGTCTCTGATCATCTCCACCACTCTAGATTTCCAGGACGTGCACTCGGTAGTAGCAGAAGAAGAACGCAGTGCAGTGGAGGAAAGATGGGCAGCACCTCAGGCAAAGAATGGCCACAGGCATCTCTCTCTCTCTCTCTCTCTCTCTCTCTCTATCTTTCTGTCTATCTATTTGTGTATCTATCTCCGTCCCTATAACTCCGTCAATATTACTACTGCATGCTTGTTTTTGTTGGCTAGCTCTTGTCAGGGAGCCTTCCTCTGGGTTCCATTGTTCACACCTCTAACCCTAGCTTTTCTCTCTCATCTGGGAACGCTTGTGTTCCGTTTCCTCTGCAGATGATGGATGATAGGCTTCTGGTCACTGAAAAATACAACAGTGGCAGTAATGGTACTAACACCAACAAGAACAATACGATTCATGCCGGTTCTGCGACTCTCGATGTTTCTGGGGTTATGAACAAGCCACTATCGGCCTCAGAGCATGCACAGGCCGCCCTGACATGCCCCCGCTGCGACTCCTCCAACACCAAGTTCTGCTACTTCAACAACTACAGTTTGTCGCAGCCGCGGCACTTCTGCAAGGCGTGCAAGCGCTACTGGACGCACGGCGGCGCGCTCCGGAACGTCCCCGTCGGCGGCGGGTGCCGCAAGAACAAGCGGGCGAAGATGCCGGTGGCCGCCTCCACGGGGCCCCCGAACCGTCCGCAACCCCACCTTCTTGCTCCGCCGGATCCGATCCCTTCCATCTCAGTGCAGATATCTTCCTCTTCCTACCTCAGCGCCGCCGCCTCGCTCTATGCCCTGCAGACGACGGCGGCGTCGTCGTCGTCGGATATGAGCCCGACTTTGCCAATTGTCGCGAGCAGCATCCAAATCCCATCTTTCACTAGTACTGCCTTCGATCTGCAGTCTCATCTCAGCTCTGTTGGACTCGACCTGTCATCCAAGCCACAACGCGACTACGAGTACCATCTCGGCGATCTCCAGCCATTGCCGTCCTTGAGCTCGACTGCGATGCCGCTCCTGAATGACCACCCACTCTCCGGATCATCTTTGCAATCTCCGCCACTTGTCGCACCAAGCACTAAACACCCCAAGCGAACCGAAGACTACCAAGCCTTGTGTTCCTTTAATGAATTGCAAGCCTCCGGGAGGAATTGGAGGATGGATAGGATGATGAAATCAGTCAAACTGGAAGGGCAGACCAACGACATGATCAACAGCAACATTAGCAGCTACATAGATTGGCAGATTCCAAATCCAACAGAGATTTCTTTGGATAATTTTGGTCCAGCTGCAGCTATGTACTGGAATTCAGCCATCGGCAGCGGTTCAAGTTGGCCGGAGAACACGAACCTCGGGTCGTCGCTCACGCCTCTGATCTAATCTGAATCAAATGTGCAGATAATTAGTATTCTCTCTCACCTTCAATCATCATTCATGGTTTCTGCTACTTGTTCTTCTTCTTCTTAATTTTCTATTCTTCTTAAACGTTCATTGGTAGTAAGGATTGGTGGATTAAAACTAGATTACATCTGGATAATGATGTTTAGTTTCAGCATGGATCGGAAAGGAAGAGGAAGAAGAGTGGTGGAACTGGAGTGAGTTGGTTTTGCATGCATGTATATAGCAGACATGACATATTCTCAGACGAGTCTTCTTCCTCTTCTTCTTCTTCTTCTTCTTCTTCTTCTTCTTCTTCTTCTTCTTCTTCTTTCATGTGTTGGCAGAAAAGATTCTGTGAGTGAGTTCTTGGTCTTTCTTTCATTGCAACAAGTGTTTAACCCTTTTCTCATGCTTCTCTTTCCTGGACCACTGATGATGATGTTCAGAAGTGCAATGACTGTCTTTATCTGCTGCATTAATCTGGTTAGGGTTTGTGCTTACCTCTGGTGTATCTTTCCCTGCCTTTCATGATTGTGTCAGTTGAATCCTTGCCAATGGAACTGCATTGGGCAGGCCAAGCTTGTGTTTCGTACATGAAGAGACTCATCAATTTGGCAGTCTTGTGCATCCACTTTTGTCCAGAGCTCCTTTTTCTTTGCGTGTCCATTTATACTTCAAGGAGAAGCTCTTTTTCTTAGGGTAATGGATGCACCTTTTTCTCCTTGTAACGTAGCAGTTGGATCCATCAGATTGGTTTTGACTGGAGCAATGCATTCCTCTTCTCATTGACCACTACATTTAGTGCAATGTAACTCTGCTGTTGGATGATCTGGTTGCAGCTATCAACATGGTGACAGGACATCCTTCTTAGGTACTGTATCCTCTAATCAACCTACATTGTTGGTAAGGACTAATGTTCTAAGAGCTACTTGAATGTGTTATGTTCAAATTGGATTATAAAAGTAAAAAGGATGTCTTTCCATTCTTTAATCTAAATATGATGAGGGAAAAATCATGTAAGCTGTATAAGGTGTGAGATGTTATGTTTGTAGAGAAAGGAGAAAATGAAAAGCAAAGGGGACTTCTTTTTTTTCTTTTAAGCTTATTTATTCCTTTTGTGATTAACAATTTTATATTTTAGGATAAAACAACAAAAAGATTCATAGAACTTAATAGAAGAAATATATATATATATTTTATATGTTGATATTGTTTGGACCATAAATTAAGATTCTTCTCAGCCATGCTCTTCAAGATATAAGGCATTGCCATCTCAACATAGGCAAAAGTCATTGCTTTTGCAGTGATCTAATCATGGGAAGAAGTCAAGAAAATGTTGGAACTATCACAAATTTGATATGCTTAACTATGAGTAATCTAAAGCTCTGGATTCTTGTGAAATATGTGAACAGGTCATCACACTTTCTTTATGTTTGGTAAGAATGTGGAACCTCATTACTAGTACACAGTCTCACATGGATTATCCAAAATTGAATGATGCTTCCTTTGATCATATGTAGATCATGTAAAGCTATTGAAGGACATTTGATCTGCTGGTTGAGCCAAAAAGAAGATCAACTGCAGCCTTAAAATTGATGTTGATTATTTTGAAATCCTAAATAAAACAATGTTCTATATCATCAAGAACATGATTTTTCAGTTGCTTTTAGTAGACTGTGTAGACATTAGATGCCAGTTTTAGTGGGAGTCTTCCCATATCATTTCTTGGAGTTGCATTCCTTGAATACCATAGTGAATTATACATTTTCATATATTTCCAAGTAACATTATCAATCAATTCTCTTTGATGTGTGATATCAGAAACCACAAAGGCACTGGAATCAAATGTTTTGTTGATTGTCTGATAGGATGCTGGGTGGAATGAGTGCTTCAAGCACCTGTGGTCAAAGGAACAATGACTGTTAAAAATGTGAGAGAGGTAATTCTCCAGAAATTTAGATGTCTCTTATCAGTAAATGCAGAGAGCTTCTGCTGAAAGAGTTGACTGCATCTCTATGCCATCTACAATAATAGCATAACCAGAAACATGGAAAGCCATTTCTCTATTAGTAGAACTTGATGGAGCCATACTTGCAGAAAACAGAAGAAGGATGAGAGATCAGTTGAAGAAGATGCAAGACATTTTGGATCAACAGTTTGGCAGTTGTTGCTATGGTAAATCAGAAAGTGATGATGATGATGAGGTTTTATTCTAACTCATAACTGAGTGAGTTCACCAACTGAATCAAAAGAACATCTATCATTTGTAGCATATACATCCAATTTTTATGCATTAATACGAAGCTATTATGAAGGAGAATGCTTAGTCCATATAAATCTAGTTCTAATCATATCTATGGCAATGCCATTGTATCCGGCAAATCATCTATCCACCTGCCTACTTGATAGGTCATGGTCTTAACATTGCAGAAAATGACAGTTGTATAAACCTGGAAGCTGGTAGTATGTGATGGGAAAAATTATTATAACGGAATAATTTTTTCTCTTTGTGTATCAAAATATTAATTTATTACAAAAAATAAATATTAATCAGAGCAATATAAATTGTACAACAATGAATCAATCACAAAATGAGACACCGAATTTTTATATGAAAAACCGAATGTGAAAAAAATCACAAGAGCATAGTCTACTTCAAACCTCCACTATCACTAATAATAGTAATAGGTTTATAATAAGTTTTCTCCAGAATAACTAGAGAATCACAATAATATCAAGAACACATATCTTAGCTCAACAATAATATATGATCATCGCCATAAATGAATTTCATCAAAAAAAAGTTTAGGTATCACTAAGTGGGTATTATCAAAAAAACATCTCGGAGAGGACAAATCACATATTAGCATCATTAGAATTATAAAACTTGTTATAAAGATTCTTCACATAAAATTTTGGGCCAAAGCCGATGAAGTTTAACCATTTGATCGTTTAGCAAAAGCTTCAAAACCCTAAATTTTTTTCTCCTCTTTCTGTTTTGTTTTCTACGTAGTTCTTTTTCCATTCGTTAACTTCTCGCGTTACGATACGTTCCCACTTTTTTTTTTTTAACTAACTAATCAAATTTGAATTCAGTGTCTCTTTTATCTAGTCCAAACAGTATATATGTTCAGTAGATTGAGAGCACAAGTCTTCTTTGATGTGAGTTGTTCCTTCCATGCGAGTCTCTCATCAAAGAATTGCCTTCCTGTCTCAGGTGTCACACCGAAACACTTCACCGTTCCCATCCCGCAGCCTCGTTTGATCTATCGACTTCTTTTTGTGTTTGCAGAGCTTGAATGCGCATGCTTTCACATATATAAAACATGAAGTCTTCTCTCTCTCTCTCTCTCTCTCTCTCTCACAATATACACTGCCATGGTAGATACGCGTAGCTCTCCATGGGCTTCTAAAGACGTCGAAACGCACGGATTTTGATGCACGTCAACCACGAAGGAGAAGTCAACCAGAGAACCGCCGGTCATCCTCGGCTCGGGCAAAGCCCGAGCCATCTCGTGATGGCCGGTTCGGATCCGTGGCAGGGTAGATATTCTTGTCAACGAGGACGCAAGATGGGGCCCGCGATTTCAGCCCAGGCATGGCTCGAGCAGTCGCGGGCCCCGACTCCTGGGCCCCACACGCGGCGTGTGGGGGTTTTTGGCGCCGCCCGCGGAGACGACGATCACAAAACAACTCATCGCGCTTTCGGGTAGGGCTTTACGCGCCAGCGGCTGAGGGACCAAACGCCGGAAGGAAGCCTGTTGTTGGTGGGAATCATCGGGGCCCATCCGTAATGACGATCCTGGTTCGGGAAATGACCCGAACCCTGAATTGGGTGTACGCGAGATCCGAGACGTAGCCATCGAACGGAACCAAAGTTGCGAGCGAGGGGAAACGCGGCCACCACCGACCCAGCAACCACCAGTGACCCGTACGGTGGAGATTCTCCCGTCGGGTCCCGTGGGGAGTAAACGGGGGCTTCTTCGATCCGTCTCTTCCCCCTTACGAGATCAGTTCTCTTCTTCCTCTCATCCTCCTCTTCCATCAAAGTCGTCGGTTTCGAGCACAGGGTACGAGCGGATCACGAGGATGGCGGGGAGGGAGATCTTGCACAAGATAAAAGTACGTTGACCTCCATCACAGCTTACCTGAATTGCTTGTTTCTCGACTCCGAACCGGAATCTGTTCTATTCTGCCCATTTTAGAATGTGGTGGTGGGAGGAGTCTCAATTCATTAAAAGGATCCTCGTTTTTCCTCTTCCTTATGATGTGTTCTGTGATCGCGCTTCCTTTTATGGATCTCGAGTGATGTTCTTGTTCTGATTTAAGATTGTGGTTGCTTTATGTTGAACTTGATTCTGAAATCGATAATAATACGCCAAAACCCGTTGAGCTGAAGCTAAGTGATGGGAATTTGAAGTCCAAAGAGAGCATCTTCTCATCAGATTAGGATTGCAAACTTGCTGTTTGACAATTGTGAGGGTCATCTACTACTGTCAACAGTAAAATTTTCTTTGTACAAGCCAAAAGCTCGAGATCTTGCGATTCTAAAACGGAGGTGAACACTGGTGTTACAGTTTATCCGAGATTTTTCCTGTGTGGTATATGCATTCCTTCGGTTTGATTATTAGAATTCATAGTTTGTTTTCTAAATTTTCTTTTTGATTACATGTTGTTCTTTCATGTTAGCATTTGAGTCCTTTGTTTAGGATGTTGTTTCCGAGTATGATTTGCTTAGATATCATGATGTTGTCTGTGCAGGTCAAAGCAGGGTTTGGTTCCTCGTCAGAAACTGGAAAGGGCAAGAGCAAGATTGCTGGTAGGAGTATTCGACATGGCTATCACTTGGTGAAAGGGAAATCAAGTCATCCAATGGAGGACTATCTGGTGGCAGAATTTAAGAAAGTTAATGATTATGAATTGGGCTTGTTTGCAATTTTTGATGGCCACTTGGGTCATGATGTTGCAGACTATCTGCGATCTCATCTTTTTGAGAACATATTGAAAGAAGTAAGCGTTTTATTTGTGCTCTTCCATTCCATTATGTAGATTGCATATTTACTTTAGAGGTCTTTTTGCATTATATTGATCATGTATTCAAACTATTCATATTTCCAGATAAGAATTGCAGGTTTGAACATGTAAATTTTGCTAACCTTAATCTGACATGCAGCCGGAATTTTGGAGTGATATAGAAAGTGCCATCAGGAAAGCATATGAAAGCACTGACAGTAAAATACTGGAAAAACAAGCTGAGTTAGGAAGAGGAGGTTCTACTGCAGTTACAGCTATACTAATAGATGGTGTGAAGCTTGTGGTGGCTAATATTGGAGATTCACGAGCTGTTATTTCCAAAGATGGTGTAGCCATACAACTTTCTGTTGATCATGAGCCAAGCAGGGAGCGATATTTGATCGAGGAAAAGGGTGGTTTTGTGTCAAACATTCCTGGTAATCTATGACTTCTATTTTGCTACTTTATGTTGTTCGAATTCACAATTTTAACATCTAAGCAATAATGATGGCAAGTTTCACCTAAATTTACATTCAGTTTCAGAAAATATATCTGAATTTGTTATACCGAAAACCCCGAGTTGTTGAAGTTTAGTATATACTTTGTATCCGAAGAACAGAAAACAAATTATATCAAACTTTTAGGAAACTTATATGGTATGCATCAATCCCCCCTGTGGTCATCTGATCATGTTTCACAATTTCAGATATCAATGTATGGCAATAGTTTAAGAAATTAAATATCATGTGTGGTCAAGTAATGATGAAACTTTAAGGTCATAACAAAAGTTTTTGGTGTAAAGAACAGTGACTATTTGCATGATTGGGAATGTCTAGATCAAAGATACAGCTTGATATGTTCCCAGTTTTGGAAATCTACAGGACAAGGTACCAATACATTGGACAGTATACTATATCGCCCAAAAACATAACAAAAAAGATAACACCAGCGTATGGTATCAGTCCTTGGCCAGACCGATAAATGTCGGTCGGTATCCACTGAAATGACCAGTACTTGAAACCGTGGTATAGATCCATGTAGGTGAGAGACAAGCGGAAATTGTGTTTTGAACTGTTTCATTGCAACTATGGTTCAGTTGGGTGACTTTTCCTTTTTTCATTTATTAATTGAAGAGTTTTAGTGGCTGTCAATTGATCTTGAAATAAACTCAAGTAGAGAAGAATAGTCGGTCGATTATTTGTAGATTTAAAAACTACATGAGATTTCTTTCTTAACATACTTTGAAGAGGATGGTTTATTGATTGACCAATTGATCATAAAAGGAGAGTATCCAACAACAGGATTGATGTTTTAATTGGTCTATGGCCTACAATATCTTAGACTTCAATTGAGTTTATGTGATAAGCACATTGCTAATCTTATTAATTGACGAATTCTACTCTAAAAGTCACGCAACCTCTTCTTTTATATTTAATCCTGACTTGGGGGAACCATGGGCATTCTTATCTGTTTCTTATGCATCACCACTGCAATATCAAGCTTTTGGTGGTCTGGTCTATTTCTCTATATTAGGCAACTGCAGCTACATGTTACTCAATGGTCCATGTCATGGAAAACCACTATGCTTAGCCTACAAAATTTATGCTCATGCACAACTCCAGTTTAGCCATTTTCTTATGCTTAGCCTACAAAATTACTAGCAATGGCCTTTTATTCATAGACTATCAAGGCCCAAGTCTAGCTAAATAATTTGCTGGGCAAGACCTTTTCTTTCTTTTTACAGAAAAAATGTATTCTAACAAATTCCCATCTAAAATGAAGCCTCCCAAAATTCTCCAATTCTTCCTGATTGCTTATCAACTTTCTCTGAAAAAGAAAAACTTTGTCTAAAGTAGGACTTCATAGAATCATGCATTCACAAAATGAGAAATATTCTATGTAGTCAAACAAGCCAAAACCTAATCCATGCTAGCACCTTTGTCAAACTAATCACTCCTAGTCGAGAAAAGGATACCATCGTTCGGTCCTTGTTATAGTTAGGGATTAGGAGGAAGAACAAATGTTTGTCATGTTGAAGGTGATTAAGTACTCCAAAATAGGTGGTGTTTATCCATTTTTCACGTGTTTGATATTTAGCTAATACCTTAGCCTTGACTGTTTCCTTGTCTTCCAATCATATTTGTGTGCCATCAAAATTAGCGTAATCCACCTTAAATTGGCAGTGTTTAGTAGAGATATGACTGGGTTTATGTCTGGCTGATGCAGTTAGGGTTGTCTATCAATCATATCATAAAGAGAATTGTGTCAAGTTGTTTGTAATGCAAGTCATGATAAGTAATTCTATGTGCCACCTAAGACTATGATTTGCAATTTTGGAAATCGATTGTTGAACACTGTGTATGAGCCCTACAAAGTGTGTGAAATATCGTATTCCGAATTATTTCAGGAGACGTGCCACGTGTGGATGGAAGGCTGGCTGTGGCAAGAGCCTTCGGAGATCGGAGCTTGAAGGAACACCTCAGTTCTGATCCAGATGTGGCTGATGAAATCATTGATGAATATGCAGAGTTTCTAATCCTCGCAAGCGACGGATTATGGAAGGTAAACGCATCTAACTAGGACAAGCACTAATTCATTCGATAATTTGATTCGTAGTTAAATATTCTGTGACTACCCACAATTAAGTCTCTCTTCTACGACTCCTGCGAAATGCATAATGTCTGATTTGTGGGTTTAGATGTGGTCCCTATTTCAGAAGAGGTACATTTATGTATTTGATGCATAAAAGTCCTTTGCCAACATAAGCGTATGCCCCAACATGCCTTGAACCTTTAAATCAAATACATCAGGAGAGAATGATAAGACTAGCAAACAAACCTATCATCGACAAAGCAAAGGTGAATAAACGTGGTAAGTTCAGTAAAAGAAAAGTGGGAATTTGCTTCAGATTCTTGTATTGTAGCGGGATAATGTTACTGGTAACTTGTAACCAAGTACATTATATACCCTTCACAATCACAGCGAGAAATAGATGAGAAAATTACTGTCTTCAGGTCTTAGCTATTGTATCTTTCTTTTTTCTTTTTGTTTCCTTCGTCCGATAATATCTTCCTTTCGTGTGTCCATCCATCCAGGTGATGTCAAACCAAGAGGCAGTGGATTTCATCAAAGATGTCAAGGATCCTCAAGCTGCAGCCAGGCTACTGACAGAGGCGGCTGTTGCAAGGAAGAGCAAAGATGACATCTCTTGTATTGTAGTTAAGTTTAACTAGCTAAGATGTTTCAGAACTATCTACCACAACTGCACATCACAATATGGGTTGTGAAATGAAATATGTTGGTATAAATTATGGGGTGCAGTCTCAATAAGATTGGATTCTGTTTTGATGCATCCTCTGTGAAAAACTGTGTTGGTTATGGGCAGTGTGAAAGCAAATTCTACTTCCTTTTATTGCTCAAAAAGTTGTATCTTAAATTGCTGTTCTTGCTTATGTCTCGACACACTACTGGAATGATGGAGAATGCTGCTTTTTGTCTTCTAAATTCCGGGTTGGATAATATGCATTGGTGTCTTCCTACTCAGATTGGCAATTGAGTAACTCACGATGCTTTGCTTTGTTGTTGGTTTGTTTCAAGATTCACTTGTACACTATGAGTTACAGAGATGAAAATTATAATCGAATTTAATTTTAGCCAATTATATATTATCCCTTATAATTAATTAATTTTAATATTTTGAATCTTATATTTTTAAAAGTTATATTAGGATTTCTATATTTATGAAAGTGAAACATTTAACTCTGCTAACGAAAATATCATACATGCTCAATGATAAATCAAAGTAAGATAAATCAAAGTAAGATAAAATCAGTGAACACAAAATCAACAGCATAAGAAGAAATGAGATTAAATATTTCACCTTCATAAATATAAGAATTTAAATGTAATTTTTGAAAATATAAAAATTAAAATATTAAAGATAACTGATTACAAAGGATAATCTATAATTAACTCATTTAATTTTAATAGAATTAGTACAACAATAATAAAACCATAAATCTCAATTATTTAGAGACGAAGAGTTATATGTCTAGTTAAATTAAAAATATTTAAACTATTATTTATAATTTCTGTTAAGATATTTCTAAATCATAGATAAGACACACTTCATGAATAAATTGAAGATAGATATTATGACTTGAGTAGTTGCGAGTAGAATGACAGCATCAATTTAGACTCGAGGAAGCAGAGACTTAAAACTTGTCATTGGGCTCCTAAGGTTCTCAACTTACATTCCACAACCAGTGAGACACCTTCTTAAGGCTTAAATCTCACAGCATAAATAGATTTCATGTGAAGGAAATTAAGTGAATCCGGATTATGTTTTTCTTGCAAAGTATATTGGACCTCTTTATATATAGAGATCGTAAACTTGCAACCATTTGGACTAATTAAGAGCAATGATCATAACATCAACCACAAAAACCCCCCAAAACATATAAATAAAAAACTAACCACAAAAACGATAGAACAGAAACCATAACCACTAATTTCCTGATTAGTTGCGACTAGAATGACACTTTTATTTTAGATTTGAGCAAGTAAATAACCCCAAGCTTCAAATTGGGCTCTTATGAAGCTTGAATTGAGGTTAAAGTTGTTGTACTCTCAATGCATAGCATGAGTGGAGGGAAAAGGAAGTAGGCATTTAGGCAATCAAAAACCATCTTTCCATTTCCTTCATTCCCCTATACTTTGGTAAAGGACAATAGGCATTCTCAGATATGAGTTTGAAACTGTATCAGCTGGAAGTAATTCCAGAGAAATCATTTCAAATAGGCAGACATTGCTACAACAGTATGACAATGAAAATTCTAAATACGGCATCAGACATGACTCACCTTGTGTCAAATAGTTTTATGAAGCTTAGACACAGTCCAGAGTTATATCGTAGTAATTGAATTCCATACATCTGCTTTGTGGGCTCAGAAAGATCACCCAGAGATGCATATTGGATAGGATCAGAGATGAACAATTGTTGGATAATCATATAACCAATTACATCCAATTTGATTGATATCTATTATCTACTCTCCACCTGCGCTCCGTCTAATGATCCGATGCTTCAATCTTCCTGAAGAAGCACAATTGTTTAGAAGAACCAAGGTAATTGCTGTTCAGATTTATTGGAGGAGAACGACAGTCGATGAGAAAATCGATGATTTATTAACATCAGTATCTCTAAAAGAGATAAAAAGAAGCAACTCATATCCTAAATAATGATCAGCGAGGAATACAAATATTAACAAGGAAAACAAATTATAATGAAGAAAGAAAGCATACGGTTAAACATACTGACTGTCAGATGTAAGCTTGAACAAAGATGAACACGCTATCAATATAATTATCTTACAACTGACTCAAACGAAGATCTTAAGATGCCCTTTTTATGAGGCCTATATACTAAGCAAAGTGACTTCTACTTGTTTATGCACATACTAACATGAGGTTTGGCAAGGTTTATTAGTTCTTATATCATTATGCTACACAATTAAAGTTTAACCATGATTATCAATCTGAGACCCAATCTATATTTGATCCAAAATAATGCTTCATATTGAAGTCCTGAAAAAATAGATGTCATGTAAGCAAAGATATGTGTGACCCTTTCCAAGCACAGAGTGGCAGGAAGCTTGACCGGTGGGTTGTTCTCATCTGCTGTCTGATTCAAAATCAAAAGTTTGAGATTAAGAAACAAAGCCAAGGTCATTTTCTTATATTTTCAGACAAGAGTTGGATGGCTAAGAGACAGAATCATGCATCACCAGAATAAGATAAATACACAAGCAAAACACCACCGAAGTCGTCTGCAGTCTTACTGGTTTCATAGTTACTCATTGAAAAAACATGTATTTGCCTCAAAGTTAATGCTTTTCAATCTAACTTAATTTACATGCAATAGATTACCTAAAGACAATAGATTAGTACTCATGGGACTTGAACTGACAATACAAGAATACAAAGAGGAGTGAACTTAACACAGAAACAGTGAACTATGAATTTCACAATTTCATTATACAATATACACAATCAACAAGCAACAGCAAACATCATGCAGCAAATGGAAGGAGCCAAGATCTTAAGATGTCAGAAAGACAAATATTGAGCAATTAAAGGACAGCAACCTGTGTAAAGTTTTCTTTGCAGCCAGTGTGACAACCAACCCTGACTGTGTTGGAATAATGGAAACAGCTACTCTGCTTCCAACGGGAAGGCAGCCTATACTAACCCTTCCCAGACCCTACATTTACAGAAACTTTGTGCACTGAAACACCTAGCAGAGTCAGATCAATCATTTTCCAAAACAGTTATTGAAGTATTGAGACAACGAAAGAGAATTCCCAAGTTACCAACTCATTTTATTATCCTAAAGGTGCCACGTAAAAACCTATAATAGTTTATCAACATAAATTTTTACAATAATAATAACCTGAATCTTAGTCAATTATGCAGTAGTGAAATATCTTGATCCTCATGAAGACACCAGTGCCAATACTGAAAATGGAAATAGGAGGAAGGAGACTCAACCCTGAAAAGGAGAACATCGTGTTTTTCAATAAGAACAGTGCTAAGAAAGTTATAGAACAATCTATAACTCTGTGATATATGGGCAAACCAATCCACTTTTTCCATCCTTCTAAGGAACAAGACAACCAATGATCTTCTTTATCAATAGGTGAAAATTTTAATAAACTAGAAGGAATACATTGCATGACGATTCTCTGACTGATGAATAAAGCGCCAAATAGACTTATGCTAGTGCAGAATGCTTGAACATAAGATTACAACAGGAACATAAAAAAAGGATGGTCCAATGCAACAGACACATACACTAGCAGTAAATTCAACAACCACTTAGCAATAATCCTACCATGGGGAGAACAAATCAATTTTCAACCGAGTGCTGCAGAACATAAACGAGTCACAAAGAACAAGAACTCACTATACACTTTTCACCGTTGTGGTTGCCTTCTTGCCAAGGCAGGACTTTTCTTTGGTATGTAAACCTTGTAACTTACCTATTAAAGAAAACAGGTGTATGCAATTCAGATGTAAAGGTGTTTTACACTTCTTTTTGCACTTAAGGAATTAAGACCGAATACAAGAAGCTCATAACCTACCTGCACTAGTTCTCCATCATGCATCCTAGAGAATGTCTTTTGTTGAAACTGAGACCCTTTATCTTCATCCTTGTTTTCATTTTCACTTTCAATTCTTTGATCGGCAGGTAATGCTGAAGTTGGTTGTCCAACAGACTGATTTACTGCAGCATCACATACAGTGCTACTTTCAGGTTCAGCAGCTGCACTCTTCTCTTGCTTGTCTTTTATTAGTGAGGAATGCTGCAAAGACATTTTGTTAGATGGCTCTTCTATCCAGTTTAATTGGTTTGGATCACTTTGGCCTTTGTTGGAGTTATCTGGGTCTTGTTCATTTTCTTTTCTAGAGCTTCCACTGGAACTTTGACGTCTAATCACATGGCTTGAAGTATCTTTCTCAGCGGGAATATTCACAACAGATCTAACTCTGGGTTCAGCTCGCCGGACTTCACCTTGAACATCTCCTTGGCATTCATGGGAAACAGCGAACTTTCCATCTGAAGATTTGAAGGCATCTTGTGCCTCAGCAACCTTAATGGGATCCTTGCCACATTGAGGTTGGCTGGAGTCATCTTCCTGACAACCAGTAGACCTCGTGTTTGCAGAAAGGCTTCGTCGGAACTTTGCGAAATTATCCAATGCCCTTTGTCTTAATTGTGATTCTAACTCGACAGCCTCCGGACCCCCAGAGTTGTCTTTCTTCTTCCTAGTAAAATCATCACCACCACCATCAGCATTCTCAATTGTTTGCTCACCACTGATACTCAGCACCATTTCACTGTCCTTTGCATTCCCATTCTTTGCTAAAGCCTCATCATTCTTTGCATTCCTCTGAGGAGAATCTTGATGTGTGTCCGACTTCCTGCCCCCATCATACCTATCGAAATCATCGTAACTTTGGATAATTCTGTCTCCCTGCTCATCCTTTCCATGAAATCCTCCTTCGACCACCTCTCTGTCCTCTGCCATAGCCAGCATCGATCTGAGCCGCCTCGGCTGTTCAATCTCCCGATACTTCTCCTCGCTACAACTTCGGCTTCGGCAAGCGCTTCCACCGGTCCGGCCGCTACTCCGACTCCCTCCACAAGTAGAACAACTCCGAGACCGATACCTACTCCCACGCCGATCGAAGCTTGTCGTCCTCCTCCGCCGACCTCTCCCCCTCTCCACATCCCCATCCCTCCCTCTCCCTCTAGACCGACTTCTCGCCCTCTGCTTCGCTCTCGGAGGCGGGCTCCTCGAGACGCTACTGCCGGAGGAGCTGCTCCGGCCGCGGCAGGTGGAGCAACTCCGGCTCGACGCGCTGACGCTGCGGTTGCGCGACTTGCGGGACCTCTCCTTTTCCTTCTCCTTCTCCTTCTCCTTCTTCTTACTCTTCTTCTTCCTCTTCTTCCTGTCGTCGTTCTTGGGCTCCCTTTTCCTCTTCTCAAGCCTCTTCGCTCGTTTCCTTCGGGAGCGAGGGCTGCCGTCGTCGGAATCGGAAGACGAGCAGGAGGAGTGGCGGAGGCGACGGCGCTTGTTGGATTTCATTTTCTTCTTCTTCTTTCTCCTCTCCTGATCAATTACATCGGTTAGTCACGAAATCGAACCCCAGAACGAGAGAGAGGAGTAAACAAATTGGAACAAGAAATTAGAAATTGATGGCGGGATGAAATGGGGAAGGAAGACCTCATCGTCGGAGTTCTTCTTGGAAAGCCTCGGTCCGACGGCGGCGGCGTCCTTCATCGGGCGGAACTGCTAAGGGAGATCGAACGCCAGGCCGAGAGAGAGCGAGAGAGAGAGAGAGGGATAAAAAGGGAACCCAAAGTGGCCTATGAGGGGTGCGGGGGACTCAGTCGGTTACCCAAAACGGTCCGATTCATAGTGGACAGTTGTGATCGTCGTAAAGATCGATGGCATTTTCGATATAAAAGGCAACATCAATGGTGAAGTTGTCATCTTATTCTATTGATGAGATATAAGTTGCGACTGGAAATTAGAATATTACATAAGCTCGGAGGCTAATGTGAATGGATGATGTGATGTGGAAAAGTGTTTTCCACATATGTGCGAATTCTAAAAAAAACAGGTTTTTGTTTTTTATTTCCACATACCATTTTTTATTTTTTTTTCTTTTAAAAAAAAATAGATTAATGCCAAAACGAATACATAATTGGCTGATCAATTAGTCGCATTGGTATTTTCCTTAAATGCTCCTATTTTACAAATCTCAATAATATATTTCCCCTTTTTTCTTTTTCCTTCCCTCTCTTTACCACCAATTCAACGGGATAAGAACCGATCCAATAGACTAAACTGAATAATATAAATAAAAGTTAATTATTATAATATAAGATTATAAAAAAATGAGAGTGAGATTAAGATTTATAAATTTTAAAATAATAAATTATTATAAAATTATAAATTTATGTTGATACATTTTTTAAAATTTTTATATATGTAAGAGTTTATGTTAAATTTGAATCTTTTTTAGAAAATATTTTTTTTAAGTTATATAAGTAAAAATTTTAGAAAAATGGTTTGTATTACATGTTGATCACAGGACATGTAATCTATGCTTGTGTTGCAAAAGCTGGATGCTTAGGATGCAAGCGGGTGGGCCAATCAGAACCGTTCAATTTTTCAGTGCAAAGTGGACATACGTACAGGGAGATACATACATACATACATACGTGCATTACATATTGTATGATCCTGCGTGGTGTCGTACGGGTGAGGAATCCGTTGGCCGTCCGTTTTCCTGACGGTCGACATCAGCCCCCGTGCACTTACGTTCCCGCCTCCACCTAATCAAATCTGCGGCAGTAATTGCGCCACGCCTCGACGCAGGAGACATCCGCCCGTGACACCGAAGACCGGGGTCACGTAGCTGACATGCGTCACGTTTTTAGTGCGTCTGTATGATTCCGGACGACTGTTGGTCGAATTGACCGGTTCAGCGGCGGTTCGCACCGGGCGAACCCCTCCACGCAGCCACACTCCATGATCCGGATTTCTCGCCGCGGACCCGGTCGATGCCGACACAACGGTGGGCCCTGCGACATCAACCGCACAACCCCCCCCCCCCCCCCCCCCCCCCCACAACCGTTTCAGAAAGATATGCTACCCGCACGTCCAAGTCTTACCCGTGTCTCTTACGTGCTATGAATCGAGCCGGACCGCACTGGTTAGTGACCCAAATGGGTGTGCTGGTGTCCACGTTTCACGTATCTTAACGCCCTTCCAGGTTAGCGCCGTTATAGCGGAAATAGCAGAAGCTGCCGCGATGGGGGTGTCCAGACTGCCGCGTGCCACGTACACAGCTCATGAATTGGTTGTGATTTCGGCCTGTAAAGGCGCAGCAAACAAAATGACCTGCAGCGTACGATGGGTGGGACCCTTGGAAGTAGTATCACAGGGTGAACGTCGGGGGTGGGAAAAAGATGTGAGAGGACGTAGGCTGATCCCGATCGGGACGCGGGCGGCGAGGTCAGACAGTCAAAGCGCTCGTGGACTGGACCCAATCACACTTTAGTTTGCGATCCCTGCCGTCCATTCGTCACCACGTCTCGTATATAACGCCCGCAACGCCAAGCGGAGGTACAGAAGAAACGGAAACGTACGGGGGCGCGAGGAGACGCGAAGAGCCGTAATAAAGCCAGACTTGGGGTTCGTCTCCATGGCGCCGAGAGGGAAGGCCACCACCGTTGGCGATGGAGAAGGGAAGGAGGCGCATTTCCGGGGTGTGAGGAAGAGGCCGTGGGGACGGTACGCGGCGGAGATACGCGACCCCAACAAGAAGAGCCGCATCTGGCTCGGGACCTTCGGCACCGCAGAAGAGGCCGCGAGGGCCTACGACGCCGCCGCCCGCGAGTTCCGTGGACCCAAGGCCAAGACCAACTTCCCCCACGCTGACGCCTGCAACGGCCCGCGCGGCGCCGACGGCGGAGGGGGCACCGGCAGCTCGAGTAGCCAGAGCAGCACCATGGACAACTCCGGGCCGGAGGAGGCAGCGGCAGCGGCAGCGATGCCCTCGCTTCCCGCTCCGCTCCCTCCCTCGCCCGATATCAACCTCGTCTACAGGGGCCAGGGCGGGGCCCGCTTCCCCTTCCAGCCGTACTCTCCGGTCATACAGGCGGCGCAACCATTCTTCTTCCTCAACACGGTCGCCAGATCCGAAAATTTTCCTACCTCCGACGCTTCGATGACGGCGTATCACCGGCAACTGCCGCTTTGTCAGCCTACGATCATCGCTTGCTGGCATCCGCCGCCCGCCGTCACCGTTGCCGCCGTCACCGCCACGCAGAGCGACTCCGACTCTTCCTCCGTCGTAGATCACCACCCGGACCATCGTTCTCCTCCTTCACCGTCGGCGTCGCCTAAGTCGTTTGCTCTCCATCTGGATCTCAACCTTCCTCCGCCCCTGGACACAGCATAACCCCCACGACTGCGACCGCTCGATCGTCGCAGGGGCTCATCCAGTCTTGTGATCTCAACAAACTCCCATTTCCCTTTTTGTAAATAATTAACTTGTTTTCTTCCACCGCTAAGAAAAACAAGGAGCCGGCCATCTCCGAGATCAGGACACAGATCTCTAATATAATTGGTGTTTCCTGTCGTCAATGAAACGCGTTTGCCCGTGCGTTAGCCGGCACGTCCGTGTCATGCTCGGTTCCTTCGCTTCGTTGCTTTAAGCAGAGTGCTACGTGTGATTAGTGGGCCTTTGACCGTCCATCCGGAGGAACGGTTGGTATGCTGAAGCGATTTGTCGTCACGCGGGAATGTGTCAGCGGAAGCGTCGCGCACGTGAAGGGGCCGGCGGCATCGGGGCCGCAGCTTAATGCGGGGCCCATATCCCGACGGAGAAAACAGTGGGGTACGTTTGCGGGTTTAGTTTACTCGCGTAAGAGTATCTTTATTCGTAACTAGTGCGGAGGGCCCAGTGGATGGTCGAAGGCGAGTGGTGGGTTCAGGAGATAGTCCCAGCATATAAAGAAAAGCTATCTGAAACGTGGCGGCTTGCCACTGTAGCAGGACAGCACGGTCCGACCGTCCTTTTATTAACATATCTAAAAGCCAGGAGCACCGGGGATGGAGGTCCAGAGCAACTGCAGCTCCAACTCGCCACTCTCCACATTTCTGAGCCTGAGGATGACGTCCTGCACAACCCTGCCATCTTTCCAGGCAATGGGACTCTCATCAGCAAAGCAGTTCTTCCTGTTGGGCTTCACGGTGGTGATGATGGTGCCATCGGGGAGGTCGGACAGGTTCATCTTCACTGCCTCCACAAACGCCTGGATATCGATCTCGGCGTCGCCCATCTTGTCGTCGGGGGTGAACGTGTCCTTGTCGTAAACCTTCTGCAAAAGGTTCGTGGAAATCAATCAGAAACACCACATAAGTCCTCTCAAGTTTCGCTCTCTCAGTTCGACTTTGTTTCGTGCAATGGAAGACCGGAGAATTCATCTTCTCATCGGTACCTTCTGCACTACGGTAGTCCGAAACAATTCGTAGAGAGAACATGAAAGAGGAAATTATCCAAATCTTCTGATGAATTTACGTAGAAGGATAGTAAGATTGTAAGCAGAAACAGATACATACAATCGTAATTGGTTGAATGGGTTCTGAGACAGAAAGAGTCAGGTCTTCATTCCAAACTGGATTGACATTGTGCTTCTTAACGCTAGTCTTCAGTTTCTGACCAACAAAAGGATAGGTAAGAAACAGATGAATCATCATCTCTACTAAATGAAATGTTTATGAAGCTAAAACAAGATTAATATGTCGAATTGCTGAGTAGAACTGCCACTGAAAAAACCTGTTGAGAAACAATATATCAAGCAGGTTTCGATCATCTCAGACATCTTCCATAATATACAATATATGAGATGAAGAACCAATAGAACAAATCACAATAAAATCATTTCGATCATCTCAGCATCAAATAGAACCAAGATAGCCATTGTTTTTATCAGATCCATGCGCAATCTATATCCAGAAGAAAAATCTAAACAAATCACAACAAAATCATTGCGATTGCTGTTGTGGGAAAATAATCCCCAATCTGCCTCAAAAGTGGAAGAAAAGAAGAAAAATCTGTGTCTGGAAAATACAGATCTGGAAATCGCTCCCATTAAACTCGTTCAAAAGCAGGAGGTAATTAAATACGTTGGATGAATCATGATAATGTGATACGAAAACCAATCAAGACTCTGAACTCGCAAGGAGAAATCCAGAATATAAGGATCTCTGAGACGAAAAGGATGAGAGGAGATGCGATATGACCTGATGGCCCATGCGGATGACGACGTAGGGGTCGCTGCCCGTGGCGTCACGGTAGGCCAAGTTAACACCCCTCAATACCTTCACCTTGAGCAGCCCCAACAGATTCTCCATTCTCTCTCTCTCTCTCTGGTTGTCGATCTTCTCTCTTCCAAGAACAAGGATGAGAAGAGGAAGAAAGACAAGATGGAAAGAGGAAGCGAGGGAGGGGTGTCAGTTACGACCGACGAAGGAGACGAGCCCGGGGAGATTAAAAGGGCAGCGAAGAGTTGACGTGGCTTCGCGGGGCCCCGTATCGGGAGGACCCACTCAATATCCGGATGGACCCAGTCAAACAGATGTGAGCCATTCCATTTCGTGCACTATAATTTCTTTCCTTTTTCTTTATTTTTGTCATTTATGAGAAGGCATCGTATATATATATATATATATATATATATATATATATATATATATATATGCAATAATAAGATTTGGAGTGACTGATATGCCATCTCCAAATTCTGAATTCTGAAAGGATAGATATGTAAAGCCTCAAAAGAAAAAGAAAAAGAAGGAGAAAGAGAGAAGATAGGAATCAAATGACTTTAGGTTAATTGCAACGTGTAAAGTGATACGCAACAGGCAAGTTGGTAATCTGATCACTTTCCCTTTTCCTTTTAACCCTCATCTTTCTTCCCTAATCCTTGGCATTCTTGCTGCAGAGGTAAGCAGTTCTTCTTCTCCATGCTATCTTATCATTGATTACGCTTGTTGTCACTCTAAGCTTCTGTTTTCATCACGTAGCTCTCATACAATGCAACTGAGCACCGAACTAGTTGGATTCATCTTGCTTGTTCTGAACTTTATTTAGGTCAGTACTCTGTGAGATTGTTGGCACAGACTTGATTACAACTCCCTTTTCTTTAGTGTGTGTGTGTGTGTGTGGAGTATGCTTAGGAACACAATGTTGTACCCTTCAGGTGTATGTCATTTTGTCTCTGTGATTGATGCTGGCTATCCTTGTATTAGCTTTACTAATAATACCCTAGGTTTCCTGCCAAAACTTGTATTGTAGAAGATGAGCTCAAGCTGATGAGCAAGAAACACAGAGAGATTCCTATGTTCATGAATTCTCAAACCATGGCAGAAACCCTACTCATGTCTAGAAGTAGAAATGCTGGAGTGCACTATGATTGGGTGATTTTGAGCTCAGTATACAATTGCCTCCAACTTAATCCACCAGTCAGCCAAGCTTTCATATAGACTATACTGGACAGATAGGTATATGCAGCAATACATATATCTATGTAATAAAAGTTGTGGAGTAGCAACCAGGCAATAGAAGTTCAGTAGAATTTACATACATGAAACTAAAAGAAGATCAAATATTACATATCTCAAATATTATGCATGTTAGCAGGTTTCGGATTATGATTTTTCATTTGCTGAAGCTTTTTTATTCCTTTTATATATTGCTTTCAGGAGGCTATGTAGGTGGGTTTTGAGGATTTATATGAAATCACTACTGATCTGTTTTTATAGGTGCTGTATAGTTTGTGAATGTATGCAACCCTTCAGATCTCTCAGCAATTTCATTTCAGCTAAAATCAGACTTTGTTACACCATAGTGCATTGGTTCTCATGCCATATGATTCATTGGAGGATATATATTTCCACCAGTCAAAGTACATGTTTTGGCCTAAATTTGTGGTATTTTTAGTACATGGAATAGTCATAAATGTATCAAACTCATGACAATGTACTCATCATCTATTGTTGAGAAGTGACACAGCATGCCCTGTTCTCTTTCTTTCTGAAGGAAAAGCCACAAAGATCAAAGCCACACAAACCAAGAAATAATACCATTTGAATTATTCATCTGAAACTGGAATTCAAGCACACAAAAAAAACAAAGTCTGTAACATGCAACTCTCTGTGTGGCTGCAGTTGATCCGGAAGCTGGAAAACCTAATCCAGTGAATCTTGATCGAGCAAAAATGGTGACTATTCAATCTTTACTTGTGCTTGGAATGGGTTTTTCTTTGATTTGAGGTGACAAATAGTGCTTACCTGCATTCTTTCTATGGTTTCGAAGAATGAATCCCAAACAGGGGAAGTCTTCATCAAGATTGGACCTCACGGAATTTCGAACGGCGATGAATGGGATGATGGGTGCCTTGATGGAGTAAGAGAGATCTTCATATGGCATGACTCAACAGCATGTTCACTTCAGTTTGTGTATGATTCTGCTGGACAACCGGTGTTGTCGGACAGGCATGGAGCTGAAGATGGAGTTAATTTTGACACGGTAAGACATCTAAATAAATCTCATCCTTATTATTATTATTATATTTTTTTTTTTATCATGTCTGAAGTATTATGTGAGTAAAAGATTATTTCTAGTTAGTTAAAAGATTTCTGGATGAATTCTCCGAAAAGCTCCTTATTTTAGATTTTTTTTTTCCCGATTGGTTTTACGTTTCTAAAAACACATTGTAACCCTATTCAAAAACAAAAATGTTTTAAGCGATATAAAAATATATATATATTTTTGTATGTACTTGTTGGATTTTGAGTTAGTCACAATGCATTTATAGATATGCTAAAAATACTCCTTCCCTATTCAAAAATATTGTAAATGAGAAAAATGTGGGCACCGACCGCCGAACGAAGAAAAACAAAAAGAAGATCAAAATGATGAATTTTTTGAAAATATTATAAGGTTTTGTGGATCACTTTTATCTTTCATTGCTGATTCACTAGTCAATGCTGTGTTACCGGAAACATTGAATTAAATGGGACTATAATTCTTATTGTTACATCATATCTTTGAGGACGAAAAATTGAATTAAATGGGACTATAATTCTTGGTAACCACTTTTCTAGTAAAGACAGTCAGTACTAACATGAGAAATATTAGGAAGGAATCCTTTCTGCTCAAAATAGTTGATGTCATGGAAATGTGTTAAGAGAACTTACTATACATATCGTAATAAAAAACGCCAAACAATTATTATTTGTAATAATAGAAGAGAGAGAGAGAGAGAGAGTTACTTTGTTGTTGTCATTACTTTTACCTGTTTAACATTATAAATATATTTGTGATTTTGGTGTAATTAAATGCTATTTTATCTCAATTTTAACATGCAGGGATAATTTTGGTCAAATTTGGTCTGTGCAGATTGAACTGGAATACCCTTCGGAGTATCTGACAGGCCTACGCGGTCAGACTCGGAGATTCCATGGATTTTTTACTTCCCTCATGTTCTTCAGCAACAAAAGAAGTTTTGGGCCCTTTGGATACTGGGATAATGACAGAGAAGCTGACTTCCAATGGAAGGTGATGGGCAACAAAATTTGTGGGTTTTTTGGGCGAGCTCAACCCTCTTCCCTCACTGCTGTGGGCATTCATCTCAGAGCCCTGCCCAAAACTCCATGAACGAATGAAGCTGATGAGATCTGTAGGAGTTGGTGTGAAGACCATCAGTGCGACAGCCTCATTTCGTGTCAGTTTCGTCTCACACTCGTGTGCCTGACTACATGGTGTTCTGTTCTTTCAACTCAGTTTGCTGGTGTTCAATCAAGCTCAGAATCTTTATCATAAACTATTAAAAGCTTTTACTAAATAAGTTAATGGATACCTTTGACAAGTATGTCAACCCACCGTATCTCCATGAGTGGTGAGCAGCATCGCGAACCAAAGACAGCTCCAGAGACAAAAGGGCGACAGCCATGAGGGTAAGACCAGAAGTGAATCCTCCCACTGTGGACAAGAGAGCACACGATTAGTTGGTGGAAAGCAACATGGCTTCAGCATTCAGCAAGTGAATTTTATTGGGAGAAACATTAATGCCACCTAATGCTGCAATACTGAATCTTATTATCACAAACAACTTCCAAGTCTGGATGCAAAAAGCACAGGCGGTTGGAACAGTACCATGATCATGAATTTGAGGGAACTTAATAGCTCCATTAAGTACTTGAATTTTGCATATGAAGCACTTGACTAAATAACTAATCATCATCATCATCTGCAAAAGAAAAAAAAAAGTTCAAATGAATAAAAGCAAATAACATGTATTTACTGATGATTCCCATAATCATAGTTTATAAACCGACCATATTGGTAGGTACAGACATGTATTTACTGACCCGAGGATGAGTTAGCATGCAAGCTGTACCGGTTCGGAACGCATGTACCATCAGGTTCGCTTTTGAAGCCAGCAACCCTCTTTACTCTATTATGAAATATGAGCATTATATGTGACTTAATATGATGCATTATATTATACACCAAAGTGTCGTATCTATATATACATTCTTTGGATTGGTCTCAGATTTTCTGCTACCCCTAAACCAACCAAAATTTTTTGGGCAAATTAGATCTTTGTCCCAAAAGAGTATCTAAAGAGGGTTTTAAGAGCAATCATAATGATCCTTTGTTCTCTAATTTTATCCCTACAATATTTTCTTAATTCAATTGATAGTCATTCATTTAGAGATGATTAAATTAGAGTGCATGTTAGATGACTAAAACCAAATTATGTTGAAGCCATATGTTCTTATCGATAACCTGAGAAGGACCAACTAATTAGTCATATTAAGAGGAAAAAGATAGTATCAGACTAATTTATCAAATGATAGGCTCAATGGAATAGCAAAACAACAGCTTATAAATATGCTTCATGAGCATTTCCCTATGTGAACTAGGGAATTGCAAGAACTATGAACTAAGATCCTCCTGATCAATATGCGGAATCTGCATTAATTCTGTGTCAAGTTGCAAAATATGTGATTTTAATGAGCATGGCTGATTGATTTGATGAATTTAACAAAGAAATAAGCATCAACAACCTTTCACACAAAAATGACCTAGAGATTCATAATTGAGTAGAAATAAGGCGAAAAATCTTGGATGGTAAGAAACTTTTGTAAAAACATAAAACAAGAACTTGATTGGCAAAACAAATTATCAGCATCTGCCACAAAAGATTGAAGCATAAGCATACCAGTCTATTTATGCAATCCATTCATTTTAAAAGTAAGAATCTAATAGGCATTACAGATGGAATGAATGACATCCTCAATCATTTATAAGTTCTATTGGGCTGAGCAACAAGCATACCAATAACAAATAATTTGAGTAAATTCCACAGGTTATTCTAATGTTCTCCAATTCCTATGCCACATTTCCTTGCACTTATTTTCCTTAGTTTGTTTCTCGATAATATTCACTTCTGCAAGCGCATTATTCATGCAATTCACAATCTTTGCTTTCAACACACGTACACACTCACTCTTCTTCCATGGCGTGTTGTGTTGCCATCATAGTATTCCACTAGCCTCCGCTAACACCACCTCGTTTCAGATTATCAGTATTCCCAATCCATCTTGCACAAACTTTCTATCCTAAATACCCTCAAAGTGAGGGTTCACAAAAAGATCAACATTCTCTTGCGTCGAGTGGTGCTATCGAGAGTTCAATAGTGCCTTCACTATGTCGAGATTATTCTATCATGTTAAATATGCAGATGGCCAATTGGTGAATAAGCTTTCACATCCTTTGGCTTTCAACAAGTGGATATAATTGATGATCTTCCATTGTATGCCATTTTACGATCTCTAATCTTCCGATGGCTTCCACCAATTCCACCTCGCGTCAGATGATCAACATCTTCCGCTCCATCTCCCACAAAAAATCCTTTGTTTCCTCACAAATCCTCGCCTACCATCGTACCCTCGTTCTCCTAAATCCAGTGCCATTAACAAGAATTACCAGTAAATTAGGCTTTCGGATTCCGTTGTGGCATACACAAACGGCCAAATTCGAGACTAAGAAAGCGATAATGCAGTAGAGGGAGCAGCGAGGAATGGGACGAACCGAAGTATCTGCGTTCATTGGCGGCCTTGGCCTTGTCCAGCATCTTGTCGAGGTCCCCCTTGAGCTTCTCGTCCCCACTTCACGAGCTGATTGACGAAGACGGCCCCCAACCCCATCCCCAGGACGTGTTCCCACGGATCTACAGCAGAAAGAGACCGATTTCACCCGCTAAGATCAAACGGAAGAAAATCCCGATCGACAAGAGGAGGAGGACTAGAGTTGGATGCGAAGAAGAAGACGACGTACGTCGCATGTAGAGGGCGTTGGAGTACATCTGCGTGCCCAAACCTAGGCGGTCTCCCACCATCGTCGCTGTGGCCTGCATTTCTTCGGTCTCCTCCTTCCTCCTCTGCTGCTCGACGCCCCTCTCCTTCTCGTCCCCGATGATCGAGTTCGAGTCCTCCCCTCTTGTAGGGTATCTTTGGGGCTTATCGTAACGGATTCGGCCACGTAGACGGACCCGAACAGAACCCATAACGTCATTTCACCGATATTTGGGCCAAATCTTATATTATTTTAAAGCTCACGTATTGACATGACAATCCTTAAAAAAATAATAAAAACATTATTTATTATTTACTATCCTAATATTACCGATTTTATTTTCTTTTTCTTTTTCATGACCCCTTATTATTTCGCTCATCACTCTTTGCTCTGAAGAGAAAAAATAGATAGATGAAGAATAATAATAATAATAATAAAAGAGGTACAGTTCCAACTGCAACCTTTCAAGCCCATCTGTTGCTATAAATTAAGAGCATAATTGTGAGACAATTTTCTGGCATTTATAGCCATCATCATCATCTACTTCTGCAGCCATTAATGCTCTTCTTACCCATCATCTATCTAGGAATAAACAATCATTTCATTGTTGCAACTAGGGTTCTTCGTTCCTTGACCTCGATGAAACTAGACCCTCTTTTCTTCTTCACAAACTTTTCATCCATCAATCTTCTCACTCGCTCCACTTCGTTCCACTTGCCTCCCAGAGCATACAAATCAGATATGAGAGTATACACTCCACCATCTTCATCAGGCACGGCCATGCTCAAAACCTTCTCTAACCCCTTCTTAGCAATCTCAAAGTTCTTGTGCTTCCTGCAGGCCGCCAAGAAGCAAGTCCAGATGACGATGTTGGGTTCGGCTCTCATGTTCTCGATGATCTTATACGCATCCTCTAACCTCCCGGCCTTGGCGAAAAGATCAACCATGCATCCGTAGTGATGAATCCCAGGCTCGTATCCGAACTCCTCCACCATGCTCACATAATATCTTCGACCCTCCTCTATCAGTCCGGCATGGCAACACGCATTGAGGACCCCCGTAAAGGTGATCTCATTGGGCCGCACACCGGCTTCCCGCATTTTATCGAAGAATGCAACCGCGTCGTTGCCGTGACCGTGCGTAGCCAATCCGCAAATCATCGCAGTCCAGTGCATGACGTTCCTTTCGGGTATTCTCTCGAACACGTGAAACGCGCTCTTTAAGCAACCCGACTTGGCGTACACAGCAATGAGCGACGTCCCGAGATGCACATTGATTTCCAGCCCATGCTTCTCGGCGTACGCGTGGATGGACCTCCACATCAGCCGCAGCGAACCAGTGCTGGAGCCGCCGGAGAGCAATGTCACGAGCATTAGCGGGTCGGGCTTCAGGTCCCCGTCGCTCATCATGTCACGGAAGAGGGCGAGGCCGATGGCGCGTTGGCCTCTCTCCATGTAGGCACCGATCATGGTGGACCAGGTGGCGATGTCCTTCTCGGGCATGGCGTTGAAGAGGGTGCGGGCGGCGGAGAGGTCGTCGCTGCGGGCGAGGCAGGCGAGCATGGTGTTCTCGGTGACGACGTTTCGGTGGGGGATTTCGTCGAACAGGGCACGGGCGCCGACGGGGGAGGAGAGGGCATAGGCGTGGAGGAGGGCGGATGCGACGTATACATGCGAACAGAGGTTGGTCTTGATGAGGTAGGCGTGGAGGTGAGGGAGGAGGGCGGCGAGGGGAGCGTGGAAGCAGGACTTTAACGCGAAGACGGCGGCGTGAGTCTCGAAGGGGTCGTCGTGAAGCCCTTGCCGGCGTCGGACACGGAGCTTGAAGAGGCGGAGAGCTTCGCGTGGGGACGAGGCGGTTCGGATAGCGGAAGCGGAGGCGGATGCGGCGGCAGCGGCGGAAGGCCGGTGGAAGACATGGGAGAGAGGGACGTGGGCTAAACGATGGAGTTCCAGGTTTGGCATTTGGCGGGAGGGTGGACTTGAACCCGCTCAACGTTATAATCCATTTGGTAAAATTACATATGTATCCCTCCAAAGTGTTTGACTGTGACCATTAATCAAAATTTTATTTTATATTTTTTATATGATTATTATTATTATTTATTTATTGGACATCTATAAGAGATATAATGTTTTCTTACCAAATAATAGATTTATTGGCCAGTTGAGATTTATTAGGATTTCTACTTTTGTTATTACATATTGTAATTGTAACTAATATAATTTAATTACATAATGTAATTATTATCGTCCATCTAACTAATATAATTTAATTACATGTTTTATCGAAAGAAAATAAAATTTAAAGTAATGTAGAGGGCAGAGACATTTCATCTGCGAACTATGCGTCTTCCCCGTGCATGGCAATGGACGTTTATTAGATGTCATACAAAGGCACGCATTTTCACAAACAGATGGTAGGGATGAACATTTGCAGGTGATCACTTCCCTCGGAAGCCAGCCATGATCTCCTTTGGGGGGATGAAGCAGTCCACCGAAAGCCCTGCAACATCGAACACCACGTCTTCGATCCTCCAAGCCTCCTCCATCCTGATCCTGCTGCGCGGCGCAGATGCGTCGCCGAAGCGGAGAACCGTGGCGGCGGACCTCCCTTGGTGAGCCACGAGCACTCCGTCAACCTCTCTGTAGTCCTCGATAACGCTTCCGATGGTGGTCTCCCAGTACATGGCGTCGGAGCCCGGGGCTTCGACTCTGGCGAGGTGGGAGTCCTCGATGTAGGTGAGCAGACCGCTCCTCTGGCTGAAGTATCCATGGAGAACGTGCCTGATTACCTCAGCCGGTCCGTCGCATCTCTCGGCGACCGCAGCTCGATCTGCTGATACTTTTAGCACGAAGCAGTTGTCGCCCCTGATGCGCTTCTCGCCGACGCACCGGGCTTTGGCGAACATTCTCGCCGTGCTCTTCGGGTCCAACCCCTGCGATCAGTGCAAGAAGCATGACGTGAACAGAGAGTTGGCCGCAAATGTTAGTAGCATTAAAGCAGAGAAGGAAGCAAAGACGCAGTGAGGCTTCTCCTCACCTGAACGAGTCGCCGCAGCGGGCGCTGCGGGCCCCTGGCTGCGTGTGTTCCAAGCCATGGCACGCTCCTCCACACCACCTTGCCGTTGCTACCGGAAACCACCTTGTGGCCGGCCACCACAAGCTCCACCGACCACATCCCCGGCGACTTCTGCCACAGCACGAAGCACCCACGCTCTCCCCCGGTTCTCGGTGGCTCATGGCAGACCATCTTCACGGTCCCAGCTGCGTACATGCTCTTCATGCACTGTTTCAGGCATCCTGTTGCGGCCAAGTATTGCTGAATGATGTAACGAGCAGAGCACGTTTCCTGCCATGGAAGAGAAGAATTCGTCAGCAAACTCTGGTGATGACAGACCTCACGTTGAAGTAGAGAGATGGAGAACAGAACATTACCATGGGACTATCTTTGATACAGAAGATGTGGGTTGGTGCATCAATGGTCACCGGAATGGGAGCCAATGGACACCCCAGCACTCCAAGAATTAGCCTCAGATCCGTCCTCTTCGATGCGCTGCGGGCATGGAAAGGGGTCGAGGAATGAGCCCCCGACATGGCTTTGTCCATGTGCAACCGCAGCCATGTTCTGATCACTTCCCAGTATCTCTCCTTCTTGGCTCCTTCTCCATGTGCATCAGGGTCAGGGCCTTCCATTAGAGGCCCCAGTGGCTGCACAGAGCACACATGGTTCCTTCCTCTGCTTCTTGGACCCATGACACACCTATGATCACAAGAATGATGACAGATGAAGGAGATGCAATGAGTGAAAGAGAGAACCAAGGAGATGGTTGTTGGATCTGGTGTCTCAAATGCTATTAATATAAGAGAGAGAGAGAGAGAGAGAGAGAGAGAGAGAGAGAGAAGGGTAGGTTCTTTTGAGCTAGAGACAAAAGGGAGACAGCCTATATGTTCCACTGGCAGGGGAATGAATTCAAAATGGCTGCCTCCCATGTCTTGGGTTTCCTCCTCATTGCCTTTAACTTTATTCCCTACATCCCTTCTGCAAGGCTCTGCAGTCCTTTTCAAAATGCTACTGAGAGACAGTGATCAGCCAGTGGCTCTGCAACACTCACCCATGAGATTGGCAACACATGCTTGTGCCTCCATGTTTCTTTGTAGTCACAAACTGGTTTTCCAAAGGTTCAAATAGGGTGGCTGATAGTTGATGAAAGTGGCAAGGCAAAAGGACCAACAATGTTTCTATGAGAACCAAGAAATGGAATCCAAGGAAGGTTAGCATTCATTGTGGCATGATTTCCCTACTCCTCATCAGCTAATCACAGCTTTCCATGGGTTATATGTAGACCAGGCCAAGAACATGGTTATCAATGATGACCTTCCAAGCTAAGTTATGCATCTGATGTTAAACTGCATCTGTCACTGATGGGGCTCTTACAGATTCACACTGAAAACTTTCTGTGGAAGATGGAGATCAAACTAAGCATGCTGAATTATTACAATAAGCTCACTCTTCTGATAGGAACTAAAGTGATTGATATCAGTTTCCTAGAAAGATTCATCACCATCAAAACAACAATTTCAGAGCATGTGCTTGGCATCAAAAGCAGCATCAGCCAACCTGAAACATTTGATTGTCCAACTTGGGACAATTTATCATTCTTTGTCTGCATTCCTTGTTCTTGGTAGCAGAGAACAACAACTTGGGATAATCTCATCCTTATCAGCACAACCATATAATTCAGGAATCATATGATTCTTCAGAGTGGACTACAGGCTCATCAGATTTTTCCCAGACTTTTAAATCATGCAGCAATCCAAAAGTCCTCCTGTTTGCAGACTGTTGGGATTTGAGCATGACAGATTCCTTGAAGATGACCTTCCAATCTGAGATGAAGCCGAGAATCCAGAGAGCACCACACTATGTTGTTTTGGGCTGTACCAGAGATGAAGCTGCTGCTACTGTTGCTGCATCATCAGGAATAGGTATGAAGACTATTTTACAGCACAGATCAGTAGTAGGAAATAAAGCTTCTTAAGTAGTCCTGCAAAATAAACAAAGAAGGAAGAATATTCCATGAATAAACAGTAGTATTTTTTTATAATGCATTATGCACCTCCACTAGATTATTATCATTATTTTCCTTCTTTCTCACAAAAGATATGTAGATCATAGACTAGATTTGAAAGAAAAAGAGGAAACTGGACCCTGCCACTACTAACATCTCTTTCTGATGGAAGCATGAGGGATACAACAACAAAGAAGGAAGAATAAAAACAGTGGAGGATAAGACAATAAGTAGGCATCTTGAGAACAACCAAACTTGCATGGGTGGGTAAGGTCAACATCTTTGCCTATTGTTGTTACTCTTGTGGTCACTCAAAATGAGTGAGATTGATTCATATCAGTGAGCCAAGTTCATATTCCACCTCTATGTCTTTGGCACACCATTTTGGAAGAAGAACCATGTGTTTCTGAAATGACTGAACTATCTATGTAGGCTTAAATGCTCTCCAACATTTTTATGAGATGCACAAACCCAATATCCAATACACACAAAACATTTAGGCACTGGGAGGGGGGGGGGCCTGGGGAATTACTCCACATGCTTGAGAACATCATCCTCCTCTTCCATAACCTTAATTTACTTCAACAACAATGGACATTATAATTGATACAATCTAGGCCATCATGCATGCCATTTCTACAAGAAGGAAACCCATGCATATGATGACAAGTTACTTCAGCCGAAACAATGGACATTATATACTCAGGTCTTTGGAATGAGTACATGTGCTAAAGTCATCACAACTGTGTAGCTCATAATCTATCTAATTTTGGAAGAACTAGAGGGTTCTCTAGAGAGTTGGGGAATCTGACCCCATGGATTTTGCTGATGTAATAGCTAATCAGGGGTGAATGAATGTAAGGTTTTTTATTCAAAAAATGATAAATAAGTGGGTGTTATTTCTTTTAGAGAAGAAAATTCTAAACCAGATCCCTTTTCCTTCAACTTTTATCTCATTGGAGGGGTTGCAAAAGATCTAGTAATTACATGTTTTTGCATTCATCCTGAGGTGTAGATTTTAATTATTTTTCACATGTGTCACCATTATTTTTTTCTATTAAGACATCTAGTGCTGCATGCTCCTCTTCAGATGCAATATAGTTTGTGTTTCTAAACTCACCTTGATTGAAAGCTGCTGAGAAACAACTTCTCCCTCATGTATCACAAAGCAAAGTTATTACCTGTTGAGGCTTCACTTGTATGATCTCTATCATTTCCCTGATCCTTTCTCTTACATCTAAACCCACAAAAAGCATGCAGCAAAGATCATCACTTTGATATACAGAAAACAGGACAAGCTCATTTGGAAATCATAGTTATCAAGGGGGCAAGGTTATTACAGACACATCAAAGAACAATTTCCATTATAGGGAGTCATTAAAAACAAAAGAACCATACCAATAGCATAAGAACTCAAAAGAATTTTTACAAAAGAAAAAAATTACACACTACAAACATAGACTCAAACATGATGAATACACAGGCCACAAGGCTGGTAGCTGACCTGGAACTGTTCAGTTCAATTTCCAAGCATAAACATGACTTGCTCAAGCATTAGCTTAATCTATGAAATACTAATCTAAGTTGTGATACCAGTAAATGATGCTTTCATATGCAAGGAATTGATCTTTGGATTCTCACAGTTACTGAAGTCACAAAAAGAGAACTTGATAGCTGCTGTGATGCTGTAGTATTTGATGTATCTTTCTTGAACCCAGTTGGTGAATAGCTATTTGGCAGTTGATTTTATGTCCAACTGGATCGGAAGGTTACATCTGGTTGTCTAATAGAATGTCATTTTCCTGCTTCCCAGTTCTGATTTGTCTAAAGCAACAAGCCTCCTTATCCCTTCTTTACCGGTGAGAAATAGTGAACGATAGTGGAACCTTTTCTAGATGTATTTGCACGTTTAGGTGGATGAAACCATTCTCGGATTTCTCTTTGTATTTCCATAGGTAACTCATCTAGAACAGATGGATCGATATTTTCCATGTTGATTCCCCATGTATATCCATTCCGAGTCTGGTTGTGATGACCATCACTGTCAATGCGATCCTCTGAAAATCCTACTTGTTCATCTATTTGTTCAAGATCTGAATGTTCCTCACATTCTACATGAGGAAGATAACAGCTTATAATTATGCAAGAATCACAAAACAACAGATAACAGGTTTGAAAATGGTGTCCCATTACCAGGAAATGATGACGAAGATGCCTGATCCAGAGAAGATCTTTCACAAGCTTGGTTCATGGTATGAAAAGAAGAATTACTGCTTTGAAAGAACTTTAAGATAGAAGATTTCCGCTGGCAATTCCAGAAACAGGACATCAGATGCAGCCAAGGACCATACAAACAATGCATCTTAGATTACATACTTCCAGAAATTTCATGTAATTCATTCTATGTTGTAAATTTGGTTTATAAGAAACTATGCAAATATTGTGTTGCAACTCACATTCAGAAAAGAAACAAAAGATAAGCATAGAAGTTTGAAGATAACGATATGCTGTATTAAAGGACACTATGTCACCAAGTTTCTAGTTGTACTACATGTTCTATAATATATATCCTTAAAAATGAAAAAAAAAATCCTAGCTCATGCTCAACAGGTCTGGAAGCTTCATCTAAAATAGCTCCTCCATTATCAGTCACAGGACCTTCATATTGCAAAAGTAAGTACACAGGGACTCCATAGTCAATAATGTGCAGATTTGCAAATCATTAGGATGATTTTGAGTCAGCATAAGAACCAAAAATTTTAGATAGCTAATAAAAATCAGAAACAAAGCTTTTAAAAGGGTTATTGTGGGGTGCCCAAGAAAAAATCTGTTGTTCAGATTTTTGTTGCAGCCAACCAACAATTTCTGATGTCCCAAAATTCTTCAAGTGATATGCATATATTTTAAGTCCAAGACATGGTTCTAGGTAGATATGCTGCTTCAAACAAAGAATAAGCTCTTGTTGTTGTATAGATCAACTAGCTGCTATATCTAATTGTTTTCTTGTGTTCATGGTTACCAACAGCAATTTACCAGGCTGCTTATGCTAGTGCCTAATCAACAAACAGGCTTCTGACATTACCATGTAATTGCATGGACCAATATACAAATATAAAATCATGCAAAGAACCATTATGTATCACTAGTACATATAAATGTGAATGCATATAATTAAATATGAAAATATTAAATAAATTCATGCATGCAACAAAATATATAGATAGCTTGTTTTGAGATATATATGGTGCATGATTAATCTTGCTTTTTGAGTGTATATACTTTTATGAACTATAATGCCTCTTCCAAATTGCTTCAGATATCAATATTCCTATAGAAAGTTATAATACACTAAAATAGAGAATATAAAAATCAGAAGGGAGCACTTACTGCATCTACAAATTAGTTACCAAAAAGGATCAGAAAACCTACTTTTTTTCTTGAAATTGACCTAGGGCCTCACCTAGGTGCCTGGGTGTTGCCTGGGCTTTATGATATTGAAGGTCAACCCACCTCGGCTTCTTGACAACTATGATTGGACCAATGCCCAGTGGTGCAGAAAAGACACTTGCGACCATTTTTGAGTTTCCAATGTTCCAGTTTGAAACATCAAACTTAGAGCTTAGAGGAACTTTTAATTTACATGGGAATAACCTAGCTTCTGTCTCAAAATGTGGATGACTATGGCTACTAAAGTCCACAACACTTTCGAGTTTGGACAGGAAAAATTTAGACAGACTCTTTCTACCATATTAAAACATAAAACAAAATTTTGATAGCCAGATCTTATTCTGCAGACATCTTTCAAGAATTTCCTTCTGACCAACAGGACAAAGAAGAATACAAACTTATACTATTTAGCATGATGAGTCAAAACACAATGCTGCATGGTTGGCATATAATAATAACAGTCATGCCCTTTGAATCTGTTCAAATGATAAGGGCATGGCTATCAAAGTTCCACATCAACCGTAAAAGATCTTCGTGATTCACCTACCATGTAAAATACCACTTTTTATATAAAAATTAGATAGTCTTGTTAAACACAATTGGATATGTCAACATACCACATCTTTTGTCTTTCCAACCGATGAGCCTATTCTCTTTAGAGGTTTGGCTTGAAATATTGTGTCAATATCATTGCTAGCTGCTTCAGAAGCAAGTTCCTTATGTTTAACTTCTTCATCCATCACTGTACAACCTTTGCTTTGTACATCATCTGTGACATATCAACAGCAGATTAAAGAAAAAGAAAGACAACTGAAAAGAAGGATATGTGGGATTGAGTATGACCTGTAGAAGACAAGGGAAGACTTTCTTTGTGAAATTCACCAGCATCACTTAATGAAGTGGAAGAAGGAATTTTGCCTTGGAGAAATTTCAGAATTGAACATGTTCCCTATCAAAGGAAAAATGGAAAAATAAACAGCCAAATCCTGATGCACAACATTTAATTTTTAATTTAATGTTCTTTTCAGTGAATTAGCCATGCTAATACCAAACACCAAGTACTTCAATTATTCAAGTAGTTCCATAAGAGAATGCTGGATAAAATATCTCCAATTAACATCATCCATAGAATCTACATACTAAATCTGATGCATAATGAACAGTAACAAAAGAACAAGTTATTGAACCAATGAACAGAACATACACAAAGATGATACAGGAAACCACCTCTACAGTGTTGTTAAGCAGATGTACCAAAAAATTGATAAGCTACACATTGTTTCTATAGCATCTCAAAACAATAATTTGCAATTGTCAAAGTAACATCTTTCAAGAAGATGGATTGACTGCAGATGCCCAGTCGAGGATAATTTTTTTATATACCAGGTGGAGGTGTAAAATCTGCAGACAACACCTAAATAAACCACTCCTAAAAGTCAATCCCAGAAATCTCTAGAACATTGGAGAATACATGATTGTTTCTGCCTTGCAACCATGTCTCACAAACTTGGTGATGTCCTTGGCAAAAGAGGAACTCCCTTTTTTAATTCATACTTGGTTAAGCCTTTTGAAGATAGAACGTCATAATCAGTAGGAGCTGGTGCAGTCAGAATGGGTGGTAGGCTTTAGAAGTTCCTTTATTTAACTTTCAGTTTATGCATGCAGAAAGAGCAAGATACAACAAACAAAAGACTTAAATAGGATAATGTGTGTGAGATACATACGTACAAATGATAATATGAGGAGCAAAAATAAGAGCCTACTAGCCATAAAAGGCGTTCCAATTCACTGATAAAGTTCAATCACAAAACTAAGCATTTCCTGCTAATCCCTTATAGAAGCATAGTTGTTTTCCAAGCTACTACAGGACTTCTATAACAAATTTGGAAGAAACCTAACCTGCCACTAGCATTTTTTTTAGGAATCAAATCCTCGTAATGACTCTATTGGAAAGAGGCAACGGACAAAGTATTCATCCTTATACTATGTCTTTAGCCATCGAAGGACTCCATCTGAGATAAGGACAAATACACACTACACATGGCTAACAAAACCCTGTGGATTCCAAGCTGAGTCATACTTAGCCTGTCCTTTCCCAAACTTGATGCACATCCAACAAACTGATTGTAATGGGATACAATAAATCCAATTCAAAACAGTCACAAAATTGAACTGCTCAAACCCCCTTACAAAACAATTAAAAAATAAATAAATAAATAGCTCAGCTAAAGGTAATAAAAGATATAAAAACAAATGGGGTTAATTAGACATGACATCAAGCTTTTAGGTCAGAAAGCACGAATGCTATTTTCTTGTGAAAAATCATATCGACATGACATATTGGAATGAAATGATCCCAGATCTTGATCTTCAGAACATAACAATGTGTTTATCAATTATCAATTATCAACCATCGAGCTGCATCATTAATCTTTAATATGACCTTGAGACTGGAATCAACATAAAACACAATCTAGGTCGATGAAGCACTTTCAATATGATGAGCAATTACATGAATATTCTGGCCCCAGAAGTAGCAGTCTCAACTAAGCAAAAAGACAATAGTAAGTGATATTGTGATCACAATATCACATCATGCAAGAATGACAAACTGACAATATGAAATGTTAGAATATAGATGCTACAGGCTTACTTGTGGTAAATCTGATATTTTACTTGCTGCAATGGAAAGAGATGTTATTCCCCAACCAACGTGTTGGGAACCCAAAAAATCACGAAGACCAGAATCAAATAATTTCACTGCATCTTCTTGGATTTTTGTAGTTCCATAGCGTAAGGGACAGGATTTTGATGGAAATTTCCTTTGGGGTTCCATATCATTTTCCTAAAGAACACACATAAAAATAAATGACTAATTAATTGTCTCTAGAGAAGTATGCATGCATGCACATTTATGCAGAAAGCACAATCTACAAGGACAACCAAGTAAATGCTTCAATAAGGTACCTTGAATGCCCTAGCATGTAATGTCAGCGTATGTGCAATGCGCCTGTTCTGATCCAAGTCAGACTGAATACGTTCGCTTAGTTCATCACACAATTGATTGACCCAGTTTTCAACCTATGTCAACTCCAGGATAAGAAGGAAAAGAAACAGAACAGTTATGAAAAGTGAACAATTTTCTGTGTCACCATCACTCCAGGATAAGAAGGAAAAGAAACAGAAGAGTTATGAAAAGTGAACAATTTTCTGTGTCACAACACCTGGACATCTTGGTAAACCAGTCAACATAAAGGACCAATTAGATAATAGTAATGTCAATTAAACATCAGCTCTATTGATATGACACGAGATTATTTTAACCACAGAACATACATAACACTGTCATATTACAGTGACATGAAACACAACTCTATGTAGCCAGGGTGGATGAGTTACTACCACAGGGTTATCTTTGTCATATTTAATGAAATGATTGTGTTAGAGAGATTTCTATTTGCAATACTTTTTTTGTTTTTTACGACCCTACATTAGGAACTTTGAATATTCCTAAGTTATCCCTTTGTACATAGATATGCATGCCCTCAATTTATAACTTAATTCCAATAAAATCTTTTCACTCCTTACCTACAACCCCTTTTCTTCACCTTTTTTTCTTTCTTCTTCTTCTTCTCCTCCTCCTCTTGATCGCTAGAGGTGATGTAAAATGACAAAAAAAAGACAGATACTGAAATGGGATGAACTGAAGATCAAAGAGGAGGTGAGAAATAATTTTTTATATTTATTACAATGATTTAACGTTTTTAGGGTTATGTACATTCTGTAATAGCTCAGAAGGCACCATCTTCTAGGTTAGTTGCATTAACCCAGAAGATATCATGTTCCGAGCCTTTGCAAATTGCCCAGTAGGATGCGCACGCGATGGGGAGAGCCGGTTGCAGTAGTGTACACAGGCGAGAGCTATGGGGAAAGAAAAAAAAAAAGAGAAGGATAAAAATAGAATTATAGGGGTTGTAAATAGTAAAATATTATTTTATTAATTTTTTAAGGGATTGTGAATAGTAAGGGAGCTCTAAATAGTAAGCTCCTTGTGTTAGGCTCCTAAACAAACACTTCCACTCAAAAGAGTGCATTTTCATAATTATTATTCACAAAAGAAAAAGTAATCAAGAAAGAATGGAATACATGCATAATACCTATGGTTGCACGATTACTAATAAAATATTAGATAGAAGCAGTAGATCTCGACTCCTTGGTGTTGGCCACATGGATTTTTCTGTATCACTGAGCTCTTTTTAGGGAAATCATAGACATCTTAAGAGATGTATGAAATAAGACCATGGCACAAACTACAAACTGTGTATGGCAAGACAAGATCTTGACAATTGGTCAATCAGCTGAATATACTCATGATCTTACATGGAAAGGAAACTTCCCAACAGGAAGCTGAATGGGTGGGTATCTTAGAATACATATGTACTGAAAGAATGAAATCAATAGAAGGAAGGGAAAAGTAATTTGCATCGTGTTAGAACTTTATGTATGAAGAAACTAAAACCCTGTCAAGAAAACCAAAGCATCTATAAATTATCCTGTCTGCTACGTGATATCAAATAAATCAAACTGGAATTGTAACTGCAGAGAACTTTCTGGAGGACTCTAATTCCCCATAATAAAAGGAAGCACATAAACCACAAATTCATGTTTAAAGCAACATAGGAGGAATTCAAAAAGTGAAGAAGGCTCCTATATAAGTAAAAAATGCAAGTTGCAAGTCACTATAGGCCAAACAAAGACATGCTTTTACAACTAAATAGATGCAGGCATTAAGTATTTCATTTTGGATGATCAAGAGAATACATACAGAGGCAATGGTTTTCAATGCTTGTGGTCCTGGAAATGTCTTTCCACAACCATGGCTTTTTGGTAGAAGACGGTCCACAACTGCATCCCCACTAATACCTCTTGAAATATTCCACAACCATGTGCTAGAATTGGAAGAAGAAAAAGTTAAGATGCAGCGATAGCAAAATTAAACTAACATAAAGGTGGATATGACTCTTAAAGGGATTAATAACAAAAATAACCTTTTTCTTATATACAACAATCTGAACAGTCGAATCTATCAGTATAAAATCATTTGCAAGTTACAATATCATAATATCATATGTATTTGTTGCCACATCAAAGCATTTTTTGCTCAAGGTTCAGTTGTCATTATATTTAATGTATGTCACTATGTCCTCGTACTTCTAACCCAGACATGAAGTAGAAAAGTATATCACAGAAGTACATGAAAAATTGTCCAGACTTTAGACTACTTTCAAGCAAGGAATCAAATACCAGCTGGTACAATATGCATTGATCAGTATTTATCAATCAGACCATATAGGTCGGTACTGGCTGGTATTTATTTTTTTATTGTTTTTCTCTGTGGATCCGTATACCGTCTGACACACCACTATTGCACTAGTATGGCTGATTACGGTAACCAGCACCAGTTCAACATTTAATTCCTAGATTTCAAAAACCAGGACCATAAGTGGCCCAAGAAAATGCATGTAGTTAAGTCCAAATGTTATTACGTTCTCCACCTAGCCTTAAGGAATAGGATATTAGATGCATATGTCATAATACTATATTCATATTAGCAGAATATGTGTTTCATATAATGCGACAATATGTGTATCTAAAACATGTCATTTGTTGTTTCAGAGAACTCATCATAATAACCTAGAATCTAACATAGAATGGCTAGATAGAAATAGCCATACATAAATGCAAAGCACATTCAGACGTCATTTATAACAATCAAAGGCCTACAAAAAGGACTAAGCAAATATTACTTGCCCCTATATGGAGTATCTAGGATTTCTTTCATGCACATCTTACGTGGGCCTTATGATCTTGGGTAGTCATATAAAAACAAATAACCTAAACAACATCTTCAGGCTAGTTCTTTTAAAAAAGATCCACATCATTACAAAAAAATATTTCAATTGTAGTCCACATCCATATTTGCTAGTTACCACTATTGTTCAAAATTTTCAGATCCAATATTCTGGTCATGGTTTGGGGGGCTCATAAGAGTTAGATTATAGTAGTTGAAGAGTATAATTAAGGATGTTACGACTAAGTAGGGAGAGATATGTTATGTCAAGTTTATGGAAGCAATCCCCCAGAATGTGAACAAGAAAGACTTCATAATAAAAAGAACGAACCAAAAAGGATTTTTTTTAATATGATTAGGCCTTAAGAACAACATTTTGATTCATTAGCTTTTTTGAGCTGATACTTGATAAATAATATTTGGTATGAGATTTTGCTTCATGTATGTATTTCGCATATAAAAAAGTAGTGAACAAAAGCCCGCCAGTAGGAAGATCAGTTACCATAGATATTTGATAAAAAAATGTGTGTGACAATAAAATTCATGCAAGATAGTCTGTGAAAACTCTAATAATGCATTATATCTTGTCAAGATATTATCAAATTGGTTTAAGTTACTTGTCGTTTCCATAGCAAATGGTTGTGTTTTTCAACAAAATTAAGCTAGCAAAAAAATCCAAATGCTGCCATTGTATAGCACAATTTTTCCATGCTAACCCTGGTCAGTGTCTTTACGCTGAAGCAGTCAATAAAAGAGAACTATGGCTGCTGACCTGCTGCATAATGATAAATGGATGTGCAAGTGCAACATATGAAAAGATCAAATTAAGCAATCAATGACGATAAAAAATGAATAATCAGTCTATGTTATATATGAACATTGCACATGTGTCATGATAACTAAAATCATTATCACTTCCAAAACTTTCAAGATCAAACAGATTAGTATGAATCTTATAAGAATTATATCTTGAGGTATTAGTTGAAAGAGTGAGTGAACTGGAGATTCAGGTCAGTGCATCCATTGTATTGTTCTTGTTGGCCGGTTTTTGCTTGTGACATTAACACAGCTAAAGATCTGTATTCTATTTTCAGCTAGCTTATGTAATTTTAAAGATAGATAACTGCATTTGCTTTAAATTTTAGAATTTAACAATTGCATCATAAACTCAATATAATTGTACAGATTAATTTTTTTTATTTTAAGGATGATAGATTTTAACTGTTAAAAGCAATCATGAGAGAATACAAGTTACCAAAATTCCCTAATCAGAAAGCAAAATTAATAGCTAACCAAAACAAGGTTAATATATTTGAAAAGTAAAACAAAAAGTGTGACTTTACCCTGTATTAACACCATAATGTTCTTGCAACTTCTCTTGACTGAATTGTAGCAAATCACCAACATTATTCACTCCAAGATCAGCTTGTAGGGAGCTTCCAAGCTTCCCGCCAAGTTGTTTCCTGCAAGATTGTGCCATTTCAGCGACAGCAACTTGAACATTACCAAAATACAAAAAACTGTAAATATTACATCATAAAAATAAAATGAGAAAAGCTGTCACACATTTCTGAATATTAATAATTAAAATGATGCTATTTAAAATTGAAAAGAAGTCTGGCAAAGGACAACCAAAATAAATCATGCAGAGAAACTACAGCAAACTATTACATTTTCTTCACGGGCAACGATGCTAGCAGATCTTTAACTGATGAGAATGGAACAACAGTTTGTTGCGCAGGCTTATGCATAGCACTTGCGAGTTTGGCTAACATCTGCCATGAGTACTAGACATAAGTTCAAGAGCAAATGGTGACGCATGTGAAACGTTAGTGAGCTTCTAACTTAATTGAAAGCACTGAGATCTAGCTTAATACTAGAAGAAAACTGGAAGCTTTAAATTATTGATAAGTCAATTCATAATTTCATTCCTGTTATTGCATTCTGAGAAATAGGTGAAGGAAGATCAGCAGCAACTTTCTCCCCTTATGCTTTTGTTGGCTACCTTGTTATGAGCAATGCCAGCAGAACAAGTGAATTTTGTTTCATATAGAACTTTCATGCGAAGTTGTGCCACAATAATAGCTCCACAAGCTAATAACTTGTCCTGATGATCAGCATCACTTCGACGGAGCCATTCTCTGACATTCTCTTCTCTTTCATTACCTTCCTGAAGAAGACCAAAGCCCAAGATCATACCCAGGGTGAGAGATCAACTTCAAGATGGAAGAGAACTGAAACATGAAGTGTAATCTTACGAAAATAAAACGAAAGAAACTAGAGAACAATAAAAATAAAGTTTAATTAATGAAATATTTAAGGAATTGAAGTGCCAATATGCCCGTAAGCACATGCCAGCAAAGTATCAATAGGATGGGCACCGTACACTAGTTTCACCATTTCTTTTTTTAGAATCAAGTGTTAAGTGCATGCCAATACTCACGTTTAGCACAGAGCCCATGTAAGTTGGCATGTGACACCCGCTCACTAAGAAACTAATATTTTATCTAATACATCATATAGTGAAAAGTATTCATATCCATGTAGCAAAAGAGAGAATGAAGATGAACTAGTCAGCAGTATCTTACAACATGAAGACCTAAAACATGTGACTTCAGAACCTCTTCATCAATTTCTTCTAGCACCTCAGGTGGAGTTTCTGAGAGCATCATCTCAGCAGCATCGGTGAGGTCAAGATAAACTTCATCAATTGATGCTCGCTCACATCGTCCTTTAGTTGCAAGTATGGAAACAACCTATACACTCAGAATCCACCAAAGACTTAACGTTGGATGACTTAACAATAAGCACAAAAAGCATCTTGCTAATCGAAATGATAGTCATGTCAGACTAAGCATATTACTCTTTGAACAAACCTCAGAGCCAGCATTTCGGTATAAATTTAAATCAGCTTTACCACGGGCAACAGGAACTTGAATTAATTGAATATTTGGACAAATTCTTTTGGCCTCATCTCCTCGCATAGAACTGAAGATCTTGATTAATTATAACTTTTAACTGAAAAATAAAGAATGAAAGTGATATATTATTACAATTGAAATAAATAATAAACTAACCGCTTCACACCAAATTTTCGAGCTTCATAACCAACTGCAATCAGGCCCCCACCTTTCCATGAGTTATATTGTACCACAGCAGTTGGCAAACCCCTCAACTCTGGATTCTTGCGTTGTTCCACTACAAAAAAAATGTACGAAATCTTGTCATCTTCTTTTTAGTAAGTAAAATTTATCATCTTAATGATATTATATAATTATATATATGTATATATATATATATACCTGTACACATTTGCTACATATCTTATTTTCTGATCAATGACAAACATAATGCTTTTATATATGACTAACCTAGGTCCCGAACAGTCAAATTATTTATATAAAAAGTAGGATGATGTATTGATCTATTATACACACTGTGTAAATATTGGCCACACAGTGGTAACTTCTATTTCATACACGCTGTCCACCATAACCTCAAATTAAGAAAGCAAAAAAACTTTGCTCTAATCATAAGCAACAAGAGCCAAGAGCAGTGTAAAAATAGCTTCTCAAAACAAGTAGCTTATTGGTCGTAAATGCAACCCAACATAGTGTATATCACTTAGTGGTTAGTATGTTTGTCTTTTCCAGTAAATTCTACATCTTATAGGAAGCTTGCAGTAACAAAATAATATTTTTTTTAAAAGGAAAATTATATCAAGAGGCTATTTAGTAACATGTTTCATTGTGTGATATGCCACTTTACGGGAGTTTTAAAAATATATATAAAGAAAGGGAGCCTAAATCAGGTCCAGCTTGTAACCTAAATCAGCACAACCAAAAGCATTTAACACCTCGTAGAAAACAGCAGAAAACTGGGTGCAATGATGACAAATTTGGCAAACTTGGTTTTAACATAACAAACATTCTTTTTTGTTGTTTACCAAACTGTAAGGGAAAAAAAAAATCAGGAGTTCGACCATGACTATCAAACAAAGAATCCTCCATCTAAATTAAACCATTTAGAACTTAGTTATGGCTAAAATGACGCCCACATAATATGGTAAAACATAAATAATCGAAATTGACAGAAGTATCCTTCAAGAACCTAGATTTACGGAAACAGGAGATGCAACTGGAACAGAGATGTAAATCGGTAACCCAAATAACAAATATAAACCCCACTTGACTCGTATAACAACAAATTAATGAATTAAACGGAACGAAATTAAATAAGTTACACCGCTAAAGTGAAAGTTAGGGGTTCAAGAATCGACAACACAATTCGATTCTCAACTAACATATAATTTTTCACAAGATTGCGGCCACATGGCAAATTATTTATTATGGAGATGCAACTTGCAGAATCTGATTCCCAGATGAAACCAAGGTTTTGAGAAAAAGGGAAAGAAAAATGTCCACATTTGGCCTCGATCAAGTATGACGGTGGAGAAGAGCGAGAGAGCGGAGAAAGACCTTGGACGTAGAAGCAATCCATGTCGACGTGGGCGATCACGCGCGCGTTCTGCGGCTCCGGCCGGGCGATTGGCATCCTTCCCTCTCCCTCTCTCTCTCTCTCTCTCTCTCTCTCTCTCAATCGATCGATGGAACCATGAAATGGCTTGCCCTACTCCACTACCGACCTTTCCCTCCCAAACCCTTACCTCTAAACAAATAACACATATATTAATTAGCCTTTGCTTCCTAAACTTCAAATTAACTGCACCAATTAATTCTTCAGTTTTATTATTATTATTATTATTATTATTATTATTATTATTATTATTATTGACTTCATAAACACTAATTCATGTTACCATTACAATAAATGATGTTAATAAAAATTGATTGGACGATTATAGGATAATTTTTATCTTTTATTTCACCATATATCTTTTTATGAGTTTGATCTAATTATCCATGATGGGGTGAATCAATTTGGTAGACTTTAACTTATGCACCCTAAAACACTCAAATTATACTGGCAATATTTTTTAATTTATATTATATTATATATCATACTCACGCCTTAACTCAAACATTAGATCTCTCACTAATCCAATGGTACACTCATCAATCAAAATAATATCTAAGTTAGAATAACTTGATTAAACCTTTACATCTAGGATCAGTGGACATTTCTTCAAGGACTAAGTTCAAGACTAATTTGGACTTATCTGATGAGGAAACATCTATGGAATATAATTGGTTGTAATGTAACAATAGTACTAAACTTTACAGAAAAAAAATGTCATGAAGAGAGAGAGAGAATATTAAATGTAAAAGTTAAATTTATGTTAAAATATATATTTATTTAGATTACTCCTCATGTATTGCTGAACAAAATGAATATGATTTGACTTCACTATTTAGAGAATGATTTAGCAAATACTATCTAAAGTAATTTCTCAATTTTTCAGTATTTTTTTTAAAATAAAATTTTATTTTCAGAAATATCATTTTAGATGAAGATGAGCCTATTTTCATACATAAATAAGATATTATATTATTCATGATCTTCGAAAAGAATATATTTAATATAGTTGAGTTCTACATCTATTTAAAGTTTTTTTTTGAAGATTTTAGAATATTATATTTTATAATATTTAAAGTATATTTAAAAAAATACTTATGGGGGATAATAAAAAATTAATAATCAAGCATAATATCTGGAGATACCACATATTCATATATTTATGAATCTATTTATTTATTCTTTTCATTGTAACTAATAAAAATATATTTCTTGATCTTAACATCAAGTTTGTTTCTTTTTTAGTTGGATATAGCATGAAGAACCAAATAATTTGAAATATTTAATATTTGGTTTTTCACCAAACAATATCTCATATAGATGTTTCAAATTGATTAGACTAAAAGGAGTTTGATTAATAATATAAGTTACTCATGTCATATTTTTTGCTCATAATGTTTTTTATAATTTCTTTGCATGAAGTCAACGCTTATAAGTTTCCATAATATATCAAATATTTTCTTTTGTCTTGTCATTTTGTTATAGTACATTTGCACAAAAAGTTCTCTTTTCATGTTAGGAGTAAACTTCCCATCATTATTGATGCATAATATTTTTATTTTTTTCTTTTAAGAATACTTTCAATTGTTAACTTGAGCTTTTAATTATTTTTTTTAAATAATTTTTCATTCATAATAGGCCCAAGTAAACTTTATAAAATTATCAATAAAGAGAATATATAATAAGAATATGAATAAAATAGAGTTTGAGTAAGACCCATTGGATTGTTTAAACTCTTACAAAAAATTATACCTTAAAAAGAGATTTATCAAAATGTTACTGGTGTACTTTATCATAATATTCACAAACTTTATTACTACTAAAAATAGTAAGATTGAAAAGACCATTGATTTTTCTTTATTATAATATTTAATTTAAAAAATTTATATAACAAAGTCTAATATGTCAAATTGATGCACCATCATTCATTCCATTGACATAAGAGTTAAATGCTAACAAAATATATAAAATTTTAATTATTTTACTAGTATATATTATATCTATATTTAATTTTTTTATGTTGTGAAAAAAACTTAACTTCATTACGATAAAATATATATATATATATATATATATAATTTCTACCATCAATTGTCTTTACAGTAAAAAAAACTTTCTTTATGCTTGGAACATGATACACACTTTTTAATATAATATAATCATTATCTTTATTTGATATTTGATATGTTGTCTATCGTGATAATTATATCATCAATAAGATGATGAGTGAATTTGGTACAATCACTAATGAGCTGATGATCACATCCTAAATCAACTATTCATTTAATAATTTCAACTATAAAATATTTGCCCCAATCTTCATTAGTAGCATTGGAACAATTTTCTTTATTTACATGATAATTTTTTTCTTAGATAACTTGAACACTTGATCTTCTTTCGATTTATATCATTGTTCTAGCAGTATCATTTTTTTATCATTATCTTTTTTATTAAAAAATAATATCTTCATATTTCTTGGAGTATAAACTCTCCTAAGCCATTTGACAACTAAGATTTTTGAAAAGCAAACTCTACTAAGGATAATTGTTTTATTTTAGACCATAGAGAAGATGGTTTGCAGGTTCGATGAAGTGACATTGACTCGAACAAAGTTGACTTGGGAGACCTGTGATGTGTAAGGGAGTCCATAGATCTCATCACCATCCAACTTAGATTTATTATTCGACAGTCTGATGGCTTATGGGTTTTTATGACTACCATCGTTCTATTTGCATAGGGTGTGTTAGTCTTTTCGAACTAATAAATATATGTCCTAAAAACTTATATATATGGCCGGCACGGTGCTCACATATCAATGGATTCCTAATAATATGATAAGCATATTCAAGTCAAACAAGATCGAATACTATGCAGATGTAACATATTTAACGCATGCATAAGTAACTCGTGCCGAGGAAATAAATAATGGTTAAGATGTAGCAAAAGGAGTGGTTCTGACATTGCAGAAAAGATGTAAGCATACACAATACACAACATAAAGCATATTATTTTTTCTGGCCTGACATGAACAGGAAGAATACTTTTGCGACATGGAATGCCATTATGATGAAGCATCAAAAAAGAAGATTGGCACAGATGAGTGAGTCGAAGTCACCATCGAATCTTTTACAAGTGTTTTATTATGGTTGTTGTTGATTTTGCTGATACTTTGGTGGGCATTATTATTATGTAGGTGGAGGCTTCATTACCAGCTGTTGCAGAGATTGATCTCTTCGATCCTACTCCTGAACTGTTGTTCTTCAAGCCATGACGATGATGATGCAGAGATCGAGTGTTTTAGCTGTTCTCTGCTGCATGTGGACTGTGATGATCCCCGGTGCGTTCTCCCTCTCTTTCAACTTCTCCAGCTTCGACCAGGGCGTGTCATCGAAGCTCGAGTTCCAAGGGGACGCGTCGTTGCAGAACAAGGAGGTCAACCTCACGAGCTACCCCATGCTGTACAGCGTCGGCAGAGCCGTGTACCGGGAGCCGCTGCGCCTCTGGGATGCCGCCACCGGGGAGCTGGCTGATTTCACCACGCAGTTCTCCTTCGTCATCGACTCCTTCGAACCCGCGTCCACGCATGGCGACGGCCTCGCTTTCTTCCTCGCCTCGTATCCGACCTCCATTCCTGCCTACTCCAGAGGCGCCTTCCTCGGCCTCTTCGGCAACAGCTCTCTCGATGGTTCCACCGCCAGCACGGTGGCGGTCGAGTTCGACACCTTTCCGAATGCGTGGGATCCGCCCGCTGACCACGTCGGGATCGATGTCGACTCGATCAACTCGAGCGCCGTGGTGGAGTGGAGCAGCAGCCTCAGGAACGGCCGGCGGGCGAATGTATGGGTGAGCTACAACGCCAGCACTTACAACCTCAGCGTCTTCCTGACGTATGAAACGAACCCGGCTTTTCGCGCCGGCGATTCCAGCCTTCACTTCGTCGTTGATCTGCGAGATGTGCTGCCGGAGATGGTCGCGATCGGCTTCTCGGCGTCGACGGGCAACGCGACGGAGACGCACAGCCTGCTGTCATGGTCTTTCGACTCGACCCTGCAACCAAGGAGGAAGAAGAACCAGGTCTGCCTCAAGATCGGTTTGGCCATTGGAGTAGGCGTCTTGATGCTCGTGTCGGGGTTGGTATGGTTCGTGTTCTCCAAGAAGGCCTCCAGTGGGGGTCTGAAAGAAATAGACGACATCGAATGCGACGAGGCCATCGACGATGAGTTTGAGAGGGAGAGGGGGCCGCAGAGGTTTCCTTACGAGGAGTTGGCCTCTGCGACGAGGAATTTCTCCAAGGAGGGGAAGCTCGGGGAGGGAGGATTCGGATCGGTCTATAAAGGCTACCTGAAAGATCTGAAACTTGACGTCGCCATTAAAAGGGTCTCTCGGTGCTCGAAACAGGGGAGAAAGGAGTACGTCTCCGAGGTCAAGATCATAAGCCGGCTGCGGCATCGGAACCTGGTGCAGCTGGTGGGTTGGTGCCATGACCGCCGGGAATTCCTGCTCGTCTACGAGTTCATGCCCAATGGAAGCCTCGATTCCTATCTCTACTCCGCGAAGAAGAATCTCCAGTGGCCGGAGAGGCACAAGATCGCGCTGGGCTTGGCCGCTGCCCTGCTCTATCTTCACGAGGAGTGGGAGCAGTGCGTCGTGCACCGAGACGTGAAGCCCAGCAACGTCATGCTGGATTCCACGTTCAACGCCAAGCTCGGGGACTTCGGATTAGCTCGGCTCGTCGACCATGACAGCCACTCGCAGACGACGGTTTTGGCCGGCACCATGGGATACTTGGCCCCCGAGTGCATCACCACCGGCAAGGCCAGCAAAGAGTCCGACGTCTACAGCTTCGGCATCGTCGCGCTGGAGATCGCGTGCGGAAGAAGGCCGGTGGAGCCGAAGGAGCAGAAGAGCAAGGTGAGACTGGTCGAATGGGTGTGGGAGCTCTACGGACGGCGATCAATTCTCGAAGCAGCCGACGAGAAGCTACATGGCGACTTCGACGGGAAGCGGATGGAGTGCCTGATGGTGGTGGGGTTGTGGTGTGCTCATCCCGACTGTAGCCTGCGGCCCTCGATCAGACAAGCCATCAATGCGCTCAACCTGGAGACGCCACTGCCGATGCTGCCCCCAACGATGCCGGTGCCTATGTACTGTGCGCCGCCTGTGGACGTCTCCAGCTTCACCCAGGCTTCATCCATCACGTACTCCTCCTCGTACCTCACGAATTCTTCCAGCTCCACCCAAATGATCGCGGACACAATGAAGTCGCAGAGGATCGACATGTAATGAGCATGAATGCATATGATGCTTACTTCATGCATTTGTTTTCTGGTTTCCTGTTCTCCCCATTCTCCTTGTTTCCCTACTAAGAAGAAGAAGTAAACGCGTCCTGTGGATATATTGCTTGACATGAAACACTTTCTTCTTCTTCTTCTTCAAAACTAGTTTTCTTATGGTTTTCATTGCTCGAATGCCTATAAAAAATTGAGTTATAATGTCAAAGCAGTTCCTCACACTCCATATATATACACTGGTGATTGAATCCGTATCGGAAACATATTAGGTAAAGATGAGTAGGAGATGGGGAAGAAAGTGTGCAGCACTAATCTATTAAGAAGAAAGTGGCTTTTTGGGTTGAGATGCTTCTTGTTTGGATGGATAAAGAAGGTTGAGAGGGAGCTCATAAATTAGAAGATGTTTAGCTTTTGAGACATGAAGAACATGATTATCCACTTTGTGCAACTTAATGAAGATATAATCTTGCTTAAAAGTGCTCTTCAGTAAACTATATAAGAAGATTTTTTTCAAGTGTAGAAAAGATTGCTCCTAACCTTTCAGCATCAGAAGAGCTACTGACATTAACCTTTGCGGTTCATCCACTATGGATGGAGTCCCATCTACAAGCATGGAGGATAAAAGGAGAGGAATCAACGAAAGATGGGGAGCAAACAAGAGAATGCAAATGATTCCCTCCTCAACTTGCTTCGGTTGGCATAAGGTACTGCTGATCTCATCTCTTCTCACCTCATCTCATCTCTTCGTGACCAGCACTAACAAAAGCAAGCATGCATGCATGTGTTCATTCGTCAAACATCCCATTCCCACCTCAGATAGATAGGCTTGACAGCATGAGAATTGATCTGATAAAAGCATTTAGATGACAACAGCAGCTTGTAAGATCAAAACAACTACTAAGCAACAAGTTTGCTTGTCAAAAGATATGATCACATTTGATGGTCGACTAAGAGGATTGGGTCGAATAGGTAAACAGTTCTTTACAAGCAGTCAAAAGTGAATACGAAGAACATTCCTCCAAGAAAAGTTCCACGTAATACATTTACTTGTACACTTCTTTTATCTGGGAAGTAGTATTACCTCCTCATGCTTGCCATTCCTTCTACAATCCTGTCTAAATGATTGATATGTATTTGCTTTCCTTCGCTTTGTTCAAAAGGAAAGAATGGGGGGGTTAGTGACGGTCACATCTGCTTTTGAAAAGGAAAAGTTGTCCAATCGTTCACACAAGATCAGAGTTCTTCAACATAATCCCCTTTTCCAGGTGAATAATCATCATGTGACAATCTCTGTGTCCCACAATGAAGCTTTACGTGAATTTTATGCTTGCTCTGGCAGCTCATGTTCATCTAGTCCTTGACCTATCTTACTCTCTGCTATTTTAAGCTGATGTTTCTGGTTAATCGAGAGTGTGAAAAGAATTTGATCCAAATATATAGGTCCTCTTTGTACTGTTCTTTGAAGAAAAGGAATGAAGGCGAGAGGCAGCTCACTGCTGCTCTCTCCTTCATCCTTTAGTAAGAACTGGTTTCAAAGTATCCTCACTTGGATTCTCCGCTAAGTCTTATACCAAAGTGTATACCCAAATAGGAGCTAAAGTGAAATCAAATTATTTACATAGTTAAATAATAAAAAAAACCTATATAATTTATTTCAAGTAATCGAGACGCTATGACGTGAATAACTAATTCAATATTATAAATGTATTGCAAGCGGGTATCTGATGAGGATAGTAATTATGATAAGACTCGGTTGACGTCAGTCGACGCCTCGCGTCTCGATCGACGCGACAGCACCCGGTCAAACGGATCGGAACACCGGTTTAGACGCATTAATGCCTACTCAGGCTCGGTTCTTCATGCCACGCCAACGCCCATGTCAGACGCTACCAGCCTGCCCCCTGCAGGCGAGCACATCAAACAACAGTAAGCTTCCCTATAAAAGCCCTGGCTTCCGAACAGAAAAGGGGGCTGGGCGGATGAGAAAAGACTCGTCTTCTTTCGAAATCCCCTCCACTATCTTCTGACTCAATCGTCGGAGGGGTCGGGTCGAGCTTCCCAACCCGACCTTTGTGCAGGAGCGAAGCCGAAGGTCTCCGCTGGACGTGCGGGCGAGGAGTTCCTTCCCGGAGGAAAAGGCGACCCCGTCCCGATCAGACACTGCGTGTGACTGCCTCGGCAGACTCAAAACCCGTCGCGGGAAGATCCCCCGTCATCCGGACCCGGACTGAGCCGCGTCGGCCCCGAGGCCACGACTCCAAGTTGTTTACACTAACATATTGGCGCTAAAAGGAGGCCCCGGAATGTCGGGTGATCACCCGAGCGGCTCAAATGAGCCCACGGCTGACAGGTCGCAACCAACTGAAGCCTTAGGGGAACATCCCCCGCACGGAGACCATCGTGACGAACACCCCGCCACGACCTCAGAACGATATTGGCAAATATTCAACAACCTGGGTTTGTCGTCGCCCGATGGCACCCCCGCCGACTCGATGCCCATGTCACCCGAGGCTTTTCAGGACCTCGCCCATCAAGTCCGAGCTCTGATGGATGTGGTGCAAACCATCATCCCGCTCGTTCCTCATCTGGCGCACCCACTTGCAGTCCAACTGCTGCGACAATATGAGCCGCCCGTTCGGGCCCACACAACACTTACGGAGTTCCCCACTTCGCCTCGAGTCCGACTGGCCCCACTCGGGGATCCAGTGATGGCAAACCCGAGCAGCCGCCCGGAACCTGAGGCACTCTCTTAGGACTCCCTACGGGCCCAATTGCGCTTCGTCAGTCAGCGACTCGACGAGGTGCAGAAAGAGGTTCGCAGGTCCAAGGGGGAGCTCGGGGAGGACGCACACCAAGGGTCTCCCTTCACGCCCGAGATACGAGATCAGACAGTCCCCCCGAACTTCCAACTCCCCTCTTTGGATGCTTACGATGGCTCCATCGACCCAGCGGACCATGCAGCTGCTTTTCGCGCCTAAATGGCGCTATGCAGAACCTCTGATGCCTTGATATGCATAGCGTTCCCTACCACTCTGAGAGGGCCGACCCACGCGTGGTACGACGACTTAAAGACCGGAACGATCGCTTCCTTTGACCAACTCATCAAGGACTTCGAGCTCCACTTCGTGGCCTATGCACGACCGAAGCCTTCCGCGACACTGCTCCTTGGACTCAAACAAAGGGAAGGCGAGCCCCTCTCCTATTTTGTGGATCATTTTGCCACGCAAATCTGGGGCCTGCCGGACACTCACCCCTTTCTGTTAGTGCATGCATTTATAATAGGCCTACAACCTTCCAGATTCTTTGGTCCCTCACGGAGCAACTTCCCACCACGGTGCCAGAGATGCTCCAGCGCGCTAACTGGCATATCGCAGCGGAGGCCTGGACGGCCATGAGGAGAAGCGACGACCCCCGACTGCGGGCTCGATAAGAGAGGTCAAGCACCCGTGGTGGCTACCCGATGTAGTCCTTATGAAAAGAAATCTAAGCCCCGCCTCAGCCTCTTTCGAGCCAAGGTTCAGTATCTACCTGACCCCCTCTCGGCTCGTGATTAGCCCCGGCTGAAAATCTTCTGAATCTACACGGCTCGGCCATAGACTGCCGAGCCCCCCTCAGGGCGGCCTGCCCACTTGAGCCACATCTCTCGGCCATAGACTGTCGAGCCCACCTAAGCACGGCCTTCCCGCCTGAGCCACACCCCCTCGGCCATAGACTGCCGAGTCCATCTCAGGGTGGCCTGCCCACCTGAGCTGCATCTGTCGGCCACAGACTGCCGAGCACACCTCAGCACAGCCTGCCCGCCTGAGTCGTGTCCCTTAGCCCGAGCCGTATCCCTCGGCCGAAGACTGCCGAGTCCATCTCAGGGCGTCTTGCCCGCTTGAGTTGTGCCCCTTGGCCTGAGTTATGTCCCTCAGCCGTAGACCACCCGAGGGCACCTCAGCACGACCTGCTCGCCTGAGTCGTGCCCCTCGGCCTGAGTTATGTCCTTCGGTCGCATGTTGCCCGAGACCACACCTGCGCGGCTTGCCCACCTGCGTCGTGCTACTCGACCGCATGATGCCCGAGATCACACCTGCGTGGCCTGCCCGCCTGCGTCGTGCTCCTCGGATCATGCCCCTGAGACACACCTGCACGGTTAGCTCGCCTGTGTCGTGTTCCTCAGTTTCATGCCCCCGAGACACACTTGTGCGGGCAGCCCGCCTGCGTCATGCTCCTCGGCTTCATGCCCCCGAGACACACCTGCGTGGCCAGCCCGCCTGCGTCGTGCTCCTCGGCCCCATGCTCCCCGAGACACACCTACGCGGTCAGCCCGCCTGCGTCGTGCTCCTCGGCTCCATGCCCCCTAGACCGCGCCTGCGCGGCCAGCCCGTCCGAAAGCTAAAGCCATGCCTCGGACTCCCGTTACAACGACCGACGCATAGCTTCTTTCCGGGGGGGAATATGATGAGGATAGTAATTATGATAAGACTCGGCTGACGTCAACCGACGCCTCACGCCTCGATCGACGTGACAGCACCCAATCAAACGGACCAGAACACCGGTCGAGGCACATTAACGCCTACTCAGGCTCGGTTCTTCACGCCACGCCAATGCCAATGTCAGACGCTACCAGCCTGCCCCCTGCAAGCGGGCACATCAAACAACAATAAGCTTCCCTATAAAAGCCCTGGCTTCCGAACAAGAAAGGGGGCTGGGCGGATGAGAAAAGACTCTTCTTCTTCTGAAATCCCCTCCACTATCTTCTGCCTCGATCGTCGGAAGGAACTTCTCGCCCGCGCGTCCAGCGAAGACCTTCGGCTTCGCTCCTGCACAAAAGGTCGGGTCAAGGGCGAGAAGTTCCTTTCCGGAGGAAAAGGCGACCCCGTCCCGATCGGACACTGTGTGCGACCGTCTCGACGGATTTGAAACCCGTCGCAAGAAGATCCCCCGTCATCCGGACCCGGACCGAACCGCGTCGGCCCCGAGGACACGGCTCCAAATTGTTTACACTAACCGTATCAAAAAATACGGATGATTGAAATATCCAACATAGTGGAAATGCGCACCAAAATTGTAGTTTCCATTTTTATTACATAAACAAAAAGTAATAATACATGGCTACCAAAAGCGGTTCGGACTTGTGGGCTGGATAACGGGTCGGGTCTGCGGGCTGGCTGGCGGGAACCGAACGCCACGCGGCGTCGCGGATGGCGTTCCCGCCAACCCCTATTCCCGCCAATTCTAGGGTTTACCTTTCTTTAACACCCACTCGTTTGATCACTTCCTTGTCCGTCTTCTCAGCCGCCTCTACACGCCGAGATGGATTCCGACGCTCGACCCAGGCCTCCCATCTCCGCTGGGAAGAGGCCCGATCGTCCCTTGGAGTCACCAGCCAAGGGCACCTCGATGGCCGACCAGATCTGGACTCCGGAGAAGCCGGCGCGGCTCCCGCGGCGATCCGGGAACCGGAGCATCGCGTTCTCAGTGAAGGAGGTGCGGAAGGTCGCGCTGGGGCTTCAGACGGCTGCAGATCGGCCCGATCACTCTCGATCCGGCAATGACGACGATCTCCAGTCGGTCGAGCAGCAGCTCGGAGCCAGCTCGGTGCCCGGTTCCAGTCCTAAGTCGTCCAAGGCTAGAGGTGTCATCAAGCTTCCTGAAAAGTATGTTCTTTAGGTTCTCTTGTAGGTTTATAGAAATATTCATCTGTTTCTTTTCCTTATGTCATCTAATTCTAACAGTTGAGAATTTCTTGGGCTTTTATCATGGCTACTCCATTGAAATATATGATTAGTTATGCATACGATGTGCACTAAATTGATTTTTTATGGTTTCTTTCTAACTAGAATAAGCCCCTCTTGATCAGATATGAGATACTGTGTGAATTCTTCAACTGCATGGAGAGTTCAATTCGCTTGCTTCGGCTGAAAGGATCTATGTGCACCTTCGCGAACATCCTCTCCAGCATTCAGCATTTGACAGAAAGGTGCCAATTTTACCCTAAGAGGTTGCATTAACTTGCCTTTCTTCCTCGTATTTGTTTATATGACGAATTGAAATTTGTATTATTTTCTGCGTTTAGGAGGTTCACTTATGCGCATCTAGCGCAGTTGAAGTACATAATGCCTGAAGCTATAATCATTAAGAAGGTGATTTTGCATGATGAGGCCACTTGTTGTATGAAGCCAGAGCTTCAGGTCACTCTTCAAGTTGATGCAATAGCCAAGAACATCAATGGAAAAACTGAGAGTGGGTATTCGATCTTGAGGAAAGTCTTCAGGGAAAGGATTGTTGGCTTCAATAAAGAACATCCAGAGGTACTCGAAATCTCCTCTGGTTACCACTTTTAATCAGTTTAAACATAAATGCTTTCCTTGATATATAGGCATCTCTTATGATTATGCTTGTTTACTAACCAGGTTGCTTTGGAAGTTCTTACTCTTTTAGTTGTCGCATGTTCTTTCCTTTTTCCATTAAATGCCCTGTCTTTTGGTTGTTTTTTTTTTTTTCGTTAAATCTAGGTTGTAAGCAGTTTTGATGCATTATTATCAATAGACTGACTGGATTAGATCCATATTAATTGCTAGTTTTGTATTTCAGGGAGATGATGTTCCTGAGGAGCAATTGCCTCATCCTTTCAATCAAACGAAGCCAAGTGTTCTTCCAATTGTCTCTAACGCCAATGCTAAACTGACTTGCACCAAGCCTTCATCAAGTGCTACTAGCCATCAACAATTTTCAGTGCCATCTCACTTGTCCCAATCTTTCCAGAGGCGGTTTTCTCGGAAATTCCCCACCCATGGTTCAGAGCAAACCCCTCTTATGTCCTTTGGCAAAGCTTGTCCTAAAGATGATCTTTCTGTCCCTCTTGCTTCATCTCCTAGCAAATGCAATTTGAAACCACCCATATTTAGGAATTCGATGCTTGGTTCTCCCATTTCATCGACCATATCAAGCAAATGTGGCACTAGTGAAGAGGAGACCCAAAAGTTCATAAGAACTGACAACTTTCCTCATAACGAACAAAATGTCAAAGAGGGAACTCCTGCAAAACTAGTTTCCACTCCCTTAAGGTTAATGTCTAATACACCAGATATGCCAACACCAAAAAGATGTAGGACAACCCCAAGCTGTGATTCTCCACTATCGAATAAATCTGTGAAGCGATCAACGCGTACAAAATTGTTTATGACTCCAACAAAGAGTGCAAAAGCAGGGGATGAAGAGTATGAAGATAGGAGCCTGTCTGCCGATGATGATGTCCTCAATATTATACCAGAATCTCTCTTGCAGTCGGTACATCCTTGGACATCCTTGTGCTATGGTTCTTTTCTCTTTAAAGCTTCTAAAGTAGTTTCTTCAAATGTTTTTTGTACACCCATTTCACAGCAATGCACAAAAAAGCCATGATAGATTGGTATTATTCTTGTCTGTACTTCTGAGAATCTCACACTTTATTTATTTCAATGGTTATTGTCTCAATTTTTCTTTCATTTGTTCGTTTAGGTCAGTGTTGACCTCATGCATTTGTCTGCCTAAAAGTGTAGGCATTATGCTACAAGCTAATCACTGCATGCACTTGTTTGGGTTGGCATAATGTTGTTTCAGGTTAATTACTGCTGTTCAATATGACTAACATGCTATGTGAAACATGTTTATTAATAAATTACTTGTCTTGGTTTCATGTTTTACACAGCTTAACATACTGTATGTTGTTTTTATGACTATTATGGGAAATGCCTACAGTTTGATGAGATATTTCCTGCCATTTCTTAGAAAGATTGTCCTCTTCTATGTGAATTTTCTTCTAACTCTATACATATAAAATATCATTTGGAACGTAAGTGAAGGTCTAATTGCTCTAGACCTTTTCAGATTAAGGAGAAGGAGAGGAAAACAGCACAGGAGGAGGAGGCTGGTGTTTCCAATGCAATTAGAAGGCAAAAGTTGATAGCCTCATTGCCTTGTATTTTTGACATGATTCTACTCATATTTCAGTCATGGAAGAGGTCTGTCATGACAAAGAATGAGCTAATTTACAAGCTACTATCAAGTAATTGTAAAATAGTCGATAGAGGTATGCACTCTGCCATTAATTTGAAATTGTTGATGTTTCTGGGTCATATTGAATTTTCCAGAGCTAAAATCCTGGGGCATGTTTCTGCAGGTGAAGTGGAAGAACAGCTGAAACTCTTGTTAGAATTGGTTCCAGATTGGATCTCTGAAAAGATTGCCTACAGTGGTGACATTCTCTGTTGGTAAGCTTTAACAGAAATGAACCTAAATCTGTTCGTGCTAGGTCTGAATTGTGCTTCCTATTATCATAATGCTTAGCATGACCATGGGGACTGCATCGATTGATAGGTCACCCTAGCCTTGTAAACTGTCTCCATAGGGCAGGAGAAAACAATAGTTGGAGAATTATTGGGTTTAAGATTTACTTAACATGATTTATGGATTCTGTATGTGCTAAATGGTATCCAATACCTCATTTTTAGATTGAAATTTGCCTGCCTTGGTCTTCTTTTTTCTATTTGCAAGTCAATAGTACAGTTGATGCATAACATGCCTTCTAATGAAGTCATGAAACTCACATGGAAGCCAACAAGTTTACCGTGAAGTATACATTTGATCCTGCAACTCATCACCTAGGAGAAGATTTTATTGTGAAGTTGACATTTGAACAACTTCATTACTAATGCATGTGACAATGTGATGCACAATTAAGCCAGATAGTTCTTTAAAACCTATGCTGATTCGATATAAGCATTTATGTTTTTTGCAGTGTCACTGGGTCATCAAATCCAGAAGAGATTCGACGAAGGTTAGCGGAAGCAGAGTAGGAGAATGCAAGTAGGAAGTTTCAGGTGCATATATAGAAGCTTAAACAACTTCATTATCTAAAGATCTCCCGGGACCGTTTACAGTGAAGATGTCATTTCTACTTGGTGTTAAGTTGGTTCTTGTTAAGCACAGGCAAAATGAAGTGTGTTTTTGAGATATATAAAGAGATCTTCTAGTGCTTTAAAGCACATCATTTGCTAAAAGAGAAGATTGATATTGACTTCTCTTTTAGTTCTTGTAATATTGTGTTTTATGCAAATTCATGAAGCAATGATGTCCCTTCCCGTGTATTTCTTGCTCAAGCAGGCTATACTTGTGAGTTCTTTGAACTTTGACACTGATACTGGAAAGGTATAGATTGGTTGCTCAAACTCTTGTAGTTGTAGTATCTGGCCAAACCTGCAAGGCTTTTGGTTTGCAAATCCTGTGATGTCACTTGCAGCAATGTTTCACACGACATTCTATGAAGCCTTTGGCTTTAGGCTTGCAAACTATAAACTTCAGGACAAGTTTCAATGAAGCTTTAACATTTATCAATTTGACTCCATTTATCAATCTGACAGAGCTCAACCAGAATGACATGTATATAATTTTTTAGATTTTGTAGGGATATATATTTCAATGAAATAAACACAGGGATATTTGTTTGTCTTCCTCCAAATAAATTACTGAAGTTTTGAATCATGTTGACATATGGAAGATGCAGTAGAAGTAGAGATGTACTAATCTGTGTCCAACATTTGACTTCCTATTAATATGCCTCATTTTGCACTCTGCTTGAATTTTGGCAGGAAGATAAGAAAAATGTTTTTGCTTTTATCCTGTACAATTCATTCAGTTCTTAATAATTGCTAATAGAAGACTATCCATATTTTAGTTCCTGGGATATATGGAAGAGGTATCCCAAGAAACATGGTGTTGAAAGATGCCTCAATATAATGGATGACATACCTCTCAGAGTCATCTCTAAATAAGTCATAGGGCACAGCTAGCTATTGTGAATCTTATAACATGAAATGCACATACTATTTTGTTGCTTATAAGTTGTAAGTAATTAATACAAAAAAAAAAGAGGAGTGGATTTTGGTACAATGACAAGGCTACTTCCTTACAACATGGTGAACAATGTTCATTTTACTAAAATAAATGTACATTGATCCTTCTCATACTTCACAGTCCTGAAGACAGCCCAGACTAACACAAAGTCTCTTGCAATGGCCTCCACACTCCCTCCCAAAGAGATGGAAAAGACTCATCAGACCATGTGAAGCTTCCTCCTCATCATGGTTGAGTACACAGCATCAGGTCTTTCTCTCTTCATTACTCCCACATTTCAAGCATTTCTCTTCCACTCTATTATTGGGACAATCATGTAACTTGTCCAGGCTCCCAGTGATTTGCCTGTACATGTGTTCTTTGTGAAGTAACTGCATAGTTTCCGTATGAACTCAGAAAGATTCAACATGGAAGTGAGCAAACTGAGAGGAGAATGAGGTGTTCCAGTTCACCTTGGATGTGTATAAATGTCTCCATCCAATTCCCCATTCCTGTCTCAGGCTCAAACAGAGTGATTATAGATTGATATCTTTTTGGTTTCAATTAACTGTATGGTTTAGTTTGAGCAGCTTGAGATTAAGAAATTTTTTATGCATCAGCATGTATTCAACTGTGTGATTTAGTTTGAGCTGAGTGAAATTAGCATAGTTTTCATATCATGTCCTTGTGGTGAATGAGAGTATATTTGTTCATATCAGTACAGAAAACTTTTCTATGAATCATCATGTTTACTCATGAATTACATTTAACTGCAAATTATGATTGCTTAATCCTTTCATTTTGGATTTTGAAGGTGACAGAAGAATGGAAGCCAGAACTCTATCAATCTTTGCCACTCTATTGATCATATTAGCTGATGCAAGTGCCATACTCGAGGTTGATAGCTTGATGGATCAAGGTGAGTAAAATGTCTCAACACCATGCACCAATTATTCCTCTCTTTTCTTTTCAGTTTTGCTGCTGTTCTTGTCTGGTCCTTACTGGAATATAAAGAAACTTTATGCTGGGATTTCTCGAATCAATTGCCATACTACATAATAACAACAACAATAAGTCATAATATCTTAAGCTGACTACATTTATAGGTTTCTGGGACTATATTAGCTTAAATGATTTTTTTATTTTATTTTTATCGAATCTACATTTTGCTGCTACTTCAAAAGTAGAAGAATGTTAGATTATTAAATGCGAGGAACAAGCTGAGTTTTTTAACCAGATTTGTAGCAATTTTGTTCTAGTCCAATATCATCAAATTAACTTAAACAGATTACATTTCAGGAAACATGGCCTATAACATGAATGGCAAATCAAACCCTTGCAGCTCATGCTTGGAGGCTTCAAGACATGCTCAGAAATCTCTGGATGACCTAATCTTGTTCAGTGACATCAGATCACTCTCATCTGAAGCTTGCCATATTTTGCCTTCTCAACTTAAGAATCAGGTATTTATTGTTATCTCTCTTGTATTTCGATAATCTCATGCTGAATTCTGTACATTTTTCTTGTGTCAGTGTTTGGACAAGTCACAAGCATATATAGATCAGGCTCAGTTCTTTCTCCAACACCTCTTCCATGAAGGTAGTCTTTGCAACAACACAGGATTATGCCTTGATGAATCCTTTTCCCCAGATGACAATATTCTTACTTCGCTGATCAATGAATCTACCGAGGTATGTAAGCAAAAAAAGACTCTTAATCTTTGCTAAATAACAATAAGGATTGCATATAATAGCCATTGGCATCAATTTTTCTATCATCAAAGTTCGATTGAGTTTATCCTTTAACCGAACTTTGAAAAGCTAAGTTCTATGTGCATGAGAAGCTAAGGAATGTGGTTCACTGACAGATTGGGGAGACCACCTGCTATGAATGCAGTAGAGCCATCAGGAACATCATTGAAGGCACACAATCGAGTAAAGTGAGGGTAATGAAATCGAGAACAGATGAAACTTATGAGATAAAAAAATGAAAAGCTTTATCTTTCTTGCATCTCTCGGTTAATTATGTATGGATCATTCTTTTTTGCACTTCTCTTCAGAAAAAGATGAGGCAATTGCTGGTTGAGCAGTGCGAAGAACATCATAGGCAGAGTGAAAAGCAGGTGAACAGCTTGTGATAGTACACGCAATTGGTCTTGGTTAGAGTTGATGATCCTAAACTAAACTATATTGATGTTTTTCTTCCTTCACAGTGCAAGGTAACAGTGGCCAAATATGGTTCAAGGATGATGTCAAAGCTTGCGGAGATGGAAGCCAATGATTTGTGCCACATGATGAGTCTCTGTTGAGGGGATCTCTTTGCAGAGGAGCTTGAACCAGCTTAAGAACAAGCACAATCACTTCCTTGGATACTTTCAGAATAACTGCAGGAATCGGATACTCCTTGCAGGATTTGAATAAAATTCATTCTACTACTTTGAATGATGTGATCATGCACACTATTTTTGGAGCATTTGTTGTTTATTTATGTTCGATGATTGTCTTATATTGAATAAATTTCCTCTTTGGAAATAATGAATTAATGAACTTACCATTCACATGTGTGTGTGAATTTTTACCATGAAAATAAACTTTTTCCAAGCTTTTTATTATATACATAGGTGATTTTGGTAGAAAATACTTATATTTTGGATATTTTTAAAAAATACCATTCTAGGTTTTTAAAATAATATCACTAATTCAAAACATACTTAAAACACCTCTCCTCGTCTATTGCACCTCTTTCATCATTATCGACACCTGTTTCGTACGTCATTCACTTATCGTCGTCATCCTTTGTTCATATTATAAGGTTTTATCGTTGGTGGAGAGGGAAGGAGGGGGGAAGACAATTTTTTTTTTTAATTTTTTCTTGAATGGTATCTTATTTTCAAAATTTATAAACCATCATCTCCTGTTTCAAATATTCCAAAAATACCTCCTAAAAAACCTATCATTTGTTCTGATCCAAATCTTTTTTTTTTTTTTTGCAACTTTATAGCGTTTTGTGGGTTGATTTTTAACCACAAAAAATACTATATAATGCTTTAAAAACACTATATGCCATTTTATTTTAAAACCATTATACATTATTTTTGAAACAAAAAATATTATATAATATATATATTTTAAAAAAAATATATAATATGTAGATAGAATACAACCCACAAAATATTGTAAATAGATGATAGAAAAAAACCTCTTTGATTTGGCCAGGAAAACACTGTAAATAATTTTTTTGGGAGGTATTTTTGATACTTTTGAAACTGGAAGTAATGGTTTGAAAATTTTGAAAAGGATATCATACGAGAAAAATAAAAAAAATCTTTTTCGGACAATCGCCTATATATATATATATATATATATGTATATATAATATTATATTATACTTTAATTAGGGGGGTATAATAGTCAATGTACTCGCTCGAGCCTCTTCTTCCAACTCGACAACTCTAATCGCCCATATAGAGGGAGGAGGGGTTACCATTCAATGAAGTACTCGCTCGAAACAGTGAAGATGTTTACGTAGTTCTTAGTTGGCGTAGGAGCCTCTTTCCTCTTCCAATTGGACCACCCATGCGTTCACTGGGCCCCGCCTCCTGCACCAGCAGTCTCCTGCCACGTCATCAAAGCGGGCGTTGCGGACAGCCGAGCTGGGCCCCCCGCAACAGGTCCCGTCGTCACAGGCCAGCGACGTGCGTCGGACTCGCGTGCCTTCTACTCCCAGCAGACACCAAAACCACCACCACCAAACCTCAGCTAAAGCAGACGCCGCTGCCAGCATCGAACGGGCACCCCCAAAACCCTCCCTCTTCGACCCGCCCTCTCTCCCGTCTCAGATCTCAATCCAAGGAGGGTGCCGCCCCCCACTCCCCCCTTCCACTTTCTCATTCGCCCTTTCGATGTCGAAGCCCTAACGTACGTTCATCCTGCCGCCTCCGATCCGCAGATCTCCACCCACCCCGCCACCTCCCTCAACGCCCCTCAGGTACGCACCTCGTTCATGGTAAGCTGGGAAGTTCTGTTGTGCACATCGTCGATGGAGTCCGCTGACGCTTGCCACACATTCTTCTACATTGAACTACAATTAGACCGAGATTTGGTCAATTTCACGTGCTCTTCTTCTATGGAATGTGGGGAGCTTTAAGATGACGAGCAAGTGCTTGAGTTCTTCGCTTAATTGTCTTTGTAGGATCGACGATATGGCGAAGCAGAGACAACTTTTTTCCACTCACGACGCGTCTCCAAGATCCTTCAAAAGTAGGGAGTGGGATAGCATGTCTAGATGGTCAGAGTACATTAGTCTCGAAGAATTCCCTTCTTCGACACCTATGAACGGGAGAAGTTTAGGTTCCGATGCGCCACCCAACTCTGGAACTGTCCCAAAGGTTCTACACATGGAATGGGTGGTCCAACTTTCGAAGGTTGCAGAAGGTTTATTAGCTAAAATGTATAGACTAAACCATATCTTGGACAAACCAGATCTGGGGTCACACACATTTTCCGATGCTTTTTGGAAAGCTGGAATATTTCCCAATTTTCCAAGAATCTGCATGCTTGTGTCAAAGAAGTTCCCTGAACATCCTAACAAATTACAGCTAGAACGAGTAAGCCTTTGCTGGTCACACTTTCTAACAAGGCCCTTCGTCCTTTTTTTTTTTAGTTGGGTACCGTTTAACATCTGTTTCATGTTGCAGGTTGATAAACTTGCAATGGATACTCTGACTGAAAATGCACAAGATTATTTTCAGAAGCTAGAACCTTGGGTCATGGTATTTGGTGAAACTTTTACATTTTGTGAAATTTTTACATTGTGCTCATTCTGTGGGAAAATTTTCCCCAAATGTTTCTCAATTCTGCTTAACCTAAATATGCTTGAGAAATTTTATAACTTGCATAATATGCATTCCCTCCTTTGCTTTATCAAATAATACAAATAAAATAACTCCACGATATCAAATTGTAGTATCTTGTAATTGCTTCATTTTACTTTGACCCAAAAAATTCTAGCTTTTCCTCTAAACCACGTGAAAGGTGGTCAGCTTGGTTCATCATATCATAAGTTTTAGTGCACGTACCAGGTGTTTTGCTGATTTTCAAGATATCTATCATGTTGGTGAAACTGCTGATTCCATCAGGGGGATTGATGATTCATGTAATTTAGGGTATTGAGGCTTAAATTTAACTGAGATCAGACAATGTGAACCGAGCATTATAATACATGAAACAAGTTTTAAATCAGTGGTTTCTAGTGGTTTAATTTAACTGGACTGAGCTTTAGCTAATTGAGGTCGGTTGGTTCAGTTCAACTTTGATCTATAACCCGATTAAGATACTTGGATATTACAGCCCCATTCAGTATCTGTGTCATGGCTCATTGCTAGCTCATCTTCACCATATGTTTGAGAATGCTGGATTGGAAGCCAGTGGAGAGATGCAGTTTATGGGCTGTTGAAAAAGAGGAGAGTAGAATTTGCAGGGTTTTGATTTCTATTTCCTTTTTTGTGCAGTTATTCTTTGGTGCTTATGAAACCAATTTTGTTGGCATGTTTTCTCATTTTGGCTATCAGCGAAAGCCCTCCTTCCTGCCTGAATTTTAACGTTGTCTTAGTTTTTTTTGTTTTTGTTTATAAGATTTGAATGACAGTAACAACCTCCTTATTTGTAGGGGAAAGGTTGTGTAGTTGACCTTCCCTAGATCCCACATTGTGGGAGCCTCATGCATTGGATTGACCTTCATTTCTTATGGTTGTTGGTCAGCATGGGTCTTGTGTAGATCCATGCTGATCAGCATACATGGTGTTGGCACATTATATAATGCCATGAAATTTAAATTGTTGTTTCTTAATAGGGACAGAAAAATAGACTTGTTAACTTATGCTATAAACAAACTTCACCATTTCTTACTAGACACGGTAATACAAACAACATCATTTTGTTTACTTGTACTACAAAAAGACAGGTGCCAAGGAAACCATGTACTTGAGATTTTAAATATGAAGTGTGCTGATAACATTCTTTTATTTGTTTCTTCTCATTAGCTGCTTCTTGACCTGATGGCATTTCGGGAACAAGCTCTGCGTGTTATTTTGGATTTGAGCAGTACAGTTATCACATTGTTGGTATGAATTTGTCTGCCCTTGATTAATTACTTGTTGTCACTGTACATGAATTACTAGTGGTTTGCCGTAAATCACTGTTAATTTTTTTTCTAATATGTATTCTTGTTCTTACGGCAGCCCCATCAGAACTCTCTGATTTTGCATGCATTTATGGATCTCTTTTGTTCATTTGTCCGTGTAAATCTTTTCTCTGATAAGGTATCTTGTTCCCCTGTTATTATTGTTTTCTTTCACATCATTGTTTTTGGTTTCATCAACTTTGCATCATTATAATATGCTACTGTTTCAGCTACTTTTTTTTGTCTGTCTACTTTCTCATGTAAAGTAATTTTTTTTCAGATACCTAGAAAAATGATGCTCCAGCTGTACAATATGTTGCACACGATATTAAAAGGTGGTCGTGATTGTGAATTCTACCATCGGTAAGATACTTGGAACTTTTCCAAAGAGGACAAATAGTAAAAAAACTAACATTTCATATAACTTGCTGTTCAAGGATTTGTTGACTTTGGTATGCCATTATTTTGATATTTCTTTTACTATTTCTGATAATATGTAGCAAGCTTCATTATGCTACACCATGTTGTAGTGTTGTACCATAATCAAAGATAGTTGCATGTTCTTAGGTTCCTCACATGTTTATCTTATGACAACATATTAAACCTTCACTTTTGATGGAGAAACCAATGAACCTATGATCTATGGAAGCATTTGGATGAATTTATGATCTTTGCAAAAAGGCACCTATGAGTTTGGTAGCTATTGCATGGGGCCTTCCATGAAGTACTTGATCATCTTTACTTCTTTGTTGGATATACTAGATTGTCATTGTCTGTAGGGAAGTTTAATGATGCACTTGGTGAAAATTAGAGAATTTGTGTATGCCGAGACTTGCCTTTTCTTGGTTCACTTCTGTATGTTTGCAACATTTTTGTGTCATCTTAGTTTCTTTCTCGTTCAAGTTTATCTATAAATAAATGCCTATCAAATTCTGGTGTTGTATTTATAAGTGAATTAGTGTCATGTTCTGCTAAACCTACAGCAGAGATAAAATGATGGTACATGCATGATGGACCTTGGAAAAAGGAGTTCTTTGAGACAAGTGGCAGAAGTAACAAAAAAACTGCAGTTTGGTAGAAGTATTATATGTTCTGACATATTTTTTACATCTTGGAATTGCCCAAAGAAATGCGGGCTATTCTTGTCTTGTTGAGTAAGGAGATTTATGTAAGGACATATGGATTTGCAATCAAGGAACTTCTTCTCAATTGTTTGAAGTTTTAACATGTGGCAACAATAAAATGTGCACTAATGATGAATAATTGCCATGATAAATCTTTCTGATTTTGTATATTTTAACTTATTCAAGTGTAGTGCTTCATGATATTTCTTTGTTATCAGTTTTTCGTTTTGGTACAAAATATTTCTATGTCGGATCAGCTATGTGATCTCCATTCATTTTTCTGGCTTTGACAGATTGGTTCAGTTTGTGGACTCTTACGATCCACCAGCGAAAGGATTGCAAGAAGACCTAAATTTTGTCAGCCCCCGTATTGGAGAAGTCATAGTCTTGACCCTTGGCTATCGTAATTTGTTCTCTGGAAGAACCATTTGTACATTAACTAGAGCTTCTTTTAAATTATCCATATTCTTTTTCAATTGAATGTTTTTGGCCTATGCAATCTTTGGCTGTCTAAAATTTTGCTTTCAATTTAATTCAGACATTGCTTTCTAGTTGTTTCTTGAGAAGACAGAGGAAGTAAACTTTAAATACCAACTGTATACCAATGCCCTTTCTATTGGTAGTGTACTTAGTACTGTTCAGTACTTAAATTGTACTTTGGTCAACAAAAAAAAAATCTGAAGTATCAGCCTGGTAAGTGCACTGCATACTGTTAAGTAGTGGGCGGATATAGTATGTCTTAGGGTTTGCAATACCGTACCGTACTGCCGGTACGGACGGTATGCACTGGTCCGCCAGCAGCTACTGGGCGGTATCAGGCATCTGGCCCCGTATCGGGCGATACGGGACTGTACCGAGCGGTAACGGTCGAAATTTTGATTGCTACCGCCCTGTATTGGTTGGTACCGATCGATTTCGATCGTTACTGAATGGTAATGGTGCTTCAATTTGACCATTGGAGGCCTCCTCAAGGGTTTTAAAACCCTTTCTTTCACGCCTATTTCAATCAATTTCACTCTCACACTCTCTTAAACTTTCTCAAACTCATTTTTTCTCACATTCTCTCTCTTATTCTCTCATTTTCACTCTCCTAAACTCAACAAAGCAACGATTTACGGATTGAATCAAATTTAGAAGGTTAATTTGGGAGAATTAAGAGGAAGAACGATCTGGAATGGACCGAAATGGCGAACCTTGCACAAGGCTACTCCTCAAAGCTTGAAAAATATATGTGACACTATTTTTACCTAATTTACATTAGTTTATTAAAACTATACTAAATGTATATTTATTTCTTACTTAAAAATCCTATTCTAACGTTCTTTTTTTTTATAGATATTTTCGAAGAGTTTTTTGCCTATTTTAGGCGTACCACTCGGTACATCGTACCATACCATACCGAGCAAAGGTCGGTACATTAGTACGGTACGAGATTAAGAACCTTATATCTGTTATATTATGATAGAGAGTGGTTTGTGCCATATTTATCTATTTACCAACTTTATTGTACTCGTCCCCTACCATACCTTGCTAGTACTGGCACAACAACAACTTGGTCTATTGTATAATAGCATACTTGAAAAGTATGGATTGGCTTACACAATTCTATAAGAACTAGCTTAATTATACATGTGTCCAAAATGAGGTCAAGTAGTGTCCAAGAACTGGCTTGCCTTGACATGAAAGACAAATGCTAATTTTTGACAGTAAATAATTGTATTTTTGGCTTTTTTCGGTCTCTTCTTCATTCTCTCTTACATTTTTTTTATTAGATGAGGTTATATAGGTTCCTTTCATGTCTTCTGCCTCTACAAAAGAAAAGAAGAACATGCTAATTTAATATATATGTCTTTGATCGGTGAAAGTCTTGGAACCCTTGTTTTGCACCTATATCTTGCACTATTTTGAGTTCAGGGGATAGGATCGAATATTCATTTTTGGCCTCACTAGCATGATTGGGTTGGGATGCTTTATGCCTAAATTGATGTTTTACCTTTTTCTTATTGAATGGCTCAATGGACAAAAAAATAAAGAAAATAATTTATTTTGTGAATTACCATCCTGAATCCTAACTAACTATTTATTATGATAGTATTTCTTTTATGCATTCCATGCATCTGTCTGTATTTTATCACTTCATGTGCAAAAGCCTCATTCTTGCTGAATTTTATATTCTAAAACTTGCCTTTGCTTGCTCTGTGCCGTCTCATACAACATGTATCTCCACACATATTCTTCACTATGGATCTCGTGTCATCCATTATGTGAATGGCATGAAATCTATCACTGTTGGGCCAATACTTTTATCCTTATTCAAGGCTTCTCTCTCAAATGTTGTTATATTGGTGTTGTATAATTTTAGCTAATAAAGTTATTGTTGATGCTGGCAAGTATTAGATGGATGAGGGGACTCAATATTTTACATACCAATAGGAAATAAATGATTTGCAAGTTTCTAAATAATTCATATGAAATTTTTATAGTTCTCAGGCAATGCCTGCAATTCATATATGATACCGTAATTAGGTTTACCTTTGACAAGTTACTGATGGATCAGGGATGATAGGCACAGAATGTTTGATAACCCTAGAATTTTATGGTTTTTTTTTTCATGTCAAATCCACTTGCATGAACTGATCTGAAGGAGTGGAGTTTAGGTTGCCATCATAGCAAACTGAAATTTATTGGTCTAGATATGTGTAGAGGATCTTTGTGAACTTTCGCTTCCCCATTAATAATATGGCAATTGTCACAAATGATAGTATGGCATGAGAAAATGTGTATTAAATTTACATTGATACTTGCCTGTCGAAGTAGTCTGTTTAATTGTTAATTTATCAAGAAAACTTTTGAACCTGAAATTTGTCATAAATTCGCATCTTGCAGGTTTTGGAGGCTGTGGGTCCCATTATATTTCTTTCTACTGATACCAAAAAAATGAGAAATGAGGGATTTCTAAGTCCCTTTCACCCTCGTTATCCTGACATACTAACCAATTCTGCTCACCCGATGGTTAGTGTATTTCTCAGTAACAAAATTGAGATATTCTCTTGCTAGGGTTATTTTACTTTCACTATGAGGTAATTTAGTTAATACAACTTTATTCTTCTCTTCCTGTCTTTCAGAGAGCTCAAGACTTGGCAAATGTTACTTCATACAGAGAATGGGTCTTGTTTGGTTATCTCGTCTGTCCTGATGAACTTCTTCGTGTTACTAGCATTGACATTGCTATGGTATATGTCTTGTTTTTTTTTTTTTTTTGATTAATGGAAATAGAAGTGGGATTGTTATTCCATACAAATGCTTAAAACTTTTTCTTTGTGTGTGGCAATGAAGATCTTTATGATATTGAACTTGTAGCACTTTAACATTTCAATTGCTAGCTTATAAGTTCTTGCTGGCAGCACTGTAGTTGAAATCGTTGTTAAAAAGCCAGCATTGATATTGCTTAAGTCAAATAAATTAATTTCTCTAGAAAGTTATCTTATATGAGCTCTATAATTGCTCGAGAATTTGTTGTCATTTCATATATAACTTTTTTTTAGTATTCTTTTCCTTGCTAGTTCTGATGTTAGGCAATGTGACTGGATCATTCTTTTTATATACGTTATACAAAATATTTGTATTATATCTTTTTTTCATAAAGATAGGATTATGTTTTCCTCTCTTCGTCATCAATTTTATTCTTTATTAGTGTTTCCAACTTCCACTGTCTTTTCTTTTCCTAACTAAATGCCTTAGTTATCTGCCATTTTTGTTTCAGGTTGTATTGAAGGAGCATTTAGTTCTTACATTGTTTAGAGATGAGGTAACTAAATATGGTTTGTATGATAGGTATATTTTATTTTCCTATTTAACGATCATATCTGAACCCTGGTCATACAGTATGAACTATTACATGAAGATTATCAGTGTTATGTTCTGCCAAGGATTTTAGAATCCAAGAAATTGGCCAAATCTGGACGCGCAAAACAAAAGGAGGCAGATCTGGAGTATAATGTTGCAAAGCAAGTTGAGAAGATGATAAGGTTTGTGCGTTAGATATACTGCATTTTCTTACTCTATATGTATACCCTAAAAACTTATCCTATATTCCTTCTAATTCTCATTTTACTCATTGAGATCTAAGTATGTACAAATTTTGAAGTCCTAAAATTCTCGTTGGTGCCTTCATTTCACTATAAACAATTGCCAAATCAATGTTCAAAAGTGTCATTTAATTTTTTTGTTGCAGCTCACTCAAGTTTATTATTGATGTTTCTGGAAAATGGCAATTTTACACTGGTAATGAGTGTTAAGTTACTAGGCATATTTTAAATAAACTTATGTCATGCATTTTCTTTCTGATGATATTGTTTTGATTGACAAGAATCTTGTTGGAAGTAATTCTACATGAGGTATGAAGACAAACTTTAAAACTAAGGTGTGTAGATTAATCAGGAACAAGATCGCATATGTGAAGTGCAACTTCAGCTATAATAAGAAAGTAATCAAATGTTAAAATAGATTAGCTAGAAGTTTCCAGATGGTGACATGAGAAGAATCAATTATGTGCTTAAAATTGATTAGCAAGAAGTTTTCAGAAGTAAAAAATTTTACATAATGGGTTTGGTGTTGGAGTAGGTATGTACAGATTTGGCTTGAGCAGAGTATGAAACTATGCTGGACTATATTGACAAGTTATATATGGTGGTTGGTTTTGATTTAGTATGCCACTTGGTACATCACATTCCACATCTTGGTAATTTATCAGAGCAGCATGTAATGTTTGCATTGAGCAGTATGGACCAGTATGATATATATGAGAGATGATATCTGAAGGTGAAAGTTATGTAGCAAAAGCATCATTACATAACAGGCATGGGGTATCTGGTGTATAATTCTGCAATCAATGATTGAATTATCGGCTCGTATTCTACCGATTATGTGGTTGACGTGCCAGGGGAGCTACTCTCTATCGAAGCCTAAAGATATTAAATGGAGCATGAATATGATATTATTCTTGAACAGGGAATCTCATTGAGATACATGAAGTTTTTTTCAGCTTGTTGGTATGCTCATGTTTTCGACGACTAGGATTAAATTTCTTTCATCATATCTTGCAAACCCTGTATAGTTGAGATTTTCCAGCTTGTTGCTGTCAGTATATCTTATTAGATCACCAATAGACCTAGACCATCGCATTACTTTCTTTGCCATTTCTTATTAAGATATCTGCTGGTGTTGATTGTTTGCCACCAGTTGCTGTTAATTGTTAGTTTATTCTCTGGTCATTATTTGCTACCTTAGGCACTACAAAGAATCAGACAATACAAGATGACTGTAGCAATTGAACTATTCTGGTTGAAGAATTTTCAGTCAGAAATAAATATCATGTAAACTAGCCATGGAAGTTTTTGATTAGTTGAATTAACTTGCAAGTTTAGCTGGCGTGTTATATAAGGAAGAAGTATACTGAAGTTCAAAGTTTCTTTAAATAAGAGATTTAAAAAGAATCAGGCTCACAATCCTGTTGCCAACCATCAAAATAGCATGGTATGCAGTACCGAATGGTACTGCCCGGTACGGACGGTATGTACCAGTCCGATGGCATACCGGTATGCGGACCGTCCGGTACCGGACGGAACATGCTACAGTGCTATAGTATTATATTGTAGTAGTGCTATAGTGCTACAGTAAAGAAGAAAATATATAAAAAGGTTACCCTGGTGTACTGCTCGGTACGCTGGTACCGTACCATATCGAGCCAACCTTGAAACACCGGTACGATACGGTATTGCATACCTTGCAAAATAGAGCAATCAAGTCAACTAAATACTCAACGATAAGCATTGTAAATTTCTTTCTCAGCTTGAACATATTAGCTACATGATATTGTTATTTTGGTGTTTTATAGGTTGATATTGCTTGACAAGACCATGACAAGTTTAAACTCAATTCACATGGTTGTGGAAGGCTTTGAGGATCAAGGCCTGCTTAATAGTGTAACCAAATTGTTGATTATTATTTCACTAGAATTTCAAGGTTTTTTTTGCTTGTAGTCTCCTTGAGAATTAAATATTTGAAAAATTACCCAATATATTTCATGCTTGAAGTGTTTGATTTCTGTGTATGTGTCCTCTTCCAAGGGGAGTCTCTTTTTTACTTTATTTAAGGGAACACATATACTTGTTATTTTTGTGGCATCTAAAGCATTGCTCGTGCCAAATGAGATGACCATGCCAATGGATAATGTGTTGATGCCATGCATTTTTTTACAGTTCTGGTTTACTGAGATGTCTCAATTTTTCTGAAGTTTCTCGTTTAATGCGAATGATGTAATGCGACATGCTTCAAAGTGAACTTTGTGGACTTCCAAATTTGTCTCATCACTTGATTGAGCATGCTTGGCAAAACAATTTCCACTATTTTGCAATTTTATGGGCAATTATGTAGAATGTATTTTGCATCTTTTCCGGCAATGTCCATGGTGGCAGCTTAGGTAATGTTTATAATGGGGAATTGATTAACAGCTCTGTAGGTTCTAGTTTGGAACCTTGAAGAAGGTGAGTGTGGTTTATGATTGTACATTGTGTGCTGATCTTGTCCTATTCAGCATGTGGCATGTTTAGTACTAGGTATCACCTCCCAAACATGTGCTGTCATGTTCTAGCTCCAAGACATGTAGAGAAGACCACTTCGTCCAAAAAAATACTGCAACTTTGAGGCAGCATCCCTAGTATAACTTATTATTGGAGAGCTTCTTAGCTCTTGATTGTCTCTTTCATACTGTGAGCATTATTGCCATATGCATGGCAGTCCAATCTCTGACAAGAATTAAAATCTTGGTTCCATATTGATATTGGTTGGCATCAGACGAGTATCTTTTGCACACGGCTGTCATTGTTTTTAAAATATTGAGTACTGAGCGGTGGACTTACTGTCCTTATTAGGTGTCACAGCTCATACTGGACTGAACTGGGTGAAATCACTGGTCCACATCTGAGGTGGTTGTGGGACCAATAAACAATAAACCAACTTCATGTCAGGCATGGTACATGACTACATGTTGCCATAAACAGAACCTCGAGAACAGTTTGGTGTAGTGTGTCAACCAATGGTGGCAAATAAATGAATGAATCTTGAATATTTGTTCTCTGCCTGCAGTTATTGAAGTTAAGAAAAGATTGAGTTCATAAGTAACCAGAGTTCATAATTTCTCTAGTCAAATTCTAGAGCTTGCATCATTTAATTCCAGTAACTGACAAGTTTTTGTTGTATGAGTAGCTTAGTGTGAACTGACATTAAGATGTGCACAATCTTAAGTGCACCAGTTGAACTGCCTTAAACAAAGATATCAACAAGATCTAGATAAATTCCAAGTAGTTGTTATTCTGATCTGCTGTTTGCATATGCTATGAGATCTGAAGTTTCTTCTAGTAGTTCCTTCTTTCTATTGAGTAATGTACATATGAAATCATGCCTCTAGCAGCCAATGAAGCCTCTTACATTTATGTGAAACTGTTAGATGATCTGAGACCATGTGGACTTTTCTTCTTCTTGTCTTTCATGCTCCACTGGAGCTGCTTTCTAGTCACAGGATATGGCATGTATTCTTTTCTGTTTCCAAGAAGATGTTTAATTTTGTAGTCTATGTTCATTTTTAGCATGTAAATTGATAGCATTTATTGGTAAATGATTCCTTGTTTCTAGTGAAGTACATGAACAAGCACTCACATCGTGTAATGCCATACACCGAGAACGGAGAATTCTACTGAAACAGGAGATTGGAAGAATGGTTCTTTTTTTCTCTGATCAACCAAGTTTGTTAGCCCCTAATATTCAGGTAACTTTTATCATGTGCTAAGGTACATATCATATCATTCTCTCTATCTCTTTATTCATTAGGCTTTGTGTCTGTGTGACTTGAATAGGATTGATCAATCTATTTTGTTTAGATAAAAAATGGGTCAATGAAGATTTTGATGTCATTAAAAGTAATTGCAGCAACACGCATGCTTTCATTTCTTGAGGTTACTCTTTTTTTTCCCAATTGATTTTTGTAACTTCAAAACTGCTCACAACCACAAGTGTTTCTCATTCTTTTATTTGTTACTAACTTCAAAATAGATCAGAATCAAATGTGCACTCTCAATTCTTGTGGTTCCACAAACTTCTACTCAAGGACTGCTGTTTTGGGTATCTGACCCGTTTCGGTGATCTATTGGACCGCCGTGTGTTGGTATGCCGGTATATACCGATGTTTTGGATAAGAAGAAAAGAGGGAGAAGAGGACTTGGTGGTGGAGGAACAGAGGAGAAGGAAGAAGAAAGAAGAGGAATAAGAAGAATAAACGGTGAACGAGAAGGAGGAAGAAGAGGGCAGAGGTGGGAGCTTACTTGGGAAGAAGAAATAACGTGATAACAACGATGTTGGCAGCGATAGTGGCAACGACAAAGCAGAAGCGGTGACGACGAAGCCTTGAATGCGAGAAGATGGCTCATGTTTGATTGCCTTAATTTCCATTTTATTTTTTTAATGCTGAGTTGGATGGGCCCCACTGCTATTTTGGTTTTTATTATTTTTATAGATGTGGACCGGGCCACCCGAAATGGGGTGGTTTGCTTACCGGCCCATGCCCGGACCGGTATGTATCATCCATTTCATACCATTTTGGGTGGTACAACAATCATTACTTCTACTTCATATTGATACTTATTTTAAATTCTGGTCGCAGCTACAGGCACACCTAGTTTTTGGCATTGCTTAACTTTTGATTCATTCCTCTTGGTGTTCCTAACTTCAAGATAGACTGTAGAAGTGTAGAGTCAAATATGCCTTCCCAATCTTTGTAGTTGTTCATTAGTTTATTCTTTTTGAACTTTACGACTAGTTGTACCATGCATGCTCTTTCAATTTTATAAGTTTTCAAAGATATCTTACCATAAATTTATTTCTTCAGTGATAGCACAAACACCACAAATTATAGTTTATTCATTTAATAGTGGCCATAGGCACATAAAATATACTTAATGTGTTTCATAGCAGCCATATGCAGCAGAGAAAAAATAAGTTAGGCACATTATTTCTTTTACCGTGGAAGATACTTGGATTTGAAGATTTAGTTAAACGACACCATTCCTTCTCATTATTGCACACGCTGCATGCACCATTCATTTTCATGTCTGTTTGCATCGAATCTCTTTGGATTTTTTCTATTTGAGGGGTTTTTCTGATTGAATGTGATCAATTTTATGTGATGGACAGATGGTCTTCTCTGCTCTTGCTTTAGCTCAGTCTGAGGTAATTTGGTACTTCCAGCATGTTGGAATTCCATCCTCAAAGTTCAAATCAGTACGGGCAATACCAATTGAGATTGTAAGTTTATATAGTTCAGGTCTTCTGCATATGAATTATCAATCTACCATCTTTTTTTTTTCCTTCTTTTATTCTTTGATCATGGTGAATTATTTTCTTTTGCTGATTGCAGGATGCAGCAGATCCAACTATTGGTTTCCTGCTAGATGGAATGGACAAGCTTTGCCATTTGGTTCGCAAGTATATGGCTGGTCAGTTGTTGACAACATTTAGACTGCTGTACTTACACGAATCAAGAAAAGAGGAAACATATTTTTTGTTGTGATAATTGTTTAGTGTTTGCTACCTGTGTGTAATAGATTGAATAGGCATTTCTTCCAACATCTAAATCCAATCTTGCATGTTTATCTGCAGCGATAAAAGGTTATGCATTATCATATTTATCATCTTCTGCTGGAAGAATCCGGTTTTTACTTGGCACTCCTGGTATGGTGGCTCTTGACATAGATTCCACATTGAAGAACCTCTTTCAGCAAGTTGTTCATTGCCTTGAAAATATACCAAAGCCTCAAGGAGAAACAGTCTCATCCATTACACGTGATTTATCTGTAAGAATTATACACATATATTCTTGTTCCCTACATGTATTTCTTGGTTTACAAGTTGATGAAAGCCTACCTTTTGTATTTTAGTAGTTAAGAAACTGTATAGTACACTTTGCATATTTCCTGCACAATCTTACAAGAGCTTCTGCTGGATCTGAAGGATGGTTTATATAGGAACCATTTATATGGCCCAAATTTTGGAAAAAATATTCTTAAAAGGCTATCAGGGATTTGTTAGTGAGTGTGGTTGTATATGAATATGTTAGTTACATGTTTAAACAGTTGTTATTTTAACTATTTGTGCCTCATTAGCTGTTTGGATTATGCTTTGAAGCTTTCTTTCTGCCATTAGCTTAGCCTTTCTATTTTTTCTTAAGTATGTTTTCCCTAACCATTAATGATTTCTTGGTTATGACACACTATGCCATTTTGGCTAGCTAAATTATAGTTATAATTTATAAATCTCTCCAAATATAGAACACCTAGGAATTTTTGGTTATGACATGCTATACCATTTTGGCTAGGTAAATAACAGCTAATAAATATCTCCAATTACAGAAATTCTCAATATCTAGAAATTCAGAATAGAGAGCAGTTTTTTGTTTATCTAATGAAGGCTTGTAGAAAGTTGATGCATGCGTTAAAATGAAATAGTTGAATTTTGAAGTATGTTAAACTAGACAAACATGCAATCAGAATTTTCAAGCCCATGTAGATCTTGGAAAGAGTTTTTCCTGTTTGACAATAAAATCATTTAATGATATTGTTTTTCTCTGAGACAGTTGCTCTGTCTTGCTTGTGATTGCATCAATCTTCATGTCATCATGCTATGCGATTTAAACTCAATTTAGTGGTGCTACTAGTTGAGGGTAGAAATATTAGTTACCTGAACATTATTCAAATCTGAGTTTAAGAAGCTTGCTACAATGTGTATCATGTGGATACCATTAACATGATGATATGCAATCAAAAGATTAAAAAAAAAAACACGGCATATGCAGTGCACGAGGCTCCTGTCAATATAGAGTCTAGGGAGGGTCAATGTATGCAGTCTTTACCTTTAAATATTTAAAAAGGCAGTTTTCATGATTCGAGCCTTGGTCTCTCAAGTCGCAAAGGAACAACCTTATCCCCTTATCCCCCCTTCAACACTGTATCTAGTGTGTATTAATGTTCATTTATATAAATTCATGTTTTGTTAAAAATATATACATTTTAGTGATATCAACAATAGGTTATCCATGGTGTGATATATTTTCTAGTTATTCATTAACTACATTACTTAATATGGTTGCAGGATTTGCGCAAGTACTGGTTATCAATTTTGATGATAGTTACATCTTCACGTTCATCTATAAACATTAGACACTTGGAGAAGGCCACAGTATCCACAGGGAAGGAAGGGTTATTATCAGAAGGAAATGCTGCATATAACTGGTCCAGGTGCTTTATTTTGTGCTGGATTGCATCATTATGAGCCTAATTTTCACAATTAATTAGTACCTTCTGTGACAATCTTGATGTATTTGAAAAATAAAACATGTTTATGTGTTCTATATTTCTAGTTCTTTTACTTAAAATGCCAAGATTAAGAATGAAATTCACCACAGAGGATTTTGTCTGGGATGTTCAGCTTTGATCAGATAGTCTTAACAATCTTAGGTGAAAACCTAAATTTTCATCAAGAGACTAACAATAAGACTGACCCAATTAATGTGTTTTCATTATGGGTCCTTGATTAACTTGATTACTTGATTGACATCTAAAACATTTTGGGTCAGCATCTTAAGAATTGGTGCATCATGGAAGTCTTTTTGTATCTGTCAGATGTGTTGATGAACTTGAAAGCCAACTCTCCAGACATGGAAGCCTTAAGAAGCTGTACTTCTATCACCACCATCTTACAGCTGTAAGTAGTCAACCTTTTACCAAGGGTGATCCACCAATTTTGTATATTTAATCTAAAAGAGTTCTGAGACTTGTTGGCATTTTTAGTAGACTTCCTACCTTCATTTTGGCTTGAAAAATTAACAGGTGTTTAGGAACACAATGTTTGGGCCTGAAGGACGTCCACAGCATTGCTGTGCATGGCTTGGAGTTGCTAGCAGTTTTCCAGAATGTGCATCCGCGATAGTTCCTGACGAGGTACTATTTGTTTTCCTATTTGTCCGTGTGTCGAAGTTGGAATGCTAAGTTCAGGATGGTTACATGACAAATAATTTCCTACCTAGAAGACAAAAGGAAAGTTCTTTTTGATCTAAGACAATATGTGTGGAAGGCTTCTAGAAGGGACTCGAGCTGCTTCTAGGTCTTAAAAAGCAAGCACAAGGGGCTAGAAATTCTGGCACCATCTAGAAGAGTTTGAGACTTTCTGGTTGAAATTTTAAATCTTATAGCTTATTGAAATTTTAAACAAGTTCTTACACTGATGAAACTTTTAGAAGAATTAAGATCGAATATAGGATAAAGAAGAATGACTAATTTAGTTGTGGACTCAGTTCGCATTGATGCACCATGAGTACATAGGAAATCAATTGCCTCACACTATATTAAAAGAAGAAAATTTCATTTCATTAAACTCTCCATAAATTTTAAACTACTTTGGTTTTGCTATTTTAAACTAATTTTTATTCATCAAGAGGGTAAGTCTTTATGTTCATCAACAAAATGAGGAATATATATTTTTTTGTAGGCTTCCATTAGTTCTATAAAACTAGAACTAGACTTGTAAGAATATAAATTTATAATTATTTTCTAAAGTAGCTACTGAAGAAAAGGAATTAAGTTACTATCATTCATCCAAAAACTACTAAGGAAAAGAAAAATGCAACCTGAATTAGCCATAGCTCATCTTTCTGATATGGACATCTATCTGGATACAATTTTAGTTATATTCAACTTGTTATGATCCTATATCAAATTCTTTTTGCTGTATCAAACTTGATATCCTCGTTTGTCCAAATGAAGCAGATACTTGTCTTGATTCTTTTCTGGCAATTCATGACAAAAGCCAATCACCAACAGCGTTGGCACATATTTAAAATAGATCCCTTGGTTTTCCAGATTAGTCAGAAAAGCACTTGGAAAATTTCTTTGGTGATGATTCCTGGTGTTGCATTAAGCAATCTGCAGCTAAGGAATCTCTATATGCAGTAGAATTCTGTCAAGGATTGCATTTTTAGTCAGCATAGACCTGTGTTTTCTTGCATTTTGATGCATGATTAGGCTTAGGCCAATTTCAGGCTTGTGCCGGTCAGCACAGGGTGCACTGACCCCTGTGGCATAATATTGTTCCAATAAAGGGTAAAATGCAGAAAAATAATATAGGATGGTACAAAGGGATAAATATTGGGGTTTGAAAATGTGAAGACGATTAAATTTAGTGGCCGTTGAAGAGATAGGGGGAGACATAGAAGACTTTACTAGAAACAATAAAAAGAAATTTGAATGCTATTGATCATGTTTTTAAAATCATGTTTCAATACTAATATCAATTCCCAATCGAACCTAATACTAGTCCACCAGATGGTCAACTGACCTATATTGCTTGATATCATTAAAAAGTTAATAAAAATAAAATCCTAGAGGCACCAAACTTAGTGTGTGGTTTGTCGTCAGTTCCTGGTCGGTCAGGCACATATAGAGCGACATGTAGTAGTTCAACCAGTTTTATTGGTATGCGATAGTCCATTGTGTATTGGAACTAGTCTCTTAACCAGAGATATTGCATTGCAAAGTGCTCAATTGTCGAATAATATCTATGTAGCTGACATTTACATATTTGGCACATTACAGCTTGTTTTTATATGGATTTTCTATATTATATAAATATATTATTTTGTCGTGTTTATATCGTGTGGCATCCTACTTTTATAAGATTTACTTTCTAGACATATAATGGTTTGTGCTTGTGTTGTGTTCCTATGTCCATGCTTCATAGCTAGTAGCAAGCACATTGCGTTTTCTATTACTTACCGTTCATTGGGAATTGGGATGATGCAAAACATTATATGAATAAAATTTTAGTTTCACACTCCTATGTGAACACAAGAGAATATAATTTTTCTTATTCATTGATCTTTTCTGTATACAAATAAAGACATATGTAGGCTGATTATAACCTGTACAACTAAGGAAATTGATTCTATACAATATTTCATTCTGATTCATTTCCTATAACATAGGCTGATTTGATACTAATTGAGAATCCCTTAATTATGATACTAATTCATTTTCTTATTTTGATACTAACTGATTTGATGCTAATTTTATACTAATTTATTTCCTTAATTATGGGATTTAGAATCCTTAAATCATGAGATTTTCTACATGCACTCTCAAGTTGGCTTGAAGATGTCAATCATTTCCAGCTTGCTAGTTAGATCCTCACAAGAAGATATTTGAAGCTCTTTGGTAGAATATCTGCTAGTTGTTTCTCTGTAGGAATGTATGACATGCAGACAATTCCTTCTTTAATTTTCTCCTTTATGAAATGTCGTTCTACTTCAACATGCTTTGTTCTATCATGGTGCACTGGATTATGAGCAATGTTGATAGCAACCTTATTGTCACCGTATATATAGTCTTATAGGAGTTTCAGTGGGTATTCGTAATTCTTTCAAAAGCAATTTCAGCCATAGGAGTTCACAAATACCTTGTGTTACTTCTCTGAACTCTGCTTCAACACTGCTTCTAGCAACAACTGCCTACTTCTTGCTCCTCCAAGTCACCAAATTATCTCCAACAAATATACAATATCTTGAAGTTGATCTCCTATCATTTATTGATCCTACCCAATCAGCATCAGTGAAGGCCTCAATTCTCATATGATTGTCCTTTTTGAATAATAAGCATTTGTCTGGAGTCTTTTTCGGATATCTAAGGATCCTATATATCGTCTTTAAATGTTTTCCATATGATGAATGCATAAATTGACTTACTACACTCACTGCAAATATCAAGTCTAAGCGAGTATGAAATAGGTAAATCAACTTACCTACTAATCACTGATATTTGATTGCATCTACAATGGCTCTTTGAGAAGAACATCTATGATTGAGATCTATTGGAGTGGCCACATGTTTACAACCAAGCATCCTTGTTTCTTTTAGAATGTTTAGGGTGTATTTCCTTTGTGAAATAAATATCCCATTTTTTGATCTCGTTATTTCTATGCCCAAGAAATATTTTAACTATCCAAGATCTTTAATTTCAAACTCTTTGTCTAGAATATGCTTCAATTTCTTTAATTTTGAGACATCATTGCTTGTTAGGACAATATCATCCACATAAACTATAAGAATAACAATATTTCTTTTATCTGAGTGTTTGAAGGACATTGTGTGGTCCGAGTGACTTGTAACCATGGCCACGAACTGACATTGTGAACCTCTCAAACCATGCATGTGGTGATCGCTTGAGACTATAAAGATATCTTCTTAGCTTACACACCTTATTCGAGCCATACAAATTCTCAAAGCTAGGTGGTAGATCCATATATACTTCTTCCCTCACTTCTCCATTTAGAAAGATATTTTTCACATATAATTCATGTAAAGGTTATTTAAAATTAGCTGCAAGAGATAACAATACTCGAATAGTATTTAGTTTTGCAATCGAAAAAAATGTTTATTGGTAGTTAATAACTTAATACTATATGTTTGAGTAAATCCTTTTGCAGCCAATTTGACTTTGTATCTTTTAATAGAATCATCTGTCTTATATTTAACAGTAAACACCTATTTGTATCCCACTAGATTATTTCCCTTTGGCAGATGCACCACACTCCAACTATCATTATTTTGAAGAGCTATCATCTCCTCCATAACTGCCTCTCTCCATTATGGAATTAATAGAGCATGCTGTGCCATATCCCGAATTTATAAAAAGAATAATAAATCAGTGTTTTATTATCCATAATTTATATAATAAATTCTTTCTTTTTCTTTTCATTCATCTTTGAATTTGAATCATTGTCTTTACAGTAGTAAATATTCTATTAACAAGAAAAAATGACATCTTCTTGATAGGGTCACAAGTCTCTTCCACCCAAGCTTCAGATCTATTACACAGTAATAAATTACTCTGAAAATAAATATAAAATAAAAACATATCAGCAACCACACATGTTGGTAGGAACCCCAGAAAAATCATAAAGTTAATCTTCAATATTCATGAAATATAAACAAGTATCAATAATTCAATAAGAAAATATATCTATTCATTATAAAACTTATGCATCAGAAACATGATGATAATTTCTTACATAATAAACAAAATCATGCATCAGCCACATGCATTATTTCACTACTAGCAAGAGTGTTACTATCCATTGTCAACTGAGCTTGTCCATTCCATGTATGTCATCTTCAAAATTATAAAGTCCACTCTTTTAAGCACTGACCAATCGTCTTCCTCGAATATAGGCCTTGAAATTCACAGTGAGAAAGAAAAAAATTAGCAACACAATGTAAATCCTTTGTGAGTTTGCTAATAGACAACAAGTTATAAGACAATTTGGGAACATGAAACATAAAATTTAATATGAAGGAATCTGAAATTTCAATTGTGCCTTTCTTGCTATAGAAGAAAGTGATCCATCAGCAACTTTTATTTTAGAGTTTCTAAGACAAAGTGTGTAGGAGGAGAACAAGTGTGAAAGGCTTGCCATATGGTCTGTTGCACCTGAATCTATGATCCAAGGAGCCTTAACACCAAACAAAGCAGACAAAGCTATGAAACAATTACCTTTCTTGGCCAAAGAGCAAGATGATGAAGGAGAAGGATTAGGATTTTGGGATTAGTTCGGAAACTTCAACAGTTGCTTAATTTGTTCTTTACTAAATAGAGGCATTTCGGCTCCTTTAGAGGTAGTGGCAGATTAATTGTCTACTTGAGATCCTTGGCTATTAGCCTTACCTGGAACTCGATTGTTCTTCTAGTTTGCTGGTTTTCCATGTATCTTCCAGCAAGTTTCTCTTATGTGTCTTGGTTTATTGCAAAAATCACACCATACTTTGCTTTTATCATCTCCCTTCCTTTGATTACGTTGTACAGAAGAATTAATTTCAGCTATCATAATAAGTGCAGAATTTTCTGCAACTATAGATGGAGTAGAATATTGCATCATGACTTTCCTCTCTCCTAACTTCGGAGAACATAGCTTGGAGAGATGACAATAGATCCTTCCCCAATATTCGTCCACAAACTTTGTCTAGTTATTTGTTTAAACCTGCCAAAAATTGAAAGGCTCAATCCATCTCAAGCATTTTTTATCAGCTGCACATGACCACTCCAAATCATAAAAAATATCAAGCTTTTGCCAGAGTGTCTTCAAGGTAATAAAGCATTTTGTAACACCAGTATTATTTTGTTTAAGCTCTTTGATCTTGTTTGCAATCTCAAATACTTGGGCTGAATTCCCCATCTTTTAATATGTCTTGACCACAACAACCTATAACTTCTTTGTTGTTGGTAAAAACATGTATGTTTGACCAATTTATGATTCCATAGGGTTTATCAACCATGATATGATCATGGAATTTTCAGAATCCCATACTTTGAACTTCGGATCATCCTCTGCAGGTGCCGTTGTTGATCCAGTCAAATATTCGATCTTTCCTCTTCCTTGAATATACAACTTTATGGATTGAGACTAATGAAGAAAGTTCTGTCTGTTGAGTTTATGCGTTGTAATTGGTAAGGATGGATTATCACCTAGGCTGTTTGTTGGAAATGGAAGTATTGGTTTCATCTTCTCTCCTCCAGACCTAGTAGCATAGGTTCCTCATAAGCAAACAAGGAAGAAGAAATAGTTGGGGTTGATCCTGAAAGTGGCAGAATAGAGGAAAAGACTTTCAGCAATTAAGACTGAAAGAAAGAAGAAAAACAATTCCTATAGGAACTAGGCTATGATATCACGAACACAAGAGAATATAATTTTTCTTATTCATTGATCTTTTCTGTATACAAAGAAAGACATATATAGGCTGATTACAACCTGTACAACTAAGGAACTTGATTCTTTACAATATTTCATTCTAATTGATTTCCTATAATATGGGCTGATTTGATACTGATTGAGAATCCCTTAATTATGATACTAATTGATTTGATGCTGATTTGATATTAATTCATTTTCTTAATTATGGTATTATAAAATCCCTCAATTATGAGATTGAGTATCCTTTAATCATGGGATTTTCTTCACCATGGACAAATCAAATCATTTGAAAACTGCCCTTTTTCATGTTTTACATCTAAATTTTCACCACAAACATAAATTAAAATGGGAGATACTTTAATTAAACACACAAAGGGAGACCTGAATTTCTTTCCAATTAAAATGTAGGTTTGTGGCATGTATTTGTTACTAAATTACTATGATCCAATTGTTGCTATTTGTGATAACAGAAGTAATGTATTTCTTGGCATCGACATAAGCTTTAAGTACAGAAATGAGAAAGAAATGCATATTTCCTTACATAAATGTCAAAGTTGAATGAGATCTTATATGTGAATTTTAAGTTAACATGTTAAAATAAAAGAAAGCAGAACCGCACAAAAAGAAAAAGAAAGGAAAGGAATATTATATAATTACCGGAATTTGCATCAAAGAAATGATTTCCTAAATTCCATGAAGGCATCGGTTTTATCTATTGTAATACTCACTAAAATAGTAGCAATACTTTTTTTTTGTGTACAGATCTTTTAAGACTGGTTGATGGACTTTGAAAGAACCCTTTAGATTTCCAGTCATATTTCCAGAAGTTATATTTGTTCAACTCTGCAAAGGTATACTGGTATAGGGACTACAAAAGTATATCGATTTTTTTATATCTGCTTTTGTGCAGTGTAAAGAGAGTGAACCTAGGCATTATGATTAGGTTGTTCCTTTGACCAGAACTCAAGTCATAGGAACAACTTTCTTGAAGAGTCAGGCTGCATATTACCCTCTTAAGCCTTGCATTGGCAGAAGCCTCATGCAATGAGCCACAATTAGGCACCATTTTCTCAACTTTATTCAACTCAACCATCATTGATTTATTTTAATAATATTGTTGTTCTCATCTTCACATGAAGGTTCTTAATTAGTTGTTTCGTCTATCTGTAATTTTAGTTGAATAAAGTGGGGAGAGATTCCATATTATACGTTGAGTCCCTTATTGAATCCATCATGGGTGGACTGGAAGGTCTCATCAATATTCTGGATTCAGAAGGTGGATTTGGCTCATTAGAATTGCAGGTAATTCAATTATCTTTGGATGATAACTTTTGAGTTATCACATTTTTCTGTCTTAAGACTCATGTAGTTTATATTTCAGCTTGTTCCTGAGCAAGCAGCATTTTGTTTGAACAATGTACTAAAAGGTTCAACCGCCTCCTTTAAATCACCTAAAGGATGGTCTATGCAAAAACCAGGATATGAGAGTTATCCAGAAAACACCAGTTCTGTGAAAATGTAAGTGACATACCCTTTTGGAGCAATTGGACATGTTTAAATTGAGAATTTCTAAAATCATAATAATCGTCTTAAACAGGTTGGAAGCTGCCATGCAGAGGTTAACAAATCTTTGTTCTGTCTTAAATGACATGGAACCTGTATGTGTACTCAATCATGTTTTTGTTCTGCGTGAGGTATATAACCTGACCTATTGGCTCAGTGCACATATATAGTTCTGGCAGCATATGCTTTATCATACTGTGTCCATGCTAGCATGTGTCAAAGGCTTATCCAGGGCTAAATTGATCCATGCTGGTATGTTTCATTGGCTTGCATGTATAGTAAATAATTTATTTCTATTGCTGACTGCTGTTATAGATAGCTTCTTCTTTTTCTTTAACTGGATATAATGATCTAATATCGCGTCAAAGTTATAAGAGGAGGGGGAAATATTATACCCCAAAGTTAGTGACAAAAATAGAAAACCAAAATTGAAATAAGCGACTACCATGGAGAAGAAAGGGAGAAGACATGGGAGGAAACTTATCTTCATATTTAGACAAACTTTTTAAAAGAACACTCTACATAGGTGTGCTTCATTGGAAAATTTCCATTTTTAAAGCTTAATAGTGAAACTAGATATTCTGTACTGTAACTCAGACTACATGAAACGTCTGGTACATATATGCAAATACATTTTCTTTTTTAGCATAAAATTTGAACTATTCAATAGTTGAGTCTTTTTGTTGGTCCATTTGTTCACTCTTTATTTTTGTAAGTGTTCTTTTTCATTTTTTTTATAGTAGAAATATTAGATTGCAGCAATTCTTACTTTCTAAGTTGTCTTGAAAATTATATGTTTATTGGTTTCTTGTAGACCTTTCTTAATGCTTGATTCTCTTGATTTTTCTAAGAAAAGGAATAGTTAAGACTAACAGTTACTTTCGTGACTACAATAGTGGTTTTGTCCTGAAAATTAACAGCTCCGCGTATTCCTTAATGTCTGGTTTACCATGATTTGTCTTAATTCATCGTCTCATATTCTTGTGTCAATATCTTTTTTCTTTCAAACTTCAACAAGCACTAATACTATTATGGAGAAAGTCAATGCAAGTTTATTGATTCTTCAATTTTGTGTGCTATCTTTGTTGAAGTACATGAGAGAATGTATCCTTGGAAACTTCAGGAGAAGGCTACTTGCAGTTATGATAACTGATAATTGCCTACAGCGTCCATCAATTATTGAGTCTCTCTTACAAAGACACATTGGCATCATCCACATGGCAGAGCAGCATATTAGCATGGACATTACTGAAGGCATTCGTGAGGTGCTGTTGTCAGAGAGCTTCACTGGACCTGTTTCTTATTTACAGAAATTTGAAAAACCTACAGAGATGCAGACTGGATCTGCCATAGAATTGGTTGGCAACTGGTATCTTGAGAACATTGTTAAGGATATCTCTGGTGCTGGAGTTTTGTTTATTCCAATCCGTCACTGCTTCAAGAGCTCACAAGTAATAGGTGCATGCACAGCAGAGTCATATACTGATGTACGTGAACTTAAAGCCCTCATTCGTATTTTTGGTGGTTATGGATTTGACAGAATTGACAGGTTGTTAAAAGAACACACAGCTGCATTATTGAACTGCATCGACACCGCTTTGCGATCAAACCGTGAAGCCCTAGAGGGTCTTGCTGGAAGTGTAAATTATGGTGACCGGATTGAAAGAGAAGCAAACATAAAGCAATTACTTGATTTAGACACACTAGTTGGATTCTGTATTCAGGCTGGGCAGGCAATAGCGTTCCACAAGTTGCTTGTTGAGGCTGCTGGAGCAGTTCTAGAAGAAAATGCACCTCTTATTTTTTCTCTGTTATGTGGGGTAGCTAAGCAGTTACCTGTTGATATACCTGAGAAGGATGATATTACGAGGTTGAGAAGGTTGGCAAATATGGTAGGTGCAGACGAGGATCATGATACTGAGTGGATCCATGCAATCATGGCCGAAGTGGGTGTTGCCAATGATAGTTCTTGGAGCTTTCTTCCCTATCTTTGTTCTGCATTTATGGCATCTAACATCTGGAGCATGACAACGTATAATGTTAATACTGGGGGATTCAACAACAATGTTCACAGTCTAGCAAGGTGATGTTAGAATGCATAGATGCTATAAGCCTTACACATTCTCTTTACTTGACATATCACATATGGTTTATATATTTTTGTATAACATGAGTAGTGCCTTATCATAAATGTTTATACACATTGTAAAAACACATCTTAAAATCATTAGCAAGTACCTCTTTTCATCAAATTTGAATAGAACAACCTCGAGAACTACCTCCGAGTATTTTAGTATCTACAGTTGCTTGTTACCAGAAAATTTCGATAGTGAAGCTTCTTCGAGTATCCTAACCAATGTTCGTTAGGAGCTGTGTGGCTTAATATGTATTACTGTGGGGGTCATATATTAGGTTTGTTTTTTTATGCAGTTCCTTATCCATAATTAAATATGGGTGATCTGCAGGTGCATCAATGCTGTGATTGCAGGAAGTGAGTATGTTAGGATGGAAAGAGTACAACAGCCAAGGTCTCTTTCCAATGGGCATGCTGGAGAAATATCAGAGCCAGAAACACTAAACCGCACGTCGGTTGAGGCAAATATAAAGTCTGCATTGCAAATCTTTGTTAAGTGTTCTGCAGGGATCGTACTGGATTCATGGAGTGAAAATAGCAGGTATTATGTCTGTTAAAGTTGCTTTTAGAAACTCCTGGTAGTGTTTTTAATCTCTCCAGCTATGTCCATCTGGTAAATTTTTAGTAGGATATGATGCCTCTCTCCTTTGCCCTTGTTCAGCTTCACAAAAAAGTTACACTGGTTCGAAATTCTGTCTTTTTTTAACTCATTATTGGACATTTTAGGTTCTTTCATGATTGAAAATTTTGTCATCCAGACATTTTATCCTTGTAGGAACTTGTTTGTTGTTTCTGCTACCCGTTTTGAACATTGCTTACCTTCAATGACTCTGTTTCACAATCTTTCACATATCCTTATTCCTAGAGAATTTCAACTAAAAGTCATGCTATTTGTGTCTCATTTTCATGTGCCTTCAACGACATTTCTGAAAAAACTTGCCTGGCTACTCGTCACGATCTTGTTGCAATAAATAAACTTTTTGAGCCTGCTTCTGGTTGGTATTCTGTCAGTTCTAATGATCCTAACCAAACCTTTCTTTGTTTGAACTCTAGAAACTGCCTACCATATGAGGGCGCTCCATGAACCAATTTCATTAGATGCCTATATCAGAAGTATAGGCAATTTTCTTTCTTAAATAAGTCGAGGAGAACAAAGGTTATGTTCTACTCTGAATTGCTGGTCCAACATCGTTACTATATAGTTAATAGTCTTTGAAGAGGATTCTGATAGATAAATATCTGCTTCACCTTTGAGATTTAATTTGTTGAGCTCTAGGTTCAAGCTTCATAATAGGTTATGCCTTGTAGCATTGAGCTGGCCTGTATACACTGTATGCACAAGTTTCAGGACTCATATGTAGGACATTCCAATGTATTTGATGCATGCTTCCTTTGTTTTCTTTATACTGAACCTGCTAAATGTGTGCCCAACTTTATTTTGCATGGATTTGGGAACAAGTTTCTAATTCAAATACATTTAGGTTCCTTTGTGTGAATTTGAATTATTAGTGATGCTTTCTGAGTACATAACCACAAACAAGGGTGTTGATGGCCCAACACCACCTGTTTTAAGATAATATAACTCAGCACATTGACAAATTGGTTGAACTTGCCGATTCACATCATCACTTCATGAAATGGAGAGAGGATAACAGATATCAATTCTTGGTACAAATCTCACTGGTGATGTGCATGTTGCAATTGCTACAGGCTCTTCCAGTCAATTCCTATCTCTGTCTGAAATGGTACTTTTGCTACTATGGTCTACTATGCGAGGATTATGAAAATCATATCCTATGAACTAATAATGGCATGCCAGTGATTAATCATGGGACTTTGTTTATTTGAGATGTACTAGTTTCATCCTTAAGTGATAAGCTCCCTTTTTCATATGCTTTGTAGGACATATATTGTACCAAAACTGATATTCTTGGACCAGCTTTGCGAGCTCTCAAGATACCTTCCTAGAAGCACCCTTGAAATTCACATACCTTACACAATTCTGCGCTCAATATATAGGCAGCACTATGGAAATTCAGCAACTATGATTACAGAATTGCTCGCACCATCGCCGAGACAGTCACCCCTTATTTCTCTAACACATGCATCTCCTGCTGTGAGGCCACACCGAGGTGATTCCACTCCCATGTCATATGATCCAGGTTACTTGAGTTCCTCTATCCATAGGCATGACGATGCTCACGAAGGTGATAGCTTGCGGCTAAAAACTAGCGATAAACAGCAGCGTAACACAAGAAACTCAGGACCACTGGAGTATAGTTCAAGCCGAAAAGTGAAATTTGCCGAGGGTTCCAGTTCTGGTGGTCAGGGCCCGAGCCCATTGCTGAGATTTGCAGTGTCAAGATCTGGTCCTCTTTCATACAAGTAGACGGAAAGAGAGACATCTGTTATGTATTGTTGTTAAGAACATCTGACAGTTTAATGTATTGTTAGGATATACAGAAATATACCATTTGGTTATTCGCCTATTGTTGAAATCCACACAACCAGATGATGAAAAATAGGACAAACTACAATAGCTTGCGTAGTGATTGGGAAAATTTGAAAAATGTACTTCTGATTATATTAGTTGCTGATCATGTAAATTTAAGTAGATTCCATGTGAGTAAAATTTCCTGCATTGGACTCCAAGGTAAAACACTTTTTAGCCAATGTGTTGTAACTGCAAAATGTATTATTTCTGCAATCTTACCACTAGTGATCGAAGCATTGGAATCTATTTTCCTTGTCCAATGTTTTGACATTGCGGTTTTGTCAGCCAATTTTAATGCTTTAATATTCCAATACAATTATGTTTTATTTTGATTTTATTTGGTTGTCAATTCATGAACAGTGAAACCCAAGTATAATTAGTGATAATAATCTGTTTATATATATATATATATATGTTTATATATATATATGTTTATATATATATATAAACATATATATATATATATATGTTTATATATATATATATAAACATATATATATATATATGTTTATATATATATATACATATATATATGTATATATACATATATATATGTATATATACATATATATATGTATATATACATATATATATGTATATATACATATATATATGTATATATACATATATATATGTATATATACATATATATATATGTATATATACATATATATATATGTATATATACATATATATATATATATATAAACAAATACAAGTTCTGGCAGTTACGAATGAAGAGATGTAATAAGGTGATGAAACGTCTCAAAGGAACACAGGCACTGCTTAGAGGCCACCAAAGTACCATGATGGTTCTGTTCAGCAAACAATGTACTGAGGCTCAAACCATGTTTCAAAGATTTATTCTTTCTTTCTTTCATTTTTTCCAAGCATATAAAATAGTGGATAGTCTTCTAATCTGTTTGAGATTTCAGCAGGAATAGCTTGTCACACAGATTCATGAAACAATATTATCATCTCATACACTACCAAAATTTCAAATCAAACAAATGAACCTCCATCAAGTATTTTGGCTATAACTACTGCATAAATTCACAAAGCATTGCCTAATACAAAAAATATATATATAAATTTTCATAGTGATGGACATCTCGACCGCGAGATGACAAGTATCTTTCTGCTAGAAGCCCAAGCTACCAAGGAAAAGCCATTTTCTACAAAGTAGCCATGAATCGATCTTTATACAAATTCATCTCGTGTGGAAGTTCCTGTACTTGATTTTATGAAACTTAAGGAGCCACACAAAAGTTCCTGTTTTTTCATCTGATAAAACTTTCGAGAAGGTCCCTCTTTATTAATCAGCTACCTCACAGTCACGGTGACCATCATGATGCTGAATGGTTTGCACAACCCTTACTTGATCAGTTACACATGAACATATTGCAGCTTGTTTTACCGACAGTTATCGGGGTTCCTCCACCCTTCAGAATGGTGATACTTCACAATCCTGAGTCAATTATGGTACATCATCCACAAGTTTAAAATTAAGAATCCAGCCTCATAATGTCATTCAGTTTTAGAGAAAAAAAACAAAACAAATATCCATAAGGATTCTGACTCCAAAATTCTTCAAGAATAAAGTTTATTCTAGCATCCTTCCAAGAAAAACCCAAAACAGCAGAAGTACCAAATCGCAAAAAGTCAATAAGTTATAGCTTTGTGTCCTCCCAAAATTCTTATCAACCCAACTATATACTAGTTAATTACCTAAGTAATTCAATATGCCATGACCCAAAATAATGAACCAACAAACCCTAACCCACATTGCACAAATCATGCTAAGTTATGCATGACAACTGCAAGATAGCACTCATATTGCAACTCAGAATGCTCTACGTTGCAAGTAACTACAGTTTTAGCACACTTCTCACTTTGAACCAAAAGAAAAGAAAAGGAAAAAAGAAACTCAAAATTTTGAACGGATGTAACTCAACTGCAGTCCTTCGTTAATCATGTCTCAAACAAAAGCTGCTATTAGAAAATAATACTGCTAGGGTTACTCATCAGTATATACCCAAGTCAAAATCTGTTTGTGTTGGTCCACCTCATCAACATGTAAAACAAATTAAAAAATACCATAAACTCAAAGGATTGGAAGAGAAGTTATGATTTAGTATCAAACGTATGCTTGCATCCTCCTCTAAGTTCCTACAAGGAAAAGTTGAACAGTCATCTAAATCTTCTTTATATTTAAAAAAAGACTAGTTGCCAAATGACTGCTGTGATCCACCTCCACGTAATTCTCAAGGGAGACCTGCCTCCAAAAACTTCCCATAGAATTGCATGATAAATGCTGCAACCTGTCAGACTTCCATATTACCATTGCCCTTAGTGGCTGCTCAAGATATACACAACATGATTTCCAACTACTAGATGCTTCAAACAGTAATAAATTCTAACTTGATTAACTTTTTTGTGTCCTCTAAACACATCCACTTCCAGCAATTGCCAGTCGAATAATGAAGGAAAAATATGTGATACTATAATCTGGTAATCATTGCATGTCCTGTTAAAAATTGGACATCCATGACCAGAAGGGACTGGATAAACATAAATCATATTCTGGATTGTTCTAAGCCTATGATGAAGGTTTATCTCCACAAAAGTAATAGCGTTACCTCCATGAATAAGTGTTATCGTCTTAGTTCGAGTATATGATTAAGCACTTGCATATACCTTGTTCAAAATGTATTTAGATCACAAGCATCTTCCCTTAGATCTATGCATAGACTCAAATAGGAGGATCAAGCATCTTCATGGAAATCCAAAAACAGTCTCGACTCTCAAATAGAAATCTCACATAGAATTATTGTTCAACCATATAAATCCTTTAGTTTGTCACTCATGATATCCTGAGAGGCAATGAAATTAAATCAGCCATACATATGATGGATGCCTAGAGTCTGGAATGGCTGAAAGAAAAGGCAAGGGCTGCTCCTATTATAATAGGAGTAAAGCAAAAGCAGCATAATGTTGAAGGCTTATAGAAGGAAAAGCAAAGAAACTCATTTATCTTTGCATTTAGTTCGAGCACATGTCATTCTCTAAAGTCTAAACCATATCTTTAAGTTGACTGTTACACACAAGTTAATAACAAAAATGATTGACCACACAAATTGTCCGCCAATAGATCACAATTCAAGATTATCTACCAAGCTTCTTAAAATAATTGACCACATAAAATATTCAAGCGATCTGCTCTTTATCTAGGGCTTCGTGTACCTCAATCTTCTCATAGCTCCATGGATTGAACTAGGATAAGCAGCGACTTTGTGACTACGACACAAGTAGTGAAAAAATTAAGCTTGTTTAGTTAGCTATGATCTTTCACCGGTAGATGTCAGCCAGTGCCATTACATATGACATTTGCTTACACGATGGCTCAAGGTTGTTCAGAAAAATTATAAATTTTGCATGAGGAAACCAAGTCCTATGCAACAGAAAATGAATAAATAACTATTTAATTTTAGTTGACAAGCACTGGAATTTATTCTTTTTTAATTCCAATTAAGCAATTTTATGAAAATACAACACAAAAAAAAGTTAAATAAACAAAAAAGACTAGTTTTTCTTAAGTAGAAACCACTCCATTATTAAAATAACCTGAAAGTATGTACATGATAAGCCAGAGTTGTCATACCCTTTTACAATTACAGTAAATTTACAGGACAAGGGATGAGGCTTTCAAATCATAACTGCATCCATAAAGCATGAAAAATCACCTAAAGAAATGCACGGTAAGGGAGAAGTCTAAGGAAAAACAATGAAGAACATACTGATCTTTTGGATTATGAACCATTTCGTGTGTGCCAAAGCTTCAAAAGTACTCTGATATTGCAGACAAGAAAAGCTCAAGCAGGTTCCCAAAAGTCAAGAAATTATAGCGTTGCATGAAAGAATCGCATGTATGGTGAGAACACTCAATGATGATGATGAACCTGAAGAGAAGAGGATATACGGAGGGAGAATCAAGAGTCGGCGTTGGGGAGAGCGGCCATGAAGGCGTTGTAAGAGGACTCGAGGTCGAAGTGGAACTGGCGGGCCTGCTGCTCGGTGAGCTCGTCGGCGGCGCCCATCTTAGCGAGGCGAGAGAGCCAATCACGAACCTTGACGCGGCCCTCAAAGTCCGGGGGGAGGAGACCGGTCCCAAGCTTGGCTAGGGACGTGGATAGGTCGGAGAGGAGGGGGTGCACCTGGTCGACGGCCACCATGTTGAGCTTGACGGAGTCCATGGCGGTGATGAAGTTCTGCACGCATTCGGCAACGGCGGCGGCAGAGGCGGACGAGGAAGAGGATGCAGCGGCGCGGTGCTCGACGGTTGCGGGGACGCCGGAAACAAGGAGGCGGTTGAGGGCAGCAGGGGCGTCGAGGCGGTAGACCTCGGCGAAGCGATCGAGGGAGGGGACGGCGCCGTGGAGGGCGGAATGGAGGGTGCGAAACTGGGCGATTAGTTTGAGGCACTCCGCCTCGTACTCGGCGGAGGAGACGAGGTCTCGGACGTACGCCTTCTCCAGCTTGTCCGTGGTCTTGACGATGGCGTAGAGGTCGGCGAAGTTGTCGTACATCTCCCTCTCCCGCTTGTCCCGCCACAGCCTCACCTCCTCCATCTCTCTCTCTCTCTCTAATCTATTCCTCCTCCTCCTTCACGATCGTTGCAATTGAATCGATGAAAGGGGAAGACGCGATATAATAGATTGGGGATGGAGAGAACGAGAAGAGACGTCAAGGAAACGGGAAGGGATCCGCTCCAATTGCGCTTTTAATCGAAATTATCTATCCTTATCTAGACCGTCGATTAACGTGAGCTTACGATCGGAAGGTCTCGAAGCCCTTCGGACTAGCTCGTGCGAAGCACGTGGGAAAACGAAGCCCGACGTTTATGACCATGCATAGAATGGCCGAATCGGCTCAAAAATATTAGCCAGGGTGACGTGGTCCCATGGGTCCCACACATGTGGGTCCGGGCAAGGATTAAGAAGATTTTTTTTTAGACTCGTATTAACTTTCCTTGTTTTTTTTAAAATTCAAAAAAGAAAAAAAAAAATAAAAAGAATGACGACTGATCGATGATCAAAGGTAGAGACAAAATTGGAAGATCACTCGAAATAAAAATTATTTTTGATAATTTAAAAGGGTGATTTTCTAGGAAAGCCCCTGATTTTTTTTAAATACCTAAAATATCATCTCGTTAACAAATATTTTTTATTCAAAATCTAATAAAATTATAATATTTTAATTATTAAATTAAGATATTTATATTTTATGATGAGAATATTGAGACAGTTAGGAAAATGTTAATGGTAAGATAAGAGATAAAGGATGAAAGATTTAAAAAAATTATAAATAATAATTTAAATACTCTTCTACTACAATATTCATTGTTATTCATAGCCATAACTAATAGTTAATAGGAATGTTAATTTTTAAGGAATATATGTGTTATATCAAAATTTACGATACCAAATACACTTAATTTAAGGATAGATATGTTAAAATATTTTTATTAAAAAAAATAAACAAAATTTACTCAATTCATGATTTTATTCTTGATTTATGAAAAAAAATGATGCTTTGAAAATAAAACTTCAAGATTATTGAATGTGTTAATCAATTTATACAATAATACCGTACCGTACCGATGTTTCGAGGTTGGCTCGATATGATACGGTACCGTGTACCGAGCGGTACACCAGAGCATACCAATACGTCTATTTTTTAATATTTCTTTCTCTTTTACTGTAGCACTGTTATAGGGCTAACACTATAGCACAGTAGCACATTAGCGGTCCGCATACCAGTATATCGTCGGACCGGTACATACCACCCGTACCGAACGATATCATTTAAAATTACATACTATGGTGTCAACTAATTTAATTGATAAAGATCTTGATAGTTTATCACAGTCTTTAATCCGTCTTAAGCACTTATCTTTAAAAAAAAATTTAATGATCATTCAAAATAAAATATCTTTTTAAAGTGAGAACTCCCTTTAATAAGATTAATTATCACTCTAGTCCATGAATTTTTGATCCATGGCAAAGCTTCATCCATCAGCAGCATAATCAAAGAAGTAGACAGGTTTCTTCCACTGTTTTTTGTTTTTTGTTTTTGAAGGAAACAACTGCATTACTTCAAGAAATAGTAGCAAATTTCTGAGCTCGCTGCTGATCATCGGCAGCATAAAAAAAAATTAGGAATCATGGGATCTACCATTCAATGTTAGAAGATCTAAGGATGTGACTAACTATGACGATCTGAATTCTATCAACTAGAAATAATATATCATAATAAAGACATCAGAAAAATCAGGGAATGATTGTTGAAGACAGTGAACAAAATTAATAACTTGAATTGAATTAGAGTTAATCCACACAGCTGATAGTTGAAGAGAGAGTCTGCAGCAGCTCGTAAGGCCTCCAATAAGGCTATCGACTCAACAATAAGGGTTGATCAGAAGAGTTTCTGATGAGAAAACCTATATATATGTTTGCTGGTAGATTAATAGTCACTGAGCCAGTCTACATAGAAGCCAAAACTTACCTCTTGTTCCTCCAGGCTAACATTAGAGCTGTCAACGTTGCTCTTAGGATTCCTGGGTGACCGAGTAAGAGTCACTGACAGCCAACATGACCTTAAGAGAGAGGAAGGGCTGGTTGTGATACTTTGCCTCGTTTTGATTGTTCCATAAGAAAGAAGCTTGTCATCATGGGATGGTTTATCTATTGATGCACCTTCTTCGATCTATTCCCCTTGAAGCCAACTTAGGAAGAATTAGAATTAAAAGTTGATGAGATGTTGAGAGAGAATATGAGTGGAAGAATTTAGATGCAAATAACAAATAAAATAATAATCTTATTGATAGTGTAGTTTGCTGAAAATGTAATTTATGGTAGGAAATCGATTCCTACCATAAATTTGGACCATTATTTATAGGGGCCATTTGTGGGAACTTCCTTACTTTTAGTGGATTGACCATTACTAATGAGTTTCCTAAAACCATCGTTAATGTTAATAATCAGATTAAAGATAAATTTAAACACAGGAGAGATATTTTTTATCATTATAAAATTTCTAATTCTCAAATCCTGAGTCATTTGAAAGAGTAATGTTAACCCAACTAATCAAGTATATATTGTTATGTCTGTGTCTATCATTCTAAAAAAAATCTCAAGAAAATTTTAAAAATTTAGTGTTCAAACTTGTTTGAAATCCAAGAACTAAGTAGTATATGAGTTGAGAGAGAACTAATTATAGAGTTTATGAGGATAAGTTTTTCACCTTAGAATGAAGACTCTTGTGCTAGCTTGAATTTTTAACCTTTAAGTTGTTGAAGATAACTATTAATACAAATTAAAAAGATTTTAGTAAGAATTTTATAAATGATATTAAGTATTATAACATAAAGTCTTTGATATAGGTTGTATTTGGAGATTTATAAGTGAAGACTATAAGAGTATGACCTTAACTATCTGGAATAGAGAAATGAGAGTAAAATTGGGTGAAGGATGACAATAGATCCATCTTTAAGTCATCCTAGAAAGCTTTGTAAAATTTTATATTCTGGCCATGGAGTCCAGAGCAAACCATTTACAAAAGATCTAACCTAATTTTTGATAGGAAAAATGGTTGGGTAAGGGTGGAATGATCCATGTTGGAAAGAGTAGGGAGTGCTGAGCAATGATTTTAGTTAGCATTGGAAGTTAAATTAGGAATCTGCTAAAAGTTTGAACACTAGTTAGAGAATGACAGAAGGAGAGAAGTAGTGTCCTGGCTATTTAGGGAATTTGAATACTAGGATAGTGAGTTCATTTTTTAGTTTTTTGATGGTGCATAGTCATTGAAATTATTTAGTATTTTTGTCTCTCTCTAATAATATATTGGGCTTTGGATCTAGACTATCATTTTAGATAGAATTGTCTATTGAGGACAATCAACTTGTTAGAAAGATACTAGATATTGATCAAATCTAAGTTGGAGAGGGTGCCAAAAGTGTCCTTTTCTAAAATAATAAGATGGTTTTAATTTGGTTCTCCAATCTTTGACCTTTAGATTTGATCCAAAGAGAGATTTGTTCTTATGAAGGAAGTTATTATTCACTCTCCCACAGTAGATCTTAGCCTAAGCAGATTTGACAAAGAAGTTGAAATATTTATTAAAAAGCTAGTAAAGTTCAAATTTAATATTATTAGAGTTCCTAGATGACTTAAAAATATAAGACAACTGTGCTAATAAGGGGAAGTGATTAAAGCCTACCCTAGAAAGGTGTAAAATCAAAATATCATCATAAGTCAAAACTTAATTAGAATTAAACAGTACTCCATCAAGCCTAGCATAAACTCGGTAAGGGCCAAAATGATTATTTCATTAAGTAAACTTCGGATTAGTAAATCTAGCATCCAAAAGATTATAATTGAAAATAAAACATTGACACTATAAAATTGATTGAGAAAATATAAAAGGATGATATCTAAATTTTTCTTCAGTAGATAAAATGAAATTTATATTACTATACAGAAGTCACATAATTGATAACATATCTAAAGGTAAAGTAAATTTGAGAGAGTTACGAACCGAAGACTTTATGCTTGCATAGATTGCTAAGAGAAGTAATATCTCTCTTTTATTGCTAAGTTAATTACTTACTTGTTTTTGTGAATAAGGATAGCTTAGAATGTTATATATCTTCCATGCTACTAGGATGCCCCCTCTATCAGTTTTTATAAAAGTATTGGACCAAGCTCTCCCCTACCTATGAAGCAAAAAGAGAAATGTTACTTATAAATATGAATTTTCAAAAAAATAAATAGATTTATATTACGGGTTTTAATGGGACTAAAAAATATTTCTTTCACTTCTCTAATTGCACCTCTATAGTTCTAGGATAGAATTTAAAAATATATCTTAACAATAGTTTAACGGTTATTATTACTTCCGAGTAAAGGGTTATCACATGTTTTGTTAGTATGTTTTTTTTTTTTTTAATGTTTATGCTTTATAGTAAAGAATTAAGATAAAATATTCTCCTGAGAAGGTCACACAAAAGATTCCCGTTTACGATCAAAATTTTTATGAATTATTTCTCTCTCCTCTTTAGTGTTGTTTTCTACTACATGTTGGAAAGCCTCAAATATCTTCTCTACGAGGGCTTCAAAGGAAGAGGATATATATCTTACTCTAAGTGGGAGCTTTGGAGGAGGAGGCAGAACTCCTTATCCATCGGTTTGAGTGGAGACTTGATTTTGAACTTACGGGCATCTTGGACTAAGGGATGGTTAGTCCAAGACACTGAACAACAAAGTTTTATTTTGGATAAACACCATCATTATGGGAATGTACACACGGTAGAAAAATTACGTTAATCCATTGAGATATGGTATGCTACAAGTGAATATTTGAGACAAGAAATGAATCCTAATTTTCGGATGATTGATCCTTCTAATCCAGTATATCTAATGTCCTTTTCGGGAGCTAGGGGAAATGCAACTCAGATACACCAATTAGTAGGTACGAGAGGATTAATGTCGGATCCCCAAGGACAAATGATTGATTTACCCATTCAAAGCAATTTACGTGAAGGACTTTCTTTGATAGAATATATAATTCCTTGTTATGGAGCCCGCAAAGGAGTTGTAGATACTATTGTACGAACATCAGATGCTGGATACCTCACACGTAGACTTGTTGAAGTAGTTCAACATATTATTGTACGTAGAACAGATTATGGCACTATCCGAGGTATTTCCGTGAGTCCTCAAAATGGGACGATGGAAAATTTTTTTGTCTAAACACTAATTGGTCGTGTATTAGCGGACGATATATATATCGGTCTACGATGCCTTGCCACTCGAAATTAAGATATTGGGATTGGACTTGTCAATCGATTCATAACCTTTCGAGCACAACCAATATATATTCGAACCCCCTTTACTTGCAGGAGTACATCTTGGATCTGCCAATTATGTTATGGTCGGAGTCCTACTCATGGTGACCTAGTCGAATTGGGAGAAGCTGTAGGTATTATTACGGGTCAATCAATTGGGGAACCAGGAACTCAACTAACATTAAGAACTTTTCATACCCGTGGAGTATTCACAGGCGGTACTACCGAGCATGTACAAGCTCCTTCTAATGGAAAAATAAAATTCAATGAGGATTTGGTTCATCCCACACATACCCGTCATGGGCATTGCTTTTCTATGTTCTATAGACTTGTATGTAACTATTAAGAGTCGGGATGTTCTACATAATGTAAATATTCCACCAAAAAAAATTATTTTAGTTCAAAATAATCAATATGTAGAATCAGAACAAGTGATTGCTGAGATTCGTGCTGGAACGTCCACTTTTCATTTTAAAGAGAAGGTACGAAAACATATTTATTATGAATCAGAGGGAGAAATGCACTGGAGTACCGATGTCCACCATGCACCTGAATATACATATGGTAATATTCACCTATTATAAAAAATGAGTCATTTATGGATATTAGCGGGAGGTCCGTGCAGATCCAGTATAGTGTCTTTTTCGCTCCACAAGTATCAAGATCAAATAAATGTTTATTCTTTTTCTATCGAAGGAAGATATATCTCTGACCTATCAATGACTAATGGTCGAATAAGACATAAATTGTTGGATACTTCTGGTAAAAAATATAATAAAATTATTGACTATTCAATAAGACCTGATCAAACGATGTCTAATGATCATTTGAATTTCATATATCCTTCTATTATCCAAGGAAATTTTTATTTCTTGGCGAAAAAGCAAAGAAATAGATTCATCATCCCATTACAATACAATCAAGAACGAGAGAAAGAACTAATATCCTGTTTTGGTATTTCGATCGAAATACCAAAACAGGGTATTTTACGTAGAAATAGTATTCTTGCTTATTTTGATGATCCACGATACAGAAGAAGCAATTCAAGAATTACTAAATATGGAACCGTAGAGGTTAATTCAATCATTAAAAAAAAGGATTTGATTGAGTATCGAGGACCATAAGAATTTAGTCCGAAATACCAAACGAAAGTAGAACGGTTTTTTTTTTTCATTCTCGAAGAAGTGCATATCTTACCCGGATCTTCGTTGATAATGGTCCGGAACAATAGTATCATTGGAGTAGATACACAACTCATTTTAAATACAAGAAGTCGAGTAGGCGGATTAGTCCGAGTAGAGAGAAAAAAAAATATTGAACTAAAAATATGTTCCGGAGATATTTATTTTCCTGGAGAGGGATACCACCGGAACAGAAGAAAAAAAATTCTAAGGAATCAAAAAAATAGAAAAATTGGATCTATGTCCAACGGATCACACCTACCAAGAAAAAGTATTTTGTTTTGGTTCGACCCATAGTCACATATGAAATAGCTGATGGCATAAATTTAGCAACACTTTTTCCTCAAGATCTCCTGCGGGAAAAAGGATAATGTCCAACTTAGAGTTGTCAATTATATCCTTCATGGAAATGGCAAGTCAATTCGAGGAATTTCTCACACAAGTATTTAATTAGTTCGGACTTGCTTAGTATTGAATTGGGATCAAGAGCAAAAAGGTTCTTCGGAAGAGGTTCACGCTTCCTTTGTTGAGGTAAGAACAAATGATCTGATTCGAGATTTCATAAGAATTGAGTTAGTCAAGTCCACTATTTCGTATACCGGAAAAAGATATGATAGGGCAAGTTGAGGATTGATTTCCGATAATGGATTAGATCGCACAAATATCAATCCTTCTTTTTACAAGGTCAGGATTCAATCACTTACCCAACATCAAGGTACTACACTTACCCAACATCAAGGTATTATTGGTACATTGTTAAATCGAAATAAGGAATGCCAATCTTTGATAATTTTGTCATCATCCAATTGTTTTCGAATTGGCCCATTCAATGGTTCAAAATATAACAATACGACAAAAGAATCGGATCCCATAATCCCAATTAAGGATTTGCTGGGTCCCTTAGGCACTATTGTACCTAAAATAGCAAATTTCTATTCATCTTACCATTTAATAACTTATAATCAGATCTTGTTAAAGAAATATTTGCTACTTAGACAATTTTCAACCGACTTTCCAAGTACTTCAAGTACTTAAATACTGTTTAATAGATGAAAATAGGAGGATTTATAACCTCGATCCATACAGTAACATCATTTTGAATCCATTCCATTTGAATTGGCACTTTCTCCATCACGATTATTGGGAAGAGACATCTACAAAAATTCGTCTTGGACAATTTTTTTGTGAAAATGTATGTCTATTCAAATACGAACCACACGTAGAAAAATCTGGTCAGATCATAATTGTTCATGTTGACTCCTTAGTTATAAGATCGGTTAAGCCCTATTTGGCCACTCCAGGAGCTACTGTTTATGGCCATTATGGAGAAATCTTTTACGAAGGAGATACATTAGTTACATTTATATATGAAAAATTAAGATATGGTGACATAACGCAAGGTCTTCCGAAAGTGGAACAAATCTTAGAAGTACGTTCTATTGATTCAATATCGATGAACCTCAAAAGGAGAGTTGAAGGTTGGAACAAAGGTATACCAAAAATTCTTGGAAACCCCTGGGGATTCTTGATTCAAGCGGAGCTAACCATAGTTCAAAGTTGTATCTCTTTGGTTAATAAAATTCAAAAGGTTTATCGATCCTAGGGGGTATAGATCCATAATAGACATATAGAGATTATTGTACGTCAAGTAACATCAAAAGATGGAATGTCTAATATTTTTTCACTTGGGGAATTAATCGGATTGTTGCGAGCGGAACGAGTGGGGCGCGCTTTGGACGAAGCGATCTCTTATCGGGCAATCCTATTGGGAATAACGAGGGCATCTTTGAATACTAAAAGTTTCATATCCGAACCTAAGTATGTTTATGCTTTATAGTAAAGAGTTGAGATAAAAGACTCTCCCGAGAAAATCGCCTTCAGTATATCATCGCAAAGTAGGAGATTCCATTTACCATCAAAATTTTCATGAATTATTTCTCTCTCCTCTTTAGTGTTGTTTTCTACTACATGTTGGAAAGCCTCAAATATCTTCTCTATGAGGGTTTCAAAGGAAGGGGATACCTTACTCTAAGTGGGAGCTTTGGAGGAGGAGACAGAACTCCTTATCCATCGATTTGAGTGGAGACTTGCTTGTCTCTAAGGATTTTGAACTTAAGGAAGATAATAGATTGGATCGAGAATACTTAGAAAAGAAGGGAAGGTTTCTCAAATTATACAAGAAAATACCTTTGAATTTTTGGTAATAGGGATGGGTGGTGATAAACCATTATCAACCAGACCCCCTTTTGCTACCAAGCCATTTTAAGGACAGGGGAGGGAATGATTGGAGTAAAGGTAAAAGGAGTAGGCCAAGTAGAGACAATTCCTTTTCTCATTATCATGAAAACCTCTAAAGTCTTCAATCTATTGTCTTGAGAGGTGTTAGCAATAATAGAACTAGAGGATGACAGGTTACTGTTAGTCTTGTACTGCTCCACTTCCAAATTAGAACCTAGGACAAAGAGAATGATAGATATGGGAGGAGATAGTGGATCCAGATATGAGTTTAATATCTAAACCCTCAATTGAGGTTTTCTTTAGACATATAATAGGGGGAGGTCGAGTAAGAGTAAGTTGAATCAAGCTCAATTGTATTAAATGAGAATGATTGAGTTTTGAGTCAAAGTGCGATGGAACGATATGCTTATGTCTATATATCTATTGGACCATTTCTAAACCCGTATCCATAGTCCATAATCAAGACGTTTATCTTTTACCTCAGACCTTAGGTTTTCGAATAGAATTTGATGATTTATAATAAAATTTTGAAAGCTATGTATTAATGTTATTTTCTCTTTGATTTAGAGATCTTAAAAGTAGATGAAAATACTAAAGGAGATGCACATGAACAAATTTATCTCCCTTTTACGAGAGAGTAATATTGTCAATATTGAGAATCATCTAATTTACTTTTGAAGTCAATATTGAGAATCATCAATCGTCTCTGAGACTGGGGATGAACAGTGTGGGAAATCATAAGGGTTTTGTCCTGTGAAAAGGTCGAATGATGATTCAGAGTGTAAGAAGGGAACGTGGATGCTTTTACAGCTCCATCCGAACGAGCAACTATACGCTGTGAGAAAGGTCACCACCTTGAAACAGACGAGAGGATTCAGAAGCATCGAGTAAACCAGGAGTCGGGAAAGAGAAAAGGAGTGGATGGATCGGGAAGAAGTGATGGTGATGTAGGTGAGCAAGAACAATGGGGACACTTGCACTACTAAGAAAAACTAAGGCAACATTTGATGAGAGATTACATTTAATATGCCAACAGGAAAGTAAATCTAAGAAATCTTTGCACTCTTATAGTGATTTTTAACAGCAAGTCTATAAATCTAAAAGAAGATTAAGGTAGAGTTATCAGTCGGATCCAAACATTGATTGCTTCTTCTGTCTGATTTAGCTCAAGAAACAATTAAAGCAGGAGACATTAAATGACACGATGGGTTGGTCTGTTCCGTCGCTCTCCTCGACAAAATAGAGAGACAGGCAAGAAGTGATGGTGATGATGCCATCTCTCACATCAGTAGCAGTTCCGTGGATTGTTGGAAACATACAAGACCCATCGCGTCAGTCTATCTCTCTCGAGTTCTTGAGAGAACACAGTCATGGTGCAGAGAATACATGACTGTGTACCTTCACCCTTCTAGACCGAAGATGCAGTGAATACATGCACGCAAACCCATACAAGCAACACCTAAAGGCCTGCAGCCTTAAACCTGTGGTGTTAGGGTGATGAGTGCACTGACCCGCTGAAGCTTAGAGGAATCAGTCGACGGAGAGGGTAGACTTATGCTGCACTTCTTTTCTCTTCAGGCGGATGTGATCAGTGACGGATGATCGTGGCAGTGTGCTTTGACAGCAGCAGCTCCTTTTCTTGCCAAGGTGGTCAAGGGAGAATCTCCTGGTTTTTCTTCTAGTTGTGCAGTTGGAGCTTCGTCTTGGAAGGCTGAGCAGATGTTGACTTCTTCTTGCTACCCCATTTCTGGTGGTGGTGGTGGTAGTGGTGGTGGAAGCAAGTCACTGGATCATGATTTTGACTCTTTTGAATGTGAGAGTGAGGTGGTTGCCTGATTCATGTTCTGAGCTGGTTTCACTTGATTCACTGGGCTGTGGGTCAATTGATGGCTTGTAGTGGTGGTTTGCAGGAGAGTGTGGAGGTGCCGGAGGAGCACACAAAGCCGGTTCCGGCACGGAGCTCCGGCTCCAAGAGGAGCAGGGCTGCAGAGGTTCATAACATGTCTGAAAAGGTCTTCTTTTTAACCCTTCCATCATCTTCTATGTGTTCGATTGGTTTTGTTGGACACTCACTGTCAGATTTATGGTTCTGTGGTACGATCTTTTGGAAGCAGAGGAGGAGGAGTAGAATCAATGAGAAGATGAGGGCACTGCAAAATCTGATTCCCAACTCAAATAAGGTGCCACCGAACAAAAGTTTATTGGCTTTACTGAATTTTCTGGCTCATTGTGTTCTTTTCTTGTCTTCTTTACTTTGGACATGTTGTGCTTTTGAGCAGACAGATAAGGCTTCCATGCTTGATGAGGCTATTGAGTATCTCAAACAATTACAGCTCCAAGTGCAGGTCAGTAAATGCTGTCAGGTTCTTCTATCTGTAAATGTTAGATGATCTTTACCAATCTATGTGTAAGTTCTTTCCTCCTATGTTGTGATATCTTGTACAAGTGCATGTGAAATTTATTTGACATTAGCTTCTGCTCACAGTTTCTCTTTACCCTTAGAAAAATTTATCTGAAATTTAAGATAAGAATCAACAAACATGATAGTTCTGCAACTTACAACTAGCAAATCATGGATGCAGCATGGACACTGTTGTTGTTGATCCCTTGATGCTCTGAGTGAAAACCTCTTACTCTTATGAGTTTACAGTGAATGATTCGAATTAGGTTTTGAGAATTCTTACTCTTATCCAAGCACATGAAATGAGAAATTTAACTTGCGGATAGATGAGCATTTATAAGACAGTTTTGAAGCAAGGGAAAAAAAATTGAGGTTGCATGCAGTGAGTCTTGTTGTTCTGTGGTTTGGTTAGTGCACACAAATAATCTTGTCTTTGAGCTTCAAATATGCACTTTGGTATCGCGTTCACTGTTCTGCTTCGGACATATTTTGTCTTTGTTCATAGATTCTGATGACTCCGAGTCCTAAACAAACTTGCCCCTCCAACACCATAAAAAATTTTCAAGGATGGATTAGTCCCAAATCTTGTAGATCCTTTTCCACATCTCAAGACATGTAGATTAATGAGAAATATGTGAAATTTACTTATAAATTGTCAGGTATATTCCTTTGCTCTCCCACATAGGCATGCCTCCTTAAGATGATACTTACATAATCACTTGATGCCAAGCTAGTGTGCCTCCTTAAGATTTTAAGTTGGGTTGGGATCCAAGAATAACAGTTGTAAATTTAGGTTTGCCCTTAGTCAACATCGAATTCATGAAGTTATTATCATAAAACCAAGTTTCCTCGGAGAGCCAAAGTTCTAGGAGTAAGGAATCAACAGAAACAAAGAACATATGGAATTTAAGAGCTCCATTCAATTTCAAATCCAGAAGATAAGTTATTTCAGAATCTAAAGATTTGGACTCTGGTTTTGAGTGGCTCCTCTGATCATCCAATTTCTTATTTGTTCCATTATTTGTTCTTCCTTGCCTCTGAAGGGAGTTTATCTGCAGACCACGTGAAAAAGCTTCGGAATGAACCTTAAGCTTCTTTTTGGTTATCAAATAACTCAAAATGCTGACCACATTATGGGAATCATTATTTGTAAATTGTGGTATACAATGACAAATTTCAAACTCACTCCTTACCATAATAAAAGACACCTTTTTTTTTCTACTAGTTTAAAATCAGGTTAGCTTGAACGAGTTCCTTCTTTCTGTATTTTATGCTTATGATAAATTGTCTTTTGTTTCTGTTTTCGTTGCAGATTCTTTCAATGAAGAATGGTCTTAATCTCCACTCCATGTATTTGTCTGGAGGACTTCAGCCTTTCCGAACTTCACAGACATGTATAGGTTTCGGTCTGAATGGCAACATAGCAATGAACAACCGAACAGGAATGCTTCCCCTGAACCAAGATTCACCTGTTCGGAGCTCATTTGATCTGTCAAATCAGTGCACAACAATCGAGCCCAGTCTCATCAATGTGACTAATCTTGAGACTCCATTAGTGAATCCATTAGAATCTCAACGTGGATCAGTCCAAGTTCCTGTATCCTGTGAGGTAATCTTTTTCTTTACCTACATACCATTACTCCTGCAGCATGGTATTATAGAAGAATCAATTCTGAATGCAGACATCATAGAAGAATTATGCATGCAGATAGATCAACTTGTGAAATCCTGGGTGCGGAGTTTTAATTTAAACCATTTTTCTTCTATTCTCATAGGAAATGTTAACAAGTGACTTGTCGACCCAGTTATATGCAGCGGATTACACAAGGGACCTCACAGGTAAACTATCATAGTTTCTCCAAGCACCACATTTGGTGACTGCTGCATGTTTGTGACGAATTCTCATCTCATTGCATTTCTCGAAAGAAACTATGAGAATTTTCATAGCTGTTGATGATTCTAAACGATCAGGTGGGCAAACATCATCTGCAATTGGTATCGACTACTTGGAAGAATGCATATTGGGAATAGAAGGGAGGTCACAACAATTGCTATCCGATGAGGAAAATTTCATTCAGCACTTGCATGGGTAATTTCTTTGTCTGTTTTGCATTACTGATGTTGATCTCATGACTATTCTTTGATTTGTATGATACTGGCCAGCTTGCAGACCGTAACTTTTCCAAGTTCTGATTTGAAGGAACCATTTCAAGATTCCTAAAGTGCACTGATTAGGCCATGATGCCAAGGAAACCAGATACATTGCACTGTGCCATCTTTTGATGAGATTTACGGGATGTATTTTTGACATTTCTTTGGCATTGAAATATCTTCTAACTTGTGGATTGTGAAATCAGCTGCTACTAATGTGAGAACAAAGAATCAATAGAAGAATAGATCTTTTTAGACTAAAAGTTCTTTCGGAATCCTCCACTGCATGTTAGTAATGAGATGTTTGTCCAACTTGTTTAACTACTTCTTGCATTCTCTGTGAGAGCAGAATCATCTTGATTAGATATCGAATGCAACACTTGCTTAGACTTCCATTTCTTTAGTGTCATCATGTCCAAAAGCATTCATACTCCTTGGTGTAACTGTTTCTTAAGGAAAGACTAATTCTTCTCCTAGTAATGCTGCTGCCATCAATTCATACACTTAAGAATCTTGTCCACCGTTCTCCAGTACAGCTTGTATTTGACACACAATCTTCAGCCGCAGAAGGAATGTTTCTCTTTGAGACATACCTATCACTCTTCTCTCCTTCACTTGCTTGTGTTTTGCTTTCAAGTCTTTAGTTTGTAGTTGGGGTGAACATGGAAGTGAATGACAATGCTGAAGGTGGATTGGACAAGCTGGTGTACATTGTACTCTGCACTACATCTCACTTCATAGCATTGATCCAAGCTCACAGTTTGGTTGCTTGATAGTTAGTATTCCACTTATCTCTTACAATAATCTCCTAAAACTTCCATACCTACAAATACTGGTGGATGGTGTTGGATCTGCTTGCAAATCTTGAATTGATCGAGTGATGAGAGAATGTTAGATCTGCTCAATTTATGGAAGAAGTAATGCTGAATTAGCACATCTTATAACAATATCCATTTTCAGCACCACTTTTCCTGATCATGCTTCAAATTTGCCATCTTTCTGAAACAGGTGATGATGCCATGATGAGTGAAAAAGGATTTGAAGTTGTGCTGAAAAAGTTGCAAGAACTGAAAAAGGATGACCACTCGAGTTTGTCTTTTATCAATGTTCTGGAAGTCATTGTTGTTACCAGAATAAGGATTGCACTTCTACATGTTGTTGGTAGGCTTTGTTCTTGTGACATGCTCTGGACTCCTGAAGTAAACCACTGAAAGGCATTGGGGAAATAGCTGCTTGGAGTGCTTTGCACATTAAGAAAGAACAAATTCCAAGAAATTTTTGGCTACAGTTAAAAGTATATAACTTGTTTTTGGTAAATGTATGTGTGTGTATATATACATATATATAAATATACATATGTATATATATACATATGTATATATATGTATATATATAAATGATGTATATTAAAGCTAGAGAATTTAACATGTGCAGATAACAACATGCACTGCATAGGTTCTACAAGCTGGATAGCATTATTGTGAAACAGTAAGAGTAGAAGCTAGAAAGGTACCACCAGAGTTTGGTGGGAGCCAATGTTGCCCTGGAATCCAATGTTTCTGTTCCATTATCTGTCAGGAAGTTTTCATGGGTTCTTCACACTTTACTGTGAGAGCCAGAGTTAACAATGGTCAACACATACTGACAGCTAAGTGCTCTCTCTCTTCCAATGATTTACAACTTAGGACAATGCTTCTATCCAAAAATTCTTGGTCCCCAAATTTACTCTGTCATCCTAAAATATGATAGCTTAGTTTTCCTTTTCATTGGATAAGAACAATGGTAACCTGATAAGTGGTAGCTGCTTGCTACAACTGTTCAGAAGAAGATGCATGAAGCTCTGGGAGGTTTATTTGAGCCCTCCCTGAGACTGACTGAAGTGTTGAGGAGTCTTAGTTTGAGTGGAGATCAAGTGAACCCTTATTGTCCTTGCTTCTGTGAAGAAGGAGCTTGAGATATGTCATAAAGGTTGCAACAGAGATGTTAAACATAGACACATCCCTTGTTGATAATAACTATATAAGCCTCTAATGTAAAGCTTTAGTGACCCTACTTGTTTCTATTGTGACTCCTCTTACTCCCTACCTTTGTCCTACCAACCTATTCATGTCTACTCCTTGATGAGACAAAAACACAAGGAAAAAGGCACACTCTGGGAGATAAAAAAAAAGTAGCTTTGGTTCTCTCTCTCTCTCTCTCTCTCCCCTCCCCCCCACTGTGCATGTTGTTGTTGCCCTTGCTTCTATGCTCTGATGCTGAGAATGGAGCTCCTGGGTTGAAGTGAGGTCAGTCCAACTTAACTACTCCACATCTTCCTCTACCTCTAGCCTCATTAGAGTTGCAGACACAGTTTTACCACATGCATGATGCATTCCCTAAGACTCCTTTTGATTTATTGTTTTCCTTTCGTCCTAATATGAGCATGACACTTGCTGAAATTTTGGATAGTTTTGCACATTAGCCACTTGGATTTTGACCTGTTTCTTTCTTCCTTTCTATCGACTTTCTTGTAAATTTGGTATTGACTAAGATCTTGCACTGGTGGGTTAAAACTTGAACATTAGCTAAACTCCAGAAGGGTTTGCATTGGAGTTTGAAGGGGATGACTGTCTTCTATATGAAAAATTGGCTGATTTTGTAACATCAAGAGTATAATGCACATATTTCTGTGAAGCATAGCTTTTCTGAGCTGGTCTTGCTGAAATCAGTTTGGAGCTTAGGTTGATTAAGTGGTCATGGTACTCAGGAAATCAATTTCTAGTATGGGTTTTTATTCAAAAATTGATGGACATAAAGTTGGGGAATTTGGTTGAACAGGGGATGATGAGATTGTGTGTGGAAAATGTGAATGCTTCTACTTCGAGAAACATGTAATAAATCCATATAAATATTCTTGTGTATCTATAGTTGCAAAAGATTATTTTCAACTGGTAATGAAATGCAATGAAAAGAAAGTACAACATTTACTTGCAACGAGATGAAGGCAAATTTCTTTTCCCTCAAGGAAAGTTGAACTTTGATATAAATGAGATGCCATACTCACTAGTATTTTATTGAGATATTCCAGTCTAACTTTATTTAGCTCTACAGGTTGTTATAATAGCTGAGATGGAATATGGAGATACTTTATTATGTAGCAGTTAAAATTTATCATAAAGGACCACATATAATGTGTATAAGTATATAAATATATGTATATATATGATACACAAGAACAGATATACAAAACTCCAAATGGGAAATCTAGAATGATCCAATATGAAGATATTTTACACAATTAATGAATCCCAGAATGGACATGGAAATCAACAATTTTGTTCAACGGAATCCTCGTAACCAAATTTTTTAATTGAAGAATTTTTCCTACTTAATTTATTCAAGATTCATGGAGAACATTCAAAATGAGCTTCTGTATATCAGAAGCTCATGATGAGGCATACTTTTAAGTCATGCAATAAGGACCTTGATAAAGGATCACATTCCCAAGAATGTCGATTGACATACAAATTTCAAATATATGCAATCTTTACTGAAATTGTGCAAAATCTGTTCTTCTTTTTCAATTGCCACCTCCTTTTGCACTTGTTCCAGCACTGTTCTATTAATTATTTTCCACCCTACCATCATACTTGTTATGGTTTAAAGGATATTAGTGATGCATCTATTTGAGAAGTTCTGTGACATATAAATTCTGAATAGCCGAATAGGATTCCTTATTAGTAGCTGTGCACTTTGTAGAAATTTGTCAGGATCATGGAGAACAAAACAAGGCTTTGGAAGAGAAAGTGTTCAGAGAAGAACATGATCAAGGTAAGCAATAACAAGATCTTCTGCTTGATTGATCAATGCTTTTTTGTTCTTCTTTCCTCTTCTAATATAACAAATGTCTCATAATCAGCAACCTTTACAAATTGGATTTCTTAAAAATGAATTAGTTTCTGAGAACTGATCTCTAGATCCTTTTATACTTTTCCCTGCTTCATGAAACGGGGATTTTGCTATCGACATCTAATAAAAAATTGGTGGCAACCAATCTTCTATAAATCCTCTTTACCAGGCTTTCTTCTGCATTGTTAAATAATAGATCATTTGTTCTGATTGATTATAAAGAAGGATGAAATAAATAGTCAGATCAAGTGGGGGAAATGCTTCTATTCAAATGTTCTATGATTTGCGTCACTATTGGATGTTTAAGACTTAACATAGACTATCACTTCCTAAGGGATGTCAAACTATTTTCTGTGTCCTATGTCAAACTCTTTTCTGCTTCCTATGAAAAGAAATATACATTTCCTTCTTATGCTTAGCGTCATTCTTAAACTTTTCATGATTTTATTCAGAAAGAGAAGATCCTTGAGTTAGAGAGATCCTTAGAAGACTTGAACGAACAACTGTCATCTGTTCTTACCGAGTCCAGTGTTAAGGATGATCTTTTGGCAAAGCAAGGAAAAGTGGCCAATGAAGCAATGTCAGGTTATTTTTTTTTTTTCTGAAGTTTTGTATCTTGCATTAGATTTGCATAAACATGATGGCTCTCCTGAGAGTCTGTTTAATCTTAAAATTCAATCATGTTGAACTTGTTAGGATGGGAAAAAGCAGAAGCTGAAGCACTTTCTTTAAAACAAAAACTAGACGATGCTTTACTTCAGAAAAGAACTGCTGAAGAAAGATTAGTTAACACAGATATTGCATTAAAAGAATGCATGCAACAGCTACGAGTTATTAAGAAAGACCAGCAGCTCATTATTAACAATGCTTCTTTGAAGATATCAAGAGAACAGGAGAACATGCGAACTTTGGAACAGGGGATGATTGAGACAAATAAGAGGCTCACTGAATTACTAATTCAAAATAGCAACCTGAATAGAGTTCTAGAGGCCAAAGAACAGTTGGTGAAGGAATTGAGTGTGTCCAAATCCAATTCAGAAGCAAAATTCATGGAAGCAATGGCCAGTCTTGATTCCGCAGAGAAACTCAATGCTTCTCTAAAGTATGAGGTGTGCATGCTTCAAAAGGAGCTTGAGATTCAAAATAAAGAGACCGAACTCAATCGCAGATCTGCTGATGCTGCTCATAGGCAACACCTGGAGAGCATTAATAAGATTGCTAAGCTAGAATCAGAGTGCCAAAAATTGCGTGTCATTGCCAGGAAGCGACTACCAGGGCCTGCTGCTTTAGCTAAAATAAGAAATGAGGTTGAAAGACTGAGTAGTAATTCTGTTGAAACGAGGAAGAAAAAGTCAAATTCCACAAGTGAAGCCTTCAATACAAAGGATATTAAGCTAGAAGAATGTTATGATGGATCAAACAAGGGTGCTACTTCTCGTGTTGAGAGATTACATGCCATTGAAGATGAAAACCAGATTCTCAAAGAATCACTGACTAAGAAAAACAGTGAACTTCAAGCATTGAGTATCATGCTTGCACATACAGAGTCCAAACTGTCAAAGGTAGAGACACAACTTAAAGAATTACCAAAAGGACAAGCTTGCTTCGAGCCAGCAAGCAGCAGCCCAGTGTCATATGACCTGCCACTTTCATCAATATCAGAGAATGATAGCAATGAAGATAACATTAGCTGTGCTGAATCGTGGACTACTAGTTTAATCTCTGAACTGAAGCACTTCAAAAGTGGAAAACCAGCTGTGCAACCATGTAAAATTTATGGAATTTCAGGTTTTAGTTTAATGGATGATTTTGTTGAGATGGAGAAACTAGCAGTAGTTTCTGCAGATAAACATTTTGGAAGTTCACTCGGTATTTGTGGTGATAATAATGCATGTGTGACCAATAAAGAACCTTTGACAGGTCTTGGTCTATTAGAAGCAACAAATAAGGAGCTTGTTACAATCAAGGATTTCTCTGATTTCATTGAAGAAAATAATGAAGTTCAAGTCACGAACATATCATTTGAAAAATACCCTAGCTGGCTTCAGGATATTCTGATGATCATTGTACAAAAGCATCATATCTTAGAAAAAAGTTTAAATGCCATTCTTGAAGATGTTAGGGTAGCTCTGAGTGACTGGGATTATTCTATAAAGGCAAGATGTTCAGATAGCCTATATTGCAGCGACAAAGTACTTCAGCTACTGAAACACACTTCATCAGATTCAATTGATGGAGCAATCAATGCAGGCATACTGGACAGCGAACATAGTACCCGATCAAACTTTGAGAAGCCAGTTCGTAAGCTTGTCAAATTGGTTGAGGGAATCATTCAGAGAAATATAAGAAGTAAAAGTGGTCAACACATGTTATCTGGTGATGATGAAGGCACTTATTTACACCAGAAATCTGCATCAGCAAATGGGCATGCTGCTCATGCATTACTATGGGAAAGTTCTGAATTCACTGCTGTTCTACAGAAATTTGTTGCTGTATGTAATGATCTGTTGAATGGGAAGGTTGATCTTCAACAGTTTGCTGCTGAAGTAACTTCAATTGTGGACTGGATTGCAAACCACTCTTTCGCCCTTCAAGAAGTTTCAGACATGAAGGAGATGTTTAGGAAATACTTGGATGCAGATAAATCATACAGTGATAATGAACTTAAGGCTGTAATATACACAACTAAAGATAACGATAAGTTAGATGGACATGAAGAACCCAGTTTTGATAAAGAAAGAAAAATACCTTTAGTCTCTGCATCAAATGGTTTGTGTATCTTGTTTACCATGGAGGATATTGAATCCAATCTGAAATGTGAAAATGAGCATCTAAAATCGGAGATCATGTGTATGGAGTCCAGAAAGAAAGATTTGGAGGAAATGTTACAAGCATCTAGTACTAAGAATAAGACATTGATAGCTCAACTCCATGAATCAGAAGAAGACATTTCCAATTTACAAATAGAGCTAGCAACACTTAAGGAGTCCAATGGGCAGATTGAAAACCAGGTTCTAAGCCAAAAGTTAATTAATGAAGATCTTGGAGTGCAGCTAACAGTTGCAAAGGCTGAACTGAATGAGGCTTATCAAAAACTCTCATCCCTTGAGGTTGAACTGGGGCACAAAAGCAATTGCTGTGAAGAACTAGAGGAAGCATGTCTAGAACTACAGCTTCAGTTAGAAATGTATGAATTATTTCTTTTGTGTGCTTTTCTTTTACCGAAAATCTTATAAATATCATCTGAAATCTTTAACTCTCTCTGGCACAGTGCTTCATCTAAGGAAACTCCAAAGTATATCATGACCCAAGACGAAAAGCAAATCCAGGCAGTAAGTCCTATTATCTTCAGTGATATAATTGTTAAATGTAAATTAAATTTTCTCTGGAGCTATTGGCACACTATATATGAGAAATATGAAGCTAACTATTGTTCTGAGGTTATAGGCTAATCGATGATACATGCCTGGTAGATCTTGTTGGTTCTACTATTATTTCAGTAAATATGGGTTTATGAATGCTAAACACACCACAAGTATCAGGAGGAATTGTGAGCAGGTCTGACCAAATGCTTGTTCAAGACATCCACTGATTTCGGTATCCTTTAATTGAAGTTGCAACTTTAGCTGTGTACTTCTGATTCTCAAGCAGTTGTCTTTAATTCAAATTTCTTGTTTCAGATGGACGAATACGATATAATGACTATGAAATTACCTTAGTATTGAGACCTTAAACAAAATTAATTGTATGATCTTGCAGGATTGTGACATAGTTGCTGCTTCAGAAAAACCAAGTGATGCATCTCTATCAGAGAAGTTGATATCTAGTCCTGCTACTACAAATTCTAAATGTCAGCCCAGATTATTTGATCATATGAGAACAGACGATCATGCAACAACTGGAGAATTCAAACCTCCTAACACAAAGGAAATCATATGCACCGAAGTGCGGAATCTGACAGCCGCAGCTTCTGAGAGTCCCAGGTCAGGTCTGCTATATGGACGGAACATCCACATGAACCATGGTTACGGAAACTTGGCAAACTCTATCACTCAGCTATCACCAAAGAAATTGGATGATTCTTACAAGCAGAAAGGAGGAGCTGATGCAGGAATGCTTACGGTTGCACCCAAGAGACAAAATGGGGTCAACTCTCTCAGAAACCTCTTGCTGCAAAGAAAACAGGAGAGCAGTAAGAAGCTTGCACTTCCTATGGGTTCCAGGTAGCAGACATGCATATGTTTACATGTTTCTTGGTGAGTTTTAGATTGTGAGCGCATCTAAAAGAACTTAAGAAGATGTAAACTTCCTGTATGTAATCTTAATGCGTCTTCCTGTGTGTGTATATTAGGTCCTTAAGGTGTCAGAGAATCTGAGATTAGAACATGACAGTGTTCACAAACTTGGTTATGGGTATATATGATCTTTAAGTTGTGTTGAAGGTAATAACCTACAGTTGTACCTATTGTCCTCCTTGTGCTTTCAATATGCCAGTGGTGGGCCTATTCTCATCATATCCAATGTTAGATCTTCTTTGAAACCATTTGAGATAACAGATTTCTTAATCTAATAGGTCTGAACTTACCATACTCATTGTAGACATATGAAGTGTTGGATTAAACTAGATTTCATAGATTTAATTCTCTAGTGGAATTACTATCGAAATAAGGAAAAACAACTCTTATCCAAATGTATGTTTGGACACTCATACTATCTATTAATATTCTGTTTTGGGGTGTTTTGACTTGTAGTAGAAAGATTCAGCTTGTTTCCTTCTTTTCCTAAGAAAAAAGAAAGGAAATCCTACCTAATTTAGGTCAAACCCACTGAGATTTGTAATAACTATAACAAGAAGCTTTGATGGATTGGTAAAATGTTTCTAGGTTTTCATTCTGGTCATCCAACATTAACTTACATTTGTCTCCCAACATTGACTTCCTTCATCAGCACCTCCACACACTAATACGTGTATCAGTTCTTCTTCCAACTCCAACTTCTTTTGACTTCTCTTTTACCCTTTTGTTCTCCATTCCGGGGATTGGAGGAATCTTGTTCATTGCATCTCCACCCAAAAGCATGGAGGCAACTCATCATTAAAGCAGGAAGAACCGACCGATTTGACTCCTGTCATTCTCTACTTCGAAGCCAACAACACCAGCCCATCCCACGCCACCTTTTCTTTCTTCCACTCCACCCCAAAGTCAAACTCTCCCCATCATTTGGTCTTCCCTTCTCTTGCATGCTTTCCGGTCCCAGCCATGTCCTCCACGCACTGTGACCCCATCTGCACAAAAAACCTCACCAAGTCTGCCTCATGGCAGAACCTTTGATTCACTGTTCCTACTAAGCAGCATTACATTTTCATTAGATCCATCTGGTACTTGGACATTAGTGTGATGCAGTGAATCTCTCTGGTTGCAAAATATTTATGTAGGTGATGGAGGTAAAGATAATTAAAGATATATTAAGTCTGACCTACAATCTAAAATTTTAAATTGTTATTTATTCCTGGAGAGCAGAGATTACAAATAATTTGTGACAGACTATTTTTTCTCTTTAAAGAGCAGTTAACAGTGATTTTTTTTTCTTACAAATAAAATAATCTCAACAGGCACAAAGTAGAAAAAAAGTGTTGTATGTACCCACCTGTAAAGCTCAATCATATGCTGATGCACTTAACCAAGATCTGTTGGTCTTTTCCCTGGACAAGAAGATAAATGTGTTAGCTAGCATAAATATGTAGCCATGAACTCAAATGATCATATATGGAGCTGCTCCAAGACATAAATTGTCACTATAGTTCTTAACATCATTACTTCCACCATATATATATATATATATATATATATATATATATATATATATATATATATATATATATATATATATATATATATACACACACCCTTGTCATACTAACATCAGCAACTCACTATAAATTCCAAGCTCCATATCATGTCCATCTAAATTCTTGAAGGAAGCCATGAAGGTTCAGCAGCTGATGTCAGGCTTCTGGGAGCAACTCCCTTCTTCCTCTTCGTCTTCTTCTTCCTCCTCCATCTCCTCTTTGACGACCGATAAGTCTAAGCGCCTCCGTCCACTTGCACCGAAGCTCACCTCCACCGCTGCTGCTTCGACCGCCGACACCAGGAACTCTCCTCTCTTGAAAAGCTTCGATTGCCCGGTGACCTCGAAAAGCACCTCCGGAAACCTTAATGTCTCACTAGTAGGTCTTCATGCCTGCGGTTGTTGCCTTACCAGTTCTACTGGTGTCAATTACTACTTGTCGCCGAAACCTGATGAGGGACGTATTACTGGGTGCAGTTGCAGTTGCAGATGCAGTCAGGGGGTACGCGGTGGAACCCGACGCCGGAGCAGATAGAGGTACTGGAGGCGCTGTACCAGGGTGGCATGCGAACGCCGAACCCGCCCCAGATCGAGCGGATCGCTGCAGAGCTTGGCAAGTACGGTAGGATCGAGGGCAAGAACGTGTTCTACTGGTTTCAGAACCACAAGGCACGCGATCGGCAGAAGCTAAAGCGCAGCTCGCTCCTCGCCCTTGCCACCAACACTGCTTCTGATCTCTCCAGTCTCAAAGTACGAACCATTAAGTTCTCTCCTGATCACTTCGTGCGATCGTGTTACTTCGGTGATGGTCATGCATGGTGGTGAATTACAGGAAGAAGAAACGAGGGAGTGCCATGACGGCAGCTGCAAGCGCAAGTGCAGGAGCTGGGGCCGCCATGAGCTGGACGTGGAAGGGAGTGGGCCAGGTGATCAGACCTTGGAGCTCTTCCCACTGCGCCCAGAATGGAAGCATGCAGATTGAATAGCATCTACAGAGAATTAAGACCACCGTTCTTTCTTTCTTCTTTGATCGTTAGCTTGGCTGTCTCACTTTGCCCTCATGTTGAGCCATGTTTCTTGACTTCCTTTTTTCTCACAGCTTCTTTTGAAGCCCATAGGAAAGTGGAGCTTCTTTTGTTGCAGTGCATTCTTTTCCTTTGTCAACATGCAGTAGCAGGTGGAGGAGACTGCTCGTGCTGTGCTTTCCGTGCTGGTCTTTCTCTTCTTTTCTTCTTTTCTGCTTTCCCTTTTTCCTCTTGTCATGCTTTGTTTCTGAACGCAATGTTCTCATGATATACGACACCAGAAACTGCAATGCTGGTCACAAGCAACATCCAGAAAGATGATCTCCGATCTCCAACAAACTAATCTCTTGTTTCCCAAATCCTTGGTCTTCTTCACCTTCCTCCTCTGCATCTCTTAGCCTAACAATCCTCCATAAGACAACTTTTCCTTGTGGAATGTGCGAACTATATCTCTATTCTGGGATAACATGCATCAAGCATTTGCTGTACCATGATGTCTTTGAAGATGAGCATAGAATATAGCAGATGAAGTGCCATGATTAACTGATGCTCTTTTGGGTGGTCAGCTCTCTACTAGTGTCAGACAGTCGAGCCCAACCTTAGCATGAGCCTGCACAGACACACTCAATAGTTCATCATAGAACAAAGGTTTGACCTCCAAAGGTAATCGATGGAGGCCTTTTCTGTATCTTTGGGAAGTGTTTGTGTTCAATTTGCTGCATGAAGAACTGGGCTGTGATTACTTGTGGAATGATGTTAAACTAGCAAGTCCTGTGCCATATTGTTCTTGTATTTTTATGATCATGTCTTAACATTATATGGTTACAGTTTTTGATTTAGATCTTAAGAAACACAAGCAGAATTCAAGTTGAAAGATTAGCTTGTTCTTGTCATTTTCATAAAACAATTGGCTAAAGCTGGTGTATTTTTCAAGACACATAAAAGACAGGGCATATGTTGATAATTGAACCTGCAAACACCTATATACCAATTTGATCAAATCCCTCAAGAATTGCATGTACATTTGGTTGTTAGTTTCGTCACTTAACATTGATCTTTAAATGCTATAAAGTTCGTTATTTAATTATTATGATGAGCAAAATATTAAAAGGTACTATACATATATTCTCAAAAAAATCTCTAAATTTAGTAAATTCCTCTGAAAACTTTATTTTCTTATAGAGTATTATGAAAATTTTTTTTTACCTTTGTCTCTATCAGATCGGTTATCGGTTTTGCTCGTATCATCATCATCCTCACCTTTTTGTATCGCTCTTGTCTCTTTTTTTTATCGGATCCTTCTCTCGTAATGAGACGCAGCTTTCCTATATCGTCTCTGCCTTTTCTTTTGTGTGGGATCCATCATCGTCTTTTTCTTCGTCGATATATATATATATATATATATATATATATATATATATATATATATATATATATATATATATAAAAGAACCATTGTTATTTTGTGATCGATTTCTACTGACAGGAAACTTTTCACGGGTTTGGGTAAGATGTGCAAGTTGGTTATCGGATTTGGATGAGAATGAATCCGACCCGTTTAAACATTTGCTCGTATTGGGCACGGTTGCTAATCGTCACCAGCGCAAACGTTTCGACGGGCGGTATCGATGGACGACATGGCCACCGGTTACTACCACTCACCCCCGGACGCCGCTCACAACCCCTACCACCCTCCGCCGCCGATCCACGCGGCGGGGCCTCCTGGAGCTCCTCCGCCGCCGCACAATCACCCGATGCTGCCGCACCAGCACCACCTTCACCCGCCGTACCCCGCCCACCAGCCGCCACTTTACGGCACCACCTACGACACGCCCACCGACCAGTACTCGCGCGACGAGGTCCGGACCTTATTCATCGCCGGGTTCCCCGACGACGTGAAGCCCCGCGAGATCTATAACCTCTTTCGCGAGTTTCCTGGGTACCAGTCCGCCCAGCTCAGGAGCTCCGGTCAGTCCTCTCAGGTGCGATTATTCTTATTCTTCCTCCTTTTTCCTTTAGATTGCTGTCCTACATCCTTCTTCTTGCTTAGTTTTCGTATGACCTGGTTAGGTTTTGGTAACTCCTAAAGTTAGGGTTTTGAAGTGGTATTAGGTCTTCTTTCTTGGAATTATTCAAAATATAAGAGAAATTTTGATTCTTTAGATTGTTTTGCTTTTGGTTTTGAGAATCTGGCAGTTGATCTTTTTGCTTGGAGACCGACTGTAAGTGACAGTGTTCAATTCAGCTCAATGTATGTGAAAGCTATCTTATGGAACTTCTTTTGGAGTACTAATGTAAATCGATGAAGAATAATACGGACTATTTCCTTGATTCATAACAACGCAGTGAAAATGCGTGGTTCTTTGAGGGGAAACATACACATCATTTTTTAAATAAGAGTGATTATGATTGCAATAAGCTGTTATATTATAAGAGGGGCAGCACAATTCACTAGTCTCACACCAATATGGAGTCTATGAGAAGATCTGTATAGGCAACCTAAAGAGACTATTTCATTGATAGTGCAGTAAAATTTTCATCGTACTTTGAAGCATGGTTTGTAATATCAAACCATACTGCTCGGTATGGCGGTACGCATCAGTCCAATAGAGGACTGGTACAGGCAGTATATCGGGACATCTTAGTGTACCATGTGTTGGTATACTTGGTTCAGTTTGGTACAATACGATACATATCATACCGACAATTGATTGATACATCAGGATGGTATGGTATTCAGAACTTTGCTTTGAAGTGGAAATGTACTGATGATGAATGCATAATATTAAGCTTGGTGATAATTTATGACAACAATATATATATATATATATATATATATATATATATATATATATATATATATATATATACAGGATCGAATTAATTTTAAATGAGTGATTGTCATTGAAATAGGTTGTTATACTATCAACAGAGCGACGTAGTACACAAGAATGGTATAAGAACATTAACAAGTGAAGCTAAATTTGGTGGTTGGTCATTCCATTTTTTCTCCATGATGCGAGTAAAATGGCATTCCGTAATGGGTTCCTTTTCATGTTTTTATATTGCACTTAATATTATTGTATGTGATTGTTAATGGATACTAATTTGTGCTTTCTACACTGCAGGCATATGCATTTGCTGTCTTTACTGATCAACAATCAGCTCTTGCTGCAATGCATGCTCTAAATGTACGAAATTAAATTCTGATTTGCAGTTTTTATTTTTATCTGAGTTGCTTTTAATAGTCATCAATCCTAAATAAGGATTCTAAATTGGTGCTGAGAACTTATAAAAATTGTTGAATGATATGTAATAGATAATAATGTTGATTTTGATAATAACGTCAACTTTGAGAACTTATAACAAAATAGATATAATAGATTTTGTGGAGATAATAATGTCGACTTTGCTGCACTTCTTACACATCAACTTAATATTTTGCAAGATTTTCTCCACTTTGATTCAGTTGATCTTTGGGTCTATTTATTACCATGTTTCAGTAACCTCTCTCACATATCATGAAATCAAATACTGCTGACAGGGACTGATGTTTGACCTTGAGAGGGAGTCAACTCTATACATTGACCTTGCAAAGTCTAACTCCAGGTCAAAACGTTCAAGAACAGGTGCACAATTTTGTTTTACCATTTATCTTCCTTTTGTGTTACTTAGCATATCAATTAATAACTTTCATGATGACTTGAGTTCCTGACTTCCTATTACAGAACTTTCTTTCTTTTCAAACATGGACTTATTATATTTTTGATAAACAGATGATGGTGTACCTTATTCTTCTGATAAACGAGTTAGAGGATCTGGTGCATATTTAAGAGGCTTTCCTGATTCTGGTAATACCACCCATTCCTTGCATGTTAAAGCACCTGGTACTGGTAACTAAAAGTAATTATTATGTTTACCACATCAATTTATCCATATTTTCTAGTAGGCATCATACTACCTGTATTTTGAAACAATACCTATTAAAGCAGCATTCACGACTGTTGAGATTGGCCTATGTCAATGGATTCTTTTTTAGGTCACTGACCTTTCTGATTTCTGTTTAGCTATTTTATCTTGATAGCTTGCAATAATTACTCACATGGAAGCACCTTCCTCCAAAGCTCACTTTGCACATGTTTGGCACATTCTTCACACTAGCAGGTTCTGGAAGCAACATTCACATGTCTGGAATGGTTAATTCTGCTTACAGCTTGAGTGGTTATCCCTCTACACAAAGGTTATGGCACATGACTTTAAGCACATATTTGCTACTTATATCTATGAACATGCTAGATACATTGTTAATACTATATATTCCTTCATCTAGTCTAGAGTATAAAAGATTGAAAAGAGTATCTAAATGTAACTTACAGTTTTATAGCTTTACTTGGGGTGTCTGATTAAGAAATTACTTGTTATGCCCACAATCGCAGCCAGACAAATTTTGGTTATGAAGCAGACCTTAATAAGTTGGTGAGTTTTACTTTTTCTAGTTGTGTTTCAATCATCAAATTATTGTACTCAAGTGTTCCTTTTTTATTCATCAATGATTTCTACTACTGACAGTCTACTATGTTTCTTTTGTTATGGACTCCACATATGGATCATAAAGAATCTAGAACAATTTTACTATTTCAGAATAAGACTGAATATATTTTTATTTTAAAGTTTTTGTATAGCACATAAACATCTTCTGCATTTTTTTTCCAGATGTTCATTATAGAACCCTTATTGGAAATTTGCTTTCTTATTTTCTGTTGCAAATGTATTTCTTGTTTGTCTTCTTCATATTAGTGCTGAAATCTTCTATTTGACCTTTAACTCAATTTCTAGACCAAGTTATCATTATTAAAGTTCTAGGTCAGAAGTATAGAGGATGACTTTCTAGGAGCTTTTAAGACTATTAAATTACCCTGCCTCCAGTAATTTATTTTATACATTTTTTGGTTCTTTTCTATAAATCCTTTGATCAATAGTTACTGTTTTAATTTTTGCTATTGTATGAAGCTTGCGTCTAGGGTCCTTAGTAAAATAGCAGATCTACTAATTACCTATGTGGTTGTATGTAATTAGGTTTCCTGGTTTTCATAAATTACATAATTATAATTTGGCATAGTCTTGGTATTCTGGAGCATATAAGTTTTAGATCAAGTCCTAACCTTATCAGATTGATAATAAAGGATAAGCAACAATAGATTTGTTTTCACAGTAAGGTTAAGTAAAATTGTGGTGCCAAGAAAGAAATGAGGCAGATTAGAGGAAGTAGAGTAGCAGAGGACAGAGAGCGAAATGTCTGCATCTAGGAGGGAATCCTTTTTATATGTGCATAAGTACCATAAGGAACCAACTTCTATTGACTGAACCCCCACTGTTAAAATGTTTATTGCTGGCTTGACTTGTTTTCGCTTTTGAGAGTCTGAGACTTGCAGCTAGAAAAAGGAAAACAACATTTGGCTGCACACATCATTTAAAACTAATTCAGCTGACAATTCTGTTCATGAACATGACTCTAGTTAAAGCTCTACTATTATATACTGACTAATAAAAGAATACATGTCACTTGACCGAAAGAAACCCAATTGTCCCGTAAAACATATTGAAAATTAACCTATCAAGTCAACCAATAGAACTCAACATGAACCAAAATCACTTTCGACAAGGATTATATCAAATAGACCTTAACCCAGTTGTTAAATGTAATCTGAACTGGGTTGCATCAGTATGCTTCTGTTTCTGCTGATTAAACTTGAAATCAATTACATCTAACCACCAATAGCTTCCTCCTGACCAAAGGTTTGGATAGATGCTTCGACTTTATGAGGCTTTAATGGCTGTCAGGAGTTTGATCTCCCTTGTTCCCATGTTTCGTTGATAAACCACATTTTGCATTACAATCTCCACAGTCAACAGATATATTGAATAAGAAATAGTAGGGGCTTCTTTTCTTCTGGAAATTTTCAAACCTACTGTTGGCAGCTCTCTGAAACTGTTGAACCATATAATGGTTGAGCTTTCATTCCTCTTTATAGTATTCTGAAGTGGGTGTATGTGCCTAAATAGTAATCTGACATGGTAGCATAGTTATGAGGATGCAGCATGATATGTTATCTGGTTTGAAATACGAAGGAGGAAGTCTTAGCTGGTCATTGCTTCAGGTCAGGTTCGGCCGAGTCACACACACACACACACACACACATATTATATGTATGTATGTATGACACTTAAAAAACTGTTGAACATAATTTGCGTCTTCTTCTTCTTTTGTCTCTATCTCTTTTTTTTTTCTTCTCTTCTAATTTTATTTATAGGATCGAAAAAGTAAAAACTCAAGTCACATAACTCAAATCTCTCTCTCTCTCTCTCTCTCTCTCTCTCTCTCTCATACACACACTCATGTTGAACTTCTCAAGGAAAAAAACAGGGCAAAACTGTTTGAAAGGTACCTTCTTTTACGAACAATGACAGCATATTGCTCACCACCATAGACTGCACATGGCAAAATGAATAGTTCACATAGAACAGCTGATGGTGGATGCATCAGCGTGGTTTTCTTGTCTTCCCTTTTTTGTCTGTCTTCCCCTCTCCTCCTCCGCCACCTCCCTCTCTAGCTGCCAAGTGGAATCAACCGCCTGCCTCTTCCTTTTCTTCTTCATGGTAGACATGGATCAACCACATTAGCAATCTGTGCGTATCACATACTGCTATCCAGGAGGAAAGAATTCTACAAATCAGCGTGCACAACTTGAATGTGGTTGGTGGTGGTCTGAGATAAACTCATGGTATGCTTGTTTTACTGGATTTCTTTTCAAGCAGCAAGCTATAGCAATTAAGTATATCTGGTATGCTTAGTCATTGTCATCTTTCTGAAATGCCTTGCATATGGTATCATATTGGTAGGTTGTGTTGGCGTTGATGTGAACCCAGGATTACTACCTGGTATACTGAATCTGAAAGATATGTACTTTGGTATGAAATAGAACCTCAATAAATGGCCTCCATGATGGAAACTATTTATTAGTTGCTGATTGTTTGCTTATCTTATGATTCCCTTGTTTTGATGCTTTGCTCCTGTGGATTTGACTATATGAAAGATTCCTTCATCTTTCTTTTGGGTCTCTTGGACAATTTCATTAGTTGCACTTATGAAGTGCAAATTCATTGAGAAGTTGTTATTTGATTTCTTGCGTCTAACAAAACACTTTCATGATTGCACAGAATAATTCATCAACTTATGCTCCTCAAAGTAACCCCCCATGTCCAACGCTTTTTGTGGCAAATCTGGGTCCCAACTGTTCTGAGCAAGAGTTGGCTCAAGTTTTTTCAAGGTTATAAGCTATCAATGTTAGTTATGTTTACTTTTCAGTTGCTTCTTTTTTTTTGGCTATTGTTTATAACAACTCTGGTGTAATGTTCAGATGTCCTGGGTTTATAAAACTGAAAATGCAAAACAAGAACGGACTTCCTGTTGCATTTGTTGATTTCCAGGTACATGTGATATTACTTAAATTTGTATTCTTACAATATGGAGGTATCTGATGTACAAGTGTTTGGATCATTTTCTAATTTGTGTTTTTTTAATTTTTCTTCTTACACTATTGTTGATAAACATAACTGTGCTTTGTGAGCAGACTTAGCTTTAAATTATTATACTATTGTGCTTTTTTTTTTGTTATGAGCACGATCTTGCTTTGTTCCATTAAATTTGAATTAGAATATGCTTTTTACAGGATGCCAATAGTTCCACTGGAGCCCTAAATCATTTGCAGGGAACCATCTTGTATTCATCAGTTGGGGAGGGCATGCGCTTGGAGTATCCTTCATACAAGTTCTGCTTAAATTCTTGTTGTTATATATTTGACACGAGCAGGACATTCTTTTTCTTAACAGAAAAAACCTAGGTATGCAAAATCACGAATGGGTCTCCGAAAACGTGAAAAGAGGACATAGTTTCCATTTAAATTTGGAAAAGCTTTAGAAGATTCTGCGTCCCTTTTTATTCATGTAAGTTTATGTTTCATCTAGATTCAAGTTTTGCACTCGGAAGATCTGATTGCATTGTTGATGAATTTGTGACTTTCTAGCACAAATTAGCTGTTGAATCTACTATTATCAGCAACATCAACTTACAGGCACTGCTCAAGCATAACTAGAGCGAATCAATGTGGTTAGAACTATCTAGCTCTTCTTCTTCCGGGGGATTGTCTATAGTGTCCTGGTGTTTGTTGTCATACTGTTTTCACCAAAGATGAACATATGAATCATTTTTGACTTGTTTTGTGATTTGCAAATGTTTTTCATCTAGGTCAAGCTGGATCTACATGAATACAAACAAATGTGGTTTGTAGGCACATGGTAAGACAGTCAAAAGGGTCAGATACAATCAATGTACCCATCCATATGCACATCACATGGTTTTGGATGTGACAACTATATTGCAAGCATTAGGTTCGATCCAAGCAATCATGTCAAGTGCCCATCCCATTCTTTGTCTCTGCAGCCAGGCATCATGTGTTTGTGTTCTACCCATTACCTTCCCCAAAGGCAACAATCTGTCTGATGCTTCATCATACTCTTTTTCTATCTCAGTAAACTATTTACTTTGTTATTGTATCCATCGAGGAAGCTATAAACATCAAAACAAAATTTATCTGTCATAGTTTAGGATATTATTAATATATATATATATATAATTCATTTTTATTGTTTATAAATTAAAAATGTGATTAATTAATAAACTGATGACTCGAGATTTGATTGGACCGATGCTCGGTTCAATTATGATACTAACGATGTTTGACATGATTTGAGTATGTATTTTAAGACCAATTAGTGAGTACTTTGAAGTATCGATCGTCCTAAACTTTCGTGAGTCCCATTCACATGGGTTGGAGTGAGCTTCCAAGTTGATGCTACTATCATTGTGGATCACATGTCGAGCAGGTCCACGCTTCAGCATCGTTCTCATGGCATTAAACCGATTCCAATTCGGGCCCCACTGTAAACCGACACCAAACTTCTCCTCCCGACAAGCAATCCACCTGTGCCTATGCCATAGGGAAGCCAGGAGTCTCCTGCTTCTCCCGCCACATCCGATCCCCATTCCTCCTTGGCAGGCACCTGCACTGTCACTACCGCAGCTTTTGCTCTCCCTTGGTCCCTCGACCTACGGACTACCTTCCACCGAGTGCCAGCTCTTCCATTCTCTCTCTTTCTCTTGGACCGTAGAGAGGATGAGATACACTGGTACCCGTGCATAGATTTGCTGCTCCACCGTAGAAGAGAGAGAGAGAGAGAGCATAGGATCTATGACTCCTACGTGAAGTCTGTTCGTAGTAATTGTTGGATTCGCTGTCGTGTTACACGACGTTTATCTTTTCACTGCGCTCCTCTCATTGCCCGATTCATCTCTCTCTCACTACGTTGCTTTCTCCCTTTGCTTTATATTTCTTACGTTCACGTGACAACATGTCCCCTCTTCGCATCCTACCCACTCTCTCCTCTTTGTTTTGTCCGCTTCTTCTCTCTCTCTCTCCCGCAGAAACATGTCGCCTCCTCTCTCTCCATCCAACAAAAAGAAGGGAAGAAAGAGGAAGGGAGAAAGGAGGAAGAAAGAAAGCGATCCGTTCTAGTCCTCCTAACGCATGGCAATGCAGCAGCGGCGCGTGCATTGCATTCTCGGATTCCCTCAACAACTACTGTCGTTATTACTATTATTACACTCTTTGTTCGTTTCCCATTGTGTTGCTGATGGGTTGACGTCCGAGACGGCCTCGCCGGAGGCCGACGCGCAGGCGCTTCTTGCGTTCAAGGCTGCTGCCGACCCGCGCGACCGCCTGACGTTCTCCCCCACGTCCGACCACTGTCGTTGGCCCGGCGTCTCCTGCTCCGCCGACGGCAAGGTCTACCGCCTCCTCCTCGAGTCCGCCGGCCTCACCGGCACGTTCCCCAACGGCACCCTCGGCCGCCTCGACCAACTCCACTTCCTCAGCCTCCAGGACAATGCCCTCGTTGGTCCTCTGCCGGGTGACCTTTCCGGCCTCCGCAGCCTCAAGGCACTCTTCTTGGACCGCAACCTCTTCGCCGGCCCCTTCCCGGCCTCCCTCCTCTCTCTCCGCGGCCTCCGGGCTCTCGACCTCTCCCACAACCGGCTCTCCGGCCCCATCCCCGCGGCGCTCGCCACCCTGGACGGCCTCATCGCCCTCCGCCTCGAAGGGAACCGATTCGTCGGCTCCCTCCCCGCCTTCAACCAGTCCTCCCTCAAGAGTTTCAATGTCTCCGGCAACTTCCTCTCCGGCGCGGTGCCCATCACCGTCGTGCTCGCCTCGTTCGACCCCTCAGCCTTTGCCGACAATCCCGGGCTCTGCGGCGCGCTTGCCCGAAAGGAATGCGCCTCGTCCGCCTCCTTCTTCCCCGGAGGAGGCCGCTCGCCAGCCGCATCCGCCGCCGCCCCCTCGCCCATCGCCACGGCAGCGCCTCGCGGGGCGACGCTTCTTTCCAGCTCGGCTTCGCGGTCGCGGGTCTCTCACAAAAGTGCTGTGACGGCGATTGGGTTCTTGATAGGTGCAATTGCACTGGTAGGGATCTTCACGACTTCATTTGTCATCAGAAAGAAGAGGACGAAGCAGCAGGGGGAGATACTCACGCTGGAGAAGAACACTATGGATAGCGCCACCAGTGTCTCAGAGATAAATGTGGAGAGCTACAACGAGGAGATCGAGAGCATGAGCAACGAGCTGGAGGCGGCGGCCGCATTAGCAATGGCGATCTCAGAGGAAAGAGTGAAGAGGCTGAGCATGAATGGCTGCTTAGTGTTCTGCGCCGGAGAGGCTCCAATCTATAATTTGGAGCATCTGATGAGGGCCTCTGCCGAAATGTTGGGGAGAGGGAGCCTCGGATCAACGTACAAGGCCGTGCTAGATAGCAGAATGGCTGTCACTGTGAAAAGGCTGGATAAAAAGAAGCTGGGATCCATGGCAAAGGAGGGTTTCGAGCGGCAAATGGACATGGTCGGGCGGCTCCGGCATCCCAATTTGGTGCCTTTACGGGCCTATTTCCGATCGAATGATGAGAGGCTGCTTGTTTATGATTTCCAGCCTAATGGTAGTCTTTACTCCCTTATACATGGTATGATTCACAACACTTGTATTGTTTTCAGCCCTAATTTGCATTCTTTTTCTTGTTGTTGCATCTTTTACAAGTCATAGATGTGCTGCATACTAATTTAGAATCATTAAGAGAAATAAGGTTGGTGTTACTCTTTTCTTCATAATGTAGATTTATATATAGTCAATCCTTCTTTCATAGTCGATTAGTGAAGAGTGACATGTTGGATACAACACTGCCACGTGGTGACACGTGGCTAGTAGGCTGATGAGCCGATGGGTCGATCGCCAAAGAACACAGGGATCACACATGGCTGGTAGGTGGTGGTCGGATCGTGAGACACGTGCTCACCACAGGGTGATACATGGCTGAACGACCAATTGTCCGAACTCGTGATTGGTGTGGCCAGCCTATGTGGGCGCCAGGTTTGGCGAACATCTCGCCATGTCTTCGCCTAAAAACGTTGTAAGTTTCTCTCTTGTCGTCCACGATTCCAAGCATAACCGTTCTCAGAGTCACCTATAAAAGGGACCCCAAGGTACGTTCCCACGACACTACTTCACTTCAGTATTGGTTGATCGGTTTGACCAGTCTGATTGGATCGAACCTCAGAACTGACTTGATCGTCGGAGAGGCATTTGTTAGGAACGCTCCCGATCTAGTTTTGTAGATTCAGCACTCTGCGAACAGTGACCTGGAGTGAGACTAACTTGGAACGAACATTGGTTGGATTCGAATCACCATCCTAGTATGCATAGTGAGACTAACTTCATTGGTTGGATTCGGCACTCTGCGGACAGCCACAATCTGCACTAGCAATAGTGAACCTGTAATGCTAGTATGCAAAACAAATGAAGTTACCAGAGGTTTCTGCAAGTGAGTGGCTTATGTCATAAGCTATGTCTGTTAAACCATGGTCGGGGAAAGATTATAAACCGCTAACTTTGATTCTGTGATGAACTAGTGATGGATATCTTAAGTGTTCTTTGCCATTTGTTTATTGATAAGACATAATATGAGAAGATGCTGGTCATATTTGACAGCAAGAAAATTTTGGCTAATTCGCATGGTAGAAATTTGCACAGGGTGAAGAAAGGATAATCTGGAGATTATTGTTAACAACAATCATCATAAAAAAGGCAAGAGATATTATTACAATATGATTAGGGATCTGCCAGCATATAGAAACTCTGTCGGTGAACTAATAAGAGTGAGCAGAGAAAAAGGATGTATTGAATTAAGAAATCATTGCAGGAAGTTGGGAAACTCTGTTGAGAGTTGTCGTGTACTGTAATTCCAAGGACTATAGGAAGTTGGGAAATGAACTCCAAGAATGAAGAATTTATCCCTCCAGAGAAAATGGAGGGGAATATCCCAATTCTCAGGAAAATGGTGTAGGTTGTTGAACCTCAGGTGATGTGCAGGTATGGAACATATCCAAACACGACACGTTTGCGGTAGAAATTAGCTCGATAATCCTACTGTCTATTAGACCTAATCTGAATAAGGAACTAGTGTTGATGGTAGAGGTTTGCTTTATATACAAACTTGAGATCAAGAATTCGAAGCCAAATCCTTTAAGAGGATGATGCCAATCAAATACATTCTATCAATGGTAAGTTTCCATGGGAAACATCTTGCGGACTCCATCATTTAATGTTGAGGGCTTTACTGATGTCCAGATTCAAGATACTAGAACCTCCTCCTTTTCTAGACTTACAAACAAATACCAAGACCCCAGAAAACTGAAACCTGCATGTCAATAGAAATCTCTCATAGTCGCAAAAATTTAGGACCGATAATAATAGGATACAAGTAATAACTCTGTTGATGTAGTAAAAATCATGCCACTTATCTTAGTCATCTGTTTCATAATAGTCGACCAATGAGGCAAATCTATGCTGGATTCTTGTTGTCAATTGTGCATCCTTGTGCCCTTCTTTGTCCATCTTTTTGCACTCTTCAAATTAATTCATTGCTTGTGTGTGTGTGTGTGTGTATGAAAACTGTTCAAGTGATTCATGTTTCTTGCTGTATGATTGAACTGAGAAGTTTGATCATTATTACAGGTTCAAGATCCACACGGGCCAAACCCCTTCACTGGACTTCATGTTTAAAGATAGCAGATGATGTGGTTCAGGGCCTTGCACACATCCATCAATCTTCTTGTTTGATCCATGGCAACATAAAATCTTCCAATATTCTCCTAGGATCTGATTTTGAGGCTTGCCTGACTGACAGCTGTCTCTCATTTCTCTTGGAGCCATCAGACAATCAGAATGACTCGGGATATCGAGCACCTGAAGCTCGGAATTCCCTTCAAGAGCTGACCCCAAGTTCTGACATCTATGCTTTTGGAGTGCTGCTGTTGGAGCTCCTCACGGGGAAACCCCCATTGCAGCATCCAGTCCTCATACCACCCGATCTCCCAGTTTGGGTTCGATCAGTAAGGGAAGATGGAGCCTGTGACGAACGCCTTATGATGATAATCGACATTGCAGCAGCCTGCATTCACTCTTCACCAGAATGTAGGCCAACCACATGGCAGGTTCTCAAGATGATACAGGAAGTGAAGGAGACTGACACAGGAGACAATGACACTGATTCAACCTTCATATCTTAGTTGTGGCTATTCCTTATAGACCTTCATATGGAATCTACATCTTGTGCTGCCCAAAGGTAAAAGTTGCCCATTGTTGGTACCTTTAAATGTAATATCAGCCCTCAGCATAAGAGGATATGCCAAAGGTTGTATAAAGTTAATTTCTCAGGAGCCAGCTTCCATGTTGGGGGAGAACCTTGAAACTGGTTATTGTAGATACAGCTTGAGAGACGAAGCTTGTAAGCGACGCAACGACAATTTACCTTGTACTTCTGCTACATATAAGCCAAACTTTTGGATTGAGGCTCCAGTAAATGTCAAACAGGTAAGCAGTCTTGTATCGGTGGTCAGTTTGGTGATTGTAATTTGCGATCTTTCAAAATTCTTTTGGTGATGATTATTGCATGGTGTTGTGATGAAAAAAAAAGAAAACTTATCGATGCCTTCCATAATGTTGAAATGCTTGTTTCTGGTCATTGTTCTGTTTTTAGTTTGAAGTGTCATCTTAAAGTGAAAACAGAAAAGATAAATATTGTCGCCTAATGGGCCTTTTCTTGAACTGTTTTGTACAGTGAGACTCATTAGTGATGTCAAAAGAAAAGTATGCTATCTTTTCTTTTGTTACTGGAAATTATGAAATAGTTATGTTGCAAGATCATTCAACCTTAATGTTATTTCTTCCATGAGTGCACTCTTTATTTCTATGTCATCCATCTGTCTCTAATAGCCACTTGATTTTATCTTCTACATCTGCAATGTTCTGTGTAGTTTCAATTGGCACATACAGATGTTTTCTTTCATTTTTCATCATCAAAATGAAATGAATCTTACACATCATTTCTTGCTGGTTTCAGGCATAAACAAGCTTGACTAATACATTCCATGATGATGTGCTTATTATGGGATGCATGTATGATTAAAAAATATGTTCTTTCTAATCATTTAACCCTTGTAAAAACCTCAACTGCATGTCACACTAATTAACCTCTATCTGATCAGTTTTCCACCTGATTTAAGGATTAATCTACAGTCTTCGCATTGACATTGTTGCTGATAGGTACAATTGCTTAGAATATTGACCTGAAAAGGACTATCTATGTAGCAATTTTAATGGTAAACCAAAGATTTTGAAGATGTTAGAAGTCAATGGTCAAGATGTATGAGTCCTGAATGGATGATTTATAGGTAATTCTAATTCATCCTCCTCCTTTTGATACTTCATTAGTTTAGGGAGGCATCTCTACTTCTTGATTATTTGGTTATTAATCCGATATAACAAAATCGATTCGACTTCTAGGAGAGTTATGATTTGGTTGAGGGAGAATTTTTCTCAAAGTAATAAAAATATTATCAAGTTAATATTTTATAGAGTATTGATTTTGTTACCATCATCGATAATAGAATATTAAAATTCTTAATTAGAAAATATTGTATTTCGATAATAAGAAATATTTTGCTTATGTTAGGTATTTTGGATGTTTTCTTATGTTGTATCGGTGCATCACTCAAGAGAGGACGTTTTAATCTCGTCCATCGCATTTGATATTTTAAATATGATGAATGTATCATATACAAAAGAAATACTTTGAATTATATTCGGTGATATGATTTTATATCGTATCACATAAATCTTTTATTAATATATGATGGTAAGAGGTCCTCTTGCTCGGAGTGATCTATCAATGAAATAATAATACCGATGAAAATATTAAGTTCCGATAAAATAAGGTTAACAAAGATCGACTAACGCATCAATAATTATGTGTATAATTTGTGGGGCAGAAAATAATATCTTCTTCCTCGAGAGTGATCAATCAATGAAATGAGATCTGCATGAGAATAAATATTGAGTCCCCAAACACAGAAACGAGTTCTATTTGTCTGCCACCACCTGCAGTGTGTGTGTGGGACAGTCTTTGCCTAACCTTTAAGTTTGGAATCTTACAACAGGCAAACAATAGCTCACCAGTTAGGTTGTATCATAATCCAACTCCAACTAGTCACCTAACTGATGCTCTGCAGAAGAACACAGGAACACTTTGAGGGTCAAAGAAAAGGTCCCAATCTCTTCATGATTATAATTGCAGGTAAAAGGCTTTCGAAAAGGAAGTCCTTTTGTGTTGCAACCTGAGACTTGGATCCATAGAAATGCCAGGAAAAAGTTGGCATGGAAGAGCTGTCTGTTGTACCCAATTTGATGGTGGAAAAGGAGGGTTGTGGTTGCACCTAACTATACCAAAGAAAAGAAGACTTTTGGACAACCAAAATCACCAAACCATGATGATATGAACTGCAGATATTAGATGAGTTTGGATCTTCTTCATTTGATGGAATGGTTTCAGTTCTCAGTTGTTCAGTGATTTTAACTAGCAATGGTGATGTTAGATTGAATGGGACTGAAGATGAATGTATGAAATGTAATTTTAATAGAAACTAAAAGAAGAATAATAAATTTCTCTTAGCAAAAGTTTTGGTTATTCTAGATTTATACTCTATAAAATGAAAAGATCGATGAAAATATTATTCATAAAATAATACATAATTAAAGTGAAGAGAAATATCATGGTTAATACTAATATAAGATGATTATATGCATGGTTTATACATAGCCATGATCTAAATAGTATATAATCATCACAAATTATATATTATTTTGCTGAATAGAAAATCCTAATATTTATTTGTATTGATGGGAAACTCAACACTGGATTCTATATTTTCTGAGAAAAAAAAGAAACCTAAATTTAGTTTAGGTCTGTCTATAAAGGAAATGTCCACAAATACATAGATGCCAGTATTGCAGTTTATGGGCACTGGACAAATACATCAATCTATGATTAGATATGTGATGGAAGGGTTTCTATCAGTTCCAGTGTAGAATGCTTGTATCAGCAGCAGCAACTTCTTTCTCTCAAATCATTTACCTGCAGGAAGCAACAAGGAAAAGAACCCTCCTCCTAAACCTCTCTCCTTGTTTGCCTTCCTAATCCTTGGAATTAGATTCCTTCGACACCAAGAATGTCACAGTGATGGCCACAACCCATCTTAATTTGTCTCACAATCCATTTCCTTTCTCCCCTGTGCTTTATCTGCTGATGGCCACTTCCTATCCAATTCCTCTGCCTTTTCTCTCTCTCTCTCTCTCTCTCTCTCTCTCTCTCTCTCTCTCTTTCTGAGCATATAATATAATTACACAGGGAACCACCATAACCAGCAGCTGCTCACAGTTCACATCTCTAACTCTCCATCAGTCCAACAACAACAGCAACAACTCATCTCTCCCCATTTATCAGATGTTCTAATTGCAGGTTTTCTTATATTAAATAATAATAATTATAACAAAGTTGGAATGAATATATAGGACAACAAGTAGGCAACAATAGCAAGTCACCATCCTCTATCCTCCCCTTCTCCTCCTTCCCCTCCTGTCCCACTTCTCCCTCTTCTTTTATAGAGAGGGGGAGGAAGAAAAGAAAGAGTTGGATATAGCAGTGGTTTTCTTTGTTCTCCAAGTGAGGTGAAGTTACAGGATGAAGGGATTTAGCAGCACAAAGTTGATATTTCTGCAGCCATCATCCACCAACAAGCAAGGCAGTGGCAATGGAATCACTACGTCCATCTCAATTTTGGTCTCCCACCACCACCGCGTTTGGCTCATCGCCTTCCTTACGTTCTTCACCTTCGCCTCGCTGCTCACTCTCCTCAACACCACCACTGGGAGAGGTTTGAATGGTCTCGCCTCCTCTACCTCCTCTGCCTCCGCTGTGACATCCTCCAGCTCTGAGTCCTCTGGGCCGTCGCCGCTGCCGGCTCCCGTCTACGACGCGCTCGTCAACTACGCGGTGTCGTCCAACTCCACGGGGAAGATGACGGAGGGCGATCTACGGGCGATCGCGGCGGTGCTCCGGCAACGGGGGCCCTGCAATCTCCTCGTGTTCGGGATCGGGCACGAGACGCCGCTGTGGCGCGCTCTCAACCACGGCGGGCGCACCGTGTTCGTGGACGAGAACGAGTACTACGTCGCCCACGTTGAGGGGCGCAACCCGGGGCTGGAGGCCTACGACGTGTCCTACACCACCAAGGTCCGCGAGATGCCGGAGCTCATTGCCGCCGCCCGCCAGCACCTCCGAGGACAGTGCCGGCCGGTGCAGAACCTGCTCTTCTCCGACTGCCCCCTCGCCATCAACGACCTCCCCAACCAGCTCTACGACGTGGCCTGGGACGTCATCCTCGTCGACGGGCCCAAGGGGTTTTCCGCGGCGGAGCCTGGGCGGATGTCGGCCATCTTCACGGCCGCCGTCATGGCCAGGTCCAGCGCCCGGGCGCCCGTGGACGTGCTCGTGCACGATTACACCCGAAAGGTGGAGAAGCTGTGCAGCGCCGAGTTCCTCTGCCCGGATAACCTGGTGGCGGCCACCCGCAGCCTTGGTCACTTCCTCATCGGCGGCGGCCCCGCCGACGTGTTCTGCGCCAACCAGACTGCCACCGCCTCCTTGGCTTCCCCCACCTCGTAGTTTGCTGTCTCCCGTTGCTGTGGCATCAGCTCAATTGCTACCATAAGAAAACAAAGGATTAATTAATGAAATGTAGAAAAGCCTTCATTTATTTTTTTCCATTTAATTTTGGTGTTTCCACTATATATATATATATATATATATATATATATATATATATATATATACGATTTTATGATGTAATAGTAAGGAAATTGAGAGCATCTAATTTGAGTAAATTATTTTTCTATATTTATTTTTGTCTTGATTTGATATTGCTCTCACAGTCCACATTAAAAAAATACTTTATCCGTAAATGTCCAATCAAATGTTATGCCTCAATTGGCATTTCATCCCTAACCACAACTCATCCACTTTAGATCAACAAATGAATGATTGAGATACAAGAGAGTGAGTTTCAAGAAACTCTACAAGTTTACTACAGACATTACTATATAGAGGTGGCATCTATATCACCAAGAGAGTGCTGTTTAGGTAGGAAATGCCTTCAGCATGAATAAAATATTTTATTCTTGGCTTCCTGATAATCTGATTATATAACTCATAATATAATTCATATGTGGGTGTGACTTACTGCTTTCAAGTAGGTTTATGATACATAATTCTTTAGTTTGACCAGCAGTTGCTTCAGATAGAATTCTATCAGACATGGAACTTTCACTTGACCAGTAGCTGTGCATTGGTGCCAACTCAGGTATTTTTCCTGTCTGATTACAAACAAAACAATAAATAAACTCAATCTTCTTCCCTCATCAATTATCCAAAAAAAAAATATGTGTCTGCTATCCTTGATAAATTAACTATCAACAGTTATAAAAACTATCATTCTGATTAATTATCATCAAACATGAATAATTATAATAACATTTTTCTTCATTCTAATAACAGAGGATAATATGTTATAATAATAGAACTTTATGAGCAGGGAGTGAAGGATGGTATCCCTCTGTAATACAACCTTAATGATGGATTTTGACAGTTCTGATGTTGCCTGATACACCATGGAAATCTTTACAGCCCTCTTCCCTGGCCTCCCCTCCCAAGCATGGGAAAAATAAGAGTTCTCAATTAGGATTCATTAACTGAACTCACAATGCTAGCAGTTCCATATTCTGATGTCAACTATGCCCTTTTCTTTCATTGAAAGCAAGAGAGAAGGGGCTGAATCCAAGAGGGTATCTTGTCCATGTCTCTCACCAATTTTTTTATGTTACCTCAAACCTTTGATGCAGAAATCACACCTGCTACATTCCTTGCAAGACATCATACAACTGTGATCTGACAAAGATTTCTGCAGTGAATGCCTGAGAATCCTGACTAGGAACAAGTTGATGTGTGCCCTATCTGAAGTTTTCTAAGATTGAGAGCCATAGGTTCACATCACCTCAGAATGTATTCTTTACATCGAAGTTACTTCAGCAATCTGGTGAATGATTTCTTTTTGGTTGTGGGGTGGGGAAGGAAAGTTCTCTATTTCAAATCAAAGCTGAATTGATATCTGAATTTAAATGCAGGAATCTGAAGCATTAGGCCATGTTAGAAAAATAGCTGGTTGAATTGAAACCATTCATCAGTTTGCTCAATCTTGAGAATCTAGTTAGTGTTGCACTACCTTATTTGCTTTTCTGGGACCCATCTCTCATCAATCATGGCTGACTACTTGAGAGTCTTTAGTTAGATACAAGATCATCTGCCTCTATGGAGTTCAAGTTCATCTTGCTGCTAGCATAAAGTCATAAGATACACCAAGAATTGTTGGTAGTAGAACACAGTTTTTACACAATACAAATATGAACATAAATTAAGCAGGAGCAATTGCATAAGAAAAAAATCCTTCCCCAACTAAGCAAAGCACAGAGGTATAAAGAAACTTTTTTTCTTGCAACTAATTACATTAAAATGAATGATGGAATGTAAAGTGAGCAAAGTTGAACTTACTTCCTTTCTCCCTTTTCCATTCTTTTCTTTGCTTTGATGGAGACCCAGGAAGTTAGGTTGTTTTTTTCCTGAAGCTGAAACACCTTCTGATCTCTAAGTCATCAAGTGGATTTGGTCCATCTTATTTGACTACGTGGTCTAAGTCATCTCCTATCCCCCAACTATGGTCTCCGGACTGACCTTTTTTGCTTCCTTGGTGGGTTGTGCCTAACTTCCACATAGTGAAAGCATGAACAAAAGAATTCTAATGAATATGCCAATGCATGTTTTGTCTACAATAAACAAAGTACAAAAATTGCATGTGAATATAGAGCTTCTACAGAGCATATAATTATGTTTGTAGTAGAGGGAATTAGCACCCAAAGCATCATCAAGTTACAATCTAGGAGGGATAAACAACATCTTATTCTTGCAGAAAACCAACGAATAATAAAAATATCATATTTTACTGCATATGCAAAATATCATCTTGACTCCAATTTTTTCCACAAAAATAGGATGAACTCACAGCTCATTTTCTATCGGATGTTTGGTAATCAAACCACTAATGATTTGATCATCTGTAGTATATGTAACATGAACAGTTTTAAAAACTATGCGGGCGAAAGAATCAAAGATAAACTTGTGTCAAATAATAATGCAATTAAGTACTTTGAAATCATCAATTATATCCATTCCATTCTTTCTAAAGGAAAATTGTGGGTTCATTCAACAGGGCTCCACATTGTAGCAGGCCGTGCAGTGTGCCATTCATACTTCCCAGGGGGTATTAGACCAACACAATCCTCAGTCTCATGAACTGCCCAAATGGGAAAAGAAATGTGACCTCTAAAATTTCTTGGATGTACTACATCAACTAGATAATCCAATGATGATTTTGACAAAGATTACAAGTGTAACAACTTATTTGTTCATCATCCATTACAGAGCCATGTTTCAGATGTATCAATGAAACACACAGCATAAGAAGAAAAGAACCATAGCAATGCAGATCTAGGCATTCAATCTAGGTTGTGGAAGATACATCACAAAATTACATAAACTCTTCTTTCTAATCAACATTATAATCTGGAGAGAAGAAATTCTAACATTATAATCTGCACTTCTTTCTGCTGAAATAGAAAACAACAATCCAAAATGGAACAAGTATCATTTTTCAGGAGACAATGCAATCATTGCAGCAGAAGCTTTCACATCCCAATTAGACAGCTCTATATTGCAATACTAGGCGAACTCAATTCAGATTACTTATTCGGAACTCTTCCAAAAAAGAAAGAGAAAGCAAATAAGAATTAGGAAGAGAAGCAATATAATTAAAGAATAACAAGAAAACCTGATCTTGAGATCAGAGCCCGCAATAACCTTAAAGATGATGCTTTTACCAATCTTTAGAGCGAGGTGATTGGCCGGTTATTGCTCCTTGGCGAGCCCTCAGACGGCCCTGATGGCGGCGATGACGGGCGCGGAGAGGACGAGGAAAGACAGCGTCGAGGTCACCGTAGACAGCATCGTCGGAGCGAAGGAATGCGGCGCGGACGTTGCCAGACCAGCCGACGCCGGACAAGAAGACGGCTGCTCCTTGGCGATCGCCGACGAGTAAGATTTGTCCGATCGAGGTATGAACATATTCCCATTCAATGTACCCTGAATCTTACCAGCTTCCTAATTCGACATATTTGTCAGCACCAATCAAAAGACATGTAGATTCGTGAGTACACTTGATCGAGTAAGCTATTGCTCTACTTCGGTCGATTGGATCTTGAGGTTTGGTTTTGGATCTTCTCCAGACTCGATTTGTAAATGACCCAAGAAAATTTCAGTATTATTATTTTTTGATCGTTAGATCATGTGTCGCCCAATCTTAAACCATTGATCTCATCTACCGTTTTCGATGGAATAGCTGGATCCATGCAATTCTTGGAGAAGATCCATACACTGGGAATCGAGCAGGCAGAATGGGTGGTCAATGATATTGCCCTAAAGGCATATATCAGATTATAAACTTGGCCTTAGCATTTTAGGTCAAATTAATGAAAGGATGATTATAACATAGTATTGGTAATGAAAGCAAAGGATGATTATAACAGTACATATAAGTTAGATGAAGTAGCATTATTAACTTAGGATTAAATATTATATGACAGTTAACACACATTAATTCTAACTTGAGATACATCAATTGTACAATAACATGGAATCACAATGTTGTGGTTGAAAGAGATCTCAATTCCTCTCCAACTAGTGGTTGAAAGAGATGTACATGCTGTAGTCATGCCCATGTTAACATTATTGATGAGGGCAAGGCCACTATCCACTTCACTGGACTTGCAGTGAGAGCATTGCCACATACCCTGTCAAGCTGAAAGATTCCAACCTGATGGATTGTATCATGGAACATATGAACAGGATCCATGCAAGAGTTTATCCAAGAAGAGAAAGAATGACATTCTACCTCTTGACCAAATCACCAGTTCCATGGTCACTTTGGAGCTCATATGGAGAAAGAGTGATGAGACTAAATAATATACATGCATGTTCTTAATCTGTGAGGGTTCTGCTGTTGTTTGAAGATGCTTGTAGGAAGCAGTTCATGAACAAAACTGCTTTGTAGTATTTGACTAATACAAAGTTGAAATGCCATGATTCAGGTTGAAGATTCTAAACCAAATCAGATGGAATATCATGAAAACATATATAGCTGAAAAAGGCTTATGCATCCCATATCCTATATTAAACAGCAAAGTTGTAATGCTAGGAGCTCAAAAGGTTTTAATGATGCAGAATGAGCAGTGGATTTATCTCAGAACAAGCTTGATGTATGTAAATATCAGACTCAATCTCTGAAATATCAGACTCAATATCGGATAGAAATTCATGAATAATCTTAGGCAAAAGAAGGCTAATGTGCACCATATCCTACATTGAGAAGAAAAGTTGCTTCCCAAGGAGTTAAATTAAAAGGTTTCATGATTCAGTATAAGCAGCAGATTTGTAATATGACATGCATTACTGAGAACCAAGAGATAAGATGATTAAGGACAAGGAATATATTTTTGTTGTCATTATGACTATATTTCTCCAATATAACTTGAAGAACATCTTCTATCATCTTTGGACATCTCCATATTGCCTGAAGTACTAAAATTGTGCAGCTTAAGAATATAGAACCATAACTAAACAATTCTGGTGGCTATAGCATGCACCTAAGTGATAATTAAGCTATGCAGGCAAGCAACTATAGGGAACAAAGTCAGCAACTTGGGATAAAATTTAGCAGATTCAACAATCTTGGCTTATCATTGTCTCCAGATCAAGCACACAATAACAGAGTCAAAACCATGCCACAATGCAACTCGATCATTTAAGTAACAAGAACAACTTTGCTATCATTATATGTTAATAGTATCACTACAAATATGAAGACCATGGAGAAAAATTATAGCCAAGATACTTGGAATCCTTTTCATATAATTTACATGATAATGAAAGTGAGGCAATGTAAAATCATCATTCGGTTGGTCCATGATCTATTTAGTCCAACATCTGAGATTATAGACATAAACATGAGCATCAGATCTTGAATAAGCATTGCAGCAACTTGTTGCAGATTTAAGTCCATATTGAAGGCAAGGATAGCCATAATTGGTGATCAACTTGTACTTTCACTCCTCACCTTCTCAATGTTTCCTTATGCACTGCTCTTCTTGCCCTCGGAGCCAGAATTAGCCCAGTAGGGTTTTGCAGGAGTGCGTTTCGAAGCCTTCACACTTAGTGGACTGTTCTTGCTCTGTTAATAAAATCAAATAGACAAGTTAGACACTAAAACATCAATACCAAAACACTTTACAGCAACATAAACAGGCTCCTTGAATGTTTTTATACATTAAGGCAGTATTAAGTTCTCATAGTAAATATCAGGACAAGCAAAACATGCTGTGTTTCATGATGAATCACCAGCTCCAGGCCCTGATCTTGAATCATAATGTCTGCAGAGCAAATTTATGGCAGTGAATTTTGAGCATAGGGTGTTACCTGTAGGCAAGTGCCCTCCTGAACATTGCAGATGGGGTAGTCATGGGGACAGCAGCTATAGTGATCTTCACAGCACGTTGCATCCTCAAGAGGGCAACATCCCCAAGCAAAGCAGTACTTTCCATACTCGTAGACGCAGCAGCATGTGGTGCTCTCTTCGCAGGTGTAGTAGTCATCACAGACGGTCGGTGGCTTGACAGGGGAAGGTGGTGATGGCCCTGGGTTTGGTGGATTCTGTCCCTCCTTTATCGGGTATGAAGCCTCCATAGCGATACCACACTTGCCAGTGGAAGATGCAATATTACGTTCCATCCTTATATACCCATCCTCTCCCCAGTCTTCACCCCATGAGTTCTTTACAATCCAGTAGTCCTTGCCATTCTCAGAGCCATAGCCTACTGCTGTTACACCGTGATCTAGATCAGTCCCACAAGACCCAGTGAATATTCCCTGAAAAAAATGAAGAGCAAGGTTTATCCAAAAGGAAGATCCGCATTGAAGAAGTAGGGACTTCTACTCTAAAGAATCTTGTACAACTACAGTGAAAGTTCATGCCATCATTAAATGGAACCTGTTTTGTCACTGCAAGGATCACATCATCTTAATCACTCATAGATTTTCAAGAAGGCTATGAACCATGATTCGAATTCACAATTGATAAAATTGTAATTCTCAGGCCATGCCAGCGAATGCATTTGTGTTGTTTATGGAAAAGCAAACAATTGCATTTTTCAAAGAACATTTGCAGTACCTTCCATATCAATCATTATAGATGAAATTATCAACATAGATCCTCAAAAAGGATCATTTCTTTCGTCCACTTTAACTGTAATTTCAAGCAGCACACAAAATTCTTCCACTTAAAAGGATATCTAGAGAAGAAACACATCATGAGTCCCATGCAGAAAATTTGACCTACTCAACTGGAAGAGCTAAAAAATTTCGATCTAGTTATATTTTAATTCATCATAATGTGGAAGTATACATCAAGGATGATCAGATAAAACTGCATGCTTTTATGGGTATTGGACTAAATGATCACTCTTCAAGCAATGACAACAAAATTTTAAAAGAATTCCATTATCTTGCAGCATCATTACCGAATCGTAAAATTGGAATGCCCTGCCAGCAGCTTCAATAGCAACACTAACTGGTTGATTAGCAACAGCCTTCTGCAGAGACTTCTCATCATCAACTGGAACATCCTCATATGAATCAATTGTCACAACGTGTGCATTTTTCTGCATGACGCATGCACGGCCAACCATGGTTAGAACACCATCCACAAAAAAGCAAAGGAAACCAAAGAGACGACAATAGTGGCAGATGAACAATCAACAAGTCACCCTGTAAGTATCGCATCTTCCATCTCGGGCCTTGTATGGGTAGTCCTTTTCGGAGTCAATACCACCGTTGTTGATGATGAACTCAAAGGCATAATCCATGAGGCCGCCATTGCAGCCCTGGTCGTAGGAGGTGTCACAGTCCACCAGTTCCTGCTCCGATAGAGATATCAGGTCACCGGTCACGATCTGGTTGATGCCTTCCACAGCAGCAATGGTCGAAAATGCCCAGCAACTCCCTATAACACCGTCAGATCAGAAGAACAGACTACATCATCAGCATGTAAATCCGTGATTGTTTCTTTTCTCACTTCTCTTCTTCCTCATCATCAAACTTAATTTCACACACTTGTGACTTGTGTAACACTAGCAGCAAATAAATCCCCTGAGTTAGCAAAATTGACACAAAGGAAGGTGATGTAGCGGAAGATCATCTAAAAATCCAGCTAATAAGTCCGGTAGCTTTTAGAAATTTATGTCATCATGAGCAAAATCATATGCTTTCTAACAAAAAGTTTAAACACAAGGAAAGGGGAAATTTTGAGAACTTCACAAAAGAAATGAACAGATCAATCTTTATAAACTCTAATTAGACCACAAAATAAACTGTTCTTTAACTTCATTTGATCAAAATCCATGCTTCTTGTGTCAGATTTAAGTTGATGCTTGCTGCATATCATGATGAGACTTGAGGACTAAAGAACAAAGAACAAATAGTTGGAAGTCAGCGCAAGAAGAGTAGTTATCAGCACCTACCGCAGCTGCCTTGGTCTTTAACGCCGACGACAGCGCCCTTCTCCCTCCAGTCTACGGAATCCGGCAGGTCATCGCCGGCTCTCAGCCGGTACCGGTCGCTCCCGGCGGACGAGGCCCTCCTGCGGCGGGACGAGGCGCTGGCCCGGAGGCCAAGGAACTTGGCCCTGTACTCCTCGTTGGTAAGGTCGGCGAACCGGTTGAGGCCAAGGCGGAAGGCGTGCTCCCCGCGGTCGGCCGCCGCGTTGTGCTCGTCGACATACCGGAGGTTGTCCTTGAAGACCTCGAACCGGCGCTCCTCGTTCTCGAGCGCGTTGCGGGACGGCCGGTGCTTGGCCACCCACTCCTGGTACAACAACCGGACCTCCTCGTCGCTCCGCCCGAACGCCTGCGCTCCGTTCCCTTCGCCGCCGGTCACGATGTACAAGTCGGAGGCGGCCGCCGCCGAGGCCAAGAGGAGGAGGAGGAGGAGGATGACAGCCGAAGCCATGACGAGGGAGAAAGAGAGAGAGAAAGAGAGCAGAGACGGTGAAGAGAAGGAAAAGGAAGAAGCTCTCCGGAGCAGTAGCAGTGTTGTATGGCTTGTTATATAGAACTTTCTGATGGCAAGAATGCAACGGTGAGAAAGCTGCATACGGTAAGAAAGCAAAGAAGGAAGGCAAGTAGCTGTGTACATGATTTTGACCACATGAGAGAATAAGGTAAGTACTCATGTATGTATATATTGTACATATATACTTTGAGATGGGTGTATTAATGTTGTGTCCAAAAGAGAGCAAATTGTTCATTTATTTGTAGGCTATCTTTGACAAGATGGTGGCAGTGGGTTGGGTGGATGAGTGTCAGAAAACTTCAATCCGAAAGGGAGAGAGAGAGAGGTGGAAAGCTTACAGCCAAACAAATCACACCACAACCTCATCCTCGTTGAAACAGGGATAAGTTTTTGTTTCAGAGGAATAAAGAAATAAAAAGAATAAAGGAAGATGTTGGTGTGCGTTTTATGGACCATTCAAAGTGCAACAAAGGAAGATGTTCGACTCATGCAATGTTATGAAAAACTCTGCGAGGCATTTCATCAAACACTTCTATTCATGGAATAGCGATGACGATAAGAGAGGTCAGATTCCCGGCCGCCTACCTGAAGCAGGATTCCGAGACGGTAGGGCCGGAAGCTGGAATCTTGGACGCACCTTTCTCGAGATATGCGTGGCGGATGGCTGCTGGCTGATGTAGAGGTTGACGGCTCTTACTCTGATGAATGATGAAAGAGAAGCATAAATAAATAAATAAATAAAAGCAAATCATTTCCGCTATTTGGTTGCTTCCTCTTCATCTAATATAATAAAGAAAAGCCATCACCAAGAAAAGCCAAATTGTCATCTATCCATGGATGGGGATGTTTGAGGTGACATTGAATAAGCTGCGGCATGTGGTCGGCTATAATCTGCTCAGGGAAATGTAATGTGAGGAAGGTGACAAGCAGATATTTAGGGCGTTCACAAAGCAATGTACCTGTCAGAACGAGGGTCAAATCCAAGACGGCCCCATTTCGTACTTCTTGCCTCATGGCTAACTCTATGCATTAGATTCCTGTTTCCTTGGCTCTACATGTCGCACACTGCTATATGATAAGAAGAGTGGAAAGAGTTCATTGTGTTCTACTGGATGTTCTTTGGATTACCGATGCCAATCGGCAGATTTTTCGAGGCAGTGGCACCTGATATCAGAAGAAAGTCTTCTTCATCTGCCTTCCGTGGAGACACTTTCTGGATGAGCCTCACCATGTGGAGATCCTATTTGAACTTTAGCCGTCGATACTGAGAATCTGAAACATGATCAGTAGTCAGTGTCTGTGACAACGAAAAAAGAGAGAATTTATTAAGATTGTATCCTGTATACATGTGACTATTAAAAGTAAGATAGTACAAGTGCTACCAGATCGGTGATTATTCGGACTCAATCAAGAGTTCGTTCTTATTCTCCAGCTAAGAAAGGTCCCTTCAAACACTTGATAAGGATGTGGCACGGCAGACACCAGTGATTCTCTCATGTCTTAGAAGAGTGGAATTCTTTTGTCCAATTATGACCGTGTGGTTAGATATTAGCTCTTTCGATGGAGACATGCAACCCACCAATCCTTCCTATAGATGATATATCCTGCTCAAGCAAACACCATTGGAAGCCATTCCCTAAGAGCTATATAGATATATGCTTTTCTGCTGTTTAAGCATTGTTTTCATCACAATCTAAAGGTTCATTTCTCAATTTCGATAACTTAGTAAGAAAATTAAGCCCTTAAAAAAACTTTAAAAACCTGAATCACCTCTATCTCAAATGCACCTTTTGAGATCAACAACAAAAAAAAAATGGTGTGAGATCAAACCCAAAACAGGTAATTCCTTACAAGTCCACAGGCTCACACAGGCTCACAACGACCAAAACAAATGATGACTTATCAGATATCTTCTTCATATGTTGCCTCTATCGCCTCATTTTGGTCCCCTCTGCTCTTATTTACTTTACATGACTGTACATGCTTTCCGAACAACTATACTTGCAATTGCTACTTAGTAATTTTTGGTTTTGCCTACATCTACAACTTGCAGGCATTTCCGCTTGCAGGGAACCACAGCCAAGGCTAACAGCAAGAAGCAACATTGCCCCAAGCTTAGGTCCGCTACATGAATCCTTTTCCCTCATTAATAATATAATATAAACAGTTCAGCACAAAAAACATTTGTCCTCAGTTGTATCAAACTTTGGAGACGACAAATTAGTTAGTAAGTGTCTGTCCTCTAAAATGTTTAAAAACGTAAGTTCTTGAATATATGCATCATATGTAGCCAACTTCATGTAAAAGAGGAACCGGATTTATCGGACTGTCATGACGTTGTTGGGCCACAAGATCTCACTGTGCTACTGGATACTGGTGTGGCATCAGCCAATTATCTTTCTATTTTCTTATAGAACAAACCAGGCTACCAACTGTAGTTGCTGCCACAAATAATTGACGCATCAACTATGACAGATCAACGCAATTCCTCCATTGTTTCCTGCAGAAAGGGATAATGATTAGAGTTTATTATGACTTCATGGTCCATTTTCACTGCCAATGCTTTAAAGTGTACATCTCAAGCATGCCGGTGACATCAATAGAGAATCTAGAAGAGCAATTACATAGCCTCAACAAGAAAAAAGAAGAAAGAAGAGCATTAAAAAAATACCTTTTATTTGTTACTTCATATTTTTTTGGATCACTCGGTATCTCACTGCCAGGCATATATACATTATTAAAACCAAGAAGTGCTTGCTATGTACAAAACCAAAATTTTATCTGTGAACCCCCCACAAGGACCAAGCATCAATGTCAAGATGCAGTGAACCCTGAAGTACAATGGTTCAACAAACAGCAATTTCATTCTTCACCAGGCTTTTCACGAATAACAGAAAGCCGTAATTTTCCTCCGTAGATCTCACTCATGGAAGCCTGACATTCATGGTTAAGATGGAATGTAGTTAAATCAATATCATATGAATTGATGTGGGTGGATATAAAAGAACATTTGCAAACAAATCAGTTTGAACAACATAAAGAGCAAAAGAATTTAACAGAATGCACTGGAATCAATAAGAAGCCGCATGCTAACAGTGTACTCCACATGCTGATCACCTCAACATATAAGTATGAAACAGCAGCTTCATCACAATGGCGTTATACAATAGAAATAAGCTAATTTTCCAAAAGTAATAAGCTGGGTGATTGATAGCAGAGGTACCAAGTGTCAACTTATCTTATCAGATTATTAATTAAAGTTCAATTTCATTAAATTCAGATAGGTCACAATATTTATTCATTTGGTGCCACCTCCAAGCTAGCAACCCCCAAGATAGCCAATAATAATCGTTGGGGGATGGAATTTTGGTTCTTCCTCTATATTCTAAAAGTCTTGTTCTATGCCTTACCTGCCTGGTTGGCCTGAATCTAGGCTGAGGACTATAAAGCCCCATCCTGGCACAAGTCAGACCATAGTCTTGTGGCTTATTACATCTATATTCAATTCCAAAATCAAATCCAAATCTTTCATGGTCCCAACCTACCTACACTTTCTTTCTAACAGATAGCACTAGCCATGAGAAGGAGTTAGTGAAACTTTTATATTATACTCCAATATTTTAAGACGAAGCACAAGACAAATAGTGTTACTAGAATCAGTTGAGGGACCATGTAACTTTCAAAGCATTTACCTGAAAAAGAGGAAGTGTACTGTTGTATACTCGCAATAACAACTTTGACACCGTAGAAAACCTGCAACAACCAATAATGTACGGATGGGGAGTCAATAGATCAAATATTAGAAGCAAAACACAAGTGAAAGCAAAATTTGGCAGCCACCTAAAAGCCTTAATGATGTATCGAATCATAATAAGAGAAGGTAGTTTAACAACTCACAAGAAGGAATGCTGTGCCAGACAGCACAGATCCACACAATCTACCAAAGATACCAAGGAATGCTGTGACATTGGACATGTATGCATCACACAGTATGCATGGTGCAAAAACAGTTCTAGTCTCAAACTTTGTAATGAGCGTGGAATAATAGGCCACCATTCCGACATCATTACCTTCAATGATACATTAGCATACTAGGTTAGGGCTCTGGCTGTCAAGGATATGAAAGGACAGTCCCTACTCCCAAGGGCATCAGACTGATTTTTGTAAAAGGTCATACGTGAACATATCAGCATAGCCTTTGAAAAAATACAGGGTGAAGACTTAAAAGTACAGAGTAAAATTATGATGTGTTGGTTTGATAGCAAAATATAGACTGCACTGGGCTATGACCTATTCAATAAAGGGATTACATACAAATGATTCTTCTTGTGGATTGGAATATGTGTAAGCTTCTGACCTTGATTGAAGAAACTCTCTTTCAAATTGGGTCTCACACCAAATTCCATATTGTACAAAAGCAATAGATGTTTAAACGCCAATTGTACCAGGAATCTTGCATCTATCCTCATCAAAGTGTATATCATATTCTATTAACTGGATATGTAAGCATGAAGGCACTTATCAAACTCTTTCATTTAAGTTAAAGTCAAGAATGCTTTGCAGCACAGATACAACAAGGATGGCTAAAACATGATAAGCATTTGAATATGGACTGAAAATATAGTTAAACAGAAAAACTAATCTTCATAAGGAGTTAAATAAGACTCATACCGTTTCAGAAAACAAAAGCAATTGTAAAGCTCCTCCACATCAGATCCAATCTTTAGAACAATATACTGTGAAATAACCTCATGCAAGCTATGAAGTGCTTCATCACATTCTTCACAACTTGACTCAGAAACTGATGAAAGCAATGGAGTTATAGACTGAAGAATAGAAGAGAGAAGAATATCCTTGCCAGATTCGGCATACAACATAGCAATTGCATTCAAAAAGTAGCTGTTGCTTATCTTGAATTTCTCCACCCAAAATGGTGGACTGCCCAACCAAAGATATGATTTGGTATACCATGGACTGGAATGTTTAACACTGTTTGGAACATCAAACCCAAAAGGAACATCCTTACATACTTTTATTTTCCTGTGAACTGGAAGGAAGCCACATATATCAGCCTTTACATCTTCAGGCAACTGTTCCAGAACTGAAGCATCTGCTTGGCTAAGCAATGCAGGCATTAACTGTTGTGGCCCCATGGTTGAGGTAATATGCAGCTCGTTTAATCTTGAGCAAGAATTGTGTGATTGAATTTTCAGACATGTTCTCTCCACAGACTTAACAAAAGTCAAATGAAGGATCAAAATGTTAGTAATCCCACAAGCAAATACAACCTGGAATAGCTAAAACAGAAGATATGCACCTTCACATTTTCTAATACAGAGACTTGCGCCTTCTTATTTGGATTCTTACTTCTACAAGGATCAACTGTTTTTGGATTCAAAGTCTGGGATGGTCAAGAAAAGAAACACAATAACCAATAAAGAATAAAAAGGACAACCAGCATTCTGGCAGTTCAATTTTCTACAGTGAAGCATATTTTTATGGACACATCTAAAAGGAACTCATTCAAGACAATTATTTCATCTGTTATACAACATGGCTGAAATGTTTCAGTCAGCATAATCTGAACTTAGAATGAAACAGCAGATTAAAAGATCTAGTTTTCTCAAAGAACAGTAATCTCTTGCAAAAGTCTGCAACTAAACAAGAAAAACCCAGAATTATAAGAGAAAGCAAAAATTAAGTAAATCAGCAAAAACGCTTTTTAAATAATATATCTTCAGCACAAACACTAAAGATACTATTGGTTTTTCCATTAAATTTCCCCAGTGATTTGATTAGTCTGACAATATTTCTGTGCATTCAATAAAACATAGCACCAACCAGAATAGAACATTCCCGAAATCCCAAGAAAAGCGGAAAAGACACTACTAGATAAAGGCAACAGTATGTTGGCCAATTTCATTAAGTGGTGCAGAAAGAATATCATAGTTTGAGCAGCCCCACAAAAAGATCTCTCTGCTGCCTAATCTTTAAGGGCTAGGACCTTAGACCCAACTAAGACAGAGAATGCATGGCTGATGCTTCCACTAGAAAAATACTAGATCAATATTAGAGATAGAACCCAACCTGATACTGGGTGACCCCAAAAAAGATTAAGCTCATCAACAAAATAATAGTCGAAAACAAATTAACAGGAGAGAAAAACACAAACCATCTACACATAAGAATAAATTGAACACAAGAAAATGAACCTTTTGCTGGAAATAACATGAGTAACAGCACACTGTTGTCTGAAGACACACACCTCACGAACAGGCAGCTTCCCTTTATCTTTAGCACCTAAATCCAGTTCTGGAGAATCAACATGCCCACTAGCTATGTAACCATCAATAACATTAGTGTCCTCATTTGGCAAGGATACACTGGAGGAGCATGAGCTGCTGCGGCTACCCTTCTTTTCACTCTTCCTGATAAGATCAGAAAGTTCCCCCTCATAAATATCATCCATTTCCAATACTATATCTCTAGGAAGATCCTTAACTACATCTATATCTAGATCACATAGACGAGGCAATGCTGAGGCTCTCATTTCATAAGATCTGCAACACCTGGCATCCTTATCTGGAAGACAATTATAACCAGTATCACTATCACACAAAGACTTAGATTTCCCCAAATCTTGTTGACTTGAACCATATATGCATCTTGATTGAGGTTCCCCATTAGGCAATGGCAAACCTGTGGCAATGAAGAAGCTACTTGTAAACAGAATCAGGTAAAGAACATTAACAAAAGCAGGAGAGGTACTCTAAAGAGCAGGAATAAGAAACACAAAAAAGTGATAAGCTTTTACCTCCATTATCACACTGTTTGTCTGCACAAGTAATTTGTTCACTTTTTTTTCCAGTGTCAACCGTGGAAGAACTGAGCCACGATTCTAGTGCATTGTCCACATGCCCTTTGAAGATGACCAAGAAGCAGAAACAGATATTGCAATAAGTATCACAAATAAAATATACAAAAATGAAACAGGACTTCACATATGTGTTGATTAGTTCTACATCATTTATGAGATACATGCATAGACAAGCAAAATTTTTAAAACTTTTAATAATTTCATAAGTAGGCATATATGCACCGAATCTTAGAACCCTGTGTTGATTAGTTCTAAAAAACTAAGGTAATTCTGGTAACTTAAGTGCTGGGTGACATACAGCTAAATCTGGTTCAGAATCATGATTTTATCTTAAATTTTGTACAGAGAGAATTTACAGCTTAATTAGGTACTCCTATGTGTACCATCTAGCAAAAAGTTTCTGAAATATAAATCATGTAGAAGTGTTTTAAAAAGCATTAGGCGCCAAAAGGCGTCCGCTCGACTGAAGTGAGGCATTCTGAAATATTAAAATATAAAAATATATGATACAGTTGATAAATATGATTAACAATGCTAACTAGGGACTATTATATGGTAACAGTAGTTAACGCTTAATAATAATTAAGTATTAATAATCTACTATTAACAATATTTAATCTACTGCTAACAAGAGTTAGAGGAGAAGAAAAGAGTCACCGACAATATAACATGGGGAGAGGGCGAAGCGATGGTGACGGAGGAATTTTTGGACAATGGCAACGGTGGCAGAGGGAACTGTGCACGAAAGCTAGACCGTCGGACTCGTCCGTTGACGGTAGAGGAAGCGTCAGACATGTGCATGAACAGTGGAGGCAGTGGTTGTGCACGAAGGCAGCAGCAGGAGCAGAGGTGAATCAGGGCAACGAAGCATTTATGGGTTCGGGTCGCCCGAAGGGGGGGTGGCGGTTTACTGTTTTGCTTAGTTGCTTCGATTGAACCAACTAAGCTAATGTTTAACCGAACTAGAGTTGATCATATGGTACGATTGCTTTGCTTCATGGAAACGACCGACGCCTGGGTTCAGGCGAGCGCCCAGGTGGCACTTCACTGAACCGCGTAGCCCAACTGTGTGAGGCGCTCGAGCCTCACCTCACCTCGCCTCGCCTCACCTCACTCGAATACCTGAGCGTTTTTTAAAATCATTGTCATATAGAAGTGTGCTGGGGTTGCTATTTAGGCATTCCAAAACAAGTAGATAAATAAAGAACATAATCACCATTTATGAGTAAGAGAAGAGGGATCGTCCTGGTCTTGCTACAGATCATCTCATTGCAGAATTTTCTCAAGATTGAAAGACATGGTGCTATAATAAAATCTTTGTTCTAGTCTTGTTAGTTGACTTGGCTGATTTTCTCCATCACGTGATTGATGTTCAATTGAGTGATGCATACAAACACAGGATATGAATTTGAATAAGTATCCAAAAAATCAAATGGTAAAAGCACTTGCCTATTTTGTTGCTCCTAGCACACAACAGGTTTGAATTTAACCAACACTATGAAGTATGAACTTACTGTAGCAAAAATGTAGTGCTAGAGGGTCTTCATGGCAGATAGTCCACAGTAGGTCATATGAGTCTAAAGTGGATCACCAGTATTAAATCACAAACTTATACTATTAAAACAAAGTAAAGATTCAACCACCAAAGACCTAAATAGTTAACTACACATAAGGTTTGTGTATAATTCCTTTTTCTAAATAATGAAAAGTAGACAATATTAAAATAACATGTAACATAATAATCTACATTCTACAATCTATCAAAAATATCAATGTAAAACTAATCCAACAAGCTGTTGTAATTATAAAAATGAAGATAAGGAAGAAGGAAGAGGAATAAGAAGTCCAGAAAGAAGATAAATGTAGAAGAGGAGGACAAGGCAGTCATGGAGGAAGAGGAGGATATGTACTGGAGCAAGCCACAAGTAATGGCAAACGAGGCGCACAAACAATGGTGGACAATGAGAGCACAGGTAGTGGTGGGGGGAGAGGAGACCCTCATGTGAGCCCTAGCACATCGCACTTAAAAATAAAAGCCCAGTTTAAAGTGGACTTGGCCACACCTTCTGGTTTTACGCAATCCCCATCCTGGTCACTGGTCAGACACGTAAATGCTAATTGAACTGTATCAAACCATGCAAAATTAAAAACCTTGACAAAAAGTGTATCACTTTTACCCATATGTTTCTCATAAACCATGTAACCATATGCAGTACAATTTGTTGAGGGAAGAGAAAATAAAATGAAAAGGGAAAACGATAATTCACCGCCGTTTAGTTGCATTGTTATGGTGCTAAATAATATGATATCATAGACAAAATGTATCTCTCATTGGAGTTTACAGCATTTATATGTCCAGAATTAAATCAAAGATTCCACATATACCTTTTCTACTAATATCCGAGCTCTCAAGCTTTGTCATGTGCAAGCCAATGCCACGAACTTCCTTGACATCTATATGAGAGTACTCATAGTCACACTCTTTGACAAAAGTGCATAACAAATCAAGAAAACTATCATAAACACATGAACTTCAACTTCATTTTTCATCACCCCAATGACCTAAAATACATTGATCAAAAGAAGACATAAGAAAAAGATGTGTTATTGAGTCTTGAGAGAAACTCCAGATATGTGCAATATGTGGCCCCAAACGCGTACCAATTTGACCCAGCGTAAAGAAGAGAGACCACAATGGTTGTGGTGAGCATTGATATACACAATAGGCAAATTAAGACACTGATCTAGAAAAACTTAATTAAGACCTACCAAATCTAGAAAGCTTAATTAAGACCTACCAACATGAAAAGAAGCAAAAATCTGCTTGGCTATTCTCTGAAGTGCAACTACATTATCTGTGGCAACAGGTACCTGCAAAAGGATGAGTTACTCAAGTGTCAGGGGTGTTTGTTGTGACATGTAAAGAGAAGGCATAACACCAAAGCTAGTGAGAATCGCCAAGAGTGTATAATTATACAGCACATTGTCAAAGGCATGTCAAAACAAAGTAGCAACCTACTACTGTGTTCATTATGTCTAGTAAATACCGTAATGGACCGGCTCACACTTTCACAGTCTCCACAGCCCATAAACTTTAATGGCTCTTTTGCTCCTTTCTTTCTTTTTTTTACCTAAAAGACACACTAAAGGCGTTACAAAAACAAATCTTTAAAGCCCTTTGCATCTACAATTATTTTTGCATGGGAGAAAACCTTTAATGTAATAGCACGTCCTTGCAATCCACATCCCTGCAGCCGCAATGAGACCTCCTTGCAGAGGTTCACAAGGAAATGATGACACTGAAAATACACAAAGTAACAATATCATCAAAATGGTAATAATGCAGCAGGAGGAAAAACCTAAAGAAATAATAATCTCTAATTTCTAGCTCAAAACCCACATCTGTGAGGTTATTGAACCTAATTCCCCAATTAACTTCAGCTCCGACGGATTTTCTTTCCTGAAAATAAATGTGAATTGCGAGAAAGTCAATACATGAGAAAACTGATTGTCAAACTAGAAAGTGGCAAATGCACAATATGAACACAGCATGATAGTATTCATAGATGCCCACTGATGGTAAGCCTTCATGCCCCCACAGAGAATCATTGAAGAGATCTGCTCCGATTCTTTCTGTTCAAGTTGTACCATGGGAAATACTTATTTTTTAGTATTTTCAACACTAATCTGAGTAATTCTGACCAAGAAGAAATGAAAAACTGAAAACACAACTTGCATTAAAAAACAATTCAAATAACCACATGATAAAATCATTTAAATTCAACAAATTGTTGAACCATTGGCCATCTGCAGTTCCAGATGTGTTAACTCTGTGAAGGGAATCAGTAGTCTTTCCTTAACTCACTCTTTGAATTAAGCAATTGCTAATTAAAGGTGTGTCTGGCTGTAATGATAGAAGGTGCAGGAACTCACTTAATTGAAGTCAAATTCCAAGAACTACAGGGGTGGAAGTTAATTACTCATCGTCTGGGTGGAAGTTGAGCCAGAAGTGCATTCCATTCATTTTATTTTGTTTGTTTGTCTGCAAGTGAACCCTTGAACTATAGCTTCATACACTTTTCATGTTTGGTCAATGATATGTCCCGCAAGAAAATGAAGGTACAACCACCATTGAGAACAAAGAGTTAGATGCATTAAATCCAAGGAATAACTTACTTCAGTGTTATAAAATTTGTTTTTACTAGATCAATGACATAATAGATTATCCCTCGATATTAAGTAGAATATGTCAAAAATATTGTTCTTAAACATTTATTAATCTATTACTTAACTACTAATGATATGTTTAGCAGTTGCATTGAATTGATTTATTACTGAACTACAAGAAAAGTACATTGTCATCTATATGTTTACTAGAGAATATTAATAAAATATTCAATACTAATTTCTAATATTTAATTATCTAAATAAATTGATTAATACCCAAATAAATACTAAAAATATGTTATCCTTTACTGTTTATCAGAACATACTAGGAGATACTTATTATTAAACTATTAACAGAGAAAAATTAAATTATTAATCTGTTAGTAATATATCCATTAATCACATAAATCTAGTCTGTTGTTAATAATATATATATATATATGAGCAACATAATTTATCTACTAGTAATATATGAATGGCTGCAACCTTCATAGGGAAGAGAGAGAGAGAGAGAGAGAGAGAGAGAGAGAGAGAGAGGAGTTCAGCAACTGAAAGGATTCAACTAGCATTGGTATCAGATTTTGCCTGGATCAATGTGTATCAGGCTGTATCTACCAGTCCAGGCTTAAATCAGCATGAAGACCAGACTTTTTGCCAATTCAGTCCAATAAGCAAGGTTCAAAAGTTCTGATAGATTTGCTGCCTTTTTCAGTATCTCTTTCTCCCAATCCCAACCCACCTCGTTCCACCCATTGCTTGCCACCACCGCTCACTTGCTTGGTTGACACCACCACTCGCTTGGTACTTCTCCTGTGCTTCCTCTCCCCCTCTGAGTCTGCACTTTCCCTCCCCCTCATTCTCTCCTCTTCTCCTCCTACTCCTTAAATATAAGAACAGAAAAAAGAACTGGGATTTTTCATTCAACATTTTATGTTTTCTTTAATCAAATTTATATGTATAGGCTAATAGCAGCTTGACCTGTTGTTTCTGTTTCTGAATCTTATATGTCAGGGTAACCCTGATCATGAAATTTATTTCTTGCAGTTTTATCATGTATACCTAAAAAGTCAAAATAAATAGCGAATTTAACTAAAAAAACCAACTTGACAAGCCAGCTACTGGGGCAAATTGCCTCGTATTGTGCCAATAAGGTAACAACTGACACCAAGGAGTTCACCGAATAGAACCCCAAAACGACTGAGACCAAACATTTTCTTTCTTTTACTTTTACTCTCATTCCTTGCAGAAGTAATCAGCTAACCCAATTTTCTCTCAAGCAAATGGATCAAATAGGTATTGAACCTAAACCATGGCATCTCTCCTCATACGGGTTTGGGGTTTCCCCCACAAAGTCGTTGTATCCATCCTCGTCCACCATAGTCCCCTCTCCAAACTTGCCTGTTGTGCTGAAGTTGGAAACTTTTTCTTTATCTTTATCTGTTCAATTAGATGTTTCCCCTTAAGCACTACAATGTTGGAAGGCAAATATATATTCTTTAGAGCAGCATATACCATGACAGCCATTGTCCGCTGTCAACAGGTAGTTTCCTGTGGAATTTCTCCAAATAGCAATAAAACATGCAAAAAGCACAGTGAAGTGGTGTGAATAGAATCAAAACGAAATCACCAGGAAACAACTTAAAGTCACTATGTTATAGCAGCTTATTGGAATTGAAAACATGATACCTAAGCATTATAAATTAAGAATATTCTAAATAAAGACTACGAGACTATAAAAAATGTGAATTAGATAATAGGTTATAGAGCATTCATTATGTTATCTTTCGACATAATTTCTTTTTGAAGTTGACACAATTTCATTTGTTGTCTTTACAAAATTATTTGCAGACCATTAACTTGAATACAACATTTAAAAGCATGTCAAACCTGAACAACTTCAACTGTTCGATTATCAATTCCTCGACAATAATTCCACAACATATCACCAATTCTTATACCAAAGTCCTTCTGTAGAGCTTCCTGGAAAAGAAAACACAAACATGTAAGTTGGACGGTTCCCCATTGTAGGTTGCACCCTGAAAGTAAGTTAGATAGAGATCATTTTAGTTTTAACCAGCCTTTGATAGCAACCATATACTCTGCAATTACTGGCTGGCAGTTATTACAAAGATATTTAACTTTGGTAATAACCATGTACTCAAAACTGGGAGTCAGACCAAACAATAAAATTGTCAGGTAATAATAGAATCCAGTTCTGGCAAATGATGGTTCATCCATTGTAAGAACTAAGAACTAAGAAGCATAAAATGAGAAGGGAACTAATAAGCTGGCATCATCAGACAGGAATTAATGAGAGGCACAAAGTCATCCAAAAAGTAAAGGGATCAAGGCCTAGAATTTGTATCTCGAGTTCAGAAACCTGGCTGAACAACCTTGTCCAGATGCAAGCAACTAACTGCTTCCTCTATACGAGAAAAGACAAAAAGACATCCAAAGAAGTAACAGCCACTAGAGAAAGTGAAATGGAGGACCCAGTAAAGGATTTACAATCTCTCAAATTCTTGCTTACTATAGTGCTTCAACTAATTCAACTCTCTAGAGTGTAGACTATATCCATAAAATGCTTCAAGTTCCATGATTGTAACGATCTTATAAATTAACCGATTTTTCTATGAGGAGAGTGATAAAAATGGGCAAAATACCAAAAAAACTAAAATGTCAGATATCCTTTAGTTTTTTTACATCATGTTGACAAAATATGAATAAGCCAGTCTCAAGAACTAAACTGCATTACAAAAAAAACATAAACTTACGATTATAAAAACATATTATGACCACTAAAAACAATTAAAGATTAAACAAGGGTTATTATCCAGGTAAATGAAGAAAGAACCTTCGATATCATGTACATCTGACTACAAGTTTGAATTTGTCTGCTCTTCAGCTTCTCATATGTAGCATACCCAATGCCTGGAAGTGCCATGACAGGAAGATCTTTCAAATAGTCCTCAACCTATCAAGCATGCAATTTGATTCCACTCAGAAAAAGGTTAATCTATAAAACCAACTATCCTCATGTACATAATAGATACCACCAGGCAAAAGTAAACAAATTTAAATAACACTGAATTAGACATCGACCAGACTTTTTAGCATTGCACACAAATTCTAAAGAAGAATAACAAACATACCGCAGAACCAGATTATATGTATGATTGTATTGGGCAGTATGACAGTACCAACACTGTTCCAGGCAGTACAGGCACTGGATCGGATCATACCAATCCTGTACTGGGCAGTACAGTACAGGTCTGGTACTGGGCATACTGCCTGGTTTACACTGGTCTGTGCACTGCTAACCAATCAAATTTGTAAATATCGCCTGCATTGATTACAATCTCCTCGATTTAAGGTCTTGACACATCTTCATCAAGGCCCTAACAGAGCATAGAATCAATCCGTAACATGGTGTATTGGCTCCATACCATGGTGTGATCTCTGATCCCATCACATGTATGTCCATTCCTCTCACAATGCCTAACACAACGTCAACTTTGATACCATTTGTCACAACCCAACTTGATAGGACAACTGACCCATTAATTTCATTGACCTGAATCATTATCCCAAAATTAAGTCCAAGTTGACAATAGTACACATATCAAGCCTTTATAAATCACTTCAAGTCCTTTCACTCCTGTCCTATAGGGATAACTTGAGATGTTACAGTCCTACCTGAATACAGCATTAACATGCTTTTTATTCTACAGCAACATCTTAAACTAATAAATCTGACTGGTCTTTCTGTTAATAATTAAAAACTCTTCCTCTTCCATACACCTATCTGTCATTATATTCAAATATTTCGATAGCATCTCCCACATAAACTGCGTTGAAGAGAGTTGTGTATTAAACTTAAAGACATGCACTGATCAACTAATAGTACTAAACACCTGCTTGTTTGTGTTAAAATGGTTAGAAAAGGTAAAGGATGAAGTTTACATCCAATTTAGCTTACTAAATCGCTATTCAAGGTGAAAAGTGACATTTTATGTTCACAACTGCCTACAAGATCTTCTAAATGGACCAACAGAACCAATAGTATGTGTAATTAGACAATTCATCAGGTAATAAAAGAAACCTTAAATAAGAAATTTTTATGTGCTTATGGGAAAAAAACAAAGTGCTGATAAAACCAAAGTACGACAAATATCTTCAAATGTTCCTACTTTGAAATGAAAATATCCTCCTTTCCTGTAAAACTTTGTTAGAACTATTAAAAAACACTTGAAAGGAAAAAAGATAATATTTCATTCATAAACACAAACATATACTGATAAAAAAAAAGTATAATCTGAAATTCAAAATTTTAAAACTTGAAAAATTGTTTAGAATTTTGCAATAAATAGAAAGGAACAGCCAGCATAGTCCAAATTCCTAAAAGTTATGTTTGAAAAAATTATTTTGATAATACGCTTTGACCTATATAAAGGTAAGAAGTCAATTCTTATGTGAATCCACAGTTCCTAACATGAAAAGCTATATTATTATAATCTAATCAATGCAAGTTCATAGGCTTGCCTCCTTTCTGCAAAATTAACAGCACTCTCATGTTCGGAGATACAACAAACCAAAAGCTCAAGTCTCCTCACCGTAACATGATCTGTTGACACAGATATGGATTGTCCTTTCAACACCCAAAAATAATAGAAGAATAGTAAGAGAAGAGAAAAAAATATTAAGGAATCTGGTGAAGGGGTCTACAATTGGGCCTATAAATAGCTGAAAGGAAGAGGACTTCAAATTTACTAACTTCTAATAACATAAAGTTTCAAACAGAGATGAAGCATACATCTTAACAAATAAAAATATGCAAGAATCATAAATAAGTGAATGACTTGAAAATTTTAGGATCTTCAAACTTCAAAGAGGAAACCAAAATGCTAATAACAGGAATAAGAGGAATCAATCAAAACCTATCATGGAATCATAGCAACACATAAAATATTTATCCTTCTTTGATGGGCAAAAAACCAAGAGAAAATCCAGAACATACATACCTATAATGTGTAAAGACAAAAGGATAACAGTCAAAGGAAAACCATAAAGTGGATGATTTAAAAACCATGCTCAACAGTGATGAGCAAGTTCTGAGTTATTAAGGTATTAAATTTTGCAGGAATACTGACACTATCACAGGCATTAGGTAGCAACAATGGCCATCAGAAACCTTTTAGTAGTTATGGTCGAACAAACAGTACACTAATTTATCCAGCAAATACATTCAACAAAGAAAGCAAAAATCACATCCCTAAAGAAACAATTTGGCTTTATGATATTGCAACAATCTACTCCCCAATGTTCAAGGGGGAATTCAAAGTGCAACTGCCTGCAAAAGAAGCATCAAATTTGAGGTAGACTGGTAAGCGAATGCGACCAACCTAGATTGGTCATGGCATAATCAAGAACTAAGATTCGACAAAAAGTAGAAAAGAAGCTGAGCAACTTAGCTCCTAACCTGTAATTTTTTTTTTTGAACTAGCAAAAGCAAAAAAAGAGAAGTACAATAATATCCTAGAATTGCTACTCATTTATGCAAACCTCAGCATGAAATTTGAGATTGAACAAGAACCACTTAGCATGCACTATAGTGTCAGAGTCACACCTCACCTTCTCAGATGGAATGAATCGTTGGCCATTTGGTTTAGCAGATCTAGTAGCCAAATAAGCCAGAAGCAAATTTCCAGCAATACCTGCACTGGCTGTGCAGCGGGTGGTATCTTCGATCTCCTTCCTAATCATTGATGCAATTTCTTCAGGATCGTCGTCACATCCTGTCACATCCAAAAATGCTTCATCACAGCTTAACGCCTGCATTTTCCCATCAAACATTGTTTTAGGACAAAAAATTTAACAAGAGCAAAAGATAGAGAGAGAAAAAAACTCTAGGATTGTTGTACCATCCGAAATGGTACAAAACGGGTTGTACATACCAGTCCGGCCATGGGTTGGTACATGGACCACCCTCATTTTGAACAGTCAAGTCCAGTTCAATAAAATATAAAAAAAATCAAAAATAGCAGTGGGCCCACCCAACTCGGCATTAAAAAAATCCTCAAATAGAAATTAGGGCTTGCAAATGCGAGCCCTCTTCTCGCGTTCAACACTGTTGCCATCGCTGCTGCTGCTACTTCTCCTCTTCTTTCTTCTTCCTCCTCCTCCACCACTTCTTCTTCCTTCTTCTTCTTCCTCCACCGCTTCATCTTCTTCCTTCTTCCTCCTTGTTCCTCCACCACCCCTTCCTCTTTTCCCTCTTTTTCTTCCTATCCGAAACACCAGTACATTCCAGTCACTGAAATGGGTCCAGTACTCAAAACAACGATCCTTGAAAAAAACAGTTAGCTTTCTTGCTAAAACAGGCAACCCAATGCATAAAGTTCCTCCATATAGGGTCAAAAGAGAATCAATATATACAGTCTTAACCCTGTAAGTAGATGACTCACCAAAATCTCAAAGATGCAAGGTTATTATGGCACCAAAGGTTGCCCTCATTTAGCTTTCTTGTAATCATATTATTAATTTTTCTGTCAGTTGGGACTCAAAAGTCACATTGCAAGATACCCCCTAACATTTTTCATATTAATATATGTTAACTAGAAAGAGGTAACATGCACCTGAACTTTGCTGCAGTGTTTATGCAATATACTATAAAACTGCTCAGCTACCTGCAGAACACTAAAGAAAGATGTGGAAGGAGGTTCAAAAACATTAAAACTGACAAGTGTAAAGTTTTATGATAACAGAATCAATGTGAAGAAATGCATATACCTCTTCATAAGCCTCAAAGTCATAAGGCAAGATAACAAGATGAGGGCAGCAAGCCTTGGCATCTCTGACAAACGTCCCAGCCTTCACTCCTGAAATCCAAAACATAAATTGTGCTTTACAACAAAGAGTATGCCACACTAAGATGTATCTCTTATAAAACTTCACCATAATTTCTTGCCACATAATTTGCAGAGGATATTTCAGCTGTTCCTCTAGGATTGTTCGAGTGGCACACTGCTACAGGCTTATCTACCAAGTCTGGGAAGTTTCTTATGATCACTGATACAAAAAAGCAGTCCTGAAAAGGAAAAATAAAATATTTTAGTACACAAGTAAACATGCAGGCAGAAACAGCAAGTATGATTCAGCAAGAGCGCCATTAATATGGACAAAAACATTTGAAGCAAAGACCACAGACAAACATTATCATCATTATTATGTCAAAAAAAAATCTTAGTAGGTGAAGATGAAAATTACCATATCTACATGTATAATTGAAGCTTTCTGCTTGGTCACACAACAATTGGTTTTCTCATTGCTGCTCTTATATCCAGTGAGCAAGTTAGAGAAACGCTTTCGATATCGATTTCTCCAGGTTCCAATGAAATGCAGCCTAGAGCTCTGAAGTACCAAATGGTTAGATCTGAACTGAGTAACAAAATTCTTATCCAGTGAGTGAGTGAAAGGAAGAAAGAGGCAATAAAACTAACAGGATTCTTGTCCAAATTAAAAAAGAGAGAGTCAGGGAGAATATCAATATATCAATCATATATATCTTACACACACTAGATGTATAATTTAAGAAAATGACAGTTTAACAGATACTAGTTCGTTTGAGATGATATAACAAGAAAAATAAAATGACTTCTGGAACACTAGCATGAAAATATTACCCAAATATCTGGTGTGCAAAGAACAAGTATACAGCATTCAAATAATTATAAAAAAATACCTACTAAAGAAGCCTTGATGCATCAAAATAGCCAACTGTATGGAGAAAGGAGTGATCTATAAGGTCTCAGATTAAGCTAACAAATTAAGTTATAGAATCCCAAATTCATGCTTACATTAAGATTTTTATAAGAAAAACTTGCACATAGAGTGCACCATTATTGATGAATTGACTAAAGAAACTCAGTACATGACAAGAGAAGCTTAATAAGCAGGAGTAATAGTAATATTAAAAGAAAAACTCCATTTCACCTATAAGACAAGAACCAAAACAATATATATTTACTTAACAATGACGAGAAAGATTCACATATCCCGTAATCAACTATGCTCTCAAGAGCTATCTAACCATTTTCTCCTTATTTAGGATGAATCTGCCATTAAATATCACTCAAGTACCATCTAAATGGGCATAATATCTGCTAGAGCTTTGGGACTTCCAATAATATTCTTCAGTTCTCAATTATGAAGAAACATGATTAAATTGAAAAAAAAAACTAATGGTCTATTAAACATCATCAAACTTTGAAACTAAAACAGGAAGAACACAATGAAAATATCAACATGTTCAAAGATATGATGTGACACTTATACAGCACATGTAGCAAAGCTATATAGAAAAGAAAGGTTATAAAGCTTTGAAGAGACAAATAAATGAACATTACAAGCAAATCAGTCTTGTTTTATTACCTTGAAGTAGTTCTCCACGAAGTTTGGATCTGTAAGTGTTGAGTGTACCTGATTGGAAGCTCCTATGCAATTTACACTTGAATCCAAAGATTCATGTATTTTTTGATGGCCCATGTAACTCTTATTAATCATACTTAAAGGAGTAGGAATGACACCAGATGCAGGTGGAACACTAAACTTGACCTCCAGATCAGTTGATTCTGGGTTTGCATTTATCTCTCCATACAATTTTTCAACTTTCATGCATTCCAACTCTTCACTGGCTTGGCCACTGGGCCCATCGCATCTAAAACATTGGCCCTCTGGAGGTAATACTAATTGCTTAGGATCCACATCAATTTTCACATCATGATTAACAGTAGTTCTAGCATCATTACAGCTTGAGATGTCCTGGTGATGAAAGTAAGTTGAAAGTTTCTGTTGTTTGCAGGTTCCATTCACAAGCCCCCCAAGTTGATAAGGAGCACCTTAAGAAAAAATGAAAAAGGCACAAAAAGTCAGAATCAATAACTTGTCAACTAAAACAATAAGCACCTTGTCATTTTAGTATATAATAATGGAATGCATCTTTTATTAGTGTCCTATTTTCTCTTCCTTCTAATTAGATAGAAGTAGATATTTTGATAACTACTTCCATAGCCTACTGTGCAGCTAAACCAATAGATAAATTCAGGAGTCCTGCAGTCTATTAAGCAAATAAACCAATATAGAAATTTTATAATTTTGCACCAATAATGAATCAATCTTACTAATATTGATTGTTGAAAGGACGATCCATACATAATAATAACTTGAATTTAATGATTCAAGTATTCAATATACCCAATCAAGTCATGCTTAAAGTTGGCAAACAAACCAAGGTATGCAAGTGAGTAAACCACAAAAGAAGACCTTGACAACACCTATAGTGATAGAAAACTATGCTTGAGATATATTATAAGACTATATACAGCTAAAAAATAAGAAAAATGACAGAAAATCTCTAAAGAACAATGTATGTAAATTTAGGCCTTTGCACCTACAGCAACAGTTTTCCATTGCTGTTCTCTAACAATGTACCATAGGCATCCCCCACATAATCAGTTGAAAATAACTGCAGACTGAAAGACAATAAAATCAGAATGCATGGGGAGAAAACTCACAACTCAAAAGCCTATTAGCTGCCAGACAATCCAGCACCCACTGAGGTCTCACAACAGGCAGTCCATGGCTGAATGCCCTAAGCCAGAACAACCCAAACACGATACTCAGGGGGGAGCAAATTAAAAAAGATGGTGCAAAATTGACTAGAAAGACTTGTTCACACCGAAGGTTTCTCATTTTACTATCAGGTAGATTGCCACAAATGATATGAGTCACAGTATGCTTCGAGAAGTAATTCTCGAACCGCCCACCATGCTTCAGCATATACCCCCTCAGTTCCTGATAAGCAATTTCACCAACTCATCACAACAAATCACCAAACAGTACACCTTACAACATTAACATCAGTTGAGAAATGGGGATAAGTTTTAGTCATTTCCAAACCATCTTACAGCGAAAGCTAAAGCCTGCGACAGGATTTACAATTTTTTGCATCCCTTTCACGTGTGTCCCAATAAATTTGGAAGGTAAAAGACTGAATAGCTGGTGATTTGAACATAAAACCTTCCGTTTTGATAAATGCTAACACTTCAATTCAATTCTTAATATAATGATAGCCCACTTTAAACATTTTTATTGGAGAAAAAGAAGAACCTGACTGGACGGAATGGTAAGTCCATCAACGAAAATGGAAACCCCATGGAATATTCCCTTATCATCGCCGGAGTCAGCATGGCCGCTGCCAGCGCCGAGGGACGAAGTGGTCGCGTCTGCTTGGAACTGGGCCCGCAGCTTCCGGTTCTTCTCCACCATGTAACTACAAGAAGGGTTAAGCCCAAGAAAGAACGAGAAAAAGAAGACGAGGAATAAAGTATAGAATACCTTCGAAAGTCGGAGAAAGGGGACTTGGTCTTCGAGCGGAGAGGCCTTTGTGGGTTTGTGGTGGGAGGGTTTCTGCTCCTCTTGCGGGAGTCACCAGAGGGAGCGGAGGAGGAGGGGAAGGCGGCGGCGTTGGAGGCGGCGCGCGATGAGGATCTCGAATTCATGGCGTAGAAGGGACGGCGGAGGAGACGGCCGATCGCCGGAGTTTTCTCGTCGTGGTACCGGGTTGCTTCGGCTGGAAGCTTCTGATTCAGATCGGCCAGGGGCGGTTTGGTATTTTAACCGCCATTTCATCTCCTTACTTCTGGCCCTCAGCGCCCGAATTAAAGGCCCATTCGAGCCCATTATAGGATTCATGGACTGAGCCATTAGTGCACGTGTGCGATGGTAGCCACCTGACGGTGGCAGAACGGATATTCCAACAATCACTAGGAATTAAAGCTGCTTGTTGTGTTTAGGTGTTTGATCATATCTCCATTAATAATGATATTATGAAATAAAATATAAAATAAAATACAAATACAGCAAGAAAAAGAGTTATTGTTGGAGCGGCAAATGCATTTGACCTCTTGTGATTCTCAGTAGCAAGATTCGCAATACCGTACCATACCAGTATTTCGACCTGGGCTCGGTATCGATACGGTACGGTATATCGAGCGGTACACTCAGGTGTACCGAGCACTGTAGCACTGCTACAATGCGGACCGGTACCAAGCGGTCCGCGTACCGTTGGCCTGTCAGATCGGAACATACCGTCTATATCGGACGGTACGAATCGATATGGCAGACATTGCTCAGTAGTCTTATCGAGACTAAAAATGAATTGTACATCATATTCTCCATAGAATACTATCTTTTACTTCTTCCAGCTCGGTTTATGAAAGAAGAACCGATTACATCTATCGTTAGTATGAGTATGATAGCGCATGCTCTGAATTAGAAGCCTATCACTCTTCCTCTTCCTCGGACCAAAACGAAAGAACATCAAAAGTTCATAGTGATGATTAGGTTAACTACTAAGCAAAGCATGCAGAGTTTTCGCTCTTACTTCTTTCAAACAAAGATCAAGATCTCATCAATTGCATCATAAACTACAAAAATGACTCCAGTAAGAGTCTTTGTATATTACGCACACAGATTTAAACTGTTGGCGATCTTTACTCTCTTCGAATGAGTGACACAAATCCCATCAGTGTTCGGAATCTCATCCGAAGTAGTGATGGTCGGATGAGATGCATCTGCGCCAGTACGTTTCTCCAAAGATATGTGCATTCGTGGGCTATCCATCACTTTCAGATTCTCCACCCTCAAATTCTTGCACGAGTTAAAGCTCAGGGCCTTCCTCAAGAACAGAATTCATCAGACTTAATATAGGGTTCATGCATGAGCATCTCTCTATTCATTTCCTACTAACAAAGGAGAAGATGAAAGACGAAAGAAAGAAATCGCACGTACCGTCGGCGCACTGATGCATGGCTGACATGAAAACACGAAAAAGATCAGCGTTTCAGGGAAGAAGGTTGAAGTCTGATTTGTGTGCTCACCATAGATTCATCCACCTTGCAGGAGCCTCTCCACCATATCTTCCCATTGCCATTGATGGTTCCACCACCTCGAACAGTGACGTTTTCGATATTACTGAGGAGTATCCAATGCCTGGAGTTCCTGCCACCCCATTCCTTTTGGTTCCTCGACGCTTCGAGTGTCCCCATGATCTGATCAGATAAGCAATGAGACCATTTTATCATCCTTGCAGTACTGTGTGTTAGGGTTTCAACTGTGATGGATAACGCATTAGAATTCACAGTGAATGAAACTTGAGATTTGCAGGGGTCTTTAAAAGGTAACAGGCTTGAGGAGATAACGTTTGTTCTTGGGTACCAACAGAATGGATCGAGTAGATGATGAGCCAGCTTTCTTCCACGCCTTCTCAAATGCCTGCAAAGCATAACAATTACAATACTTATAACTAAATGCACTACAAGAACTAATTTGAGATGGTGATGGAAGTCGAGTTAACACCATGAAAGTAGAAGCTACATCTCCCTTGGCACCGTAGTCTTGAACATTCACCACCTTCTGTGTTGAATCAGAGGAGCATTTCATGACGGTGGTGTTGAGTCTCTCTCCTTCAAGGGAAGCCATGGTGGAGTTCTCTTCCAAATGGGTGCTGAAACGATGGAACTTATTTGACAAAAGCATGATAACCAAAAGGAAGAAAAATGTCTATGGCGCATGTTCAGTAACGTGGATGAGAGGAGAGACAAAACCTAAAATGTTACTACAAAGATATGTCTGGACGTGGGAATTGAATACGTAGGGAAAAAACTTGGGTTGCTTCATGGTAGGGGAAAAAAAAAGGTGGGGGGAGTAACACCAAAACCAGATGCAGGCAAGCAATATTAAGCTAAAATAATAAAATCGAAGATCAAAATCAACTAAAATAATAACACCAAAATATAACATGATAAAACCGTAGAGAAACATCAATCGTTGGTAAAATAAGATTATGCAAAAGGTGACTATTTTTTTTTTTTAATCTTTAACTAAAATAATAAAAAATAAGAGATTATAATTTGACAAACAGGTTGGAATCACATCGGACTAATTCAAATGTCAACATAGTTCAAACCCTTAGTAAAGTGGGAGGTTCAAGTCCTAATAATGCCAAAATATTGAGGAATAGTCAATGACATCTCAATCAATCTACTCGATGTGATTCAGATCTATGTGCATAAGTTGAACGAGATATCGTTGAGGTATTCTTGAGGTAGCAACATCAACATTCTCCGAGGGATCTACATAAGGATCGAGATCGAGAGAGGGTCTCATGACTTGATCCCTTTGACAATCGAGTTTGCTCGAGGTAGAAAACTAGAATAGTGAAGATAATGAAATAATAAAATTATGATCTCGATTGCTATGTTATAAATGACCTTTTTGTATTTAGTAAAAGAAAAAAAAATATTCCATGAAACATTCTCAAAAAGAGAGTCGAAAACTATCCCCTTTGATGTCTTATCAATGAAGGCTTAAGGGAGATAATTTATAACCACTCTTTTGAACTTATGATTATATGGGTGAATAAATAAGCAAGCCTTATCCTAGAAGTTGATTGGGCTACCATTTATTATTATGTGTCATATGACAATTGATCCCGATATTCCTCAATCAACTAATGTTTAATTAGTTATAATTTTGTAATGCATACTAACACTCGAAGCAGCCTCAGTTTTTTTTCTATATATATATATATAGAAGGTGGTGAATGTTCGAGACTATGGTGCCAATGAAGATGTGGCTGATAAAATTAATTTAAATAATTAGGATTAGATAAAGTTTTAGATTAAAATAAATAAATGAGAATGAGAAAATTTATTAGGATATGAAAGATTTTTTTTATTTAAAAAATTTATACTTTGTCTTTTAACTAATATAAATAGATGTTCTTGGATCAATCTAAAATACTATAGATTGGAATTACTCAAAGTTCCTTCTAAGAGGCAAATAAGTATGGTATCACAGCATGATTTGAAGAAGATCAACATGAGTACATTGATTAAAACAAGAAAGGAAGACTAGTAGATCTAGAAAAAAAATAAACGATAAGCATCAAAGTAAGTGTTCAGAAACAAGATGGTAATTATTGGAGGAAGTGTTTATAATCAAATTCTTCTCATATTCAAAAGTGATAATTATCAATTTTGTGTCATTAAGATGAAAACTCTATTTATTTCATAAGAATTATAAAATTTAGTAAAAGATAATTTTGTTGAGTATGATCTATAGGATCCTAATATTATTAAAGATTAAAAAGAATAAATGAATAAGAATATGCAGAAAGATGCAAGAACCCTCTATATACTACAATAAACAATAGATAAATCCTTATTTTCTCGAATCATGATAGCATCAATATCAACAAAAGCTTAAAAAATATTAAAAAGTGTGTTTAAGGGTATAGACAAGGTAAAAATTTTAAAGATTTAAATTTTTTGACATGAATTCCAAACTCTTATGATGAAAGATTCTGAATCTATTACTATTATTGATTGGGCAAGAGTATGTTAAGAATATGTTAAATAGTTTGGATTCTAAGAATTCTAATAGTTCTTCAAAAAAAAAAAGATAGATCAACTAAAATCTACTACTACAACAAATCTAATATTAGAATGATAATGGAGAAATTCAAATGGACTATTGCATTTGACTTGCCAATATTTTTAAAAAAGTTTTGGCGAAAGAATTTTTTTTTTTTTCGAAGATAACTACAAGTTATAACTATTTTGAATTAAGGGAGTATGATAAGATTAATTCAAATAGTTAGGATTAGATAAAATAAAAGATTAAAATTAAAATTAAAATAAATAGATGAGAGTGATAAGATTTATTAGAATATGATAGATTTTTTATTATTTAAAAAATTGTACTTTTTCTTTTAGCTAATATAAATATGTGTTTTTGGAAGTACTATTTCTTTCTTTTATTTATTTTTTCCTAAAATTCTCAAGGAAAGCTAACAGTAGCTTCTGATCTCATGGTGTTTACTCTAATTTTATCACCATCTCAAATTACCTTCAGTTCTTGTTGTGCAGTTCAGTAATAAGCATTGTACTTCTTATACTTTGTTGGCATTTGAGAAGGCGTGGAAGATTGCTTTCTCATATTCTATTCCATCCGATTTCTTGGTACTCAGTAACAAGCGCGATCTCCTCAAGCATGTGACCTTGAAAGGCCCCTGCAAATGGACACCCCATGGAATGTTCCCTTATCATCGCCGGAGTCAGCAGGGTTGCCGCCAGCAACGAGGGACGAATTGGTCGCGTCAGCTTGGAACTGGGTCCGGTTCTTCTCCCCCATGTAAACTACGAGAAGGGTTAAGCGCAAGAACGAACGAGAAGAAGAAAAGGAACAAGGCATATAATACCTTCCAAAGTTGGCCAAAGGGGAGTTGGTCCTGAATAAAGGATAAAAAAAAGAAGATATATATTTTTATCTATCATAAAAAAGATAATAATCATCAATTCAATTCAATTTGGATCTTCCTTGTACCATAAAAAACTTTAATATATAATCCCTCTAGCACTATATTACAATATTACAATGATCATAAGGAATTAGAACTTCCTATTGTGTTTAGGTATTTGTCCTAATTTTTAAATAAATATAAATACGATGATGATTTCGTAATAAGTTAATATAAATTAATATGAGATATGAAAGAGAGTGATGAATTAGAGTAATCTTAATTAAAAAAATGGTTCGCGTTCTAATTCATACATGGACCGACGAATTAAAAATATTCACACGCCGTTAAAGGCATATGAAATGTGAAGATTGAATTATTATTGTATTTTCCTATTGATATTTGGTCAATGTCAATGTCACTTGTTCATGGTGGAAACAGCAAAGTGTGAAGCTAGTTTAATGAGCAATGTGACATGGGGTGTTTTCTACTGTGTGATGATGAGTTAGTGTCACAGATTGATGATTGTGATACCACTTGATGCATTATATATCTTGCATTGCACTCAGCATCAACAGAAGATTATGCATGTTGTTCTACAGCAGTCTAAATTTGACTTGCAGGACTCACTGGAGGAAACTTGAAGTTGCCACCTGATGCAATCACCTGTCAGTCTATTTCCCCAATCCTGCTATCGAAGTCTGTGGAGATGGATGAGACATGAGATCGATAGGTTCATCTTGTAGAATCCTTTGTCTTGAATGTGTCTGATATATTGATTACACAGGAAGATGAGTGATCCATCTTTACTACCGAGGGTGAGAAGAAAAATTAAAAATCCAGATAGAAATCTATTAGAGATCAACAACTTAATATGATTCGATAACTTATATAAGATTTAATATGATTCGATAACTCTCATTTGTATTCATGAAAAAAATTAAAATTTGTGTTATGTGAGATTAATTGCGAACATTGAGTTATCCTGAATGAAACATAGATTTTCTTATAGATTTTCTCACATAAATCCTAAGAATTTATATGATAATTTTGAATTCGAAGTTACTATTAAGGGCGAGAAGAAAAGTTAAAAAGCAAAATAGAAATCTACTAGAGATCAACAAAGAGTCATACGATTTAATATGATTTGATAACTCTTATCTATATTCATGAAAAAAAATTAAAATTTTTATTATGTGAGATTAATTACAAGATTAATTACGAGTTATCCCCAATGAAATACAAATTTTCTCATATATTTTTTCACATAAATCCTGGAGAATTTATATCATTTTCTCACACTCTCTAAATACCATAAAGACAAAATAAGAAGCAACAAAAGTATTTCTTAGCTTTTCTCTCATCAAAACCCAAATATGTATGAGATTAAAAGAATCAAATATTAACTATTAAGATTTTTTTGTTGAGAATTTCTCCTTTTATTAGGATTTCTTATCACATTGGGGCATTGACTCTAGGAACCTTAAAATACTTATTAATCTCAATAATATCTTCTTTGATAGATATTTTATCCATTTTTGTACCTTCTAATAGAAAATAATTTTGCTTCATACTTCTTTCAATTTTCTTATTATTGTTAAATCTCTGACCATCGAACCTTTTGGGCTTCGATACCATTTATTAAAAAATAAGAGAAAATTTTAAAAAATAAAAAAAGTGTATCAAAAAATCGATATAAGATTTAATGTGATTTGACAAATCCAACAGAGAAAACTAAAATTTTCAGATCAATTACAAGACATTGAGTTATCCCCACTTAAACACTAACACTATTTTCTTGTACACATTTTGTATAAACCCTCTGACCAAAATTACTAAATGTATATTTATAAAAACAAGCCCTAATTGGTGAAACAGTTTTAGTTTAATTATGACTCTATCAACTAATTTAAATATAATTAAAATTTCTAATAATATTTACCAACGCTAGAAGCCTATGCACTCTTCCTCTTCCTCCCTATCCAAAACGCAAGAACATCAACGATGACTCATAAAAGCCCATCTTCTCTCAGCATCATCAAAAGAACTAAGAACACAAGTAACTTCTTCCAGATGACCAGTTCCGGGATCAGAGGTTAACTACTAAGCAAAACACGCAAAGTCTTGGCTCTTACTGCTTTGAGACAAAGAAAGATCCACTCTTCTTTGTCTCTGTCCAATGACACTTTGATGGACCAATTTAGTAGCGATATATCAGAAAATATATTCATATTTATCGCTTGGTCTCATTCAAAACATAAGAAAAAGACTGTGACAACCATGATTTAGTGATGCATCATTCACTTGAATTATTTGTGGTAATAACCCTATCACTCAAGAAAAATAAATGTTGATGTAACGACAGTATGTGATGTTTTTTGTGCTTGAATTATTTTTATTTTCTCACTCAAGGAAAATAAAAGTTACACTAATGTTTAATGCTTTACAATTTTGTAATGCATTTGACCTCCTGAAGCAGCCTCAGGTCTTTTTTCCCCTATATATATGTAGGATCAACACACCTTGTTCGATTCCCACATCCATACATGCCTTTGAAATTGCATTTTGTTGTCTCTCCTCTCATCCACTTTACTGAGCGATATGGCGCCACTGACATATCTCCTACTCTTAGTTACCATGCTTGTGTCAAATAATTTTCCTTGTTTGGGCACCCATTTGGAGAACTCCACCATGGCTTCACTTGGTGGAGAGAGAGTCAACAACCCCACCATCATGAAAAGCCCCTCTGGTTCTACACAGAAGGTGGTAAATGTTCAATACTATGGCGCCAAGGGAGATGAAGATTCTGATTCCATGGTGTTGACTCCACCTTCGTCACCATCTCAAATCACTTTCGGTTCTTGTTGTGCACGATTAAAACTGTGCAGTTTAGTTATGAGCATTGCACTTGTTATGCTTTGCAGGCATTTGAGAAGGCGTGGAAGAAAGCTTGCTCATCTTCTACGCCAACCATTCTGTTAATACCCAAGAACAAGCGGTATCTCCTCAAGCCTATGAACTTTAGAGGCCCCTGCAAATCTCGAGTTTCATTCACTGTGAGTTCTAATGCATTATCCATCACAGTCGAAACCCTAACACGCAGTAGTGCAAGGAAGATAAAACGTTCTCGTTGTTTATCTGATCAGATCATGGGGACACTCGAAGCGTCGAGGAACCAAAAGGATTGGGACGGCAGGATTTCCAGGCACTGGATACTCTTCAGTAATATCGATAACCTCACCGTTCGAGGTGGCGGAACCATCAATGGCAATGGGAAGATATGGTGGAGAGGCTCCTGCAAGATGGATGCATCTATGGTGAGCATGCAGATCTCAGACTCCAACCATATATTTCCACTAATCTTCTTCCCTGAAACGCTGATCTTTTTTTTGTATTTTCATGTCAGCCATGCATCAGTGCGCCGACGGTACGTGCGATTTCTTTCTTTCTTTCTTCTTTCATCTTCTCCTTTTTTTGGTAGGAAATGAATAGAGAGATGCTCATGCATGAACCCTATATTAAGTCTGACGAATTCTGTACTTGAGGAAGGCCCTGAGCTTCAACTCTTGCAAGAATTTGAGGGTGGAGAATCTGAAGGTGATGGATAGCCCACGGATGCACATATCTTTGGAGAAATGTACTGGTGTAGATGCATCTCATCTGACCATCACTGCTCCGCATGAGAGTCCGAACACTGATGGGATTCATATCACTCATTCGAAGAACGTAAAGATCGCCAACAGTTTCATCGGGACCGGTAAGTTCTACGTCCGGTTTGAATCTTTGTGCGCAATCTACATAGACTCTTGTTAGATTCACTGCGTTGTTTATGATGCAATCGATGAGATCATATGTAATCACGAGGTGACGGAGAGTCTAGATTTCAAGAGAATATTCTGATGTCTTTGGAGGTCCACCCCAAAGAAAAGAATCTATCTTATGGGCCACTCCCAAGTAGATAACGGATCCAAGCTAAATGACCAAGTGATAGATCTGGTCAAATGATAATACATTTAGTTTTCCATTGGTCAGAGTCAAAAAGTCAACGCATTAAAAAAGTCAATGTTCATAAAAAAACAAAGATATCAGGCTGAAAACATCCGAAAGCAAACAAATGATGAATATGTTGGAATAAATCAATATGGTTTACATTAAGATTTATTTCTTTTTCTTGTACTTATTATATTTTTCAACAGTGTATTTTTATAATTATTTCTTTTTTTAATTTTATTTGATAAAGGTGATGATTGCATATCGATTGTTAGTGGATCGAAAAATGTGATGGCAACAAACATTGTTTGTGGACCAGGACATGGAATCAGGTGTGCAACTCTTTTAGAACTACAACAATTCATTAACCTTCTTCATCTAAATCTCTCTCTCTCTCTCTCTCTCTCTCTCTCTTTCTCTCTCACTGTTTGTTTTGGTGTCCCAAAAATAAATAGCATTGGAAGCTTAGGAGCTCACAACTCAGAAGCACAAGTCTCTAATGTGACTGTCGACACAGCACGATTTATTGGAACAGCAAATGGAGTTCGGATCAAGACATGGCAGGTATGACTAACTAGTCTTTACCCTTGTATGTGATTATTTAGTCTCATATTGATTAAGATATAGTAAAACTCTAATGGATCTAAAGCTAATGCTTTGGATTCGAGCATCCTTTTGATCGACACGAGTTAATATATCATATTTATCTGGGATGATATAGCAACATCATTCACATCTGATTATGATATGTTGATTAATTAGAATAAGAAGTTGGAGATGATTGTGATAGATGCAATTAGATGGATCTATTATTAATAATTTAATTTGAAGTTCTTAATATTGGATTAATAGGCATATTTGGTTAGACCACGCGAGATATTAAGTAAAATGAAAAAGAAATATTGATGTGTTTAACAATATCTTACACTTAGATAGATAAAATACTTATAACCCCCATTAGTCGACTATCATTTGTGTGTTAGTTGAGTCTCTAAGTAACATAAACATAGTTTAATATCTTAAGTATTATATATTAGATACTTGTGAACTCAAACTAGCTAATATTAATCATAAAGGATTTTAATATTTATTTTTATTTTTATTTTTGTTCCCTTGGGTAGGATTTATATTATTGTTCATTCTTATATCTGTAGTATAAGCATATTATTTGCTTCTAAGAGTAGGGATGAAGAAGATATGCGAAGAATATTTATTTGATGTCCATCAAATTGCTCTTTTTTTTTTTTGTCTTCCTGAGTAGGGGGGAAAAGGATATGCAAAGGGCTTAACATTTAAGAACATCGTTATGCACAATGTTCTGAATCCTATCATCATCGATCAGAACTACTGTGACTCACAAAACCCATGTCAAAGACAGGTAGAACCTTTTCCATCTCTCCTTCCCTGCATCTGCATCCATCTGAATGTTTAAGTTAATCACCATGTAGGTTTCAGCTGTCCAAGTGATGGATGTGTTGTACCAAAACATCAAGGGAACGAGTGCTTCAGAAGTGGCCATAAATCTGCAGTGCAGCAATGACAGACCCTGTCGTCATGTACTGCTGCAAGATGTCAACTTAGTCGGAGTCGGTGGAGATTCCGCAAAGAGCCTCTGTTCGAATGTGCAGTGGATCAAAAGGGGAACTGTCATCCCCCCTCCTCGTATTCACGATTAAACCAGGGAAAGATTGATGACTAATATAGATAGTAGAGAGAGAGAGAGAGAGTTGAAGAGAGCATCAGAAAATATCTATCAAAAGGAAATGAATGCGATATGTAGTTCTTCATCAGTGTGCAATCGGTTTTCTGATACGTCGCCTTCGATAAATCTTTCCATGGTTGGTTGGATAGCCAAAGATTTCAGCTGCACAACAATCTGAAAGAACGTACAGAAAAGAAATATCTCATAATAGCCTCATATTTAACAAAGATTATTTCCTTCTAATATTGAAGAAGAATAAAGAAGTTGATAGTTGTTGCTTCATATATATTGATATATGGACAAAATAATAATTCAACAGAAAGTTAATAGATTCCAGCTTGATGAGTAAAGTTATTTGGTGGTTCACTACCTCAACCTTAAAAAGAAGAATAAATTATTTAGCCCAACAAACTCAATACTAAGAAGCCATGTAAACTTATCAATTGAGTCAATCACAAAGAAGACTTTTTTTCAGATGAAAAATGCATTAAAATATTGAATTATGAAGATATGTGTCCACTTCAAGCAGTGCTCTAAATATATTATTAGCCAATTTACCATGAGTTTTCTTTTAATGTCATTCATGGTCCATTTTCTTGTATCATTACAATAAGAAAAATAAATGCAGGCGTCTGTCTTCGGAGTCAACGACAGCTGATGTGATTAGGCTATATCAGTTGCACTGCAATGCCTTTCAGGTACGATTTATGATTTCGAATGAAGACATGACAAATAAACTTGCAGCAGCTGTCAGCTTTGTTCCATACGGGCATTGAATCTCACTGATTGGCAAAAAAAAGACTTGAGCAATAGCAAATTCCAGAAGGCATTTTTGCATGAATTCCAGATATTTTTAGATGCTTTTATGTTTTGGATCCTGCACAAGATGGAGAAATGGAAACATCAGTTCCTTTAAAATTTAATAAAACAACCATGATGCTGCGATGCCATAATAAATGATGAAATATTTACAAGTACAAAGATTTACTTACTATCAAGATATGAATACAACAACAACAACATCAACAATAATAAAAAATCGTAAATCCTAACAAAATAAAATTCTAAATTAGTGCGCAACTCAGAAATAATAAGAACTTTTTATTTAAGTTATATTAGAGTTATTCTAAGGTAAAAATGGGTTAATTCTTTAAGAGTATGTTTTTAGATCTCGATACCAAAACCCCTAGTAGTTACTAGCTGGACCAGAACAAGACCTGTATACATAAACCAGCACATGGAATGCTGACATATTGATTGGTAAGAAGAAGCGGAGAGAAGGAAAAGGAGGAGGAGATGCAGGAGAAGAAGAGGAGCAGGAAAGGAGAAGCAGAGTAGGAGGAAGAGCAGGAGGAGAGTAGTAAGAGGAAGAGAGTTTGAAATATGACAGAGGACGTGATAAAGTTGACAAAATCTACTCTTTCTTCATGGATCTTACCACAAAAATAGAGGGAAAGCAGCCTTTAAACTGGATCAGACAAATTTTGATCTCCAATTTGCACTTGAACTCTCAATAGAATAGAAACTCCAATGTAAATTATAACAAACATGGTCCTAGATGATCATGGGCACATGATACCAACTAAGTCCATGGTGCTGTGGTAAGGATGTGCATATCTAACACCAGGATGGAACAGAGCTCAGTGTTGGCTGGCAGAGAGCTTGCACCAACCTCTGCCAGTCAGCACAAACTGTATCAATAAATAACAAGAATAAGAAAATGCTGCAAAACTGAAGGCCAGAAAGCACTCACTTCACAAGGATGAAGAAGATGTACGTTCTGCCAGACGCATCAACCAACCTTTAAAGTAGGGCACAGCTTCCATTTCTGTGTGGGAGAGGGCACCTAAAGGGGTGATTGTAATCTGGGGAAAGAAAAAGATGACTGCATTATTAGTATGTAGTTTTTCAATAGAGAATTTTTTCTAGAGAGTAAAAAAGTAAAGAAAGCAGGAAACAACTAACATATCCTTCTTCGAGGGCCCTGTGGTCTGTATCTTCTTCCTCTTCTACATCATTCTTCGTGATAACCTATTGATATGGGAAATAATTTCAAATAACAGACATTTTCATTCCAATTTCTTAATTGCAAGGTGGCATTTTCAGGCTCATTGGCTTTGTTCATAAAATTTAAATGAGTTCAACTGTTCAAGAACATGTAAGTATACACAGATCTACACAATTACATATAGGTAATAGAAGACAAACACATTCAACTGGAACAAACTCAGGAAGTCTTTGAATAAATCATGCCAATGCAATGAACAATATCACACATCCAACTAGCAGCAGGATCTACTTATGCAGATGTTAAAGTTCAGGTGCTGTGGTAATCTGAAAAGGGTCAGGAAAAGTATAAAAAGCACATTGGACAACATATCAAAAGATGTTAATATGTCATCAATTCTCATAATTTCACCACATAATTAAGTCAAGCAGACTCATTGGAACACCTGCAGGGAGTCATGTATGGAGAGAAAATACTGTTTTACAATGGCAACATTCTGATTATGTGTATCAAAAGACTGCTAATAATGAACTTAATCACAGCCTAACTCTTGTGTGAGGTAAAGCAACCACCTCCCATAAGGTTCTGCATATAACCTACTTGGTCTAGAAGAAAAAAACCAATGATTTTAAAAGCGCTAAGCGCAAAAAGGTGCTAAGGTCCAAAAACACTCTAGGCACCTGCCCGAGCGAAGTAAGACGCTCCTGAATATTATAATTAAAATAACATACAGCTAAATAGAAATGTGCTAAACATGTTTATGAAGGCTTATGTTAGAATTAAACTGCTCCAAAAGCATCTTGTTAACCAAGAATGTTTTGCCGCTCTAAGACATCATCAAGTAAAAGCTAAGGGAGTTTCATGTATAAATCAAAGTGCATATTGCCCATGGTGTTGTAGATACAACAAATATATTTAAACAGTTCCCAACGGGTTGTTGCTCATCCATTTGCAGTTTAATTAACAGGAAAGTGGGGGAAGTAGAGGGCGCAAACAAAACTGCAGCTGCGAATGAGATTGGACAAAGCTGCAGCGGCAAACAAAGGCAGCAAACGATGTTGTCGACGATGGCGGACAGAGCTGCAACGTCAGAGGAGTGTGCAAAGGCAGCGAACGAAGGCAATGGAAGAGGTTGCTGTTGGCTGCGGACAGAGCTACTACAGCAGTAGATAGAGCTATAGCGGTGGAAGAGGTTTAGGGTATAGATGAGCTGCAGTGGCAGACGAACTACAATGACAGATGAGTTGCAGTGACGGCAGCTGAGCTGCAGCAGCGAACGAGATTGGATGAGGTTGTCGACGGCGGTTGACAGAGAGAACAAAGGTGACAGATGTAGGGTTTCATTTCACCTTTGTTTTCTTTTATTGGGTCAGGAGAGGGAGGGGGTTGGACAGTGTTAGGGTAACTGTGTTAGTTGGTTGAACCAACTTATAAGTCCAATCAAACCAAAGTTTGAACTCGACCAAATTTGGTTTGGGTGCTTGGTCGAGGCACCTAACACTTAGGCTCAGGCGATTGCCCGAGTAGTGCTTCTTTGAAGCGTTGTGCTTGGGGGTTTTGCGAGCGGCCTCGCCTCACCTTGCACGAGCACCTTTTGAAACCACTTTAAAAAATAATGATTGGACTAATCATAATCCACTGGGCCAAGTTCTTCCTCACTTCTTAGGCTCAAAGAGATATCAATGTGTCTCAAATCTTTATAAAATCTTAAGTTGACTACTGGATTTACATGTCCTGCTTAAATGTTAAGAATATTTAGAAGTTTAAAATAGCTTGTATAGATATTTTGAGTGTCATTCTGCTAGCTGCTAACAAAAACAAGCATCTTAGACTGACCAGGTAAAATCTTTACATCAAAACCAGTTGTAAAATGGATCAGCATGTTTGGCTTGGATATGAAAGCTTTAAGGGAATGGAACCTGAACTCAACCTTAGAACCCATACCATGGACTGTAATTAGGAATCAGCAGTTACAACTTAAACCCAGAACCATATGTCCCTAGGCTGAGTTCCAGCTATTTTGTTCCTGAGCTTCGCATGTAGAACATTCTTTTGTTGTAGCAATGGCTGAATAAAGGTTTCACATATATGACCATTTAGACCCTGAGCATATCACCGCAACAATCACCAATGGTATCTGGTATTCACCATAGTAATTAAATATTTCACAATCTTAAAATGAATTATTTACAATCTCTTGCTAGTTCAAATAGAATCCCAATCAACCACACTAACTCTAAAATAACTACCTCCAAGATTAAGTCAAGACACCAAAATGGTATTAGAAAGGTATACGATCACTTAAGTCTACCTTGGAGTAACAAGTTTGATAGATGTCGATTATGACCATTATGTTAATTTGATTTCTGAGGCCTGAGATGCATCATTTATTTGCATGATATTTAAAGCCATGTTATTTCCTATCCACTAACTAAGTCTTTAAGGTGTTATGGCAAGTTTCAGTTTAGCATAAATATATCTTAGCTAGAAACTGCACACCTAAAAATTCAATTTGGCATTTTGAAGACATTTTGATTAGAAATCTACTTAAATCTAAAGTTGTCAAAATGCTTAGGTAGTCATAACTCATAAGAATTAGCCATTGAAAGTTTTCTTTAGAAGATCTAACAGATGTGGATCTTAGGACAAAATACCAAAAAGATAGTATAAAGTCTTATAAAAATTGTGTAAAATAATTTTAAAACTCATAAATTCTAAAACAAATAATATAAAATATTTAAATTTCCTGGATTAGTTTTTCAATAAAGATAGGTAAGATGGAGATCTTAAACTTTAGCATTTATATATTCACTTTTATGTCTCTTTTACAAGTGCTTTAATAAAGGATTCTGTTTAAAATAGACCCAAGATAGGCGCAAAGAAATATAAAAGCATATTATAACAATCAAGATGTAGTAGCATGTACCAACAAACATAGACAGAGAAAATCTAACAAACATAGCATGTACCAACAAACAAAGCTTTTACCTAAATCACAGGATAAAGCAAAGGAGGAAAAAGACACATGACATCAGAACCACTTCATGTTACCTTTATAAATATAATCATACCTCAATCTCAAGAAAAGGCCATCAAATTTGACTACAGTGAATTCCCCAAATGAGTAGTATAATGATAGACCTTATAGAAAACGCTTTCGGTGACATAACTTATCATCATACTAATGAGCAGTTTGGAATAGTTGCAAAATATGGTATAAATTCAATCAAATTGGTATTAACACACTACTGGATAATGGAATGCAAAAGCAGAGAACAAACAACATTCAAAAGTACAAAGGTATGAGAAATTAAATGCAATAAGTATTAATGGCAAGACAAAATAAAGAAGCAACATGTTATGATTTTATGTGAAGAAAGGATTGTAAACTCAGCACATGGCTGAAAAGAAGCAAATATATACCACTCTTTTAAACAAAAGTTCATCTTCCACTAGAGCTGATGAAGCATTGTTTGCAGGGCTTGATCCAGAGTCAATGTTCATATTTGCAGTCTGATAGCTTTCTAGTGCTGGTGTGCTGGAATATGTTTGCTCCCAACCAATTCTGGTCATGAATTTTCCCTGCTTTGTTATCTTGAATCCCTGTTGGCAATCACAGCAAACAAAATAAACAAACAGCAACAGCAAATGCATACCAAGCTATGCAGAACAATCATGACATGCCACAAATATTGGCACATAACATTAGTTGTACCGAAACATATTATATGTCGAACAACCAAAGAAGATGATCTATAAGAAGCCAAATGATCCAACACATGATACACTAAATTTATGTTGAAGTATGTTAATAAAATGAACATAGTACAGAATGTTAAGAATAAAAAAAATGATAAAAAGGAAAAGCATAACAAAAGTATTCTGCAACAAACATGTAGGAAAAGAAATAATTTCTATAGAAAAAGAAAAAAATCCCTATTTTTGCTATATCAATATTTTTCTTAAGGAAGAGTAAATTAACACCATTAAGTGATATTTTGGACTAACATAATATAGGAGAAAAGACTATAGAGAAAAATTTACAAAGGACATGATTTTCAGAGGTATTTTGATACTGTGAATGGGCCATGTCACAGATGTGTTTCACTAAGGAATAAAAAAGTAATTTTTCAGTGTATCCCGACTTTTGAGGCAAAATACTAGACTGTCATTCCTATAGAAATTAGGAAATATTATGATCATTAGGATCAGAATCTAGAAGGATATTGAGGATGTCTAGAAGCCAAATGATCACATTTCCAATTCCAACCAGCAGTGCTAAACAATTAAAATAATAGTACTGGCATGTTTTACTCAGAAGAGCAAATTTTAGGTTGTCTAATATTATCATAAATGTCGAGAGTATCATAACTTGTTTAAGTGATGACTTCAAAAGGGTTCACATACCAAGGACTACAGTTCAAGCATTACTTATTGTACCAAAAATGAAGAAATAGTTTCTAAAATACGAATCTTTATAATACGTATGTGTTAAATATGTGATGCCTTAAGAGATGTTGTGTCTCATGGATTACCTTGTGATTTGCAACATCCGTAGGCACATCTACATTCAAAAATGAACCTTCAGGATATGCCTTGGCTTTAAGCTCATATAATACAGCATTTATGAGGGGCAAGCAAGCATCTGCAGCTAGCTTCAGGTCATGAACGTCACTCTTTCTTCCCTTCCTGAGAAAAAGAAAAAGTGGTACAAATAAAGTATCACCTAGTTCCACTAGAAACTATATACTACTGGAGATATGGAAAAGAATAAACAGTCAACCAAATAGAATAGCTTCTCATCTATGAAAAACATTCATTATATAACCTCAAATCTAGTCCACCAAGATACCTGTTCATAATATACCTAAACAACACATTTGCATGACATGTTTACCTTATCCATGTAATATTGTACTTATCCTATAGTATAAAACTATGATCAACACCTTATATGCGACAACCAGGGCATCACAATCACAAAAATAATCATGTGAAATGAGACAGTGGCAGTCCCATGTTCTGGCATGCCCCTGACACTTCCCACATGTTCTAATAGTAGTTCACTTGTGTTCTTCCTGATTAATGATCCATTCTACTATTGATTAAATGGATTGTTCCAATTAACAGATGCTAAATCTGTTATCCATGAAACTTGAAATTTCAAACCAGACATAGTAAGCTAGTACATGCCCACAGAATGGAGACAATTTATCCTTAGGTGGCCCACTATGAAATGTGTAAGAAACAATCACAAAATAATTTAATCTAAATAAAAAATTTAATATGAAAAATGAAAATAAAATTAGTTGTCTGTAATCTGTATAATAAAGAGTAAAGATAATAAAACACATGGATGAATAATAATATACAAAAACAAGAAACAGATCTTGGCAAAGAAAAATAATGTGATAATTAAAAAGATGAATTGAAATGTTGAAAATTTTAGTCACTGTATACAAGAACAAAAATTAAATGAAAATAAGATGTCCTTATTCTCATAGACATTAGGATAACATTTAATGTTGGAATTGGAACATCATAGGACAAGATAAAAAATGACATAAATGATGAATCAAATAAAAGCATCAAGTATAATATTTTAATACAAGAGAATGTGTACTGACTACTGAGTGAATAGTAGAAACCATTTAGAGTAGCTAAACAAAGTCTGTCTTGGAAATTTAGTTAATATTTCTCTGTTATTTTAGTTTGTGTCTTAAAATCTTACATTGAGAAGGGTATGACAAATGATGTTCTTGTAAAAGTATCACATGTATAATATGCTTTTGGACCTAAACAAATCGACAATTTCATGTATCAACCAATGATAAATCTTTTGGGTTTAAGGAAGAGATCACTCCCCAGGCCCCTTGAACCATGATCTAGATTGCTTGGCCCAATTCAGGAAATCAAGAAAAGCTCAAAACAACAGAAGTACTAAATACCAAAAATAGAGTCATTACTCTCAAGTCTTTTGCTGCCATTGTCATTAAATTAATTAGATGCATAGTCAATTACTTAGTAAGAAAAAATATATATCTTAATTAACTTAGTAAGGAACCTATACAAAAAGAAGGAGAAATTAATGAGTGATCAATAACAAAATGATAAAAGACCCAACATACCAGTTATGTGATATAGCTAATGCAGGTACACCATATAAAAATGCTTCTCGAGCACCAGCTACTGTCCCAGAGTATACCCTACATATCAATGAAATACGAATATAGCTTTCGTGTTGAGCTTCAATGAACAAACTGAGTGCATCTTTTGAACATCGAGAAGTTATAGCAAGAACAATTACCCATGGGAACAACAGTTGTCTTATTTTCCTTTATGGTACAATGTATATTTAGAGATATCATTGTGTAATTTTAGGACTAAACTTTTAATCCATAATTTCTTGTTATGGGGTATACTTTTTTAGTCTTAAAATCCTACATAAAGGTTGCTTTTCACTGTATAGTGCTTTAGTACCAAGAGATGTCGGTTTCTTCATAAATGCATAAATAAATATATTAGTGCAGTTCATTATCGAAGATGACATTTAATAGACAGAATGAGTTAAAATTCTTAGCATGTTATAACAAAATCCAGTGAATAATTTAATAAAAACCTACAAATTCCAAGATTTTCCAAGTAGAAGAATGTTGTAGAAAGCATACAATATTTCCTATTCTTAAACAAAAAAAATAACAATATTATTTGTTAGAACAACAACAACAACAACAACAAGCAATAATGACCCCAATATTATTTATTAGTAATTAGAATAAACAAAATGTTCTGACTTATTTGAAGTATTTGTTATGTAGACAAGATGCAGAGATTGTCATTTTCTTTTTTTCCTTTCACAACAACTTAAATACTTAGATTACAGTCTCACTTGTTGTAGAATATAACTTAAAATTAAATAGGCAGATGTAATAGAATGCAAGAATAATGCATTACTAACACATGATATCCACAGTTGGAACCGATATTGATGCCACTGATCACCTGTATGATGAAAAAATGAGTAAGTGCTCAAGTAATAGAAAAGCTCAAGTTAGTTAAGTATATGCAAGATCTACAACTAAGTAATATTTTCCAGAAAATTGTATAAGTGAATAACAGTAGAAAAAAATATTTCGGTAACATAAAGTATGTTAGAGAATGTAGGACAATAATATTCGGCTTTGAGTTTACCAAATCAGGAATTACACCATCAAAAAGTTTGCCAGAGATTCCCAAGGAAGCACAGTCTGCAGGAGTGCCTGGAAATTATACACAGATATTATTTAGTAGACTCATATGATAATATTCAGATGTGAAAATTTAACTAATAACATGGTTAACTAGAAATCTTGTTACCGTGGGATGTAGATAAGAGATTCAGTAGAATGATAAGCTAGAATCTTAAGATTGTAGAATGTATGTGGGAGGTTCAGTGAATTGTTGACCCATAACCAGATTTTGAAAGCACTGCACTGGAAAGCTAATTCTTCTCATCTGCCATGATCTGGGACCTAGAGAATAGATCAACATGACACAAATCTCTAATCAAGCGTAGCAAGGCCCCCTACATGTCATCTATAAAAATTGGCTTAAAGGAGCATGTAGGAATCTAGTAGATTTCTAGGACTTTTGTATACTAGTCCATAGTTTACAGAACAAGGTTTCCTACACTTCGTTAGTAGATAATGGCTTAAAAGAGTGTGCAAGAATCCAGTAAATTTATAGAACTTTCTCTACTAGACAATGGTTTAAGTAAACTTAAATGCAAAGATGTACACCAACCTATATAATAATCTGAACTAGGGATTGGTTAGATTCTTTGAGTATCTTTGAAGAAGACATCACCCTCATGGAGAATATCCTCGTCTGCTATAAATTTGAATATATAAATCACATAGGGCATTCAGCCTCTCCCCTTCTTCTGTGGCTATTTCTCTTGAATATTCTAATAGGATATGTCCATTTTACAATTCAGGTGGCAAAATCATGTTAGTGGCTACATTGTTTAACGTTAAAAACTATAGAGCACAGAATGACCATAGGCAAACTGTAGCAGAAATATACTTAGGTTTCAAAACCATTGAGATTTGGCTTCTTAGAATTGCCTCAAAGAAGATAAAACATCAACAGTGGCATCAACATTCAGAATGGTAATGGATAATTTTTTGATGAAAAAAAGATTTACTTATACACAAAAGAATCAATAAGCAATAAATAAACGAGACAGATAGGAGAACCTGATACTGCAAAAGCTGTAGCACCCATAATCTCAGCACGTTTGGCACTAAGAGCACGATGCCAAGTAATGCTATGTCCAACACCTGACTTATCCCTGAAAATTTATTAAGAGACGATTTAACATTTCATGGAGGGTGCATTCTGATTATTATCTCATTTTGTGCACCAAACCATTTTGCAGTTAATACAGAGAGGTAACCACAATTCTGAACAAGAACTATTGCATATCAGCATGATAAGCGCAGGGTAGAGTCATTTCTACTACTATCAAATCAGATGTCTGTGATAATAGTCAGACCAATGTACCATCTGAAACCAACAGATCTAAATCCGTCCCTGCTTAAACCACAAAGCAGGATTCCTGGTTTTCATATTTTGACTACATCCAGATACAAACCTAACTAAAGGGTGCAAAAGGGCCTATGTGATGCTGGTTACCAGTGGCTTGGTCTGAATCAACCTAGCAACAAGGGAACATTTCATATTGAGACAGGACATGTGGCACATATCAACAATTGTAAATAGCCATGAAAGATCGGTTTGTAGCACTGGCATCAGCATATGAGATGTGATCAACAAGGCTGGTAAAAAGCACAAAGAAGAAGTTAGATACATTGGAAGTCACTCAGCGCCATAAACTGCAGCAGTCAGCCTCTGTTTTAGCAAATTTCAACTTTCTAACCTCCACTTTAAAAAACACAAAAAGAAACAAAACGAAGATGTCCGACACTGAACAATTACATTGTAATTCCAATATTCCAAAATACGTCGTCCAAGAATTCGCTACACTATTTCTTCACTCTGCGTGCGAAATGGCACAATGCCACCATTTCAAACACCACCAAGTTCTCATCAGAAAACGTCATCAAATTAAACTCGATTGAAACAAAAATAACTAGTAAAATAATCAATTCGCACCATTTTGTCATCATATATAACCAAAAATAAACGAAAATGTGGATCCATTTCGTTCTTCTAACAGATATGACGAGATACTTCAAAACAAAAGACGTGTAAGAAATAGCACGATGTCACCCTTTCAATCACCACTAACTTCTCATCAAAAGCATCAACGATTTAAACGCAGACAAAAGGAAAATAACTAGCAAAAAAGATATCGATTTGCACAATTTCGCGACCATATCTAACTAGAGACAGGCATACATCCATTGAATCCTTCTGACGGATACTACAAAGAACGTGAGAAAGAGCAACAAACACGAAAATTATAAGATAAGCCACAGAAGACAAGGAGTTGGACCCACGAATCAGGAGCGCAGACGAGGACGCGGTACCGATCGGCGGCGACGAGGAGGTCAACGAGGAAGCGGAGCCCCGGGGCGTCGATTCCGTCGTCGTTGGTGATCAACAGAGCAGGGCGGGAACCGGCAATCGCCGCGTCGTCCATCTCTCGCCCTCAAATTCGTGGGATGGGTGCGACGAACTGTTGGGGACGGAGCTCGCGATTCGGGACTCGAAGCAGGCAAGGATCGGTTTGTTCGTTTGTTGGTTCGTTCGTTCGTGATTGGAATACTTTTGTAGCCCAAATTGATTCGGTTTCTGGGGGAGGAATAGAATCGATTCGACCAACATGCGAATCGATTCTTGGTTCTGTCAAATGGGGACGCAACAGGAGGGCTTTATAATTGGATCAACGTGGTTCGATTCAAATCAAATCGAACCACATCAATAGTTCGATAATTTTAAATTGAACCGGAACCGAATAATCGGTTCGATTTCGATTTCTAAAAATTAAAATGGGAGAAAGATAATTTCAAATCAGATAAATAAGAAAAATATTAAAAAATAATAAATAATTGTTAGTACTTAAAATCACAGAATAACCAAAATCGTAATTTCGAAGAATTTCTTTCTATACTTTTATTACTTGTCTTCTAAGTGACACTTAAATACACCAAATATACACTGAAAAATACATTTGTAATAGCTAAATACATTAAGAATATTACAGTGAAAAGTGGCTGGTGATGTGGCCTGATGGGGAATATAACTGTTGTTAATATTTGGAAGATTGTAGCAAATAGCAACTGCGGAAGAAGAGTGTGTATACTGAGATTGTAACGGCGGATATGTGCAGACCCGTTAAATCAACAGGAGCAGTTCGTTGGCGCTTTGCGACCGATTCCGAGTCGTACGGATTCACCGGCAGATTCATCGGATCTTCTGCTTGCCCTTCTTTTCTATATATATATATAGCTGTACGTTTGAACGAATAATAGTCATCAAACGAGGGAGAAGCACGGATCGCTTCGCATCCCAAGACGATTAGGTAGATGATCTCCCCTTTCCTCCTGTTTCGATCGATCCTTGGAGGTGGTATCGAGGATTGAGGAGATATTTCTTGAGGGGAAGGATTACGATCGATTCTTGGTGGAGATTTCTTGTGGGACAGTTGCCTTTTTGTTCGGGGTTTGGGGGGTTCTGGGGGAGGGAGTGTTGGGCTCTGTTATCGCTGATATTTTTTTTGCGTCGGCATTCTTCGCGATTGCAGAGTTACCTCGATGTCCGCTGTCGGCAAGTCGACGAACATTTTCTGGCAAGAATGTTCGGTGGGGAAGCTCGATCGGCAGAAGCTGCTGAAACAGAAGGGCTGCGTCGTTTGGATCACCGGTCTTAGCGGCTCAGGTTTCGGATTTGTTGCGATTTTTATGTATTTTTTTCTTTTGTCATTTTTTTTCTTCAACGATCAGTGCAGCGCCGGACATGATCCGAAACACCTCGAAACGGAAGTCAGCTATCCAACGGAAAGTTGTATTTTCAGTAATAAATATCGAAAAAACGATGAGTCCTTGAGTGGCATAAAAACTTATATTAGTGTTGTTGCAAATCCATGCCCTTTTGGTATAACTTTGTGCTGAAGATTAGGTTATTAGGAATTGTCTAGGATGTCTAGGAACCAATCTGATAATTAAATTCGCAACCTCAACTCTTCTCTGTGAAAATTTCAAATTTGCATCATTTGTTGAACGGTGGGCTACAGATATACTGATTTTAATCAAGATTATTGCATGCCTTTTCTTCTTCTAGTGGAAGTTATCTTTGGTACATTAGTCACCGTGTCTAGATGTCATTAAGTTTATAATTTCCCTATTGCATTTTATGCACCTTGTTTGCAGTTCAAAAAGGATGAATTGACATGAACCATCACATCTTTTTACCAAAATATAGGTGAACCCGATGCGCAAGTCTTCTGTTAGAGATTCTGAGAAGGGTCAATGTATGCAGTGTTCTTACTCTTATGAGTAGAATGGTTGTGTACATAATGCATCTTTATACTGTTACTCATAGCAATTCTTATGATTATGTGATGAAACCACATTTTAGATTCACAATTTTTGATAAACTTCTGAGAATAACAAGTTAAGCTTTAGCTCAGTGGTTACTAGCTATCTTCCTCTACAACAGATTCCGTGTCCAAATTAGGAAGTTAGTTCCTGGGTAATACAGGCTATCCCATTTGTTTTATCTTAATTGTGCAACAATATCAGCGCAATTGTTTGACATCGAAAATCTAAGCTAAAGTGAAAATTTTCACTATCTTCCTCTACAACAGATTCCATGTCCAAACTAGGAAGTTATTTCCTGAGTAATACAGGTTAACCCATTTGTTTTCTCTTAATTCTGCAACAATATTCGTGCAATTGTTTGTTATTGAAAATTTAAGCTAAAGTGAATGAGCTCGCCAATTATATAAGGAAACATGGACTTGAATTCTTTTTTGGTTATGCTCGCCTTAGATAAATTTTTTTATCATCCAAGGTTGTTTTAAAGACCTAGGGTTTGTTCTTTGTTGTTAACTAGTTTTTTAATAGTATATCTGAACTAGACTGACATTGCTATCACTTAATGTTACGCTCTGATTTGGAATCAGTAAGGCATACTATAATATAGTAAAAGTTGAGATTATTTATTTTTTATATTGCAGCAAGATTGTTGCATAGAGACCTTGATGTTTTTTTTTTTCTTCGAATGATTACCACACTTCCAAATGTTACATAGGCATTCTTGAAAAATGCTCCTATGATATTATATGTTTTTCATCTCCAGAAGATATGTTATTTGTGGAATCATGATCTTTTATTTGCACTTTTTCGTATTATTATTGTAATTTTCATGTTATGGTTTTTCCCTATTTAAAACATAAATTCTGAAAAATTATATAAAGAAAAATAGACCCTGTATAGACTCAGATTGGCCTGAACCTCATTCACTAACTGCCCCTAATTCAGAAAAACTCTCTAGTTAGGGATCTTAATTTCACATCTACTATTTATTTGATCAACTTGGCAATGTAACCAAAACTGTCTTTTGCAATTTCATAAAGCCGATGATTTTAGTTAGGATTGGTTTGAACTTTATAGTTAATTGCTTCTTTTTAAGCGCTGAAATCTTCAAATAAGGGTTCATGTAGAAAATAACCTATCATTGTTTCTTTTATTTTCTTTTAAAATTTGTAAATTTTAATCCAGGGAAAAGCACTTTAGCATGTACATTGGATCAAGAGCTATATTCAAGAAGTAAGCTTGCTTATGTACTTGATGGTGACAACCTTAGGCATGGATTGAACAAAGATCTTGGATTTTCAACAGAAGATCGCACAGAAAATATACGCAGGGTTGGTAAGTTGTTTTATGATGTTTAATTTTGAGTAACATGGAATCAATTGATCTATGGAAATCAAGTTATTCAAGCAAACATTTTTTTATTTATTGTGCAACAATGGCAGAAACTTGATATATGGGCATCTGAGTAGCCCATCTATGAGTATGAGGTTGAGGAATGATGCTAATGAGGACCTTGAGTTTGTTATCAGCACTCACTATCACAAACATGAGGAAAGCATGAGACAAACTTCTGCTTGGTCCATCCGAGTTCGAACATGACGGTGGCAATGACAATTCCAGTGGTGTTGGTTCATCTTTGATCAACAGATTTTCAAGTTGCCACTGGAGTTAATCATGGATGAGACTGGAATGCTCAAAAAATCTTCATAAGACCAATAAAGAAAATTAAAATTTTATTATTTTTTAAATATATTTTCTGTATATATATATATATATATATATATATATATATATATATATATATATATATATATATATGAGCATAATTAGTCTACCTTCACTTTGATATATAAAATAACTGTCCATCATATGGATGCTTGGAAAAGCTGATTTACATTAATTAAACTTGCATCCAATCTTGGTCGGACTGATGTATCGAATTGGTTGTTATCGGTTCAATCAAGGACTTGTACTAGATCATATAGGGTGGTATCTGGCTGTATTTTATTTTTTAATGATATTGAGCAGTGCATGTTGCTATGCTACTCAGTGTTCTGGTACTGTACTGGTCCAATCAGTTGTCGAAACCTATACTGGATCTAGATTTAATTTTTTTTCAGAGATTGCACTGCCTATATTTGGACAGAGAAAGGGGAATAGACAAAGTCAAATATATTGATAAACTGAATATACACAATATATTGATTTAGTCCTTGATGAGGTAGGAAATCCAACAGTTTGTCACAATTATTTTGAAACAAATTGAGGATGCTGAATACCACGATGCTTCTCGACATGTGAGGATCAGGATAAGATGTTAAGATGTGACTGGACTCCCCTAGAATATAGGTAGTTGATCCTCCATGGATTCTGGCATAATGAGTCAATTTCATTCATCCCATAGCATGACAAAAGGAAAGGTTATTGATGATGATAGAAAAGGCAATTGATGACTTTGAGGAGATAGAGAGAACTTAATTGAAAATGAGTTCAGATAGGAATTGCTCGTGGCCATGCCATTTCTACTAGCATGAATTTGATGGGCGACAAAATGATGTTGATACTTTATTCCAGTTTCCTAGGTCAAGGCTCAATATGGCTCATGGTCATAGCAGCAGCACTCAAGTCTTGGAGTGCCACTTATACACATAGTTGTAGGCTCCAGTATAGCATTTGATGAGTAGAATCGCATGACTATGCCACAATTGATATACAATTGACACAATGTGTTAATAACAAATTTCTTACTCTATTAAATTTCAACCTGAACATCCAATACAACCACCTTTGGAAGCACTACATTTTGATATTAACAAGGTAACCTGTATCCTTGTTTTCATCATGTATAATAACTTATTGAAGTTTTTATTAGACATCTATCATGTATTGTGTGCTAACTTCATGCATATTTAGTATGTAAAGATCTCAAAAACATATCTTGATTTATTATTGAGGCAAAAAAAAACATGCAAGGTATCTAATTAGTACTGACTAGTCTTGGACCATTCCAACACATGGTTTCGTGTGGCAGCAGTAATGTGCGGTTCTGGTCTGACCAGCAACCACAGTAATGAACTGTAATTTTACACCTTGATATATACTAATTCTCCCCAGAGCTCCATTGGCGGGAGTCGCATGCACTTACCACCCTTTTCTTAATAATTGTAAACATGTATTATTTCAGGTGAAGTGGCAAAGCTCTTTGCAGATGCGGGTTTGATCTGTATCGCTAGTTTGATCTCTCCATATAGGAAAGACAGGGACTCATGTCGTGGAATTCTTCCAGAATCTAGTTTCATTGAAGTCAGCCCTTCTCCTTAAATTGTGTTTATCTGCCACTAAATTTGTTCCAACTATGGACTTGGTTCATTGTTAATGTGTCGTAGGTATTCATGAATATGCCTTTAGAGCTGTGTGAAGCAAGGGATCCAAAAGGCCTTTACAAACTTGCTCGAGCAGGAAAGATAAAAGGTGAGCTTTCATGTCTGCTGGACCTGGAAAGATACATTCATGCTCAGAAGTAATTAAACATAATGGATATGTTTGTTGTCTTTGCATAATTGCATTATGGTCTTAAAATAGTGTCATATTCCTCCTTGTGCTATATTTGCTTGATCACCTAAACATAAGCTAGGAGGAGGACTTTTCTTTGTTGTCTTCTCTTTTTAGTTTTCAACTTATCTTATTTCTTCGCAAGTCTCTGAACAGTACAACATGCCAAACCCTAAAGTGATCATTCCTTAAAGTTTCAGAAAGTTGATATCATGCATGTAAATTTACAATTATTCTCATAAGAACATGGTTATACAAGAAGGAACGAATTTTTGTTTACCATCTACGTACGGTTAACTGTACTCAGCTTTATCCCTTGTTCTAGAGAATCATGCTTATTGTAAATTGAAGTGATCTAGGATCACAATCATAATGGGGAAAGATTGAACTGTGGTAATATGTGATTTAGCTTGTTTATTTTATGGTTATTTGCAAAGTTAGCCATACCATGACATAATGTTTGGTATGGACGGTACGTACCAGTCTAACAGGGGATCGATGTGGGTGGTACATATCGATTTGTCAGTAGACTCCACCATACTATGTGTCGGTATGATTCGGTACATACCATACTGATGGCCGGTCGGTACACTAGTACGGGCTGGTAAGGCAAACTAAGGTTATTTGTTTGAGAAATCGCTTCCTATGGCTAAGATAATGTTCTACATTGCAGATGATATTGTAGTTTTCTATTTGCTTCATTTGTTTTTTGTTTCATTTGAATTTTTGTGTTCTAGTACACTGCACATGTTCTACACTGCATTCATGTATAGAATATATGTCTTACTGATTTCATGTGGATTTATTAGCAAAAAAATGATTAACAGTAGTTCTAAATATGAAGTTTTTCATACCATTAGCATTTTCATACAATTCTATAATCTCTGATGAAACAGGTTTTTCATTTTTTATCGAGTGTAGCCATAAGGAATGCCTCGAATCTCCTGCTCAGTGTTTTAATCTAAACTATCAACAACTTGTTAAAATAAGCAAGCTTACCTTGTGATTTGTCATTGTTGGGAATTCAAATGTACCACATCGTAACTAATGGAGAGAAGTTGTTAGTTACCTTTCCCTATCACTGTTTTGAGAGTGTTTCTAGGACAAGATTCAGAAGCTCTTATTAGGTAAATTCTCCCAGTCAAGTTTGTTGGATCAGTGTTAACTTAGGATACAGACATTCTCCTATTACATTGTTGGCTGAGCTATTCAACTCCTTAAGGCAATCAGACAGCCTATTGGCCTTGGCACTGCTATTTTCTTAGTGAAACCTAATGTTCACTGATAATGATCTAGAAAATTTTAAATTTAATTGCTTTTTAATGACTGATAATGTTTCAGGGCATCTATTTTTCACAAGTCACATTTCTTTTCTGAATCTATCAATGTTGTCTCATCCTCAGGCACTGGTACCCAATTTGTTCAACAACCTTGTTCATTGAGTTCAAGTTTAATGCTCAGTATGTGACCTTTGTAAATCAAGTTAGTCATGTCATCATAATTGTTTGAGCTTATGACAACCTTGAAAAATTTTGTGCTTATCCAAATACATCTGAATAGGAAAAGAAAATACAATTTTAATGTCCATTTTGTTCTCACTAATTACTTATTAGTTCTATGAATACATTGCACCATCTAAATAGATATACCCTGACAACAGATTCCTGATGACATTCTTGAAAGGATTATAATATTTGCTCCTGATGCACTAAAATAAGTTAAGGAAGCTAAGACTAGAATCTAGATGGTATATATAAATTTAAGCCTAAGATTCATAACTAGAAAATCAAGATGTCCATTCATACTGGTTTGGAGAACCTTTATGAGAAAATGAAACACTAATCTAATCTGCGAAGATACTAGTTATCAACCATCAAGGAAAATCTGGTAATAGTCATTATTAAAGTCATCATTGGTGGAAGATTAGAAGCTCCTCTGAAACATAAAGGAGAACTCAAGAGCTTAGGAGCTTTATCACTACCAAACTTAAAAATGACATAAATTACATCAGTGTAATAGGTATACTCAGCAAGTAAAGATTCAGTAGACATAACAAGCACCTTTATCAAAAGGAGATGATAAGGTGCTAGAAACATTCTTGAAGAACATAGATGCTATTTTTTTATTATTTAGATGACTCATAGAGACTGTTGTACGATAATTAGAAGTCATGTAATTGTGACACTAACCATTTTGGCATACTTTGGAGAAGTTAAAAGTTACTTGAAGGTTGTGTGTCACTACATACCTGCAGGAGAACTTATGCTCTTCTACATGTCTGCATCTTGCTTATGCTTTTCCTTCTTCCTCTTTTAGAGCCTCCAGAAGGGTATATGCACAATTTTGTCTCTTCTTTACTCAACAATCTATAGTAGTTAATCTCATGTACCAAAAAATTACTAGTGAAACATGTGTTTTCTCATGTTCGTACAAATACATTGTCACTGAATTTGGGAGCACGGGAAACGATATTTTTCCTTCTTTTGGCAATATTTATGCTAAATGTAAGATTACTTTTTGGTGTGATAAATTAACTCTTAAGAAGATGGTATATATTTGGATCAAATTTGACTATTTCTTCTTCCAGCCTTCTTTTTGGGTTTGGCACCTTAATTGAATAAAGCATTTCTAAATTTTCTTCCAGCACATTCTGTTGTAGGTCCCTTTTTCCATTTTCTGTGCCTTGTGATGAGGCCTACTTAGTAGAATTAGAATATAGTACTTGTTTTCTGTATTAGTTATCTTCTCAAAGAAGATTGTGATATCAATGTTTGTGAACCAAAGTGCTATAAATTGCTTGTGCGGAACAGATCTCTGCAAGTGACCAAAATTGATAATGGCTTCACTTTTTCCTGGCTGTATCAGGTCATGCTGTATTGTAGAGAATAGATATTGCTAATATTATTTCACAAATTTTGTAGGGAATGGATGTTGTTAGGATTGTTTATTTTCCCTCAGTCATTGGTAGTTCCATATCGTTTGCTGCACACTTGACACTTTTGCATCCTTGCTGTTTGAATTTTGTTATTCATGCAGGTTTTACTGGGATAGATGATCCATACGAACCACCTCTAAACTGTGAGGTATTTTCAAGTTTCAACTGCTTAATATTATTGTTATTCCCCACTGCTGAGCATTTACATACAAAGTCCCAATCAGAGCGATCATATAGTTTCTAAATGGAGCTCATGCTGGTATGCTATTTGCCCAATACCATGTATGATCATAACAACTTGTGGAGGTTGTTGCAAAGATAAAACTTGAAGCCATTAGCAAGTGGCTACTAACAACATTATTTTGATTGACGATACACAGTTTTTCAAGCATATTTTGTTCTGAAACCTGTCCCTCGGTGGATGATTTCATCCTTTGATGACTACTACAAGAATGTAATAATACCTGCAGAGCAATTAGGACTAGATAAATTTTAGTTTTGTTGAAAGCATTACATCCTCACCCAAGAATCCATGTATCAAAATACATTATATATTCTGCCATACCCTGAAAACTATCTAGACCAGCAGTATGTTCCTTTGATATCCTTTTGGTGCTTGTTGTGGGCTCTTGTACTCTTTTGCTTGAGTGTAACATGGGAGGAGCACCCTGCCTGTGGCTACAGTCATCCTTTTGTTTGACACCGCTGAGGAAATCATTAATATGGTCGTTGAAGTGGTGTTCTTATACACATTTTATGCAGACTTTATGTTGAATTAAACCACTCCTTTTTCTTTCTGTAGATAGAGATAAAACAAGAGAATGGAGTTTGCCCGTCTCCTAATGCCATGGCTGGGCAAGTCGTAGGTTACCTGGAAGAGAAAGGCTTTCTACATGAGTAGCAAACCATAAAAAATTCTGCTGCCAGTGAAATCCATCTTTTGCTACATTTCCAGTTGTGATACTTCAAACATTTTTCCTTTTGTACTTAATTTAAAATTTACGGGCTCAAATGAGTCTATCCATTGATATATTTGCAAAACAGTTGTTTCTCGGAGTTCCATAACATGAAATTGAGATGCATATGCATGGTATATTAAATCTAGCATATGGAATTAGCTTATTGCTCTGATGTTCTTTTGGTTATAGTTCATCTGAAACTTAAGTTTTGAGGAGATAATTTAGATTTGTTTAGTAAGTCTCCTACTTGAGCCGTTTCTCACATCTCTGGTTGTTATATGTCACTTGTTTTTTTACAAGGTTTGGTGCGCAAAGATTATCAACTGCAATGTATCCAAACAACTTCGGAAGGTTACTCATCCGCTCAACTTCACGGGGCATTTGGTCCAATGAACATTCATACACACATTCAGGTCTGTCAGTCTTGAGGTAACCTCACAAGTTAGTGACAACTTTCAAGATTTAAAATTCGTAAATTCCTAAATTTACAGAAGAAGAATTTAGGAAGTAGTCAGATCTCGGTCTCAGAAAGATTTAAGGTATGCCGAGAATGATAACTGGCCAACTGTGTCGGGTAGTTGTTGGATTCTAATAGCTCATAAATTATATAAGGTAAGTAAGTGGCAAACATAGCTTCTGAGATATGTATGGGTTGGAGATCCAATCTCCATCTCCCTCCCTCCTTCGTAGAAACAAAGACTGACGACTCCTTTACACCTGTCGACAAAGCCGTGGGGAGAGTGGTTGTATTGCAATCCACAACTAAGCTGAATCTGGACTAATCGCCCTCAAGACATGGCATTGTTTCGATGAGAGGAAAGTTCTCAGATTTCTGTTGACCACGCCTACACTGGTTGAATACGGTAGAATGCTTTCAGCAGCTAACACGTCGGACAAGTCTCCATATGTGAACTTGTGATCTTGTGGAAACAAACAGCGGTGGATGGACGCTCGTGACAATGTAGGCCACCAACAGTGGAGAAAAACGAAAGCCATATGTTGGTCCTCAGAAACTGTCATCCGACAGAGGGAATCAAATAAGTGTGTCACAGATTATGATTATGATTATGATTAAGATTATGATTATGTAATTTTTTGATGATATTAAAAAAATCTTTATTTATTTTTTAAATATATCATCATCGGATCCGAAAATTAGAAATATGGACTAAAAACAAATATAAACTAAGAGAGATTGAAAATATATTTATAATTTTAATTTTTGATATTTTCATTGACTATCTCGTTGTATCTCAATATGAAGCGAACTCAGCTCGTAAGGCACGAGTCAAAGAACTCGCTAGCACACAAGAACTCCACTCGTATACTTGATTTAGAAAACATAAAAAAATTTAATCTAGATTTTAGACACGAGAAGAAACAATGATTTATCGAAATTTTAAGAATCAATATATTTCTAAATCTATTCATGAGAAAAAGTCAGACTTTTGATCTCTGTTTCAAAAACCAAGAAACTCATTGGCACTCTTATAATAAGATGCCCTACCCATAATGCCGCACATAAAATATCATCATGTATAAGTAAATTTTTCGAATTAAGTGGAATCTAGATGAATTTATTACTAGATACAAGGTACGTTTAGTGGCCAAAGGGTTTCACCAACGATCATATGTTGATTTCATAAAAATATTTAGTCTAATTGTAAAACCAATAATAATCTAGTCATCCTAAGTTAACTATCACTTAAGGTTGATATATATGCTAATTAGATGTTAACAATACATTCTTACGTAAGATCTTAACTAAAGATATTTTTTATGCGGCAACCTCCTAACTTAATCCACACTCAAAGTTATGTTTGTAAACTACGAAAACCTATTTATGAAGCTTAATGAACTTTGACTTATTTCTGACATCGGTTGACTTCATCAACTCTAAGTTTGACACATCTTTATTTCTACAATAACAAAAGGGAAGTACTATATATCTACTAGTAGATAATATTATCATCACAAACAATAATCATTAAATAATTTCTTAAGTAATCAGTAGATCAATTTTTCATCAAACATCTAGAAACCTTAAGCTAATTTTTGGGAGTAAACTTTTCCTATCAAAGAAGTTGCCACTCACTTTTCATTATTGAATCACTCAAATTATACGATGACAAACCTATGAAACTCACACTTTATAGATATATACTTGGTTCCTTATAGTATTCATCTCTTATACATCCAGACATCTCATTTATAGTCAATAAATTATCATAATTTATGCATCGGCACTCCATTATGCATTGAAATACTCATTACTTCATCTCCATGCCTTCATCGATGTTGTTTGGGCAGACAATAATAATGATAGAATATATATGTTAACATATATTATCTTTTTTAAATAAATCTAGTTAATTGGAGTTCTAAAAAACAGAATATATTCTCAAGATCCACCACTAAGTTGAATATCAAGCTATCGTCACCACCGTTACAAAACTCAATTGGGTCACCAATCTGCTATATGAACTTGACATCACCTCCTAATCCACTCCTATAATATATTATAATAATATCGATATTACCTACTTATGTGTCAATCCGATATTTCACCATGCATGAAATATATTGTCATCGACTTCTACTTTATTAGAGATCAAATAGTTAAACATCAATCACATGTTTCTTACGTTCATACCTCAAATCAGCTAATAGACTAGACATTCGCTCGTAGAATATTTCAATTATATTGTTTCAAGATTGATATTATTGACAAAAGCTCATTGTTGCGATAACACGATAAACAATCATGATAGAAACAAACATGCAATGACATATAATAAAAGATCATGATAAAAATACGCACAAAATAATAGAAGCAAATATGGAATGACATCCAATAAAAGATCATGATAAAAATAAACATAAAATGATATTTTTATATTTCTTATATCCTCAATTAAATTATAATTTAAACACGATTGTTCTTCACATGAAACTGTCAAATGTCTTCACACACACCTCCGCGGTTATCGAGCTCGCAAGTTCTTTTAGGATCCACATGGAGTCAAAAGGAGTACATTTGAAGAAACACATCATGGTTCGATGTTGTTCGGAACTCCTGGCGCACCCAAGGGTCGTGATAAATCGTATGAGCAAGGATGAACTCCATATAAATGGTGCTTTTGCTTATGATCACCGAGGAGAGCAGCCTCGTCTTCTTCCGCCATCGTCATCTTCAGATTGTTGCCGCTGAATCATGTTTCTACATCCAAGTCTTTTCCCACCACCTCGTCACTTGGAACGGTGGAAAACTACTCTTCTCGTGGATCCATGGAATTCACCTTAACCTTCCAGAGGCCCAACGCAGACGCCCTCTCCTTCAGCTTGCACGCCGTCTCCTTCAGCTTCCACTAGAATTGCTTGGCGAGAGACCACTCGGTTGCCGAGGAAGCAGCGCGACAAGAGGTTCGATGCCGCCGCTGCTTCCCCCGGCTGCCAGTCCAGGATCTTATCCAGCAGGCCTTGAACGTCCATAATGGCTACACCGGCAAATATCACCCACTCCTCCAACTCCGGCTCCTTCAGTGCTCGCAGATCGGCATCCAAGAGCACTCCCTTGATGACCCAGAGACACGTAGTAGTCGCCCCCGCGCCATCATGGCAGCTGACGGCAGTGTATTATGCAGGAGAAGCGTCTGATCTCCCGCCATCGCCATGGCTTCGATCTCACGCACGCACGCACGCCTTGTCCCGCTCGATCTCCTTGGCTTTCTCGCAAGTATGGAACATACTCTCTCTCTCTCTCTCTCTCTCTCTCTCTCTCTCTTATTATTGTTAACCTGAATTTAAATATTTAGGATTCATGATTCGATCTCATCCAATTAATAGGTCAATTATCTTAAAACCCTCCAAAACAAAACAAGCACAGTTGGTAGACTCATGATGAAGGATATACAAATATGAAAACAAATACACCCAAAATAAAGTAAAATCAAGTGACAACCCTACAAGGCAATGACCCATCTTGACCTGATTCAACCAACTTGTTCGAGCTGTTATCCACAAAACACTAATTACCAAACATAAGAATCAAAACCCATATCCACTAACTCAGGCATAGATAATGTAACCCCAAAAGAAATCCTAGGGGATTAGTGGTGTCTGTCATCTTACATAAAATTTCTACAACTGGAATCTACAATGTATAAATCGCAACCAGTGTCTGTCATCTTACATAAGATTTCTCTCGTGATAGACTCTCAACATCTACGAGAGGTATTTCACAAAAGTCATGAGGATTATATATATAGGCTTGGAGTGAAGACTATGACACTACCAGTAGCTCATTAATAAAAAGCACTAGTTCAACATGAAACCCAATTATGATACAAAGATATCAAAACTGAATTTTGCCAAAAATGTAGCTGTAGTAAATAATATACAGAAAGACTCGTACTAAAAATTTTACATGTAATCTAATTCCTATATGCCTAATCTTGAGAGAGAGAGATATACACAACAAAAAGAAAATAACTAGCGAACATACTACATTGCCCTACAATAGTATGGGGAAGATTTGATCCACCAAATACTTGTTATAACCACAATGATCAAAAGAGAAGATTATGATGAGTCACTAGAGGCTAGTCTTGAGGAAGATGACTCACCCAGGGAGACTGAAGTGAAGGAAGACGCCCAGGCCCGGGCATTATTTGCCCCTTTCTGAAAGTTACTTGTCTTGTTGCAGAATCTAAGGTTGCTCCACAACCCGTTAACCTCAACCACATGGAGCATTTGCTCCAACAGCTGACTTGATTCACGAAGAAAACTCAAGTTCAGATGCCAAGCATGTGAGACCCAGAAAGCTTTGAAGCAGGAGTAGATGGCAGAAAAAGAACATATAATTATCTTCAGACCGATGTAGATTATGCCAAAGGTTAAGTAAGGTTCCTTGGTTATTAACTCGCTTGCAGACTCAACTTCCAGTACAGGGGACTTCACATTTCCTGAACCAGATTGATCAATAGCCAGATACATGATAGGATTCAGACCTGTATAAGAATAACTGAGGATAAGTTTGCTGCAAACTTAAGACACTGGGAAGAGTAAGAACTTAGAAGTATAGTTAATTTTTTTATGAGGGCTTTGTCCATCTCACAGTTTATAATGTCTTGGTCATGCAATACCAAATATATTGCAGGCGACAGAGACCTCAATGAATAACTCAATTTTAAGAGGCGAAGCAGGTGCCATATCTGCTACAGCACTATGTTTGCAATACGAAAAACTTAGACCTACCCCACCCCCATCCCCTAGAAAGCAGGAAAAGGGTGGGGAAAAAAAAAATCACAATGCTTCTGATAAAACTAGGACAACAAGCATCAGATGGCAAATACCCAGAAGCAATAAGAACCGTCATAAGAAATAAAATGCAACTTGAGAAATTAACCTGTACTTTTCTTGTAGAAATGGACCAGAGAATTGAGATTCTTTGGGCCATGGTATCGAATTCTTGATGTCTGATTGATCAGCATTATAGCTGGAAAGCTGTGAATACCATTTCTCGATAGGACACTGCATAGCAAGTGAAAAATTATTGCATTAAATAGCATGATCCATACAAGATGGACCAATATATTGATGAAGAAAAAGAGCATGTATGACTTGCGAACTACATACCTTGGCATGATAGAAGATTCTTCAACTAGTAAGTGCTTTATTTGAGGAAACATGGAACTAAGAGCATCGAAAATAGGTTGAATGTTCCGTGAGAATGGACACCATGACACACCAAAAAGAACAGAACAATATTGATCACCACAATTCAGGTATCTCTCGAGTGTCTCTCCACTCACCTTCAAAATGTATAGACAAAATCAGATATATCTGCAATCTGTAATCCACAATCAAGTTGAGTAGGGAATCTTAAATAAAAAACTTAACAGTCTATCACAATGGTTAAAGTAACACCGACAGATTGCCTTGTTTAAGTACTCCATTCCGTATGTGAGTAATATGAATTAATTGTCAACTCTAGCTGCTGAATGAAGATAATCATCTATTTTTAGGCCCTTTGCCTTTGGGTCTGTGGCTGGATAAAAGTTTGTTTGAATTAGAATCGAGTGCATGTATTATCAGCATTCATCAAATCATTACCATCACTTTGACTCCCATCTTCTAGTACATAAAGCAGCCTCAGCAAATGCTCCATGCATACTCTACTAGTACAACTCTTTACAAGATGATAGAGAATTTTAAATGAAGTCCATGCACAATATGAAGGGAAACAATCCCCACCACTAATGGATCTTATATGTCATATGCGCTATGAATAGTTTTCTAAACCCTGTGCATTGCCAATATTTTAAGATACTCTTGATGTTTCCTTTTGTATTATATGTATATCCACTGAAAAAGTAAGAACTCTTTATTAGTTGGTTCCATTTTCTAGTACACAAAATGTCATGATCCGATTTAATGGGAATAACTGATCAATTAATTTTATAGTTCTAGAACCATGTATCCATAATGGTTATCCCCAAGTTAATCATAGTACATCCATCAAACTTTTAAACCAATTCGAGTCTCTTTCCACTTCTGATATGGGGCTAAGATAGGAGTCCTACATAAATCATCCTCCACAAATGCTCCCTGCATACAATTCTTCATTCAGGGGATGGTATAAAATTTTATATGAATGAAGTCCATGTCCAATATGAAGGGAAACAACCCCCACCATAAATGGATCTTATATGCCATATGCACTATGAATAGTTTTCTAAACTCTGCCATTGTCCATAATTTCATTTGCTATTGAAGTTTCCTTTCATAACATATGTATATAAATTGCAACAAGTAACATCCACCAAAAAACTAAAAAACTCCTAACTGGTTGGTTCCATAAACAACTAGCTGCTATCAAACACACCCAAGTGTTTGGTTAAGGCTACAGCCATAGTTTACAATCCAGAATGTTTGTTGTTTATTTTTTGGTTAAATATGGCATAATTTACCACCTTTTCACTCTCTAAAGCAAATAGGATCTTCATATAAACATTCATGCATTAATAATTAAATAAATTAAATCACAATGTTTAAATGTTCTCCCGTACTAACAATCTACTAGATCATGACATATTGAAACTTAACTATATGATGACTATAACAAATTATTCATACTTGAATCTAGACATCAGATCAGGCTAAAGACAAAAAATTGTAATGGCCAACTAAAGGCTACAAAATTTAATTAACAGTGGATCTCAAATTGCTTTCTAGCAAGAAGAAGAACCACAAGCCCAATACTCTCCCGAACTTCAAAATTCTAAAGAAAAATCCCGCAATCAATTGAACGTTGAAAGGGAGAAAAATTGTCCCATTTAACAATACGAATCATTCACCCGTTTTCCAGAGAAAAACTAGAAGAATGACCTGTACCTAATATCAACTGAAGAAATTGATAAAACTGGCGAATAAATCAACGTGGTCCATGGATATCCACAAAAGAAGTTGTCAGCTACCAAGAAACACTGAATGAACGCCTCTGTTTATAAAGTACACAAGAAAATAGATGAAGAGATAATACTAAGGCTGCTTCCACATATATACTAAGGGATACACTCCAATTTTTACTAACCAACCATAAATAATAAAATTTTTCCTTTTCAATAGTTCACATTTGATATATTTCTTAAAAGGAGAAATTGCAGAAGAAGCTAAAACGACCAGAAATACCAATATTATAATTATAAAGCGAGAGATGTTAATAAAGATACCCACCCGTCGATCAAAACCAAAAAACAATTTGCGCCTACTAGCAAATATCCATGACACCACACCCCCAGACACCAAAAATGTCAAAACTTTAAATAAGATAAATGATCATGAGGCATTAGGATTCCTAAACAGTCATAATAATGCCAGAAAAAAAAAAACATCACAATTAATCGCAAAGCCTCAAAAGAATTCGCAAAACACCAAGAGAAAATTCTCGCCTTTGATAAACTAGGACGCACGGTTACGCGATTGATTGAGAAAGAAGGGTACCTCCTGGCGCAAGGGAAGCTCAATCCATCGAGGGCATTGAGATCCGAGGTCGTCGAGGAAGGGGACGCTCAAGCGAGGGCAGAGAGGCTGCATCGTCGCGAGGGATACGCGAAAGACCAGGGAGGAAACGAAGAAGAGAAGGGCGGCGACGACGGGAAGAAGGGATCCGGCCATGGAAAGGAGGGAGGAAGCAGTAGAAAGCACCAATCGGAAGGAAGACTAGCGACGATAAGTTTTACCCTTTCAGCTCTTGTTTTTATATTTATTTGCTTTCTCTTATTTTGATTAGGATGTGGGTTTGTCTTCGCTGCCGTAATGTGTATATATATATATATATATACATATATATATATATATACATATATATATATATACATATATATATATATACATATATATATATATATATATATATATATATATGTGTGTGTGTGTGTGTATATATATATATATATGTGTATATATATATATGTGTGTATATATATATTTATGTATATATATGTATATGTATATATATGTATATATATAAGTATATATATATATATGTATATATGTATGTATATATATGTATATATATGTAAATATATATATATACATATAAATATAAACATATACATATACATATAAATATAAACATATACATATAAATATAAATATATACATATATATATAAATATATACATATATATATATACATATATATATATACATATATATATATATACATATAAATATATATATATATATATATATATATATATATATATATATATATATATATATATATATATATACGCGAAAAATAAACATATTTTGGGTGCAAGGTAACAAAAGGTAAAATAGTCTCCTTCGGCTTCTACGTCTCGTGCCCTAAATTTGCCGCTCCTTCCCGAGCGTCGTTCCCTTCCACCCACTTGCGGAGGCGAACGCCGGAGAGACGACGACGACGGTAGGATATTCTTCTTCTTCTCTTCTTTCTAAATATAGCTTGCATCCGCGATTTGTTAACGCTGTCGAGAAAGGAGAACGTTCTGATCGGTGTTGGCCGCTTTGGTCAGTCTTTTTCCTACCAAATTTGATGATGACCTGCCTCAATCTCGGGTAGTACTGGTGCTTTTCCTCCCTTGTATGCTGATCTTTAAGTGCCTTCTCTTTAGATTTGGTGTGTGGAATCCAGTAGCTTAATTGACACGAGAAATTTCTGATATCAGCGAGTAATCCCCTCTTTTTTTGATACACGTCAGGGATTTTCTCATGAAATTTGGTGTGTTTTGAAGTCCAAGAGGCGATAAGATCTGTCAGCGGTCAGTTGTTCGCAGCCATGTCGGTCACGGCCGGTGTTAGCGACACGGTGATCACCATCCGCGACAAGCTCCGGGGAAAGATCGGCCAGACCAAGGTCAAGAGGTACTGGCCCGGCAAAGCCCCGGAATGGGCAGACGAGGTGGAGGATGATGAAGACATCAGGGCCTCCAAGCTGGCCGCCCTCGAGAAGGCCTTCCCTACTCGGGATGATGCTGATGTACCTCAGAAAGATGATCGCAGGCTGAGGCGTCTGGCTGAGAGCCGAACTGAGAACAAGGAAGAGGTGAGGGCCGATCACCGGCGTATCCGGCAAGCTGAGATAGTATTGACCACCGAGGAAGAAAATAATAGGTTGGAGGGCTTGGAGTTGGAAGAGGAAGATGAGGACGCTATAGAGGAGAGGAGGCGCAGGATAAGAGAGAAATTGCTTCAGAGAGAACAGGAGGAGGCTGCTCTTCTCCCTGTAGAAGAGGAAGAAGAAGCAGAAGAGGAGGAGGAGGAATCCGAGTATGAGACAGACTCAGAGGAGGAACAAATGGGTATTGCCATGGTGAAGCCAGTTTTTATACCAAAGTCACAGCGAGATACTATTGCAGAGCGTGAGAGGCTTGAGGAGGAGGAACGACGCCTTGAGGAGCTAGTGAAGAAGAGATTAGATGAGAGAAAAGTTGAGACTAGGCAAATCGTGGTAGAGGAGATAAGGAAGGATGAGGAGATCCAGAAGAATTTGGAGGCTGAGGCGAACATATCAGATGTGGACACAGATGATGATATGAATGAGGCTGAGGAATATGAAGCTTGGAAGACTAGGGAGATTGCAAGGATTAAGAGAGAAAGAGACGACAGGGATGCAAGGTTGAAGGAAAAGGAAGAGATTGAGAAGGTTAGGAATATGACAGAGGAGGAAAGGAGGGAATGGGAGCGGAAGAATCCAAAGCCACTCTCTGCACCGAAGCAGAAGTGGAGGTTTATGCAGAAGTACTATCACAAGGGTGCTTTCTTCCAGTCTAGTTCTGATGACCATGCAGCGACAGCGGGTACAGATGATATATTTAGGCGTGATTTCTCTGCACCAACTGGAGAAGATAGGATGGATAAGACTATATTGCCTAAGGTCATGCAAGTCAAGCACTTTGGACGTAGTGGAAGGACCAAATGGACTCATCTTGTCAATGAGGATACAACTGACTGGAATGCTCCGTGAGTATACCTTTAGCCTCGTAAATCAGCAATTTGTAGACACACCCCACACACACACACATATATTGTGGTGATAGCAGCCAATGCTAGTTTTCATGTTTGCTATCATAAAGAAGAAATGACCTTGTCAAATTAAAATTTAAACTGAGAAAATTTAGGCCACAAGCCGTGTCCTTTTTTATCGCAAGAGTTGCTGGTGAAACCAAGAACAAAATCATTTTTTACTGCTTTGTGACATTCTGTGAATTATCTAGTCATGATTTTAGGAAGTTAGAACTTAGAACTTTTGGTTGAACATAGATATCCATGCCCTTGAGATGTACTTGGATTTAATATCTTTTGTGATATTACAGGTGGAGTATGAATGGCCCTCTTCGATCAAAGTATAATGCAAAAATGGCAGGTATGAATGCACCAATTGAAAAACCAAAAGGAAGCAAGAAGTTGAAGGATTGGGAGATTAAGTAGTTTATTCTTCTTGGTTATAGTATTTGTCTGGTTGATGCAAAGAAGGGATTTCACCCATGCTTTGTCTTGTAATGGTCTTTACGATGCAAGTTTTAACATGAAGAAAACCTTCATATATTATATTTTGTAGTATCAACTGCAGAATATGTTAAGATCTACTTATTGATTTCTGAATTTCGCATGTTTCTCATTGTCATTCCTTGGAATGAATATTGTTTGTCATATTCTACTGACTGTTGACTTTATGGATCTTTACAAGATGAACTTTGATTGCTTTTGGACAAGTCAGCATCAAGAAAGGATCGACAGTTGATTGATAGGGGTGTGGCAAATAAAGGATCCAGACTGATTCAGTAAACAGGATTCCTTTAGCCACGAAATATATCGCTTTTGTGCTACAGAGTGATATGTCATAAGTTTGTATTTTTTTTCCTTTTAAATGATCTTTAAAGTTAAGATGTTGACGTTTACTAAGTCCAACTCATCTTCAGGCAGTTTGACCCAGCCAGTTCAAATTGTTATCTTTACTCTGTTTGATTGATTTTTGCTATTTTCAGTTCTCTGGTTTTTTTTTTTTGAAATATATCACTATTTTAAGGCAGGTTTGATATTTGTATCTTGACCCTGATTTTGATTGAATCAGGAGCAAGTTTCTCTTGCCTTTGTTCTTGGTCTGGGCTATGCTTCCCTCTCTTATTATTGTTCTATTTTTGGAAGTCATTGTTGGTTATTATATTATGCTTAGATGGCCTTAGTTTTTCTTTATTTGTCTTTTTGTCTCTCATTTTAACTTGAGTTAATAAGATTTTCATGAAGTGGGAACATTTGCCATCACTCTGATGATTTACCTTCTGGTATCAATAATTAAGTAATAATTATATCATCTTTATTTATTTATTTTTCCTTTTGTTTCTTATACTCATACTATATGTTGCAACGAAATTCATCATTTTTATTAAATAAAACCATTTGGAGATCTGACATGGACTTAAAAGGTGTTAGGTCTGCTTGAAATACATTTTCTCTCTCGGTACTTTTTGTAAGTAGTTTGTCTTGGAGGATATCTTATCTATCATGTAGTTTTTTCCCACTTTATATGATCTTAGTGTAATGGTAATAGAACTTTCTTATATGCTAACTGGTGGACCAATTGATGATTTCATATCTAGTAAGTTGTTTTTCTTTGAAATGTGCATCTTATTTTTTTTATTGTCTCAGTTCTTCTGGATCATAATATGATTATTGAGGACCATGAAATTTGTTACTATATTTACTTTTTTCAAGATGGGCTTTGGTACAACGGTTAGATTGTTCTTTTGCGACACGAGAGACCAAGGTTCGAGCTATAGAACTTGTCACTCATCTTTTCATAGTTATTGGTAGATAACAACTGTCAGGTACAGATGCACTATCTGAATTTGGATCAGTATTCCTGGAAAGCTGCATTTTTTTATTTACTGATTTATGATAATAAGAGACTTTTTGGGGTGGCATATGTATTCCATTGTATATAAGCACTTTTGACTTGTTTTACCATACATCTATTCAGATTTGTCTGTTCCAGGTGCCCATGAGCCATTCAATTTCACAGTTCTATTTGCAGATAGTATTGTTGCATACCGGTAATTGTTTGTAAAACAACCAATCAAAAGTGAAGTGGCTGGACCTTTTTTCAAATTTCAGACCCATTTACATCTGTTTAAACTTTTATTATTCAGGATGTCACATATGATATTCATAAGAGGCTGATCATGCATGGGGGTGTACCTAAATCATTTATGTGCTCGCGCTTCTTTTGCAGAAATTACTCAGCATTTTAGCTTCCTGTGAGGCAGCCAAGTTCAGAAACAGGTTGTCATATCAGGATTGTTGCTTGTGGTAATATTCCTGCTCTGCATATTTGAAGCAAAAGTGTCTTCTATGGCAGTGGCATGATGCCTGTCTTGTAGCTTAACTGATGTTAATTCAACAGACCTAGTCAAATTCTCACTGCATGAATCAATATTCTTGGGTAATTATTGACACAAATGCAGCATGAGTTGCTGGGCTTGTGCTTTCTCCATGTTGCATCCTAGCCATGGTCATTGGGAGAGATTGTAGTGGCATAAATTAATCTCTCTACTGAAGCTTAATGGCCAAAACTTGATTCTGTTTCACTTTCACTTGAGATAGTATATTATGAGTTATCTAATATTTTTTGGTTTTAATAATAGTCTCCCATTCGCAGGTGGAGAAGCAAAATAACCCCATCTACCTCCATAAAGAAAAGGTATGACGACTGAATTCTGGCTTACCTATGGGTTTGCTTGCGAATCATCTTTCCATTTTAGTCATGATTATCTTTCTAAATGTGAATTATATATGGTAGAGAAGTCACCCCTTCCCCACCAAAAGAAAAGGAAAAAAGAAAACAGAAATTGAAATATATTGTTACACATTATACACCCCATATGTGTCTCTTATTTTCAACATCATATATGTGCCTTGCTTTAGCATTTTCTTGTCTCACTTTCTACCAGTCTCACTTTCTGTTCATTTATCACTTTGGTGCTTCTTGTTCTATAAATAATCATTTCCACTGTTTGTTGTTCGCGTATAACTATCAAGGATTCATATAATGGTGCAATATCAATTTGGATAAACCATCAGGCTATTGTATAATGGTTAAAGATTCATTCTCTTTAACCTGAGGTAATTAATGTCGACTAAAAAGAGAATAATTATTATATATAATTATATGACCTTGCAATTGTGTGAATCTGTTGCCCTTATGCTACGTACTCTACTTACAAGTTACATGATATAATTACATTTGCTAGATACAACAATACAATTTAACCGAAAAAAGAAGTTACAGTTCAACCGCCACACATTGTCATTGCTTATAGTCAATAAACAATAATGCAACTATTTACTCTTTTTATTTACTGAATCTTAGGAAATTGATTTAAGTACACAATAAGGCTTTATCTCCGGTACAACGGACTCGACCATCTTTGGCCATCAATCTTTGGGCATCAAATCATGTGACAAATCTTAGGGAAAAGCACGTGGAACAATATCTTTTAAATTTATACCCCCCACATGCTTGAAAGAAAAATAGTATCTGAAACATTTTTTCCGTATACACCAAATTCTAAATAACCATTTACGTATTTGAAAAGGGTTTGTTGATATGGTCTGATAATGTGAGTCAATCAAAATATGTATAATTTAAAAAAATAAAAAAAAAATATTCTTGTTCTAATTAGAAAATTTTCTGTTCAACGATTTAAAAAAGATACATATAAACGAGTTTAAAGAATCTGAAACATTATGATCTGTCATCCAATGTGAAAGAACAAGTTCCTTGCTCCCTCACTTTTATTGTTTCTTCAAGCAAATAAATCCATATTCCTTATTCCTACACCCACCCTCAAGAAAAATTGACATATTATTGGGAAAAAGAAAGAAAACGGAGATATTATGCCGAATATAAATCTATATATTATGCAGTCGAGCCCCATTCGAACAAGAGAGAAGTGCGACTGCCACATAAGTCCTCCTGCAGTTGTACTGCCCTTCACATCCCCCACATAAATCGCGCTCTCCGTCTCGTCCCCTCAAAATTATCGTTTCTTCCGCTCCCTAGAAGACTCAACCTGCTCCCGCTGAGGTAAAAATCGATTCTTTCGACTGTTTGCTTAGATTTCTTTTGTGAAGATAATCCCCCAGACTTTCCATCATTCATCCATGACTCACCATCTTTGTGAAGATAATCCCGCTGAGGTAAAAATCGATTCTTCTCCTATCCCGTTGGGAAGAGTTCGTCTTCCGCTCACGACAAGGTTTCTTCCTGCTTCTTCTGTGGTAAACATCGAATCCCTGTACGGTTTATTTCTATGTTTTGGGAAGATTGGTTCCGGAGAATCCCCGGTGCAACCATTCTTTTTTCGCTTTGAAAGAGTTGACGGTGCGTTGCATCTGACTAGTTCTCCCCGTAAAGGCCAATCTCCTTTTGCCTGCATCGATGGTTGTGGTTTCTTTTTGCTCTTACGATTTTTCTCCTTGGGCAGCGAAGAACGAGCTCTTCTGAGGAGGATTAGATTTGAAACGTTCTTTTAAAATTTTTCTTTGTGCTGCTGTTGCGGTCTTTTGCTGTAAATTCTCTGGTGGGTCGCGAGTCTTGCGGGAATCTGGATGTTTTCTTATTTCATACTGTGTAAGATAGAAGAAATAGAAAGTAACGCTTTTTGGGTTAATTTAACTTGTTTCAAAATTGAGACAGTTGGAATATGCTGTTTAAGGAGAAAATTTTAGCTGTGATGGATAAGCATCTTTTGACATCTATAAAGAGCAAAGTGAGGATCGAGTCCCATGAACGTAAGATGGGAAGCTCATATGTAACAAGAGAAAGACTTGGAACAAGTGTGTGAAACTCGGGAGTTATAATTTGAGCATGGTATAGAAGTTCAAGCCTAATTGTGGAATAACTGGAAGATAAAATTGTGTTCATTGGAGATCAGAAGCGATTTCGCGCTTGCTAAGTGCTATCAAGAAAGGAAGAATAAGAGCAATTTAGGACTGATAATTTGGGAGGTGAAAGGTCCTAAACGTCCGAAAGTAGAGGCAGAGTTGTACCTTTACCTGTCAACATGTGATATGAATGCAATTAATTGTTTAATTATTCTTCTGATGAGTCTCATCTGCACCGTGCTTTGTTAAATTGGCTAATACACCTTGGAAAGTAAGCTTTCTTTCTTGGGTTTTTTATATCCATACAAGTGTCAGTTAAAAAACCTGCAAGATCAACTAGTGCATAAGGCTCCTATGCAAGTGTGTCTAAAGATTTTATTTTTATTTTTATTTACTATATAGTATTTTTAAAAACGCTATATGACAAAAGGTGTCAAGGTCTCAAAATGCTTGAGGCGCTTAGACAAGTTGAGTGAAGCGAGGTGTTATAAAATATTAAAATATATAATATATATTTTAAATATATAAAAAAATATATAATATAAAAAATAAAAATATATAAAATATATAATATGGTAACAGTAGTTATAATAGTGCGTAGTAGGGAAGGGAGAAGAGGAGTCACCAACGATGGGAGGTGGGGAAGGAGAAGGCGACTGTGACGAAGGAACCTTTAGACGGTGGTAGTAGCAGTGGAGGAAGTTGCGGACCTGTCCCTTGACGATCGAAGGCGTTGCACACGAAAGATTAGGCGGTAAAGGGAGCTCCGCACAAAAAAAGTAACGACGAAGGAGGAAGATTCGGACATTTACATCAGCGGCAGAAGAGGAAGCTTGGACCTTTCCGTCGGCTATAGAGGATGCAACGACAGATCCTAGGGTTTACCGAGTGAATTGGGGGAGGGGAGGGGAGGGGAGGGGAGGGGGGTGAGTTTCAATGTTTACCATTGGACTTAGTTAGTTCAATCAAACCAATTAAGTCACTGTTGAATCAAACTAGAGTCCAAAATCTAGTTTGACGTGTTGGATTCAATCGGGTGATCGCCCGAGGTGCTCGACGCCTGGGCTCAGGCAAGTGCCTATGTGGCGCTTCAGTGAAGCACGTCACTCAAACGTTGCATGAGGCACTAAGGCCTTGCCTCACCTTGCCCGAGCGCTTGGGCACCTTTGAAAAAACACTGAATACTGCATAGTTGGATTGCTTAAGCTGTTATGGTTAAAGATGTGTATACAATTGTTAGCAGGTCATTACACCAATGAGTCTTGATCCGGTAGTTTTCTTGTTTTTTGGACTATTTGCATTTATATGTTTGAATAAATTTGATGGTGCAAAACCACAATATGAATCCCACTAGTTTTGGATGGATGATGTAGAGAAACAATCATGTAAATTGAAGTTCGCCCCTGCACATCCTATTTAGTCAGCTAGGAAGAGAGAAACAAAAACTATTCTTATTTAGAACTCGGTCTAAGCATCCAAGTAGCATAATTTCCTTACACGTTTGGCTTTATTCATTTATACTTCCTTGAACATTTCTATATATGTGGTCATGGCTGTATTAGCCTAAAATTGGACGATGAAACAAACAACCAAATAGAGTAATGTTGAAGTTATAACTAATGGATTATATGCGGTTTATTTGGCTGCTTTTATGGAAGTGATGAGGTGACAACAACAAGCATATAGTATCCATTTCTCTACAAATGGTATATTTTAGGGAATATGTTTGTGTAACATACATGTGGGGGTAGAGTGGATGGTCCAGTTTGGGTTGGCTTGTGGAATGGCAATACAGGTAGTAGTGGTCCTCATAAGATATGTTGCTTTGCATGTGCAGAATTTCATATTATTTATAGCTTTGCCTTTACGACCATTAACATTGTCTGTTATGCATGGATTACTTACCGCTTGACATGCTACCCTGTATTTGTATCATGTGTAGGCATGTGTCCATGACTTATGACAGCTGAATGTGTGTGAAAGAATTGTAAAATTTGACTGGCATGGACAGGCACAGGAATTGTTATCTATTATTACTTCATCACATGTTGATAGCAAATTTTGTTTATACTAGGGTTTTTGGACTCTGGTGGTATGTAGTAATTATTTGTTAGATGCATACTATGTTTGCTGTTACATAAATCATATGACTGTAAGTTATGAGGCCTGTCTTAATGAAAAATCATCTACAAGAGTTATCCAAATGTGCTTTTGAAATATATTTCTTGTCACTATATTGTCCTCATCAGGTTCTACTGCTATATGTGAATTTTGAATTAAACTGTGAGTATTAAGAATTTGGATAGATTCATCATATTAAGTTTCTTTTATAATATATTGCTGTAGGATTCATGGTTTAAAATATTTGTTGGACCGGTATGTATTATTTATTGATTTGACAGAGAATCGGTCAAACCATACAGCTCTGTAACATTGGTATACTGAGCTGTACAGATCAGCATACCACTTGATATCTTGGTACCATAGCAGTCCTGATGACACATTTAAAACCTTCATAGGATTATATCTCTTCATTACTTAATAGCCTCTATTTTGTCAAATTTGGTCAGCTTGGTTGATTACAAAACATCTGATTGCCATGAAAGATAGCAGCTACAGTGACACTTCAAATTATTTGGGAGGGGTTCGGCATCGTAAACACCCTAGTGAGGTTGGTTGCTACATTGTCTATATTCTGTCTAACCACTCTGGATTCCATAATATTCTGTAATATTTATAGTTGTACAATTTAAGAAGTTTTAGGTTTCACTTCTGAAAAATGTCTGGTAATTTATATCACTGATGATCATTTTGATGGATTGATCTTCTTTATGCACTTAGATAGTCAACCTGTCATATGTTTTATGTTCTGGGATGCTGTGAACAGAGAGTGATCATGGTGTCCACTGTGAGTAGAATGATATGCATCTTGCCATGACAACTATTTTCTGGGAAGAAATGCAAACGTAGCCAATTACCATTGGACACAATTGTTGATAATATGTATCTTTCTCAATCAAATTGTTCTTTGTTCAATGGAGGCATAACCTAGTGTTGTATTACTGCGGTTCTTAATGGAACATTAGATGACTTTTTTCAGGTTTCTCCAGATGCAGATAAAGCAAATAGATCAAATTTGCTTGTTAATGACCGCAATAAATACAAATCAATGCTTATTCGTGCTTACTCATCAGTGTGGATGATAGGGGGTTTCTCTTTTATAATCTATATGGGTCATCTTTATATATGGGCCCTAATAGTGGTCATCCAAATTTTTATGGCAAGAGAGCTGTTTAGCCTTCTCAGAAGATCCAATGAAGAAAGACAGCTTCCAGGATTTAGACTTTTGAATTGGTATAGCTTGCATCTTTTTCACTTCTCTTGCAATTTCATTGGTTAAAAAAGATCGCTAGTTGCCTGAACATTTTTTCTGCAAGAGTAATCTGATACCTTGAGTTTGGGACTAACTGTATGTTATCTTTTGTGCTTCACCTTACAGGCATTTTTTCTTCACTGCAATGTTGTTTACTTATGGACATTTTCTTACCCAGCAGCTCGTTAACACTGTGACTTCAGATAAATTGCTGTGCCAGCTCGTCAGTGGGCTTATCAAATATCAGATGTTTATTTGTTACTTCCTATATATTGCAGGTTATACTTTTATTTTAAATTCTTTAGTGTGTATGATATCATGTTAACAATTGCTTGTTTAGATAACAACATTCATTTGCCATTTTATGTGCTTTATTGTCAAGACTTATGGTTTATGATACTGATCAGACTGATATGTGCTCGTTACTGATTGGTATACCATTTATTTATTTTTATTATTTTCAGTGATGTTGGATAGTACAAGTTGGTATACCACTTGATATCTTAGTAACATATAGAGTATGATGGCTTGTCAAATTTGGTATCAGAACCATTATCCAAAACATATTAAAACTTGTTTGCACCTTTCGGTCTATTACTAATGATTTTTTCATACCAAACATTAGAAGGTCTTAATTTGTGACGAAGCAGACAATTAAAATTGTTCCACATACAGAATATACAATTTCATGAGAAATATAGTATTGTTCAAGAATTATTTTGAAGCGTGCAGGATCACCCAATAATAGGGGAAAATATAAACAAGATGATGTGGCAGATGCAGCAATTCAAATTTCTCTCTTTTCTCTTTTTCAATAAATCAATTTTGAAGATAATTCCAGATCTTTCAAGCTTAAGTTTGTTTGATGCTTCAGAAAAAGAACATTATGTATGTCTTAAAGAGTGTTAAATTTGTATAATCAATCCTCTTGCAAAATCAGTACAGTAAAATGTTTTGTTTGTTTTGTTTCCAATTTGCAAGGTGACTATATAGAAGACAAAGCACCTTTTCAAGGCGTAGAGAACTGATCTTTAATCAAAATTGTGAAGATAATTGAAACTTCTACAGTAGTGAGTTCGATATGGTTAATTTTTGTCTGCAATTGGAAGCCATAGGGATAAGTGGAACTGTGGATTTTTTTGTTACTGGGTCTCAATTATGTAGGCTGTTTTAACTCCCATATCATAGGAGCTCTCTGTTGTTGGACAATTGATTTTACATTGACTCTTCTTCTGTAGTTATGAATCTTTGGTACTGAGACCATGTGGTACCTTCAATTAATAGCTCACATCTGCAACCTAACTGAACTCTCTTCCATGAATCTCCTGCATTTTATTTCTTATAATGCAAGTGTTTTGAAAATCATAACTGTTGATAGAAGGATGATCAACATTTTTACATGGTGGCTTAGGCTTTGTATGGTTTATTCTCACACTGAAGAAGAAGATGTATAGGTATCAGTTCAGCCAGTTTGCATGGACACACATGATTCTTCTAATGGTTTTCATACAGTCAGCTTTCACTGTGGCAAACATATTCGAGGGTATCTTTTGGTAAACTTTTATGTATCTGTTAATATTTTTCCATTTACTAGAAGTTGAGTCTTATCAGCCTCTTCTAAGTACACTACTTTAAAGGCTATGGCATTTTTCTTATTTAGGAAATTGTTTGCCATTATTATCAATTTTTTTGGCTGTAGTTAAAGCTCTTGTCATGCTACATGATAAATAATTATCTGTAAACTCGAGTGCCTGGGGAATGAGGACTACGTGGTTGTAGTTCATACTTCATTCTTCATTGTACTTGGATGTACTCAAAGTTGTCCATTCAGTGCAACTTGAGACATCAATATTGTATTCTCCTTCCTTTTCTTCATTTGGGAATCTTGCAAAGCTCGAGAAATTGTGTTCCTCATCGTGAGTAACAAGACTTGTTTCTTAGGATGTCTCACTAATAGGTGTCAATTTTTATATCTTTTCTGTAACTGCTTTGGACTTTCCTCCATGGGAATTATCTCCTTGATACTTTGATGCGAAAGAGCAATATTTGCTACATAATTTTCTGTTTAGATCTTGATGACCATCTTTTAACTGCTTTAGGATGGGAATAGTTACTCTGTTATTTGAACTATAATATACACAAATGTTTTTATGGTCAGCATGCTTTTAATTTTCTTCTGATTTGAAGTTTTGATGTTTGTAACTATCTTAAGAGAGATGATTGTGGCTCTTTTACAGGTTTCTCTTACCAGCATCACTTATTATTATCAATGACATTGCTGCATATTTTTTTGGGTTCTTCTTTGGAAGAACACCATTGATCAAATTATCTCCAAAGAAAACTTGGGAGGGATTTATTGGGGCATCAGTCACAACGTTGCTCTCCGCCTTTGTGGTGAGCATCATACACTTGTTTGTTGATTACACATTATTCTCTAATCTCATCTGCATTCTCTTTCTTTTTCTTTTTGTTGCATAAGCATGTTTTAGTCCATTTAGTACTTTAGGACATATATGTCTTCTAAGCTACTGTTGAGAACAGCATTACAATATTTGATATGCAGCATCTTGGGTTTTTTTGTCATAAACTTCCTGGATTCTGTTCTTTACCAGATCTTTTTTCTTTTCTCCACTTCTCATTTGGCTGATGCAAAATAAAATTTTAAGGATGTTAGAACTAAAGATGGAAGAAAATAAAACTAAAGAGAGAAGACTGCAAGATAATTCTAGAAGAAGTAAAGAAAGGGAGAGGATTGGCCTCAATAAGAAGGGGAAAGTGGAAATATGAGAGGAGAGGAAAGAGGGACATGAGAGAGAAGCTTCAGACATTTATTAGTGCACTTTTTCTTTTACTAGGGAAATTCACAAATTAGGGTAACGTTGGCTTATATGCTCCTAAATAATAGCTGATTAGTTTTGTGTTCTCCTCAGATTGATTAAAGGTCTTTTAACACACTAAACAAATAACAAGAAAATTTAGCACTTAGTCTAACTGGAAGATACACTAATGATTCCGTTAAGAAATTTTTAAGTGAAGAAATGAACCGGATACAAGATGCAGTAATCTGTTTCCATTTTTTTCAGAACTAAATGGAGATCTATGTGGTCCTTTTTGAAACATTAGGTTAATGCCAGCAGAAAATGATTGCAGATGGCAACCATGTTGACGTGGAAGAAGTGAGATAGAGGCTGCAACCGAGGCAAGTTTGGAGGAATGGGTAAAGATGATGTTTGCGGCTGCTGCTGCTGAACTGTTGGAACTTGCGGAGTAAATTGGGTGATTTTGTTGCCACCTAGAAGCTAAAATGAGTAGGATGGGGACCTGGAGTAGGAGATGCCCCAGAAGGCAGATTATAAGGAAGAGGCTCGCTCTTTCCTTGATCAGACACACTCAGATCCTACTATTTTAATAGCTCGGTCCTTGGAATAGGATTAGCTACTGAGATAGTCCTTGCTTTTCCAAGTAACTTTAGTCTCCCCTACTTTCCCTCAATCTTATAAAAGGAACCAGTAGCATTACTTGAAAATGAAACTATCTATTGTGACTTGGAAGTAGACATTCTGAGTTAGGCTGAGTTTATTAGTTAGGATCTTTATATCCTAGACCTTCAAATTGGTTTTATGCAACATTCAACTAGATCTTCTTTAGGAGCACCTTAAAATAGAATTCAGTATACCATTTTAAGATGTAGAACTCATTCTCGTACTACTTGTCAATTGGGTGACAAGCGATTCTTGAGACACCTACGTTATGTTTTCTTTGACCACCATATGTAGAGTTATACAATCAGTTTTTGTTCTTATATGAAAAGATTGAATATGTCCATTACTTAAATGTATATTATTATAAGCTTTGCTTGAGATACTAATGGTGTGCATGATTTTGTCTTGATAGTCTAGTTGCTGTTTGAAACTCACCCTTTCAAGTACTTTGAAATTTGAGAACCAGTGTTATACTACCGTAAATGTTAAATGCATTAAAATGCCAACTTTTAAAATAATAGTAAGACACCGATGGCATGTTTATAATAACTAAGTTTAAAATGATAAGCTATTTCATTAAGATGGACTTGGTCGACAGCCATGGTGTCTAGGCTATCATCTAGGCTACATGATAGGTTAATTGCCTAAAGTTTCTATTGTCCTAAGTAAGCTACGTTAATACTATTCTTGCCAACCATGTGGACGACTTGTCACACTGTGATGCTAAACTTGCTTACAGTGCCCACAAAACCTATTTTAGGCTCTTCTCAGGGTTGAAAAGTATTACCTTTATGCAAATATGGTGATCTGGCCGGTCTAGTACATATCGATTAGTGTAGGTGTAGCATGTATCGGTATGCTGATATGTATTATTGATGTTTTGGAGAGGAAGAAAAAGGAGAAGAGGAAGGGGTGGTAGAGGAAGAGGAGGGAGGAGGAAGGAAGAAGGAAGGAGAAGAGATGGTGGAGGAAGGGGAGGAAGAGGAAGAGGAGAAGAGATGTACCATGGTTGCGTGCGAAGAGGTTGTGACATGCACAAGAAGCAATAAGTGTTATCACTCCATTGTCTCCCATTTATATGGGCGGACCTGACTACCTGAAATGGGGGTGGGTCTGCATATTGCTTCATGCCCGAACCGGTAGGCACCGATCCGAGCGAGATGTCATTAATTGTTTATGAGGAAGTGTCACCAATCCTGTTGAAATAGAGGATGAACTCTCAGCAGTATTTCTGTAACATTAATTTGAGTATGATGAATGGAGGATAGAAGTTTTACTCCTTTGGTTATGAAGTTTCATTGCTTGATTAGAAAATATCAAGGAATGGGCCATCATTGCTCACTGTTATTCATCCAGAGCTCAGTTGCAACTTACATGGATTCAAGCAAATCTTTGCAAGCTTTAAGATTATATGAATTATTTCACTACAACATGGCCATTAGTACAGAAGCTAGAAATTATTAATCTGCTATCATATGGTTTTCATTATCTGATCATTATAAAACACAAACAGCTTGGTCATTGACAGGTGAAACTGTCTTTTGTTTGTATTCTGTACCACCGGTTATTGGAGATTAATTGAATGCTAAAATATTTGAGGGTCACATAAATTTAATGGAAACATCAGCTAATTTTATAATAGCTTAATGACATCTTGGACAACTAACTACTTAGTAATCTGAGGGCTTGTTGTACTTGTAGATATCTTCATATTCTTTTTCATAATGGTACTTTGATCATTGATGTGAATTGTGATTAACAACATGAAAGAAAATAATTGAAAATGAAGCATGTGTCCAGTTTTCGTTCCATGGATTGACCACTTCTTGGGATTTGTCTTTTTTGTATTTTTCGTTGTTTGCTGCAATGTTGCAAATTTAAATTTTTGTATGCAAGGCACAAATGGTATGTGGGTACTGGGTATATGGAGGATATATCAATGGAGATAGACTTTGCAGTAAGCTACTATTGAATTTTGGTCATTTTACTATTTTTTGATTTTCTTTTGCAGTTAGCAAATATTATGGGTCATTTTCAGTGGCTTACATGTCCTAGAAAGGTAACTTACTGATGCTCTAAATAATTTTCGGTTTGCTACAAGCTGGATGATGCTTTTTCTTTCCTTTCTAATGGTGGATAACTTTAGGACTTGTCAACCGGATGGCTGAACTGTGATCCTGGCCCATTGTTTAAGCCAGAATATTTTTCACTACCTGCATTGATGCATCAATGGGTAAAACTCAAACTAGAATATGTGTCTTTCTACGAACTAGCAAATTTCATTTCATTTAGTTTTCAATGTAGAAAAAAGAATCATCTTTTTATGGTCGTATCTATTTGTATCTTGCTGCTTTCTTTGCTGTTGGCCCATGCAAGCTCTCTGCCTTGTATTAAGTTAAAGTTACTCATATTTGTTCAACAGTTCATGAATGTTGGTATAAATTTTTCAATGAGATGATGAAAATCTAACAAAGAACAAGTTCACTTATTATTGTAAACAAAATATGCCCAGTTACATCTCTCATGATGACTATTCAATTGCATGATTTATATGTTCTCTCCAAACTAAACTACTTGGTTGATTTACTAGCTAAGAAGAATTAATCAGCAAGTTTAGGAATTACATATGACTTTTAATCATCTTTGAAATTCCTTTTCAGTATCTAAGAGAATCATAATGCCATGGTTTAATCACTGTTGTGATACAGTATGCATTCCAAATTTCAACCTAATTGATAGCACTCTGTTGGTTTCTATCTTCATATGACTTTCTTCCTCTTATAAGTAATATATACTTTCTGTTGAGATTTCTCAATTTACATTCAACTTTTCTTTCCTTCCTGTAGTTTCCTTGGAAAGAAGTGGCAATTTTGCCTGTACAATGTCATGCTTTAGCTTTTGGTCTATTTGCATCGATAATAGCACCATTTGGAGGATTCTTCGCAAGTGGCTTTAAAAGGGCCTTCAAACTTAAGGTGATACACAGTTTAGAGCAAGTGTTGAAAAACTGGCAGACTCATTAGGCAATATAAATGTTTTCCAAACATTTCTAGGACTTCGGCGACAGCATTCCTGGACATGGTGGTATTACTGACAGAATGGACTGCCAAGTAAGTTGCTGGTCTTTGAAATATTTATTGAACTCTTCTGCCTTACCCCGACAAGTAAACCAGTGGTTGGGTAGCTGCATTGCAAGAGAACTACATCCCCCTCTCAGACATATCATATGTGTTATATTTACATCCAAGCCAGTCTAACTAATTTATAGGTTGACCAATCAGCTTAGATGGTCATGTTTTTATACAACTGTGGTATTGCAAATTTTTTTTCAAATAATGCATTGTGAAAGTCTGATTTGAGGATAACCGTCACCAGATACAAACTTCTGAATTCTTACATCATGAGGCGTAATCTAGCCCCCAACTGCATGAATCAACTAAGCTTACCCAATTCTGAGTACTTAACATGCGAGAAGCGATTTTTGTGGAAGTTATTTGTTAATATTGAAGTAAATTTTCATTTTGTTTGAGGTTCCACCGATGCGTCATACTTGTCATTGTTCTGCACATTTGCTTCATGATCATCATCTAGTCATTAGAGTATATTATAGTTAAAGCTTTTAAGTAATCTACTGGGTTCACCTGGTAATTTTACTCAATTTATTTCACACTAAACATCTAAGTGGTCTGTTCAACATTATCACTAAAACCAGTTTATTCTTTTTAACATTGAGAACCATTAGTCTGACATTTTTGGTTACTTGTTTTATTTAAATATTTAGACAAGCTATAAGGGTTAGTTCTGTTTATGTGAAGTAAATGACTTCAGGATCTGAGATCCTTGCTTTTCCGCCATCTTAATGTCGCACCCCCTGACCAGCAATAGTGTCTTGGAGAGGTATTAATTGTGTTAATCTTAAACAACTTGTAATGTTGTTCATTTGTAATATTTTTTTAGTTTTTTATTGGTCATCTAAGATGGTATTAGTGGCTTTTATTAGTTGTAGGTCTCCTATATTCTCTAACCTCAAGATTCTTTTGATTGCTGCTATAGGAAGTAAACATGAAATATTGAGCCAGTTGAAAAATGCAGGAGTGAACAGGGATTTTATGACATATAGTTTCATTTCATGCTTTAAGTGCTGCAAAAAAGAAGAATGCTATACTTAAAAAGCTCATGTAGTAAGAAGCCACAACCTGTGGCTTGAACCGTTAGCATGACCTATTAAAAATGCTACACTTAAAAAGCTCATGCTATACTTCCTGTTTAGCATGTCCTGCCTCCAATCTTGAGGCTTTCATATAGTGTGGAGAAGATATGCTTCGGATATGGCAAAGGCCTTATGGGATTTTGCTGATCCTTTTCTTACTAGTTATTTGAGAGAACTAACATTATGCGGAAACAGATGTTTAATCTTTCTAATATCTTGTTTGGTTTATAAATTCAAAAGATGTATTATGATATGATTCAAAGATCATGTTAAATCCGAATTGCAATTAAAGAGGTAAATATACTTAAGAAACTCACCTCTTTTGAACTTGCCTTCCTTGTTTTATGTTGCCTTCTACTTGGTCTCCTTTTGAAACTTGAAACAAAATGACAACCATGGTCTAGAAGCGATGGTTCTTCAAGGGCATCATGGTTGATTTTTCACATCAAGTTGTTGCCCATCTTTGTAATTACCGTAGGTTCTGATAGTTCTTTCTTGTAGAGAACTGATTTGTTATTTCAGTTTGTATATCTGGTTGTAAACTTGTTTCCTAGATGCATTGTGTTGCAGATGGTTATGGCTGTGTTTGCATACATATATCATCAATCATTTGTCATGCCTCCGAGTTTCTCAGTTGAGATGTTCTTGGACCAGGTATCGTGGTTCCATACATTCCTTTACTTGTTTTACTTCCTGGTGTTCTATTGAGAACTTTTTGAACATTGTGCAGATATTAAGGAACCTTACCATTGAGGAGCAGCAGCTTCTATACGAGCAACTCGGGAATTTTTTTCAAGCAAGGCAATTGTTGCAAGCCTAGTTCCTTCTCTAATTAGCAACCGGCTTTATGTACATTATCGTTTTCATTGTTCGCTCTCCAGATGGGTCTTAAGAGTCAAGCATAGCCCTTTAAACTGCATCTCAATTTTCTTTCTGCTTGGAAGCTCTATGTAGTGTTGAACTTCCCACACACCTCTGCAAAGTGCTCGCACTTTTCCTTTTTGTCTAAGTACCACATCATTTAGTAGCTGATCTACACTCCTAGGATTTCAAAAGATTTCATATACTTGGCATATTTCTCAGGCTGAAGGCTTTCAAACTGCTTTGAAATGGTATTATCTCATGTTAGCTTGCCCTAGTCCAGCATACTGGAAACCTTGCCCAGTGTGGTTCATTTGCCCATGTAACAACATTTTATCTTGCATATATGCTTCCATATTACAGAAAGGTCATGTTGTTCGTTTGATTTTAAGTTAGGGAAAGTCCAAGTACAAAAGGTCAGTCTGAAACCTTTGATATGGCTTCAAGGAGGATAAAGAATGAATGCTAAAATTTCAGTGATGTACCATACCTATCATCTTTTCTTTCCTGCAGATTACATTTGGATGTACACAATCCTGTCTTCTTTTTTCTCTCTTGTCAAGGATGTGAACACCCAAGGCAATTAATAGGGTGGCATGTAATGTGTGGCTTTAGTCTGCTCTTGCCCTGTAATAACTTTCACTGTGCTCAAGTGTACAATTTGAATCATTAAAATGTCATGTTTATGAAATGAGTGTTTCTTTGTCCTCCTTCAATCCGATGGTCGAATGTTGTTTGATTTGCTTGATGGCTAACATCTTTCTTTTAAGACTTTTCTTGTTGTTTTAACCTTTTTTTTTGTTCCTTTTTTTTTTTTTTGGGTTCAAGTTTCTTTAATCTACCAAAAAAGAAAAAAGAAAATAAACCTTAACATGAAAGTCAAAATGATTTCTTTTGTCTGACAAACTCACCAGATTTAATTTATATCATATACTAATAGTGAACAGTGGTACATGAGGAGAGAGAAAGAAAATTTTAATTTTTAATATAAATTATAAATAAAATTCAAATATTAAAATTTAATTAAATATATTTTTTATGGATTTGATAAAATATAGTTGACTTTAAATAATTCTGATTTGATGATTATATTGATTAATAAGTTTGCTAATAATTAAATTATTAATTAATAAAAAAATAAAAAAAAACTAATTAATTAATTGATTGTACTTCCATTAATAATTTACGTTTTGTTTCTATTCAATATAATATAAATATATTTATTTTGATTTCACGCGTTTTTGGCCTTTTCCATTGAGTTCAACTTAGATTCAACGGTCAAAACCCGTCAATGGATTAGATTTAGGGTAGAAGGAAGGCACGATTGAGGGCAATCGAGAAGCGCACTTAACGAGTCGCTCGCTCGTAAGCTGAACCCTCAACCAATCGCCTCCGGAACTGGGCGGAGAGAGAGAGAGGAGGGGGCCCGCCGGCAATGGAACGGGGCGGCACCGTCCTCCAGTCCGCTCCCCAGACCGCTCGCCCTCCTTCCATCCCCTGTTGGCCCCTCTTCCCTCGCTCCCACAACCCCCCTCGATCGACTGGTTGCGGCGTCGCAAGGCTTCGACATGGGAGGTGTACTCCATGGGTCGCCGAACAGTTGAGGTTCGTTTCGAAGAAGGATTCCTGCTCTTCTTTGTTTACGATTGGCTTGAGTTTTAGTTGATTTTGTTGCCGGATTCGTGGTTTGCCCAAAGTTTGTTTCTTTTGGTTGCTTCTGTTTTCATGGGCTATTTTTGTTGAGGATAAAACCTAATGAGATATGGTGGTACAGACATGGCTATAAGTTCAAAGAAACATAGATCAAGTAGAAGCGTTCGAATGGTTTGCAATTTACCGTGCATAATTGAAGTGGTGGAGGAGAAAACTCACATTTATACCTTCTTGGTTATCCCTCCGTTCGGTCCAGGTCCTTATTTTCCGACGTCCCTTTTGATTTAATTGCTCGCTCTTCGTTATTTTCAGTTGGCTTGAGTGTTGTTTTTGCGGTCGCAGATTCATGATTTGGCCAGTGGCCATTTCTTTTGGTAGGTTCTGCTTCCGTGGACCTTTTTTTGTTGATGATGAGACCTAATGAGATACGATGATAAAGCACGATCATTAGAAGCACCATAGGTGGCTTTGATTCACTGTTGCCAATGAAACAAGAGAAAGGATGCAAAGTCTCTTCCTCGTATGTCAAGAAATGACATTTTGTTGCGTGGTTTTTGGTAATATATGTAACTTAAACAACCTGTTATAGATTCTCAAGAGCATGCCTTTCTATTCTGGGCTAGAATTGATACAGAGATGGTCCATTGTACAGATTGAGTTGAAAGAATCTAGTTGATTTAAACAGTTATTATTGGGTTCTGCTCTCTCTTGCTTGATCTTAATACTGAATAAACAAATTATAGATGTTCAATGTCAATAAGAGTCTGGTACATGTTAACGAAATGTTGACTGGAGTACACCCAACTGGCTAGCGTGGTGGTAGTGTACCCAGGTTCCTTACCTTACATCAGGGTTTCGAATCCTCGCTGTGGTGCCTTGTCTACCCAGCTCCTTGTCCTCTGTGGTAGTGTATCTTCCCGATGTGGGGTCTAATGCCTCTAGTTATGCCTACAAAAACAAAAAAAATTAAGAATTTCTGCATTTGTATTTTAAATCTAGATGACCTTGTTTTGCAGGTATTGTTGTTGTTTGAATAAAAAGAGGTACTTGCTGGTGCATAAGGTTGTACAACATTCTATGGCAAGAGTTTTTAGCTCAGGTGGACCACAGGAAACAAATTTAGGTAGTGAAGAAATGAAGAAAGATAAGTTTCTTATTGATTGTGGATCAGATCAAGAATGTGCGCTTGGTAGGTAAATTCCGACATTCGTATTTCTTATGTCTACTATTTTAGACAAATTTATCATCTGTGCATATATGAGAGGATATGAGACTTCACAGTATTGTATCTGTTCTTTTGTGATCCTTATTTAATTGGAGACTTATGTTATGTTTCACTTTACATGATATGATGAAGTAATATTTTTCACATCTGTTATACTTATTTATTTATGTATATTATGGTATTTGGCTTCTATTATCTGAGCTTGAATATGTGTTGAATTGGTAAGTAACAAGGCATGTAAACTTCATAATCCATCGGCCGGTCAGTTGCCATATGAGACATGCCTTTTTCAATAAATTATTCCAGGATATGGCAAAATATCCTAGGATCATATGACTTGCATAGCAAGGCAGGGTGCTTTACTATGGTGCAGATAAGAATTTTCTTTAAACATAATATCATTTAGATTTGTCTTGATTCTCTAAGAATTTCTTGACTTGCTAAGAAATTCTTAAATCTCTTTTAAGGGCTTCAACTTTCCACTGATATGCTTCACTAGGTGACTTTCTTGGGCTCTCCACTATATGCAATCCTAGATCTAACTTTGATATATTCTTTTTAATTAGTATTTGTTCAAAAAATGGCATTCATCATTTGCACTTTATGTGGGCTTCAGAACCCCGATATTTGAAAATCCATGTTTAACATGCAGTCTCAATTCTGTAGCATCTGAATAGTGCAATTTCTTCTTTCTTTATTCTTTAAATTAGCCATTTTCTTGCTGATGTATCTTCTTTATTTGTCTTCAAGAAGTGCAGTCAGCATATATTGGACATTTCTTTTAGTTTCTTTGTATTGTTTTGTAGGAGGTATAGTGGCCTTAGGCAAGTTTGACGCTCTTCATACTGGTCACCGCGAACTTGTCATACAAGCATCAAAAGCTGGGAGTCCTTTCCTCCTTTCTTTTGTTGGAATTGCCGAAGTACTTGGTTGGGAATCAAGGTGCACAGCATTGCATGCTAATATTTGAAATGTTTATTACATTGCTTTTCTTCTCTTGGCTTATGTACTTGTAGTCCTCTTTGATGAGTGTGAACTCTGGAAAATGTTCTTTTCATTTCCTAAGTTCTGCAGAATGACTTGTATTCTTAATATTTTTAATTTCTAGAAGATTATATTCTTAATAATTTTAAGAAAGCATTGCAACAAATTTTACTCTAATAATAAAACCAACTATCAGTTTGGTGCATCCTGGTAATTGAATCCAATGATTTATATCTATATCTGAATCTGTTACCAATTTCAGGAACTGGTTAGATGGTACACCGGGTAAATTTTGACCTTTATTGTCTGATATGGAAAAAAAAGTAAATACCTACTTGTACTGACCTGTATCTTGGTCAAACCACTATATACCAGTCAGTATGTTCGTATTCGACTGGTGTCTGAGACTCTGCTGAAATATAATTCATAGCACAAGTTGTTGCAATCTTATATATCCTAGAATTGTTAGAAACCTGGGTACATACTCTGATCTAGAAATACATATATTGCATTTTGTCGCATGTGTGATCTGGTCAATGATTAGCAGTAATTCAAACTTCAGGGCCTCAAGGATTAGGTCCATGAAGTTTTTTTTCTGTGAGATGCCATTCTTTTTATGCATGTTTGACTCAAAACTACACTAGAATGACACCTTTTGTCTTTAATCTAGTTTGGTATGTTGGAACTGGAGCTTCTAGACATCTTAATTTTTAATAAAAAGGCTGGAGTTAGTATCATCACCTTTAGGACTTGCTTGAGTTGTAAATCTATATTGACTAAAACCATGAGTTGAGCAACTATTCTTGGGATTGGATAACATAACGTGTTCATTCCTTCATCTCTTTTATTATGTGTTCTCAGATAACCAAAAGTTAGCATGGTCTGGTCCTTTGTTAGACTGAGCTTAGCTTTTGCCCTTGACTACAAGTATTATTTTCAGTTCCCAATTTACTTGGTGCTTAAACTTTAGTTCTCTGTCTTGGCTTGCTATTGGGATCTGCAGCATAGCTGATGCACAACAGGATTTGTCGCATTGCAGTTACTTGTAAGGCAAACAACACAAGAATGAACTTGACCACCATCAGAGTAGCTGGATGGTCTGTATCCAAAGGTGTTTTCCTATAGATCAGGGGTCTGATCCCTTAGTAAAACACATTATCTGGATATCTCTCCTATGAGTGTTTTGTAACATGCACACACATATATGTATGTATACAAAAGGAGCAAAATGAAAAAAAAAATGAGTCTACTCAGAAATCTGTTCATTTTAGATGTCTGCAACATGTTTTGAAGTTTTCCTGCGTCTGCTTTTTCCCTGCCTCTGTGTCGGGCTTGATTTTTTATTCACTCCCTCTTCCTTTGAGATTAGGTACCTATTACCTATTGTCCACATTAAGCTTAAGATGGATGATGACTTGTCATGTTCACACATTCATAAATGACTGTTGTGGTTCGTGAAGATGCCAGTTGGCCGCTTTATGCTGCATTTCTTGGTGTGTAAAGCTTACCATGTATTTGCTCATAATATCTTAAATACTCTGTGCCCAAAATCCAAGTGTGTGAGAAGTAAATTGAACCCAATAATAACTGCGCTGTTAAAAGTGGAAAAGTAAGCAGAAAAAATGAAGTGTAGAATAGCCTTATAATAGTCCCAATCATGCAGCTCGTGAGGTATTCCAATGGCTTCTCTCCAGCCTCCTGTCAGTGGGTTTCATTCATTTGCTTCTAAATGATGCTAGTTTCATTCATTTGCTTCTAAATGATATTTTATCTGAACTTGCTAGTTTTTTGCATTCTGTTGATAAGTTACTTGCATGCTTGAAGCTACTTTGTCTTGGCTTTAGGAATTATAAGCTGTCTCAACTTTCTGCACAGGCCTCCTATAGTTGCACAATGTGACAGGAAGCGTGTACTCGCTTCCTGGGCTCCGTACTGTGGTAATGAAGTTCCCTTGGAATACCAGGTTCAATTTTCAATTGTCAGGCATCTTACCCCACGGCAATTTGTTGAAAAGTTATCTAAGGAGCTAAAAGTAAGTGGAGTAGTTGCAGGTATAGCATAACCACTTTTTGGATTTAAGGCTTGTCCACAATTACAGAATGATATAGTGATAATTTTGTTCATCGTTGCAGGTCAGAATTACAGATTTGGATACAAGGCATCTGGTGATGCACCAGAGTTGGTGAGACTCTGCAAAGAATATGGTTTGGCTGCATTTATTGTAAGCCCCGTTATGGACAAGAACCAAAGATCCTATAACGGTGCTTATAGAAGCATCAATTCAAGTGACAAAGGTCAGGTATCATCTACACGTGTTCGGCATGCTCTTGCTATGGGCGATGTGGATTATGTAGCGGAACTTCTTGGTAGAAAGCACCGGCTCGTGCTGTCTTTGGATAAACAGTTTTGCTCACAGAAACGGATTTTGGTTCCCAGGTCATGCATGTTGAACCAGCCACCAAAGGATGGTGCATACTACAATTGCACCGTTCTTGTGGATGATAAGCTCATTGGACTTGCGAGTGTGGTCATTGATACTGACAACATCAATATAGAGTTGGATGATGAGAGCTTGGAAGCACAAGATATCACCCTGGATCATCAGTTCATTGGTATAGAATTCGGATAGCTGATGCTCCTGTGGGACTTGAATGATCCTTGTAGATCTCCAAGACATTGTGTTCTTTTCATTTGACCGACAAATGTGGACCCTATACAGCTCCTCCTACAATCAGCACCATCGTTCTAGATGGTGATTCATCAAGTGAACAAACAAGTTCTAGTTTGATGTGTTCATGGTCCGGGAGAAAAAAATGATTGTAGCGGTGGATGCTTCATATTTTTATTTCTCTTTTAAGCAATGGAAGTGTCAACAAATTTTCTCTAGGACGAGAAAATTTGAGCCAACATAATGCTAGATTGTAATCCTCATTAGTATCTTGCTTTAGCTAGCTAAGTAGATGTGATGCTGCTCTGTTGTCTTCCATATGTATCCATATGCACCTTAGGACTTTTTGAACCGAGTCAACAACATTTGTTGTCAAGTGAAGATTATTGATGAGGATATTATCTGTGTTTTTTTAAAACAAAAAATAATTATTCATCTTGAAATATGTGAAATAAAATAAAAGTTAGTTGAAAGATCATTGTCTTACATTCAGGAGATCTTTCTACATGTCAAGTTAGTCAATATGTGAACTTCCTTGTTGATATACAAGTAATATAAGATTATGTTGACACTGTTAGTTAAAATTATTATATTGATCAAAATACTTTCAACTGTCATGAATGAACAAAGAAGTTGAGTTATTAAGCTAAATGATGATAAGCTCACAGTCTCTGTTGATCCACATGTCTTTAAATCTTTCCTTGAATAACTCACATAAAACATAAATAAGAAGGAAAACCTTAGACAAATTTATATTCAACATGAATCCCTGTATCAATCAAACCATTACATTCAACATAGTAATTAATAAAAGGCAAGTAAGTGTCTAGATGTCTCCTCATATTTATGTTAAATCATAAAATCATTCATAGACTAAAGCAGGAGAAACTGATGACTCTATGTTACTGAAAAATAGGAGTATATATATATATATATATATATATATATATATATATATATTAAAATATCTAATATTAAATATGCTTCGGATCCATTCACACGTAAACCCCCCAAAAAAAAATCTATGCAAAAGGGAATTTGTTTTGGCGGCAATATCACCAACTCACTTACTCTTCTTCTTGGCCACACAGACTCGATCCCCAAATCCAGAAACAAGCATCGCCATGTCACTATGTCTTCACGCTCTTCCTCCCAACCATGCCTTCCTCCCTCTCTTCCGCCCTTCCACCACCGCCGTTACCGCTGCCTCCCCTCTCCGACCTCCGCCCTCCTGCCGCCAACGCCACCGCCTCCTCCGTCTCATGGAACGCCCTCATTCGCGCCTGCGCCCGATCCCCCGACCGCAAGCACCTCGCCCTCGTGCTCTACCGCCGTATGCTCCCCACCGCTCGCCCGGACAACTTCACATTCCCCGCCGTCCTTACCGCCTGCGCCTTCCTCTCCGCCCTCCCCGAGGGTTTCCAGATCCACGCACAGCTCCTCAAGCTCGGCTTCGGCGGCAACCTCTACGCCCTCAATAGCCTTATCCACTTTTACGCCTCCTGTGGCCACATGCCCCTCGCCCGCAAGCTGTTCGACGGGATGTCATCTCGGTCGCGGGTCTCCTGGAACGTGGCCATCGACGGGCATGTTGGAAATGGGGAGTACGACGCGGCGCTCGCGCTGTTCAGGGCCATGCAGCACGAGTTCTCGCCCGACGAGTATACAATCCAGAGCGTGATCGGAGCCTGCGGGGCCGTCGCGGCTCTGTCGCTGGGGATGTGGGCTCACGCGTTGGTGCTGAGGAAGTTTGACAGAATGGTCGCCGATGACGTCTTGATTAACAATTCGCTGATCGATTTGTACGCGAAATGCGGCTCGATTGCGATGGCTAGACAAGTGTTCGAGCGAATGCCTGCCCGGGACCTGGCCTCCTGGAACGCAATGATCTTGGGCTTCGCGATGCATGGACGCGTCGAGGAGTGCTTCGATACCTTTGCTAGGTTGGCCAGCGAGAAGAAATTTAGGCCGAACTCGATCACGTTCGTCGGCGTCTTGAGCGCGTGCAATTACGGCGGGCTGGTCAACGATGGGCGGAGGTATTTCGACTCGATGGTCCGCGAGTTCGGGATCGAGCCTCGGATCGAACACTACGGCTGCATGGTTGATCTTCTCGCTCGGGCAGGACGCGTAGGCGAGGCTCTGGACCTCGTCTCGAGCATGACTTGCAAGCCCGACGCAGTGATTTGGAGGAGTCTTCTCGACGCCTGCTGCAAGCAGAATGCAGGAGTAGAAGTCAGTGAATCAGTGGCGAGGCAAGCTCTGGAATCCGACAACGTCGATTCCAGCGGGGTCTACGTGCTCCTCTCCAGGGTTTACGCCTCGGCGAACAGATGGAACGACGTGGGTTCGGTTCGTCGGCTGATGAGCAACGAGGGAGTGAAAAAGGAGCCCGGCTGCAGCTCGATCGAGACGGACGGCGCAGTGCATCAGTTCGTCGCCGGCGACACAAGCCATCCGCAATCGAACAGGATCTACGAGAAGCTAAATGAAGTGGAGCACAGGCTTGCGATGGTCGGCTACCAGCCGGACTCATCACAAGCACCTTTGGTGGCTGAACTCGACAGTGTGAAGTGGGACTCACTTCGCTTGCACAGCGAGCGGCTGGCCATCGCCTTCGGCCTGCTCGATGCGAAGCCCGGGGAGCCGATTCGGGTGCTGAAGAACTTGAGGGTCTGCAGAGATTGCCACACCATGATCAAGCTGATCTCGAGGATGTACGATGTGGAGATCGTGGTGAGAGATAGGATCAGATTTCATGAGTTTAAAGATGGTTCTTGTTCTTGCCAGGATTACTGGTGAGATTTGGAGGAGGATATACCCTTGATGTAAATTTAGCGGACTGCATCTGAATTCGTGGACATTTTGTGGATAACAATACCGGCTTTTCATAAATAAAAAATATTATTCATATATAATTTAGGATGAATTTTTGAAAAAAAAAATTAATTTTAAAATTTCTCGAAAAATATCTTGATCGGATGAAAAAGATCATTTTATCTCTATCTACGTCGACCCACTATCGTCAATGCCTTTATGTCATGCATCACCTCCGCTATAACCTTTACGCTCTCGTTGGATCTCTACAATCGTCTCCCCTTCTCTTTTCCTCATTAGATATATTGTCAACAGTCCTCATGCAAAAAAAGAGAGGGCGTGAGAGTCGTCGTTGTTTCTACAAATTCCATCAACTTCGCCTTTGCTCACTCACAACCCTGGCATGAAGGAGGGGCCATAAGGGTCACCGTTGCCTCTTTCCCATGAGGGCTACAAATGAGTTACGCAAAAGTGTAAAAAGATAAATTTGATGATGAAGAGAAGAAGAAAGACGGTTGTTAGGCTTAAGTGAGGATGAGACATTTGTTATTCATTGCCAAGTGCCGCTACACCTACGCCACAATTGATGGATAATTATTCGGGATGGAGAGACTATTGATGAGGTGGAGGTACGATTATAGGTTGAATAAAAGAGCGATAACCGATAAGAATAGAATAATTATTTTAAAAAATTACTATGTAAAAATTAATTTTTTTGAAGTTAGGTGCTATCTTAAAAATAATTAAAGTTAATTTTTTTTTCGAGAATTCGTCTTATAATTAACTCAAAAATATTTTTGATCAATTTTACCTTTTGATAATTTTATTATGGCGTGGGATCCACGCAGAATGGGAGCTGGTTCTCGCTGCTGCCACGTCAGTACGACATTTTCCTGGTCATTCTTTTCGGCAATTAAGGTCCGGAAGGCAACGCAATGGACCATACTTGGAGCGCACGAAACAGACGTTTTCTCTATCCTTCGTCGGATCGAAATTAAACGGACGGATGCGGTTCCATGGAGAACCGACCCACTGGAAACTCCCTGTTCTTTCTGGAATACCGTTCGCCCTATAATATGTATGTGGATATAATAACCGCCCATTCTTCTTCCATTCATCGAGAAAGTAGACATCCCAATCTTGTTCTTCCCCTGATCGACGATGCCTCGCCGAAGCTCTGGAGGTAACGCCCTTTGGTCCGCCAAGCAGGTCGTTGCCAATAAGTTCTCAGATTGTTGTCGCTGGTTTTGAAATCATCGAGAATGGGTGTTCTGGATGTCTATCCGATCAAGTAACTGGCTGTCATTGTGATCATTTTGTGTTGTTCTGTTATTGATCTTGTCATGCAGAATGATCAACAGTTTTTTTTTTAAATGCGTTTAAACCTTTTCCTCAAGGTTTGCGCTCGATTTTGCTTTTTATCGTTTTTTCTTTTGGATCACTGAGTTTTTGTTTCAAGGTACGATTTTTTGGATTTTCGTTCTGGCATCTTCTTCTTTTATGCCAATAGAAAAGATGTCTCAGTAATTGGAGTTAATAGTGTTGATTTTGGTTGCATACGACAAGCATGAAGAAGCATCGCTCGACAATTAGTGTTACTAGGATTTGTCTCATGGCTCGCACCATGTGATCGAAATCCAAGAGATTTAACTCTAGTTATGAAAGACTTGAGTAAGTTCTAATTGGAAGCATTGCCAATTTGATGTAGTAGTATTTCTTGTGAAAATTTAAAATCAATGGCTTTGGCTTGTAACTTCACTTTGTGAAACACATAATATGTTGTTAAATGCTTCTGTTATTGATACACGTCTTCATGTACACTTTTGTTGTTCCTTAGTTACATTGAGTTCTTCAATCTGCTTGAGCATAATTACTACATCTAGCGTGTAAATTGTTGAATATAACATTCAGAAAGCCTATCAAACAAGTGCACATGAAAAAGGTTCGCCAAGCGGAACAGGGCCATCTGACAATTCTAATTGGCTTTAACAACATTGTTCTTGAGTCACTATAGATGACTACTCCGCTGATGATTTTGTCTGATGTAGTTGCAGTAAGTGATAAGAACACTAGACTGAGTGGATTGTCATTGAGGTTTCTGCTTCTCAAAAGCAAAAACCTGCTTATTTTCTTGCTTGATGATTAATATTAGTAAGTCATCTGTATATAATGAATATTTTCTTGCTTGATATGCCTAAAAATAAAGATGAACTTGGATGTCTTTGTTGGATAAGCCTTGTGACTTTTGTCAAAGCAGATCATGTGGGAGATTGGATGCTCATATTGTGAATATTTTTCTTTATTCATTTTGGTGGAAATGCATCTGTTGGTCTAATGAGTTGTGAATTATTTGTGATGCATCTCTAGTTATTCAAAGTGTCTATGTTTTATGTTTTAATTTGTTCTCCAGTATTGACTTTCTCTGCTCAATTTTAGGACGCACTGTCCCTCGTCCAGTAAGGAACCTGCCGCAGCCAGGTACTTGATCTGTCTCTCTCCTCTCGAGATCTACCTAATGTTTTGAATATGTTCTTTACATATTTGTTGGATTTTATGCTTTTAGTTGTGAATGCAGCTGGATGATGGTAAAGTTGGATACATTAGTAGCAATGTGTTCACATCATCACCTTGTACGGCTACTAGTTTACATAGGTTACTACATACATATATGCCATCTTAGTGCATTCAGTCATATTTGGGAGCTCATCATATCCAATTATCTGCTACTCATTTACAATCTCCTTAATGATCCTTGCTTGCTATTATAAACTAGAATGTGAAACCTTTTCTTACCAATGTTAAATTAAGTTCGAGCATTTTTTTTTTAATTGCACACACACACACACACATACTTTGTGGAGTTTTTTGTGGTGCACCTAAGTCTATTTGTTGCGTATTGCCAATAATGTTTTCTTTTGCTACAGCTCGCTCTGCACCACCACCAGCACCTGTTCAAGGAGGATCAGCTCTTGGAGGAATTGGTGCCACTATAGCAGATGGTTAGTGGCATTTGGCATATCCCTTTCATCATTTTTTATGCATTTATGTTTAAGAAACATACTTTATTGCTTCTATAGACTTAGGTTTTAGTTATTGTTCCTGTCTTTAGGCATTGCTTTTGGTACTGGAAGTGCTATTGCACACAGGGCGGTTGATTCTGTGCTTGGCCCTCGTACTATTCAACATGAGATGGTTGCCCCTCCAGCCCCAGCAGCTACTGCAGCTCCGTTGAGCAGTTCTATTGGTTCCGATGCTTGCAATACACATTCCAAAGCCTTCCAAGATGTAAGTGCATTAATCTCTTTCATGTTCGCTGAGGATACCAAGTTTGATATTATGAAATATGGCTTGACTTATTATGAGCCATGGCTCTAGTAGTTAAATTCAAATGTTTACTTTATGTAGGATAGTAATAGTAGAGCTGTTTATTGTCTGTTACACCAAGTGTCAAGGGTAAATCCCTTGTTCTAATTGATGGAATGTGCTGTGAAACAGTGCATCAACAACTTTGGGAGTGATATCAGCAAATGTCAGTTCTACTTGGATATGCTGAACGAGTGTCGCCGAGGCTCTGGTGGTGTTGTTGGCATCTGATATAGCAGAAACACCACTGCTTAGTGGGACAGGAGTCTTCATTGATTTTGATACTTTTGCTGTGGAACATTGTGTAATATTTATATGGAATAAGGTGGTTCATGACCGCTATTCTTTGACAAATCTCGATAAACCAAAACATGATGAAAGATGTGAACTGTTTTGTATGGTTTCTTTTCAATAGTTTTGGATGACATTTCTGCTGTTTTGGACTTGAATTTTTCATGCAGCAGGAGCTGATGAATTGGGGGCCTACCTTATTCAATTTGGTTTGTGATATTTGATGACTCAAACACATCAAATATTACGAATGTGATATATATATATATATATATATATATATATATATATATATATATATATATATATATATATTATATGCCATTTTAATTGATCTGTATTGCTACTGTCTATTGGTTTATTCATTGATAAATTGTAATAGATGACTTGTGTTTTTGCTGATATCTTATAACACCTTTGTGTGTTCCATTGTAACTCACTAGTTGTTGAAGATATTAGGTTCTTATTTTCACAGAAATGCCTGAAATAAAGACCAGCCATGTTAGATATCTGGAAGGGTGAGCCAACTCTTCAAGAACTTGAGGCAAAGGTAAGAGAAGGTTAGCTCTCATTGTCTCAGATACTCCCAGTTTTACTTATACTGGATAATCATGCAAACTACAATGTTATCTCAATAAGAAAATTGCATTGATTTATAGCTGAAAATAACCCTCATGATGGGGAGTGTGAAGCACTGTGGCCTATTTTTTGTATTGCTCATAAAAAAAGCTGTTATATATATGATCTTTATCATCAGAGGAAGGAGATCTCAAAGAAATTATATGAATTCTGCCTGGATCAGAGCTATGCAGACCGTAATTTTTAAATATGTTGGTGAATGCATTGGTCTTAGTAAAAAGCCCGACCTTTTGGCATGAGTCGTTTATTATGTATGTTTATGCTAATCAGCAGTTAACATGAATGAACTACAGTTTATTACCAACTATTTGTTGCATATATAGTGATTACGCCATTTTGATCTCTCTGTTTTGTGGGTTGTAAAATGCATTGATGAATTTTCTAGTTGGATATGATAGAATACTTTTAATCAAAGTAAGAAGTTACATGAACAAAATTACATAGTTGGTGCCAAGCTGCTACTGCTATGCATCCCAACCATCTTTTCTGCTACCGAATCTCCATTTATTGGCAGCCAAATCTCCATATACCTCTGTGAACTTAGCAAGGCAGGCACTCCTCACCTCATAGTGTGCCTGTGTGTTCCTACTGATGGCTACTCCTGAGAACTTTGATGTGTCTACCGCCCACGAAGGCTTCACATACTCCACCGTCTTCCTCGACGAACTCACATTTGCATACAGGAAATTCATAAGCACATCCTCGCAGTTGAAGTACTCATCCACTATATTCCTTCCTATTTTCGCCTCTTGGCTCCAATACCTTCCGAATGCCAACCTATGATCCATAAATGCAGCTCCGGTTAGTATCATGTTGTACCCCCTTCGTCCCCGGGCATACTTCTCGTCCCGGTACCTCAATGGCCTTCCTTCCGCGAGCCGCGGGTAGAATCCTACGATTCTCTCAGGGTGGTCTCGCCAGACCTTGAATCCACGCTCCACGTCGTCGCAGGGCATGATGATATCATCATCAAGCTCGAGAACTGCCGGTGTCTGTATCGATGGATCGACGTTGAATCTGTTGTTCAAAGAGTTCCTCTTCTCCACTCGGATTCTGACCGGCACGGTGGAGTCGAACTCGCTGACATTTGGCGACTGGCCTCGGTTCCACACCACCAGGATCTCGCGCACCGATGAGCATCTTGAGTAATGCTTCACGTACGTCTTCAAATTCCAGAGACGAGCATCATATGTCATCGTCAGAAGTGTGAATTGAGAGTAGTGCCCTTTTAGCGAGTAAGCCTCCTCTGCACCATTGCCTCCGTATACGTAATAGGTGCCAACACAAGTTAGTGTAACTACTGCCAGAAACAAGAGAGCTAGAACTGACCGGCCTATACAGGTGTTGGGTCTTATTCCTCCTGATCTGAAGTGAGATGTCATTTTGTTCAAATGGCTGAACAACCATCTAAGCTTAGAATAGAGTTGAAGATGGCGTTCTTGTGCTGCCCCAGTGAGACCGCTTCGCCTTGTTGATAACGGCAGACAGCGGCTCAACCGCAGGTTGCACTTGATTGCGCTCAGCAGCACCCCTGATAGCATAACCAGTGCAATAGCAGCTCCGAACGATGTGTAGCCTATAACAAGCCTGCGAACAGCATCACCCGAAGGCACTCGATCGCCATCCATCACCGCGACCCACCGATCCGTCGTAAGCTGTTGCACGTCTAGGTGATGGTAGCGAGCTCCGTTCCAAGCGTTACGGCCTTTTTGGGGCTCGTCGATACCAAGTGGAACTTCGACTTCCTCGTACTCATCTTTGGTGAGAACCTTGACTTTGAATAGACGTACACGCCGCCCGTATGTATCACCGCAGTCTTGTCCCGGCCGATACAGCTCGCCGTCGTAGGTGAATGGCCTTCCTGCATTTCTAGCACCTAAGCTCTTGTCCATGTTGTGAACTGGATTCTGCTTGTGCGGTGACCAAGGACCCAAGGGAGAATTGCTGTGCCAGATTTCGAGCTCTCCATTCTTTTTGGCACCAGGAGCACTGAAATCTGACCCGAAAAGCCAAAAATGACTTCGGTAATTGATGATGAATGAATCTACGAGGGGCTTCCGAAGAATGACCTTCTCCAATTGCCACCTTAGTGGAAATTCCACTGCCCGGTAGAGCCGGAGGTCCCCTTTCTTACTGCCTTCAGGCATCATGTAGATCTGCGGAGCCAAGACATGTTACTAGGAAGATTAAGCTTCAGGTCGAAGGATCAAATGGCTCTCTGCTTGTTTTAAGAGTCAAAGGCAGACGACGATCTGACCTGATCCTGGTAGCTGAAAACATATGGATAAGAGAGGTGCCACTCCTCATCCAGGGCGATGCCCAAGTGGTGCCATGTCGCACCCTTGTCATTGCTGATAGCGACCCCAATGTCTCCTTGCAATGTGATAGGGTTCTTGGTTTCGAAGAACAAATATAATACATCACCCTGAACAGAAGTAACAGAGCAGAAAGATGCGGTTTAACGATTAGACGATCTAATGTCCTCATGTATGTATGTTGGAAATGAATTCAGTCACTCAAGAACGAACATAATAGTTGTGTTAGAAGTGATAAGTATTTCCATACCTCAAGAAGAAGAGTAAGCTACTGCTAAATTGAACTCTCTCTATTGCTCAGACTCATACACTACATGATAAGGTTATCCTGTTGGTCAACTTTCTCCCTAATTCACTGACCTGGATGAAGAGAAAGGGATCAGCGACGAAGTTGCTAGGGAAGCCAGCATCCGACGCCGACGCGCAAGTGGCCACCGGATTCGCCACCGACCATGCCGCGGTGTCGTTGCTCCACACGTTCCACTGCACGATCCCGGCGGCCCCCAAACACATCCCACAATCAAGAATCAGAAAAGTCAACCCAACGGAAGAGTCAAACCCAAAGGAGAGAGATGATGTAATTACGGATTCGATGGGTCTGAGGGAGAGGGGGGAGCGGCCGTAGAAGAGGCCGACGGACCAGGAGCCCTCGCCGTCGGGGAGGCAGCCGAGCGAGGAGGGGGGGAGGGGTTTGGGGAAGGGGGAGAAGGTGAGCCAGGCGAAGAGAGCGGCGGTGGAGCCGAGGAGGAGGGCGGCGGAGGCGACGAAGAGGAAGGTGTCGGAGCGCCACCTCCGCCCCGTACTCATCTCCTTCTTCTTGGTGGTTTTCTCCTTTCTACTCCCCGTCGCCGTTACCGGTAGTAGTGATAAGCCTGAGTCATTTGCTTCGTAGACTAGTTTCGCATAGCCAGTCCCATCATATGGAGTGGTGGTGGTGGTGGAGTCGTTGGAGTCGCCACCATCGGGAGAGTTGCTTCGTTTGACTTTTCTTCTCTTTACGTGTGATTTCTTCGCTGTCCTTCGTGGACTCGGCGACCGCGATGGAAAAGAAACGTAAGAGGACAAAAAAAGGGCCCCACCATCGTGTTCTAGAACAGCATCAGGGGCCAGAAAATTCCGCCATCCCGAATCTCAAAGCTTCCGATCAACCACACGGACGATGTTTCGAAGAGGGAATGAGTAGATATATTCTTCTAATACGGGATTAAATCAATAAAAAATTGAAGACGATGAACATTACAAAGAAAGCACTTGAATTATTCATCGACTTCACGGCATTTTAAATCAGAGAAGCTAAGAACAGCATCGTTAGATCAAAAGAAGACTCTCTTGGGGATAATGAGAGAGGGATCCTAATAGCACTTGGATTACTTTTGACTTCCCCCTCAATTAAATAGTGGAGGGATCGGTATGCAAGCCACATATTATAGTTGGGGTACAAAGACATGTAGTAGGAAGCTCACATAAGATATGATGCAGCCATTTTCTAAGCACAACGATCCGTAAACTTCGTAGAAATCATAATTCCTACTACTCAAAATCATTATCGATAAAAGCTGGTTTGACATGTTGACGACTATAAAAAATCATTAATGCTTAACTAACATGTCGTTCTTAATTAGTTAATACTTCAATTCCATTTGATCGATGTGACACTTAGAGCCAAAACAATGAAACAGATAGTGTGGCAATGATAGAAGACTAAGCTGATAAACCATTATTCCACATCCCTAGTTTTGATATACGATTTCATAATTTTATTTATGATGAGATGACGTATATAACTTTTCTTAGCTTCGATCATGACCTTCGCCCATAATGATTACATGATTTTATAATTTATTTGAGCCCAAGGCTTTGTAATAATGTTTTTATTAGTTAAATTAACTAACACTTTTAAAGAAAGATAAAACAAATTAAAGAAAATAAAATGGAAGCTTCCTAAATTAGGTGATAATGTGATTACCTCCCAAAAACTTGCAGAATATAAATTAAGTGATTGAAACATCCTAAATTTCAAAACCTAGCAGGCTTACTGGGCCCAAGTGCAGACCATATTTTGCATCCTTTTGGGCTTTAATATGAGGACCTACTAAGGTCTCTTTTCATAATACCACCATATTACCTACTCAATGCTATATATTCAGGTCAAATTAACCATATTTAAAAAAGAAAATAAATGCCAAAGGTTAAGAAAACAAGTATCAAGATTTAATAAAAATATAACAATTCACATAAATATCCAAGAGAAGTAATTCGATATAAGTATCCCTACAAGAGCATCATGCACTATTTCCTAGTTTCACAGTGAGTATATTTTCCTAATAATAATAATAATAATCGCTTCAATGTGTGTTGGGTTTTCTTTCTTTAGTGATCAGGAATTAAGATGTTGGAATTATGTGGAAGACTATATATTTTTAGGTTCAAGTTTATTCAGTGCACTGAAAAGTTTGCACCAAATGGCATTGGAAAGAAACAAACAGTTTCATAAGTAGTCAAAACAATTTTGATCGATTTACAGTTCATCAAAATGGTTATGACTGAACTATCACTCTAAATCGTCAAACAATATACTATCACAATTTAAGTAAATCAAACCCGAATTCTTAACACATCTGCAGTCAAGTCAAAGTATACTAATTCATTCAAATCGAATGGCTATCTGTTCGATCGTGATAGGAACTGTGTGCGATCTTCTCTTGGGAAACATGTTTAAACTTGATCTTCTCATTTGATATTTTTATCTTTAGCTCTTTCTTGAGCATTAATTCTTCCTTGTTCATGGGAGGATTATAACTCGAGTGGTTGGATCTCACTTGACACAGTCCGATATCTCCCTTATATGGCAGCGGTCTTCTTCTTGGGACAATCCTATTTGAAAAGCCTTTGCTCCACCTCGACACAATTTGTGGTGGCTTGCTTATCTCGAACAACATGGTTTTTCAGGCTCGATACGTGCTGGCAAGGGTAATTTTGTGAGCGCCGGCAATACGATTGATAGTCATTTCTCCATAAATCTAAAGAATGAGAGTAAGATTCTAGGTTTTTTGGGACGTGAACGTTTTACCATCGATGCCATCGAGGCAATCGGTATTTACTGTGCTATCCCTGATTAAACACACGTGTCTTAGTTGTCCCATATTAAACAAGTGGTACTAACAATACTTATAAAATATTTTCAAGTACATACTACCTTATTTAATGAACTATGATCCTATTTAAAGGATAACTACCTCATCACATCCAATATTGAATAAGATATAGGAATTACCCTCGTAACTTTTATATCATAGGCTACTAGGTAGAATATGAATATAACTATCTAGAACATGACAACTACCTAGATAACTATCTATGTATTAATCATTTCTTAATACTTTTCCTTGATTCAGAGTTATATACATCGATTTGGGATATAAAATAAATATAATTATGAATTGGAAGTTACTTGGTGAGAATATCTATAACTTATTTATCTATACCATAATATTTTATTATTATGTCTCCACTTGTCACAAGATCACAGATAAAATGATAACGTATCTCTATATGCTTTCTTTCATGAAATGTTAGATTATTCGTTATTACAATATGACTTTATTGTCACAAAATATTTTAGTTGCTTCTTTTTATTTTTGATAAAGATCTTTAACAAATCTTTTAAGTCATATTGCTTAACAAGCTACTAATGTTGCAGCTATATATTCTACTTCTGATATCGATAATGTAGTTGTTGCTTGCTTTTTTGAACTCCAAGATATAGCTCCTGATCCGAGGCTAAAAATATTACTTGAAGTATTCTTTCTATCATCCAAAGCTCTTATCCAATCACTATCAATTAAACCAAATAATTTACATTTAAAATTATGCTAATATTAAATATCATAATTTGTAGTTCTAGCAATATAACGTAAAATTCTTTTAACAGCTCCGAGACGATGTCTACTTGGGTTATGCATAAACTTGGATACTACACCAATATAGAAGGTAAAATCTGGTCGAGTATGATTTAGATATATCAAACCTCTAATCAAACTTCTATAGTATCTTGTATTTACCAAACATGTAGTAGCTATAGTTTTGCAATTAATCATGTTGGATTTTTTTGAGTAGATCCATTGTATACTTTGTTTATAAAATAAAATTTTCATATGATCCTTCACCTTCAACCCAATAAAATAGTGTAGCAGACTTTGATATGACATTTCAAACTTATTCATATATTTTTTAAATTCTACCATAAAAGAGTTAGATGAACCCATATATATAATATCATTAATATAAAGGCAAATCATAAGAATATTATGTTCACCTTCCTTCTTTTGATAAAGAATATGTTCGTTATTACTTCTTTTAAATCTATTTTGATAAAAATAATAATCAATTTTCTGTACCATGCTCTTAGAACTTGTTTAAGGTCGTAAAGAGTTTTCTTTAGCTTATATACCTTTTTTTCATGTCTTTTAACTAAAAAATCTTCGGATTGAGTAATAAAATCTATTCTTATAAATCTTCATTTGAAAACATAAATTTCACATCATATTTCAATCTAATAGTTTTTTTTTACTTTAAGTAGATCCATTAGATCCCAAGTTTCATTCTTCTCAATTGACTTGATTTCCTCTTATATTGCCATTTGTCATTCATCTTTTACAACTATTTCCTCAAAACTTATAGAATTTGAAATAAACAAAGAAAATGTTGAATCATAAATTTCTATTAGTGATCTGAATTTTTCTAGAGGGTTTCATTTGAAGAATCATTTGATGAATTAGAATTGCTACTGGGTGAGGCTAACGATGAACTTGCTGGAGTAGGATTTGTCTCCTAATTCTGTGAAGTGTTTAGTTATGTTAAAATCTGAATTTGTTTTTACCTTAATTGATCTTCCAATACTAACTTACTCTTTCATCAAATATAATATTTTTATTAATAATAATCTTATAATTAATAAGATTATATAATCGATATGCTTTGGATTATAAGGAATAACCAATTAAGATGTATTTTTTTAAATTTTTTATTAAGCTTATGATGATTTTATAAATTTACCAAAGCATAAACAATACAACTAAAAATTCTTAGATGGCTTAGCTTTATACCATACTAAGCCTCAAAATGAATTCGATTTGTAATAGCTTTTATTGGTGAGATATTCAATAAATAAATTACTATTGCAACTACTATTGCAACAACTATATTCAAAAGAAGATGCTTTCCTTTAAGGAAAATTCTTGTTATTTCAACGATAATCCGATTCTTACATTCAGTTATTCTATTTTGCTCTAGTGTATATGGTGTTCTCAATTCTTTATGAACACCATTTTCTTTACAAAATGATTAAACTCATTAGATAAAAAATTATCACTTCTATCTATCCGAAGTGTCTTTATGCATCTACCACTTTGTCTTTCTACAAGCGCCTTAAATTTTTAAAAATTATCAAATATTTTATATTTTAATTCTAGAAAATATACCCAACTCATGCAGTTGTAATCATCTATAAAAATAAAAAATATCAACTTCTACCAAATAATTTTGTATTTATAGATCCACATAAGTCAGCTTGAATTAATTTCTTATTTTTGTTTGCCATAAATGCATCTTTCACATATATTAAGTGTGTTAATTTTGGATAATCCAAAAACTTTTTTTTTATTTAACAACCTTAAACCCTTAATGTTAAGGTATCCATATCTTAAATGCCACAAATTAGACTTATTTTTTTGAGTTGTAATAAGAGCATACTTTTCAATATTTAAAACATCAAGTGAAAACATCTTGTTTTGTGTTGTGTAAATATTTACCGTAATTAAATCATAATTTTTTTTATCTTTAATAGTGCATAAACCATCATCAAATACAATTGAATATCAATTATTTATTAATTATTCAATACTCAATAATTTATGTTATAAACTAGGAACAAAGAAAATATTATCAAGGTATCTTACCTTTCCCTAACTTATCTTCATCTCAATTGTTCTTTTTCCTTTCATTTGAATTTGTTTGTTATATCTAAGTCTAACTTTCAACTTTTGAGTTTCATTAATATCTCTAAACATTGATTTTATGCTTGATATATATGATTAGAATATTCATTATTTAAAAACCAAATATCATTTGAGATATTATTAACTTATGAATAAGTCATAAACAACCTACTACTTTCTTCATTTTTCTCTACATAGCTTGCTTGCATTTCTCTTTTTCAGCAATCTACCTTCAAATGATCAAACTTTTTATAATAGTAATATTAAATTTCACTCTTGTAGTTTTTTTTATCATAGTTTGATTGCTTTTTTTCAGCATGCCTATCAAAGTGTCATTTTCATCTTCCTCTTCCATTTCCTCTACTACGAAATCCTCCTTTTTTATCTCTTCTTTTAAAGTAGAAGACTCTCCCTTAACCTGAAATATTTTTCGTCACTTTTCTCAAGTGTCCTGTTTAACCTTACTTTATGTGCTTATAAGAAACTCATTAATTTCTCAAATAAAAAGTAGATAAATCTTTTGACTCCTCAATTGCGACAACAACATTATCAAATTTTAAAGTTAAACTTCTTAAAAATTTTACAATAATTATATGATCATAAAAATGTTCATCATAAAATTTTATTTGACTAACAATTTCAGTCACTCAAGAAAGAAAATCTTACATCGATTCATTGTTTTTTGATGAATAAAATTTTGAACTCATGACGAAGGGTTTGAAGTTTTGCTGTAATCACCCTCAATGAGTTTTGAAATTTATTTTGAAGTATTAACTAAGCTTGCTTTGAGGTTGTCGTTGTTGTAATTTTTGAGAAGATCGTCTCATGTATAGCTTGTTGAATGAAAAATAAAGCCCTTGAGTCCTTTCTATTCTCCCTCAGCCTAATTTCTTTATCTGAATATGCATATTCATTCTCTATTAAGTCCCAAAGATCTTGAGACTTAAATAGAGTCTTCATCTTGATACTCTAAAATTTATACTTTTTACCCGAAAAGATAAGAATAAAGGGTTGAGACATATAATTACCATTGAAAGATATAATGCCCAGTTCAAATTGAAATATAACTCTGAGACCATGAATGTTATGGAGGAGCAAGGAAATGAGAAAAATAGAATACTACGATATACTTAAAAGAGAATGCTTTCCATCAAGAAAATTAAAATTGTATTAAGCAAGAGGTAAGACTAAGAACATATTATCTTATTTCATAAACTATGTCATATTTATATGACCTAATAGTAACTATCTCATCTTATCATATCACTTATGATTCAGTTAAGTATAGAAACTACCCTTATAACTTTTAGATCATGGGTTATTAGGTAGAATATGACTATAACTATCTAAATAACTATCTATCCAAATAACTATCTATAAATTATTTCTCAACATCGGGATGCTGCAATGTAATTGCTATGATAAATTAGTGCTAGCAATTGTTGTTGTCATCCTTGTCGTTGTGTTTCTTTGAATAAAACAAGAAATATGCTATGGGTCCATTGGTTATTGAATGCTAATTGACGATATAATGATACTTGAATCTAATCGGTGCTTGCATACCTTGCATTCCTTGCATTCGTGTGTCACTTCACATACACACCAATAATATATAATCGTTCTTGTGATGTACTTGATGATTTGATTGGGGTAATGAAACTTTTTTTTGTCTAAAATAAAAAAAGATCGATTTCTAAGGAAGTCTAGTATAATTTATTCTTGAACATCTAACCTCTAAATGCAAAACATTCCATGCGTCACTCCCTTCTTTCAAAATGTGAAAGATTTCGTTACTCTAAAGTGATTGGCCAACCAAATGGCCACCATGGTTGTACTCCTCATGTAGATGAATAAACTTGTAGTCCTCAAAATTGTATGGTACAATGAAGTTGCATCGAAGTGGTATAATGAATTCAAAGTTCGATTTTATGATGCTATTTCAAATGTCATTTCGTGAAGCCACTTTCAAACCATCTCATATTGCTGTCGCGCTTCCTAGAACATGTCTTTTTATTGTATTTATCAACCACCAATAAAGGTCACATGGCGAGTAAATCATGCAAAACATATCCTAAACCACCATCTATTTCAATAAAGGAGCCATCACAGTTAAGTTTGAACCATTCTTAATAAGGTTTTGTCCATTGAATTTATATATAACTTATCCGTTGAACAAGACCTATCAAGTTTATGAACCTTGTCATTAGCCAAAATGCATGCCATAATTTTACGCAAAGGAAAAGTAGGGGAACGAGTAGTGTGAGCATAGATGATCTCATTTTGAGCTCTCTAGAGCCACTACAAGCTATTGTAACTCATGTTCATGTTCGAACCCAGAACTCTTGAGCGAACACTTTCTCATTCATAGGGTCATTGTCACAATGTTTTTATTTTTTCTTAACAAATGTAAGTGGCAACGATGAGATTTGATTCGGTATATTTGTCATAAAGAGTCAAAATATTTACTAGGTTTATCATCTAACATCTTCAAAATATGCCAGATTTGAAATGCATGAGCGCATAACTCTCGTTACCTAATACTCCATTTTGACAGTTGCTTTTGCTAGGATTGATTTCTCTTTTAGAGTCCTCATATGTTTTTTTTCTGAAAAAAATCAAACTTTAGTAATGATGGTAGAAATAAATGATATGGTTCACATTTATGTTAAGATTAATTCAAATAGTTAGGATTAGATAAAAATTTAGATTTAAATAGATAGATTAGGATGAAAATATTTATTTGGATATGATAGATTTTTTTCATTGTTTTAAAAAATTTATACTCTATCTTTTAGTTAAGTGATCTTGGATCAATCAAAAGCACTGCAAATTGAATATAGTCCTAGTTTCCTCTGCTATTCTCTTCCCCTTCTCCCTGCAGTTCCAAAACAAAACCAACATTAAGTCAAGAGGTGAGGCTTCTTACGATTTAAAAATAGGATTCATATTTGGAAATTCTAGTATAAAAACAATTCTTTATCGATTAAAGTTTGTTGGTTCAAAATAATACTGCAGGTGTCGGTAATAAATAATCAAAGTTATTTGATTATTATTGATAGATAATTTTCGTAATCACACCTCACATTCGTCATAATAATGGGCATGCCTTTGTCATGACAAGAACGAGATGAAGAAGTTAGAGGCTCTAAGCACTAAGCAGGCTGAAGCAGCTGTCCTTTCTGATCCCAAGGATGGAAACGAGGCGACCGACCACCAAATCCGCGTTTCCTTATAATTGGAGGTTATCCACAAGCACAAGATGAAGATGGAGCTCGTCGTCTCAGCCAAGGGAAGGAGATAGTGGGGTTGAACGACCCGGCCATTGTATTCAAGTTTATTATATTTACTAGCTAATGGAAGGAGATAGTGGTCCTCACTTCTCGTTGCTAGCAAACAATTAATTACACTTTATTCATGTAAGAACAAGGAAGGAAGAGCACGGAATATGCATGTTTCACGTTTCCGTGAGATTTTAGGACGATGGTGGATGGGGGTGCAATTCTTCCCTGCTGTATCCATCAGCTCATACTTATCCAAACTAGAATGGTGGGCTATAAAAACCCTCATCCAATGCTCTTCCCAGCACCAAGTCCTGCAATAGCATCTTCTGCCAACAAAGGGAGTGTTTGCGTCCATTCATTCTCAGTTGCTGCTAATATGGTGAGTGGCGTTGTTAGTCTTCAAAATTCCATCCCTTTTCTGACTTCTTCACCTACACTTGCTCGTATACTACAACAAGGATGGATGGATGACATGTGGTGTTTATTCTGATGCACGCAGGGGAGAATGGTGAAGGTGGGGCCATGGGGTGGCAACGGAGGGGATCTGTGGGATATGGGACATCCCGACCACATTACCAAACTTAAAATCTATTATGTAGATAACATTGTGGGGTTGGAAACTACCTACATTCTTAACGGTCATTCCCACAACGACGAACGTGGAACCACCACTGGCGCTTCCAAGGAGGTATATCTATACATCTATGTATATATATATATATACACACACACACTTATCAACTTCGTGTCTTTGTCCAACCATATAAAGTGGTTCGACCAGATTAATGTTTTGAAGCAACACGTTAGTTAGTCAAACCAATTTCTCTTGAAAATATATTACACTATCAGATGTGTTTCAATTAGTTTTGTTTTTCCCATTGTTTGTTTCTCATCAAATCCATGATCCTTTTTGTAGATCATCCTCGAGGAGGACGAGTACTTCACTTCTATCTCCGGATATTTTCATGCATTATCCAATTATCAGCGACATGCAATTGTGATGTCGCTTACTCTTGAGACTAACAAGGGTACACCCATAAGTGTAGGCAACGAGATTGGCAGTTCTTTCGCCCTTACCTTAGAGGATGGGGGTAAGATTCTGGGCTTCTTTGGGCGAGCTGGTACAGCCATTGACGCTATTGGAATTCACTGCTCATTGCCAAACTAAGTGTATGCACTGCCACTGGCTCGTGTTCCTATCTATCGAATGGTGTAATAAATAAGCAACGATAACAATTTATGGTGCTTGCCATGATTGTCATCATCGTTGTTATCCTTCTCAATCGGTGTTGCTTTGAATAAATAATGAAATGTTTTCGAATCCACTTTGATATCTTACGATTACTTGGTGTGCTTCTCATGATGGAATCCGTGGCTTCTATCTGGCAATAATTAGGAGAATTAGTAAGCTTCTCAATGAGTAATACAACGAAGAGATGAAGTGAACTACGTATTCCGTAAGATCTCTTGGCACATGACGATGGGAGGAAGCGAACCACGTATTCCTTAACCTTTCTCAGCATTTGACGATGAAACGCTAGCAAAATAGTGTCGTTAGTTTTTGATCGATCATGATTCTTGGACCATTGCAAAACGTTGTTGCATTCTCCGAGGAACCATGTTGAGTTAAGCATCTGTACGATTCACTATCTAAATTCGAAATCGGAGGCCAACTCTGATGCCTTTTTTTTTTTTTTTTTCTTTTTTTCTCATATATAAACAGCATCGTTGTGCCAAAATCTTAATTCAATCACCACCTACGTGTCCTAACGTATTCCAAGATCAACTCCGTGATTTCTCTCAAGAAATAAGTAATATAAGATAAAATTAAGTAGATCAAGTAGATATGAGAATCCAAACCACCTGATCCATTGTTTTCTCTCTCTCTCTCTCTCTCTCTCTCTCTCTCTCTCTCTCTCTCTCTCTCTCATATAAATCTCCATACCTTGTGGCAAATTTTGGTTGCTGATTAAACATTTTTATCAATTATACCTTGTAGTCAGTTAATTTCTTCTCAAAAATTTATATTTTATAAAAATATGATATAAAATTTAACCACAAATATCAACCATGCGTAACTTTTGGAACATTCAAAAGACAAAGCCCCTCCGTGAATCCCTATAGATTTGAGTTTATTTCTTCCCATCATCGTAGACGATACTTCTTCGAGACATGAATAGAACGATCATAATGTGTCCGAGTATGATGATGTTTCAAATGAGCATGTTAAGAAAGAGTGGTTTATAAGATGAAGAATTTGTGTTCCTCTCGTGCACCACAAATGCTTTTCCCAACTCGCTATTGGTTACATAACAAATTAATCTTTATTTTTTAAAATAAATTATATATATCCTGAGATGTTCATTATGTTTTTATAGTTTGCACCTTTAATACCAGCTGCTTAAATTATTATATCACAAGTCTCAAAAAAATTAGAAAATAAAAAATTGCTTGGTCGATATTTAATCGCCGCATTGTAAAGGACACCACATGGTCAGCTTGGAAGATTGAAGTTTCGAAGTTGAATTCCTCTGCAAGCTGTACTGGGAAAAAGTAAAGTTGGTGGGATATGCATGCATATCTCACGTAATGCAAAATTAGTATATCCAACCATGTTACTGTTGTTAGAATATGTGGCCCTTTTATTGAATAAGATGGGTTCCGTTGCGATATTTTAGCCAAGACTAAGTCCAACGATTCCTCGGAGATATCCTTGATGGGAGGAAATCTTCTGAGATCTCAGGATCTCTAGTGGTTGAGGGTGTGTTAGTGTGTTAGAGCGTCATAACGTTGACACGTATAGACGCATCTCTCCGTCGAGGAATTCAGTTATTCTCCTCGACTCTCTCCCCAAAACCCTCTCCCCAAATCCACACAGGATAGGAAGAGAGGAGAAAGGGTCTACTCTTCGCACTCCCTACAGATTTCGCAGTGCGATCGGATTAAAGACGGAGCCTGCAGCAATCTTGGATCACGGTGCTGAGCAGATCAAACAAGATCTCTGAACGGATGGCATCAAAAGGTACGCATCGTATAATTAGATCTATGTATTGAATTTCAATCCTGGCATATAGGTTAATTCCGCATAATTGATTTAGCATAATTACAGATTTTTATGCTTACAATTGGTATCAGAGCCCGGTTTTGAAATCATGCATTAGATCTGTAAATTAATTTACGATGCATAATTACCTTTATTTTCCAAGAACTGCTAAGCAGTAATGGTCACCGTCGACCTCGCTGCAAATCTGCGGTTACGCCGAGTAGCGTACGCATTACAGAACTCGTCCCATATGTGGACATTACAGAACTCGTCCCATATACGGACATTACAGAACTCGTCCCATATGCGGACATTACAGAACCCCGTCCACGTGACGGCATCACAGAACCCCGTCCACGTGACGACATCACAGAACCCCGTCCACACGACGGCATCACAGAACTCCGTCCACGCGACGGCATCACAGAACTCCGTCCGTGCGACGGCATCACAGAACTCCGTCCGTGCGACGGCATCACAGAACTCCGTCCATGCGACGGCATCACAGAACTCCGTCCGTGCGACGGCATCACAGAAACCCGTCCGTCCGTGCGACGGCATCACAGAAACCCGTCCGTCCGTGCGACGGCATCACAGAACCCCGTCCGTCCGTGTGATGGCATCACAGAACCCCGTCCGTCCGTGCGATGGCATCACAGAACCCCGTCCGTCCGTGCGACGGCATCACAGAACCCCGGTCGCACACGGCCAGAATCCGTCCATGCGACGGTCGGCCGCACGCAGGCAGACAGCCCAGGAGGCGGCCATGCGTGAGTTGGCCGTGCACAGGCGGCGGCCGCGTGCTGGCAGCAGCCACCCGCGGGTAGGAACCGCCGCAGCGGAAGTGGCCGCGCATGAGCAGTATGCCCCGCGGCGGCAGCGCCGTGGCGGCAGTGGCCGTGCACAGGCTAGATCTACCGCTGGTAGCCGCGCACAGGCGGTAGCCCGCAGCCGCGTACAAGCGGCAGCCGCGCACAGGCGGCAACCCGCAGCCGCGTACAGGCGGCCAGGCCGCAGGCAGCAGCGGCAGCGCCGCTCGCGCAGGCGGCGGCGGCGGCGATGGCAGTTTTACCCTTTTCAAATATCGTAATTATGTTCTGTCAACATATTTACGGTTTTACCCTCGGGTCTAATTTCTGCCAAATTACAGTTCTGCCATTCGCATATTTTCGATTTATATCTTATCAAATATTTCCGTTTTTTTTTATCATTATGAAATTGAGAAATTTAGGTTAAATTCTCAATTATAAAATTGATAAATATCATTTATTATAATTATGATTAATTTTAATCATGATTATAATTTTTGATTATTTGATTGGATTTAATTTTGATAAAAAAAAACTATAAATTATGGTTTATTTTATGGTTTTCTCATATGAATTATTCATTATATATGTGGTAAATAAAATTAAAATCCAATTATTGTTTTTGGAATTTTTATTTATTTATTCACATGTATATGCTTGAAATTATCATATGAGTTTTATTAATGTTCAATAATTATCATTGTTATTTTATTATTGAACTGTTTTATATTATTGTTCAATAATTATTATGGTTATTTATTATTGAACTGTTTTGCATTAATATTCAATAATTATTGTTGTTATTTTATTATTGAATTGTTTTGCATTATGTTCAATAATTATTGTTGTTATTTTATTATTGAACTGTTTTGCATTATTGTTCAATAATTATTATGGTTATTTATTATTGAACTGTTTTGCATTAAATTTCAATAATCATTATTGTTATTTATTATTGAATTACTTTACATAAATGTTCAATAATTATTATTGTTATTTTATTATTGAACTGTTTAGCAAAATTAAAGAATTATTGATGAATATTATTTGTAATTTATTTCCTTAAGTTTTATCTGACTAGTAGCTGCCAAAGTGGCCTAGGATGATAGACTTTTGTGATATGAATTACAATAAAAGTTTTATCATTTATAGGACATTTTATTTTATATCATGGCATTAGTCTTGTAGCCACCAAAGTGACCTGGACTAATGACTTATAAAATAATATTAAAGAATTAGTCCTAAATGATATTAAAGAAATAATATTCATAATGGCACATATAATTATGAGATTTAGATAATCCCAAAGGAGAATCTAATTCAAATAATTATGTGATGGGGTAGGATGATACTATTTTAGATATCCTTGCAATTTAGGGTTGTATACCCAAAGGTAACAATACCTATTCCTCAAGGATGGTATCAGTCCTCCAAAAATATTCTTGAGTGAACACTAGATATGTCAATATTTCACCCAAAGGTGTAATATAGATGATATCAATAGTTCATCAATTTTTTGACAAACTCAAAGCATTAATGTTGTTATATATCTTTTTGCAGTGGTACTTCCGCATATACATTCATATGCTTCAAGTGTCCCTGTACTTTCTGGATCAAATTATTCAGAATGGTTAGAGCATGTGCAATTTACACTGGGTGTGTTAGATCTTGATCTAGCATTACTTGTTGAAAAGCCTACAGACTTGACTGATGAAAGTACTGCAGAACAAGTTAATGAAATGAAGGCTTGGGAAAGATCTGATAGGCTTAGTTTAATGTTCATAAGAATGACAATTGCAAATAACATAAAGACTAAATTACCGATTGCAACTAGCGCAAAGGAATATTTAAAGGTTATTGAAGACAGATTTAAATCTGCTGATAAGTCATTGGCTGGCACATTGATGAAAGAACTGACTACAGCTCAGTATGATGGTACTCGAGGAATTCAGGATCATATCCTCAATATGGCTGACAAAGCTGCAAAACTTAAAACATTAGGCATGAATGTTGATGAATCCTTCCTTGTGCAATTTATTCTCAATTCTCTTCCTTCTCAGTTTGGCCCATTCAAGATTCACTACAATACAAATAAGGATAAGTGGGACTTGAATGAGTTGACTAGCATGTGTGTTCAGGAAGAATTGAGATTAAGGCAGGAAAATTCATATAATGTCATGACGACTACTCAAGGAGGTGGTAATAAGAAAAGAAAGTTGAAGCATCATCCATCAAAGAGATTTGCTAAGTCTGGAAATGTTAAACAGACTAATGAAAAGAAAGCCTTTACTGTAAAGTGCTTCTTTTGTGGCAAGAAAGGACATGTGAAGAAGGATTGCATTAAACGCAAGACTTGGTTCGAAAAGAAAGGTATTAACTCGACCTTTGTATGTTTCGAATCAAACATTACAGAAGTTCCTTCTAACACTTGGTGGATTGATTCTGGTGCTTCAACTCATGTTACAAATAACATGCAGGGATTCATTTCAATTCGGAAACCAAAAGAACATGAAAGATTCATCATTATGGGAAATCGTCTTAAAGCGAAAGTGATATCAATGGGAACTTATCGTCTACGTTTAGAGACGGGTCACTTGATGGATCTTGTTGACACATGTTATGTCCCTACAATTTCTAGAAATTTGATTTCTCTTTCTAGAATTGATGAGTTGGGATATTGTATTTCTTTTGGTAGTGGCAAACTCAGCATATTTTACGATTCAATTAAAGTTGGTTTTGGAATTCTGTGTGATGGTTTGTACAGAATTAATTTGGATCTTGAGTTTGCAAAGACACTAATGACCCTGCAATCAAATGTTGGATTGAAACGTAGTTTCAATAATGAAAGATCTTCCATATTGTGGCATAGACGATTGGGGCATATCTCCAAGGAAAGAATTGAAAGATTAGTGAAGGATAATATTTTGGAACATTTAGACTTCACTGATTTTGATATTTGTATAGATTGCATTAAGGGAAAGCAAACTAAACAAATAAAGAAAAATGCCACAAGAAGTAAAGAACTCCTTGAGATTATTCATACTGATATCTGCGGACCACTCCATATTCCTTGTTTTAGTGGAGAAAAATATTTCATCACATTTATAGATGATCTGTCCAGATATGGCAAAGTTTATCTAATACATGAAAAGTCTCAAGCCGTTGATACTCTTGAAGTATACATAAATGAGGTTGAGAGACAATTAGATAGAAAAGTTAAAATTGTCAGATCTGACAGAGGTGGTGAATTTTATGGCAGATATGATGGATCTAGTCAGAATATTGGTCCTTTTGCTAGATTCCTAGAACAACGGGGTATTTGTGCTCAATATGCATTACCAGGTGTGCCACAGCAGAACGGTGTTGCTGAAAGGTGAAATCGTACTATGATGGATATGGTTAGGAGCATGATGAGTTACTCCTCTGTACCTGAGTCGATGTGGGGTGAAGCTCTTAGGACAGCTATGTACATCTTGAACAGGGTTCCTAGTAAGTCAGTTTCATCGACTCCATTTGAGTTATAGACTGGTAGGAAGCCCAGTCTGAGACATTTACATATTTGGGGATGTCCTGCAGAGATAAGAGTATTCAATCCACATGAAAAGAAATTGGATCCAAGAACTATTTCAGGATATTTTATTGGTTATCCAGAAAAATCCAAGGGATACAGATTTTATTGCCCTAATCATAGTATGAGAATAGTAGAATCTGGTAATGCAAAATTCCTAGAAAATGGCGAAATCAGTGGGAGTGAAAAATCTCGAAGGATTAATTTTGATATTGAGGAGATTCAGGTTAATTCTCCCATATTATCTCCTGTCCGAGAGATTGTTGTTCCTCAAATCAATGAGAGTATTGATGAGGGTGAACAACAAAATAACATCCAAGAACTCTCACATGATGTTGATGTCGCCGCTGATGATCTTGTAGAACAATCACAATTGGCAGATTTGAGAATATCTCAAAGGAAAAGGAAACATGCCATTTCTGATGATTATGTTGTATATCTACAAGAATCAGATTATGATATAGGAATAAAAAGAGACCCCTTATCGTTTTCACAAGCCATAGAAAGTAACGATTCTGAAAAATGGTATGATGCAATGAAAGAAGAGTTAAAATCAATGGTACAGAATGATGTCTGGGATCTCGTTGAATTGCCCAATGATTGTAAAAGAGTGGGTTGTAAATGGGTCTTTAAGACAAAACGCGACTCAACGGGCAATATCGAACGATATAAAGCCAGACTTGTGGCCAAAGGTTTTTCTCAGAAGAAAGGCATCGACTATAATTAGACTTTTTCTCCTGTTTCTAAAAAGGACTCATTGAGAATCGTTATGGCATTAGTAGCTCATTATGATCTTGAGTTGCATCAGATGGATGTGAAAACAGCATTTCTGAATGGGGATCTAGATGAGGAAATCTATATGGAACAACCCAAAGGATTCATAGAAAAGGGAAAAGAAAGTTGGGCTTGTAAACTTAAGAAATCCATTTATGGCCTTAAACAAGCTTCCAGACAATGGTATATAAAGTTTCATAATACCATTACTTCCTTCGGATTTAAGGAAAACACTGTTGATCAGTGTATATACCTGAAGGTAAGTGGGAGCAAGTTTATTATATTGATCTTATATGTGGATGATATTTTACTTGCCAGTAGTGATCTTGGTTTATTGCACGAAACCAAGATGTTTCTCAACAAGAACTTTAAGATGGTTGATATGAATGAGGCATCCTATGTCATTGGCATTGAGATATTCAGGGATAGATCTCCAGGATTATTAGGATTGTCTCAGAAAGGATATATTGATCGTATCTTGGAGAGATTTAATATGCAGCTTTGCTCAACAAATGATGTACCTATTACTAAAGGTGAAAAATTCAGTCAAAACCAGTGCCCAAGAAATGACTTAGAAAAGAATCAAATGAAGAATATTCCTTATGGATGCGCAGTTGGAAGTCTATTATATGCTCAAACCTGTACAAGACCAGATATCAGTTTTGCAGTTGCAATGCTGGGAAGATATCAAAACAACCCAGGAATGGAACATTGGAAAGCTGCAAAGAAAGTAATGAGATATCTACAAGGGACAAAAGATTATATGCTCACATACAGGAGATCTGATCAGCTTGAAGTAACTGGATATTCAGATGCTGATTTTGCAAATTGCCTCGACAGTAGGAAGTCCACTTCAGGATTTGTATTTATGTTAGCTGGTGGGGCAATTTCTTGGAAAAGTGCAAAGCAATCGCTTATTGCATCATCAACAATGGAAGCTGAATTTGTGGCATGCTTTGAGGCCACAAATCAAGCTTTATGGCTGCGAAATTTTATCTCAGGACTTGGTGTGGTCGACTCAATTGCCAAGCCGCTGAAGATATTTTGTGATAACACCGCAGCAGTTTTCTTCTCTAAGAATGGCAAGTACTCTAGTGGTTCCAAGCACATTGAGTTAAAGTACTTGGTGGTTAGAGAAAGAGTCCAGAAACAGCAAGTGTCTATTGAGAACTTGAGCACCACTATGATGATTGCTGATCCATTGACAAAAGCCTTACAGTGCAAAATATTCAAAGAACATGTTCTTAGAATGGGGCTTGTGAGCAAGTCATAAAGGATATGGTGATGCATGTTTATGTGGATGCTATTATTGACATTTATTTAATTAAAGTTATCTATTTCTGCTATCCTGTTTACATTTATGTTTATGCATATTATGGTTGAATGTAATAACAGGATTGTCTTGACAAGACAAATTACAGGGGTCATTATGGACTATGTTAGGAAAGACTAACAATGTTGTGGTACATAGAAGGGAGTATGACATTGATGAAATACAACCGCTATGACTCGCATTGATAGTTGGACTTAATATAGTATTATTGTGATTATTGGACTTATTGGCTTATTTTAAAACATGGCCATGTATAAAATGCTTTTCAAAATTTTTGGAATCCAATTAGGTAAAATTGTTTTCAAACAAATTTTGTTTTGTTTGTTTTGATTTTGTATCTCTTTTATATCTTATCAATTAATGGGCCAAGTGGGAGAATGTTAGAAAGGGTCTACTCTTCGCACTCCCTGCAGATTCCGCAGCGCGATCGGATTAAAGACGGAGCCTGCAGCAATCTTGGATCACGGTGCTGAGCAGATCAAACAAGATCTCTGAACGGATGGCATCAAAAGGTACGCATCGTATAATTAGATCTATGTATTGAATTTCAATCCTAGCATATAGGTTAATTCCGCATAATTGATTTAGCATAATTACAGATTTTTATGCTTACAACTGTATCCTACCTCGCACAACATAATCTGCTCATCTCGATCTGTGGGACGCGGAGTCTCAATTGTTAGCGGAAGTGCCATGTCCATATGCAAAACGGCAAGGAGAAGTCGAGGTTTGAGGCTCGAGATGCACAGCATGTGGAGGTTCCAGGTCGCCCTCTCAGCCAATCGAAAGAGATAAGGTTGTCTGTCCGATGCGACTGCTCTCTTCGCATGTTTCTGCATGTTTCACTTTTCATAGTAGACGACGTTATCTTTGCTACACAAGGTGTTTCACGTTTCATGCATGGGAGAAGGAAGGATCTCATTTTAGCTTTTGTTACAAAATGTCTTGATGTACTGCGGGAGAGAGGGTGCTTACCTACGCGCGTATCCATCAGTTCTCGCGCACCAAACTCACGTTTGTTTGCTTACCTACGCGCGAGATCTGTTGGCAGGCATCGAAGCAAAAGGGCCACTGCCTCCTAATACTTATCCAAACTCAGGGCTGCAGGGCTATAAGTACCCCCACTCGTTGCTCTTCTTCTTCAAGCGCATCCATTTCCTGCAATACATACTAATATCTTCCGCGGAAATAGTTCATACAAGTCGGATAATGGTGCGATGCTTGATTCCATTTCTTATCATCGTCATAGATTTTCTTGCGAGTTAATTTGGGGAGGCCATGCTTGCATGCCTGCCTGCCTGCCTGTATATATATCTTTTGTTGCTATAGATGGTATTAATATGGTGGTGGTGTTGTCGCGGTTGCAGGCGGGCGTGCTCGAGCAAGGCCCATGGGGTGGCAACGGCGGCAAGACCTGGGATATGGGACAGGCGGATCACATTAGCAACGTCAAAATTCATTACATCGATGCCGTATTCGCGTTTGACTTCACCTTCACCGTCGACGGCGAGAAGAAGACTATCCACGTCGGAGGCGATGCACCCCAGTACAATGAGGTACTTACTGTCAAAGCTGAAAACATGCGTTTAGTATTTATTGATCAAAGGTTGCAATTAATTATTCCTAGGATACTAGCGAATTCCCTAACTATTTTTTGGTGGGTTATGTCTAACTACATCTTTGATTGCTTGTATAGATTACTCTAGAGGAGGACGAATACTTCACTTTCATCTCTGGATATTTCAAGACGATGTGGGCGACAGACGTTTTCATAACACAACTTACCCTTGAGACCAACAAGGGCAATACAGTGAGTTCCGACAGCAACAAAATTGGTAGTTATTTCTCCCTAAATCTAGAGGATGAGGGTAAGATTTTAGGTTTCTTCGGACGTGAAGGTTCTCCCATCGATGCCATCGAGGCAATCGGAGTTTACTGCACTATCCCTAACCCTAACTAAGTACACGTCATGCCTTGGGTGCGTGTGTCTTAGTTCTCGCAGGATGCTGTAATGTATCTGCTTGGTTGTGGTGATAAATAAGTGGCAGCAATTGTTGTTGTCGTCCTTGTCGTGTGTCTTTGAATAAAGCAAGAAATACATTATGGGTCCACTGGTTATTGAATGCTAATTGACGATATGATGATAGTTGAACCCAATCTGTGGTTGGCATTCGTATATGTCACTTCACGTACATACGAACAATATGCTTGAAGATTTGATTGGGGTAATGCAACTCTTTTTTTGTATAAAGTAAAAAAGAAAAATTCTAAGAAATTCCAGAACAAATTTATTCTCGGATACCCAATCGATGAGCCCAAAACATTCCATGGGTCACTCCCTTTTTAAAATGAGAAATATTTTGTTACTCTAGAGTGATTGGCCAACCAAATGGCCACCTAGTTGCGCTCCTCCTTGTATACATGTATAAACTCGTACTCCTCAAAACCGTCTCACAAATATTAAATGTCAGTGACGTAGTGTCCATGGTACAATGAAGTTGTATTGCAGTTGTATGATGAATTCCAAATTTGATTCTATGACGATATGTCGAATGTCATTTCATGAAGCTGCTTTCAAACCCTCCTGGATCGCCGTCGCGTGCTTCATAGGACATAATGTCTCTTTATTGTATTTACCAACCACCAATAAAGATAACATGACCAGCAAATCATGCAAAATATATCCTAAGCCACCATCTATTCCTTAAAACAACCATCCCAGTCTAGTTTGAACCATCCTTAATAAGGTTTTATCCTTTGAATTTATTTATAACTTATCTGGCCTATCGAGTTTATGAACCTTGTCATTAGCCAAAATGCATGCCATGATTTTATGGAAAAGAAAAGTAGGGGAACGTGTAATGTGAGCATAAAGGATTTCATTTTGACTTCTTTTGGAGCCACTACAAGCTAACGTAATTTGTGCTCAAATACGAACGACAACTTCTTAACAAATGTAACTGGCGACGACGGGATTTGATTCAGTATCTTACTTACTATAAAGCGTCAAAATATTTATTTGCTTCATCATCATCCAACCTGTGCAAAATATGTCAGGTTTGATATGCATGAGCACGTAACTCTCTGTATCTCTACATATGTCATCTATAACTTCATTTCAAAACTTGCTTCTGGCAGGATTGATTTTTCTTTAGAGGCCTAATATGATTTTTTTTTTAAAAATAAACTTTAATAATGATGATTATCGTTCACATTTGAGCGAACCCAAATATTAAGTCAGGAGGTTACTATTTAATAATAGGATCCATGTTCCTTTGATAACTGAAAATTCTAGTATAAAAAATGATTAGCATTTTTTTGTTCAAAATAATATTACAGGTGTCAATAATAAATAATCAAAGTTATTTGATTCTTCTTGATAGATAGTTTTCTTGTTCACACCTCGCATTGTTGATAACATGACAAGTACGAGATGAAGAAGAAGTTAGAGGCTCTAAGCACTTAAGCAGGCAGGACGTGGAAAATGCAGCTCCTCCTTTCTCATCAGAAGGAAGGAGACGAGGCGGCCGACCACCAAATCCACATTTCCTTAAAATTGGAGGTTATCCACAAGCACAAGATGAAGATGGAGCTCGTCGTCTCAGCCAATTGAAGGAGATAGTGGTCCTCACATCTGGTTGCTAGCAAACAATTAATGACACTTTATTCATGTAAGAACAAAGAAGGAAGAGCACGGAATATGCATGTTTCACGTTTCCGTGAGATTTTAGGACGGTGGTGGTTGTGGGTGCAATTCTTCCTTCCTTGTATCCATCAGCTCATACTTATCCAAACTAGAATGGTGGGCTATAAAATGTTATGTTATAACGAAATAATTCTTTTCTCATCAAAATGGGTTCCTCATCAAAATATCAACTTATTATCAAAATATAAATATTAACCAGAACAACAGAACAATGAATCAATCACACTGTGAGACCAAATTTTAATATGAAAAATCCAATGCGAATAAAATTACGAGACTATATTTCATCTCAAACTTTCACTATCAATATTAATAATAACAGATTTATAATAAATTTTTTCTAAAATAATAAGAGGATCATAATAACATCAAGACCATATATCTTAGTTCAAAAATAGGATATCATCATCACATGGATGGATCTTATCAATAAGAGAATTTTAGGTCTCACAAAGTAGGTACAGCAAGAAAGTATCTCAAAGAGGATAAATTTTAGATCAATACTATTAGGATTATAGAATTTACTATAAGAATTTTTCACATATAATTTGGGTTAAAACTGACAACGTTTGGTCACTCATCATCAAATAAAAAAACTCAAGATCATAATTTTCTCTCTCCTCTTTCTTTTATTCTTTTCTATGCGTCGGCACGCTGCACACCTTCCCTTCTTTGCCCTCAACCATGTGCCTTTTTTTTTCTTTTTAATTGTTGATTTGGGCTGAAAGACTCAATTGACCAAACTCATATGGGTTGGACCTAATAATTCTCCCCCTCCATCTCATAGGTTGGACTAAGCCCGCTCTTTACCTACATGCTTCAAGCTTTTCCTTAGACAAAGATTTTGTTAACATATTTAATCCATTCTCATTGGTATGCATCTTTTTCAATTGTAATTCTTTCATCTCAAGCACATCACGAATTCAATGATATCTTACATCAATATGTTTAGATCTAGAATAATGTATTGAATTCTTGAAAAGATGAATGATACTCTGACTGTCACAGTAAACAGTATATCCTTTCTGTTTCAAGTCCAGTAAAACTTATTTTGATACACGCTGGGGAGAATGATGAAGGTGGGGCCAAGCCATGGGGTGGCAACGGAGGGAATGTGTGGGATATGGGACATCCCGACCACATTACCAAACTTAAAATCTATTATGGAGATAACATTGTGGGTTTGGAAACTACCTAGATTCTTAATGGTAATACCCACACCGACATACGTGGAACCACCACCGGCGCTTTCAAGGAGGTATATCTGTACATCTATGTATATATATATATATACACACTTATCAACTTTGTGTCTTTGTCCGACCATATAAAGTGATTCAACAAGAGCAATGTTTTGAACCAACACGTTAGTTAGTCAAACCAATTTCTCTTGAAAATATATTGCAATATCAGATGTGTTTCAATAAGTTTTCTTTTTCCAATTGCTTGTTCCTCAACAAATCATTGATCCTTTTTGTAGATCATCCTTGAAGAGGACGAATACTTCACTTCTATCTCCGGATATTTTCATGCATTATCCAATTATCAGGGACATGCAATTGTGATGTTGCTTACTCTTGAGACTAACAAGGGTGCATCCATAAATGTAGGCAACAAGATTGGCAGTTCTTTCGCCCTTACCTTAGAGGATTGGGGTAGGATTCTGGGCTTCTTTGGGCGAGCTGGTACAGCCATTGACGCTATTGGAATTCACTGCTCATTGCCAAACTAAGTGTATGCACTGCCACTGGCTCGTGTTCCTATCTATCGAATGGTGTAACAAATAAGCAACGATAACAATTTATGGTGCTTGCCATGATTGTCATCATCGTTGTTATCCTTCTCAATCGGTGTTGCTTTGAATAAATAATGAAATGTTTTCGAATCCACTTTGATATCTTACGATTATTTGGCGTGCTTTTCATGATGGGATCTGTGGCTCTTATCTGGCAATAATTAGGAGAATTAGTAAGCTTCTAGATGAGTAATACAACAAAGAGATGAAGTGAACTACGTATTCCATAGGATCTCTTGGCACATGACGATGGGAGGAAGCGTACCACGTATTCCTTAACCTTTCTCAACATATGACACGATGAAATGCTAGCAAAATAGCGTCTTTAGTTTTTGATCGATCATGATTCTTGGACCATTGCAAAACGTTGTTGCATTCTCCGAGGAACCATGTCAAGTATCTGGCTCGTTGTTGCATTCCCGGGAAATCCTTGTATTGTCTTAAGCAAGATTTTATCATTCTTTCCTCACTGTTCAACAACATCTCCATGATGACAACGATCGCAGCCCCTGCACTGACTGCTGCTCCTTCCTCCTGCAGAAGCACTCCGGTGAAGATATGCAACCTACGTACATTCGTCACTACTGCTGAACGAATCTCCGGAGCCATCAAGACCCCCGGTGCCACGACATTCTCCTCCTCCATTCGCACATCTGCCTACTCCGGTTTCATCGCCACCCGCGAATCCACCTTCATCTTAGTGTCTTTATGCAAGTACTTGAATTTTTAAAAATTATCAAATATTTTATATTTTAATTCTAGAAAATATATCCAACTTATGCAACTATAATCATTCATAAAAAAATAGAAAATATCAACTTTCATCAAATAATTTTATATTTATAGATCCGCATAAGTCAGCTTGAATTAATTTCTTATTTTGCTTACCATAAATACATCTTTCACATATATTAAGTGTATTAATTTTGAGTAATCCAAAAATTATTTATTTTTTTGTTTACAACCTTAAACCCTTAATGTTAAGGTATCCATATTTTAAATGTTATAAATTAGACTCGTTCTTTGGACTTGTAATAAAAGTATGTTTTTCAATATTTGAAACATCAAGTGGAAACATCTTGTTTTGTGTCATATAAACATTTATCGTAATCAAGCCATATTTTTTTTATCTTTAATAGTGTATAAACAATCATCAAATATAACTGAATATCAATCATTTATCAATTGTTCAACACTCAACATGTTATAAACTAGGAACAAAGAAAATATTGTCAAGGTGTCTTATCTTTCCTTGATTTATCATCATCTCAATTATTCTTTTTCCTTTCATTTGGATTTGCTTGTTATTTCTCAGTATAAATTTTAACTTTTGAGTTTCCTCAATATCTCTAAACATTGATCTTATGCCTAACGTATGATTAAAACATCGACTATTTAAAAACCAAATATTATTTGAGATATCGTTAACTTATGAATAAGTCATAAACAACATACTACTTTCTTTATTTTCCTCTACATAGCTTGCTTGCATTTATCTTTTTTAGCAATCTGCCTTCAAGTGACCAAACTTTTTATAATAGTAATATTAAATTTTACTCTTGTAGGATTTTTTTATTATAATTTGATTATTTTGTTTATCATCCCCATCAAAGTGTCCTCTTTGTCTTCCTATTCCATTTTCTCTACTATGAAATCCTCCTTTTTTGTCTCTTCTTTTGAAGTAGAAGACTTTATCTTAGCTTGAAATATTTTTTCTTCACTTTACTCAAATGTTCTATTTAATCTTGCTTCATATACTTATAAGAAATTTATTAGTTACTCAAATGAAAAAGTAGATAAATCTTTTAACTCATCAATTATAAGATTTCAGTTGACTAACAATTTCGGTCATACAAGAACGAAAATCTTACATCGATTTATTGCTTTTCATGAATAAAATTTGAAACTCACGACGAAAGGTTTGAAATTTTACTATAATCATTCATAACGTGCCTTGAAATTTATTTTAAAGTATCAATTAAGCTTACTTTGAGGTTATAACTACTGTAATTTTTTAGAAGATTGTCTCATGTACATCTTGTTGTTGAATGAAAAACAATGCCTTTAAGTCCTTTCTATTCTCCCTCAGCCTAATTTCTTTATCTGAATATGCATATATATTCTCTATTAAGTCTCAAAGATCTTGAGACTTGAATAGAATCTTCATCTTGATATTTCAAAATTTATAGTGTTTGCCCAAAAATATGAGAATAAAGGGTTGAGACATAGAATTATCATTGAAAGTCATAATGCCTAGATTGAAACATAATTTTGAGACCATGAATGTTAAGGATGGAGGAGCGAGGATGATAAAAATAAAATACTACGATGTAATTAAAAGAGAATGCTTTCCATCAAGGAAACTGAAATAGTATTAAGTAAGAGGTAAGACGAAGAACACTTACAAGATATTCCCAAGTGCATATTACCTTCATTACCTATGGTCATATTTATATGACTTATTAGTAACTACCTCACCCCATCAGATCACCCATGACTATAACTATCTAAAACATAACAACTATCTAAATAACTTCCTATAAATTATTTCTCAACATCGGGATGATGCAATGTAATTGCTCGGTTGTGGTGATAAATAAGTGCTAGCAATTGTTGTTGTCATCGTTGTTGTGTTTCTTTGAATAAAACAAGAAATATGCTATGGTTCCATTGGTTATTGAATGCTAATTGACGATATAATGATACTTGAATCTAATCGGTGCTTGCATACCTTGCATTCGTGTGTCACTTCACACACATACCAATAATATATCATCATGATAATCGTTCTTGTGATATACTTGATGATTTGATTGGGGTAATGAAAATTTTTCTGTCCAAAGTAAAAAAAGATCGATTTCTAAAGAAGTATAGTATAATTTATTCTTGAACATCTAACCTATAAATGCAAAACATTCCATGGGTCACTCTCATCTTTCAAAATGTGAAAGATTTCGTTACTCTAAAGTGATTGGCCAACAAAATGGCCACCATGGTTGGACTCCTCATATACATGAATAAACTTGTAGTCCTCAAAATTGTGCTATGGATCCATGGTACAATGAAGTTGCATCGAAGTGGTATAATGAATTCAAAGTTCGATTTTATGATGTATGTCGAATGTCATTTCGTGAAGCCGCTTTCAAACCATCTCAGATTGCTGTCGCACTTCATAGAACATGTCTTTCAATTGTATTTATCTACCACCAATAAAGGTAACACGGTGAGTAAATCATGCAAAACATATCCTAAACCACCATCTATTCCAATAAAGGAACCATCACAGTTAAGTTTGAACCATTCTTAATAAGGTTTTGTCCATTGAATTTATATATAACTTATGTGTTGAACAGACCTATCAAGTTTATGAATCTTGTCATTAGCCAAAATGCATGCCATAATTTTACGGAAAAGAAAAGTAGGGGAACGAGTAGTGTAAGCATAGATGATCTCATTTTGAGCTCTCTAGAGTCACTACAAGCTATTGTAAGTCATGTTCATGTTCGAACCCAGAACTCTTGCGCGAACACTTCCTCATTCATAGGGTGATTGTCACAATATTTTTTTTTGTTTTCTTTTTCTAAATAAATGTAAGTGGCAACGATGAGATTTGATTCGGTATATTTGCCATAAAGAGTCAAAATATTTACTAGGTTCGTCATTTAACATCTTCAAAGTCAAAATATTTGATTATTCTTGATAGATTTTTCGTAATCACACCTCACATTCGTGATAATAATGGGCATGCCTTTGTCATGACAAGTACGAGATGAAGAAGTTGAGGCTCTAAACACTAAGCAGGCTGGAGCAGTTCGTCCTTTCTGATCCCAAGGATGGGCGGCCGACCACCAAATCCACCCTTCCTTGTAACTGGAGGTTATCCACAAGGACAAGATGAAGATGGAGCTCGTCGTCTCAGCCAAGGGAAGGAGATAATGGGGCTGAACCACACGGCCAATGTATTCATGTTCATTATATTTACTAGCTAATGGAAGGAGATAGTGGTCCTCACATCTCGTTGTTAGCAAACCGTTAATTGCGCTGCATGCATGCATGCATGCAATAACAAAAAAGGAAGAGCACGGAATATGCATGGTTCTCGTTTACGTGAGATTTTAGGACGGTGGAGGTTGGGAGTGCAATTCTTCCTTGCTGTATCCATCAGTTGCTGCTAATATGGTGAGTGGCGTTGTTAGTCTTCAAAATTCCATCCCTTTTCTGACTTCATCAACTACACTTGCTCGTATTCTATAACATAGATGGATGGATGACATGTGGTGTTTATTCTAATGTACGCAGGGGAGAACGGTGAAGGTGGGGCCATGGGGTGGCAACGGAGGGGATGTGCGGGATATGGGACAAGCCGATCACATTATCAATAATAATACTTCCCTATTGTGTTGTTTTCATCATAATCGATACGAGAGTTAGCATGCGCGTGTGAGAGCGATCGACGAGGGTGGTTTGTAACTTTGACAATGCTTCTACCGTAGTATTGTACAAAGATATTAGTGGTACTTTGAAGCTAGTGATTGAGGCTTGAATTGCTTATAGAATAAGACGTTCTTTTCGTAGCCACTGATATTGGGATGGGTTCTCTAGGTATTTAGATTTTTTCTGATGAATAACTGAGAGAGCCGTCGATGTAGCCTAATAGTTCATATCCAAAAACAAGATTAGAGAATTGTGCTTGCCAAGATGAATAATTGTCGCTTTTGAATAGTTTGAAGTGGATTAGAGTTGCAGCATTGATGAATATAAGTATTCTATGTTGAGGAGAACTATTGTTTCTTGAGGAAAGAATAATGGAAGATGAAAAAGACATGGTTAGAATATGAACTAATTTAGCGAATATCGAGCGAGGAGGTCGCGGGCACAGGAGCATATGGTTGCGGATTCGTCGCCGCTGATGTGACAAGCCAAGCATATGACGATGATGGAAACACTCAAATCTGCCCTAAGGATGGATCGAGGCGACGGGGGATTTGGAGCGCTCGACCTCCTACTGTGCAACCTGCTTCTTCTCGATAGCATTGGCGAACTTGACGTCCTAGGAGAGTTGGGTGATGGCGATGTGTCTCTCCTACTGGCACGAGCAATAAGGAATTTGGAGCGCTCAGCCTCCTACCGTGCAACCTGCTTCTTCTCGACGTTATTGAAGAACTCAATGGAGGTCTAGTCATGACCAGAGGATTGTAGCCGCCGAAGGAGGAGGAGCAGCGGTAGTGAGGAGTTATGATGAGGAGCAGCAATAGATCTGAGGAAGAGTATAGGGTCGCTGGCGACGGGTCGAATGGAAGTGATAGAGGGGAGACGTTGGATCGTTCAAGGGGAGAGTGGCCTTCGGCGACTGAAGTCGCAGCAATGACAGTAAATATAATAAGTCACCGAGCAAGATTTTGCGGTCTGAGAAGAATTGTCAAACAGAATAGTGAAATCGACAGATTGTGAGAGATCGGGCTTAGGAGATGGATCGCCGAGCAGAAGAGAAAATCGGTAGTGGCAAAACAGTAGAGAAGAGGGATTACAGTCGCCGGACGATGAGGATGGTCAATGTTTTGCTCGAGACAACAGGTACTCTGATACCATGTAGAATCGAGTAATATATTGTGAAAGGGATGAATTTTATTCATTGAGGTGATTGAGGAAGAGATTTCCGTCGATCAAATACTCAGATCAGTTACGCAAATTCATGATTTATCCTCAAATCATAGATCGATTGAGGATATAAGGAAGCAAGGATGTTATTCCACGTGTGCCTCTCTCATATCTTCTATCAGATATAAGTTTACTTCTTCCCCATCATGTATGATAATTCTTCGGGATAGGAATAGGATGATCACAATGTGTCCACAAATGATGATGTTTCAAATGAATATGTTGGAAAAGAGTCGTTAATGAGATGAAGAATTTGTGCTCCTCCCGTGTACGTTCACAAGCTTTTCCCAGCTCGCTATTGGTTACATAACACATTAATATCTATTTTTTAATAAATTATACATATCTTTAGTGGTTCATCTATGTTTTGATAGGATACACCTTCAATATCAACCATTAAATTATTATATCACGAGTCTCAGAAAAAATAGAAAATAGAAAATTGCTCGGTCTATATTTAATCGCCGCATTGTAAGGACGCCACATGGTCAGCTTGGAAGATTAAGTTTCGAAGTTGAATTCCCATCCAAACTGTGCTGTGAGAAAGTAAGTTGGTCGGATATGCATGCATATCTCATGTAATGTAAAATTAGTATATCCAACCATGTTACCGAATCCTACCTCGCATGACATAATCTGCTCATCTCGATCTGTGGGACGCGGAGTCTCAATTGTTTTCGGAAGTGCCATGTCCATATGCAAAACGGCAAGGAGAAGTCGAGGTTTGAGGCTCGAGATGCGCAGCATGTGGAGGTTCGAGGTCGCCCTCTCAGGCAATGGAAAGAGATAAGGTTGTCTGTACGATGCACCGGCTCTCTTCGCAGTCCTCGTAACTTGTTTCCGCATGTTTCACGTTTCATATAGGAGAAGACGTAATCTTTGCTACACAACATGTTTCACGTTTCATGCATGGGAGAAGGAAGGATCTCATTTTAGATTATATGTCTTGATGTACTGCGGGAGGGATGACGCATTAACGTGTGTATCCATCAGTTCTCGCGCACCAAACTCACGTTTGTTTGCTTACCTACGCGCGAGATCTGTTGGCAGGCATCGAAGCAAAAGGGCCACTGCCTCCTCATACTTATCCAAACTCAGGGCTGCAGGGCTATAAGTACCCCCACTCGTTGCTCTTCTTCTTCAAGCGCATTCATACCTGCATTACATACTAATATCTTCCGCAGAAGTAGTTCATACAAGTCGGATAATGGTGCGATGCTTGATTCCATTTCTTGCAATCTTCATAGATTTTCTTGTGTGTTAATTTGGGGCAGGCCATGCTTGCATGCCTGCCTGTATATATATCTTTTGTTGCTATATATGGTACTAATTTGGTGGTGGTTTCGTTGCTGGCGGCCGGTGCGGTTGCAGGCGGGCGTGCTCCAGCAAGGACCATGGGGTGGCAACGGCGGCAAAACCTGGAATATGAGACAGGCGGATCACATTAGCAACGTCAAAATTCATTACAACGATGCCGTATTCGCGTTTGACTTCACCTTCACCGTCGACGGCAAGAAGAAGACCATCCACGTCGGAGGTGATGCACCCCAGTACAATGAGGTACTTACTGTCAATGCTGAAAACATGCGTTTAGTATTTATTGATCAAAGGTTACAATTAATTATTCCTAGGATACTAGCGAATTCCCTAACTATTTTTTGGTGGTTTAACTACATCTTTGATTGCTTGTATAGATTACTCTAGAGGAGGACGAATACTTCACTTTCATCTCTGGATATTTCAAGACGATGTGGACGACAGACGTTTTCATAACACAACTTACCCTTGAGACCAACAAGGGCAATTCTGTGAGCGCCGGCAATACGATTGGCAGTCATTTCTCCCTAAATCTAGAGGATGAGGGTAAGATTCTAGGCTTCTTCGGACGTCAAGGTTCTACCATCGATGCCATCGAGGCAATCGGAGTTTACTGCACTATACCAAATTAAACACACGTCACGCCTTGGTGTCTGTGTCTTAGTCTGCTGCAATGTATCTGCTTAGTTGGGGCGATAAATAAGTGGCAGAAATTGTCGTCGTCGTTGTGTTTCTTTGAATAAAACAAGAAATATGTTACGGGTCCACAGGTTATTGTACGCTAATTGACGACATGATGATAGTTGAATCCAATCGGTGGTTGCATTCCTATGTCATTTCTTCGCGTAAATATGAACAATATATCATCGTGGAAGCCGTTCTTGTGATATGCCTGATGATTTGATTTGGGTAATGTAAGTCTTTTTTTTTTTTGTCCAAAGTAAAAAATAATAATAATTTATAAGAATTTCTAATACTTATTTATTCTCGGATATCCAATCAACGAGAACAAAATATTCCATGGGTCACTCCCTCCTTTTAAAATGAGGAAGATTTTATTACTCCAGAGTGATTGGCCAACCGAATAGCCACCTGGTTTGCTTCTTATGTACATATATAAACTTGTAGTCTTCGAAATTATGTAACAAATATTTAATGTCAGTGACCGGACTGTGAAGTGTCCATGGTACAATGAAGTTGCATTGAATTTGTCCGATGAATTCAAAATTTGATTTTATAACGATACGCCAAATATCATCATTTCGTGAAGCCGCATTCAAACCCTCCTGGGTCACCACGATGCTTCATATGACGTAATGCCTTTTTATTATATTTACCTACCACCAATAAAGATAATATGGCGAGCAAATCATGCAAAACATATCCTAAACCGTCATCTATTCCATTAAACGAACCATCACAATTCACAATTTAGTTTGAACCATCCTTGACAAAGATTTTGTCCATTCAATTTATATATAAATTATATGTTGAATAGATCTCTCAAGTTTATGAACCCTGTCATTAGCCAAAATGCATGTCATGATTTTATGGAAAAGAAGAGTTGGGGAACCGAGTAGTGTGAGCATAAAGGATCTCATTTTCAGTTCTCTAGGGCCACTACAAGCTAATGTAACTTGTATTCAAATACAAACCCATAACTCTTGTACCAATACTTTCTCATTCATACAGCCATTGTCACAATGTTTTTTCTTTTTCTTTGCAAATGTAAGTGGCGAGGATGAGATTTGATTTGGTATATTTGCTATAAAGAGTCAAAATATTTACTCGGTTCGTCATCTAACATCTTCAAAATATACTAGATTTTATATGCATGAGCGCGTTACTCTCGATATGACATCTAATACTTTATTTCAATACTTGCTTCTGCTAGGATTGATTTTTATTTTCGAGTCTATATATTATTTTTCTTCGAAAAAATCTTAAACTTTAGTGATGATGATAGAAATAAATGATATAGTTCACATTAGAGTGAACCAAAATATTATCAAGTCAGGAGATCAGGCTCCTCGCCATTTAATAATAGGATTCATATTCCTTAGATAACTGAAAATTATATTTAAAAACAATTCTTTATCGATTAGCATTTGTATGTTCAAAACAATATTAGAGGTGTCAAAAAGAAACAATCAAAGTTATTTGATTATACTTGATAGATAATTTTCCTAACCACACCTCACCTTGGTGACAATAATGGGCATGCTTCTGTCATGACAAGTACGAGACGAAGAAGTTAGAGGCTCTAAGCACTAAGCAGGCAGGCCGTGGACAATGGAGCCCGTCCTTTCTCATCTGAAGGAAGGAGACGAGGCGGCCGACCACCAAATCCATGTTTCCTTATAATTGGAGGTTATCCACAAGGACAAGATGCAGATGGAGGTCGTCGTCTGAGGCAATGGAAGGAGATAGTGGTGCTGTCGGGCTCAACCATCCGGCCGCCGTGTTCAAGATTATCATATTTACTCACCGACTCCGTCGGAAGTCCTCGCATCTCGTTCCTAGCAAACAATTAATTACACTGCATGCAAGCAATAAAAAAAAGGAAGAGCACGGAATATGCATGTTTCACGTTTCCGTGAGATTTTAGGACGGTGGTGGTGGGGGGTGCAATTCTTCGTTGATGTGTACATCAGCTCATACTTATCCAAACTAGAATGGTGGGCTATAAATACCCTCATCCGATGCCCTTCCCAGCACCAAGTCCTGCAATAGCATCTTCTGCCGCCAAGGGAGTGTGCGCGTCCATTCATTATTCTCAGTTGCTGCTAATATGGTGAGTGGCGTTGTTAGTCTTCAAAATTCCATCCCTTTTCTGACTTCTTCAACTACACTTGCTCGTATACTACAACATAGATGGATGGATGGATGACATGTGGTGTTTATTCTGATGCACGCAGGGGAGAATGGTGAAGGTGGGGCCATGGGGTGGCAACGGAGGGAATGTGTGGGATATGGGACAAGCCGACCACATTACCAAACTTCGAATCTATTACGGAGATAACATTGTGGGGTTGGAGATTACCTACATTCTTAACGGTAATTCCCACACCTACAAACGTGGAACCACCACCGGCGCTTCCAAGGAGGTATATCATCTATACATCTATGTGTATATAAATACACACTTATCAACTTCGTGTCTTTGTCCAACCATATAAACTGGTTCAACCAGATGAATGTTTTCTAGCAACACGTTTGGTAGTCAAACCAATTTCTCTTGAAAATACATTGCAATATTAGTTTTCTTTTTCCCATTGTTTGTTTCTCGTTAAATCCTTGATCCTTTTTTGCAGATAATCCTTGAGGAGGACGAGTACTTCACTTCTATCTCCGGATACTTTCATGCATTATCCAATTATCAGCGACATGCAATTGTGATGTTGCTTACTCTTGATACTAACAAGGGTGCATCCATAAGTGTCGGTAACAAGACTGGCTCTTCTTTCTCCCTTACTTTAGAGGAGGGGAGTAGGATTCTGGGCTTCTTTGGGCGAGCTGGTACAGCCATTGACGCTATTGGGATTCACTTCTCGTTGCCTAACTAAGTGTTTGCACTGGCTCGTGTTCCTATCTATGGAATGATGTAATAAATAAGCAACGATTACTATTATGGTTCTTGCCATGATTGTCGTCATCGTTGTTATCCTTGTCATTCGGTGTTGCTTTCAATAAATAATGAAATGTTCTCGAATCCACTTTGATATCTTATCATTACTTGGTGTGCCTTTCGTGATGAAATCCACGGCTCTTATTTGACGATAATCATTTCCTATGTATGCCCAAATTTGTCAAAGAGCTAGCAGATGACCTTCTATTGATTGTGATCGTTAAGGTGCCAAAGCTGCTAAGAGTTTTAGTACAAGTTATTTACAAAGCTATTTGGATTAAAGTTATCACCATGATTGAAGGATTGATAGTGTAATAGAAGATGATGGCTCTACGTATTACCATGTATCCGGAAGACATCTTTTTCGATCGTTTGTTGATATCATTATTGCTTTCATTGCTCTTTCTTTTAGATTTTTGATTAAATTGAGCTATGATAGTTGGTCATGTCATCCTCTTTTCTCTTTTCAAATATTATTAATGATCAATCAACTTATCATACAGTTCTTTAAATGACTTTGGTGAGTCTCATACATGAATTATTGATGTCGGTTTCTTATATTCGTCTCCTAGGCCATTGAGAATATGAATAGTAACTTCTTCGTCATTTAGAGGATGACTTATAAAAGCTAAGTCATCTATAATAATTTTTATATCTTGTATATAATCAATAATAATACTTCCCTCTTGTCGATACGAGAGTTAGCATACGCGTGCGAGAGCGATTGACGAGGGTGATTTGTAACTTTGACAATGCTTCTACCGTAGTATTGTACAAAGATATTAGTGGTACTTTGAAGCTAGTGATTGAGGCTTGAATTGCTTATAGAATAAGACGTTCTTTTCGTAGCCACTGATATTGGGATGGGTTCTCTAGGTATTTAGATTTTTTCTGGTGAATAACTGAGAGAGCCGTCGATGTAGCCTAATAGTTCATATCCAAAAACAAGATTAGAGAATTGTGCTTGCCAAGATGAATAATTGTCGCTTTTGAATAGTTTGAAGTGGATTAGAGTTGCAGCATTGATGAATATAAGTATTCTATGTTGAGGAGAACTATTGTTTCTTGAGGAAAGAATAATGGAAGATGAAAAAGACATGGTTAGAATATGAACTAATTTAGCGAATATCGAGCGAGGAGGTCGCGGGCACAGGAGCATATGGTTGCGGATTCGTCGCCGCTGATGTGACAAGCCAAGCATATGACGATGATGGAAACACTCAAATCTGCCCTAAGGATGGATCGAGGCGACGGGGGATTTGGAGCGCTCGACCTCCTACTGTGCAACCTGCTTCTTCTCGATAGCATTGGCGAACTTGACGTCCTAGGAGAGTTGGGTGATGGCGATGTGTCTCTCCTACTGGCACGAGCAATAAGGAATTTGGAGCGCTCAGCCTCCTACCGTGCAACCTGCTTCTTCTCGACGTTATTGAAGAACTCAATGGAGGTCTAGTCATGACCAGAGGATTGTAGCCGCCGAAGGAGGAGGAGCAGCGGTAGTGAGGAGTTATGATGAGGAGCAGCAATAGATCTGAGGAAGAGTATAGGGTCGCTGGCGACGGGTCGAATGGAAGTGATAGAGGGGAGACGTTGGATCGTTCAAGGGGAGAGTGGCCTTCGGCGACTGAAGTCGCAGCAATGACAGTAAATATAATAAGTCACCGAGCAAGATTTTGCGGTCTGAGAAGAATTGTCAAACAGAATAGTGAAATCGACAGATTGTGAGAGATCGGGCTTAGGAGATGGATCGCCGAGCAGAAGAGAAAATCGGTAGTGGCAAAACAGTAGAGAAGAGGGATTACAGTCGCCGGACGATGAGGATGGTCAATGTTTTGCTCGAGACAACAGGTACTCTGATACCATGTAGAATCGAGTAATATATTGTGAAAGGGATGAATTTTATTCATTGAGGTGATTGAGGAAGAGATTTCCGTCGATCAAATACTCAGATCAGTTACGCAAATTCATGATTTATCCTCAAATCATAGATCGATTGAGGATATAAGGAAGCAAGGATGTTATTCCACGTGTGCCTCTCTCATATCTTCTATCAGATATAAGTTTACTTCTTCCCCATCATGTATGATAATTCTTCGGGATAGGAATAGGATGATCACAATGTGTCCACAAATGATGATGTTTCAAATGAATATGTTGGAAAAGAGTCGTTAATGAGATGAAGAATTTGTGCTCCTCCCGTGTACGTTCACAAGCTTTTCCCAGCTCGCTATTGGTTACATAACACATTAATATCTATTTTTTAATAAATTATACATATCTTTAGTGGTTCATCTATGTTTTGATAGGATACACCTTCAATATCAACCATTAAATTATTATATCACGAGTCTCAGAAAAAATAGAAAATAGAAAATTGCTCGGTCTATATTTAATCGCCGCATTGTAAGGACGCCACATGGTCAGCTTGGAAGATTAAGTTTCGAAGTTGAATTCCCATCCAAACTGTGCTGTGAGAAAGTAAGTTGGTCGGATATGCATGCATATCTCATGTAATGTAAAATTAGTATATCCAACCATGTTACCGAATCCTACCTCGCATGACATAATCTGCTCATCTCGATCTGTGGGACGCGGAGTCTCAATTGTTTTCGGAAGTGCCATGTCCATATGCAAAACGGCAAGGAGAAGTCGAGGTTTGAGGCTCGAGATGCGCAGCATGTGGAGGTTCGAGGTCGCCCTCTCAGGCAATGGAAAGAGATAAGGTTGTCTGTACGATGCACCGGCTCTCTTCGCAGTCCTCGTAACTTGTTTCCGCATGTTTCACGTTTCATATAGGAGAAGACGTAATCTTTGCTACACAACATGTTTCACGTTTCATGCATGGGAGAAGGAAGGATCTCATTTTAGATTATATGTCTTGATGTACTGCGGGAGGGATGACGCATTAACGTGTGTATCCATCAGTTCTCGCGCACCAAACTCACGTTTGTTTGCTTACCTACGCGCGAGATCTGTTGGCAGGCATCGAAGCAAAAGGGCCACTGCCTCCTCATACTTATCCAAACTCAGGGCTGCAGGGCTATAAGTACCCCCACTCGTTGCTCTTCTTCTTCAAGCGCATTCATACCTGCATTACATACTAATATCTTCCGCAGAAGTAGTTCATACAAGTCGGATAATGGTGCGATGCTTGATTCCATTTCTTGCAATCTTCATAGATTTTCTTGTGTGTTAATTTGGGGCAGGCCATGCTTGCATGCCTGCCTGTATATATATCTTTTGTTGCTATATATGGTACTAATTTGGTGGTGGTTTCGTTGCTGGCGGCCGGTGCGGTTGCAGGCGGGCGTGCTCCAGCAAGGACCATGGGGTGGCAACGGCGGCAAAACCTGGAATATGAGACAGGCGGATCACATTAGCAACGTCAAAATTCATTACAACGATGCCGTATTCGCGTTTGACTTCACCTTCACCGTCGACGGCAAGAAGAAGACCATCCACGTCGGAGGTGATGCACCCCAGTACAATGAGGTACTTACTGTCAATGCTGAAAACATGCGTTTAGTATTTATTGATCAAAGGTTACAATTAATTATTCCTAGGATACTAGCGAATTCCCTAACTATTTTTTGGTGGTTTAACTACATCTTTGATTGCTTGTATAGATTACTCTAGAGGAGGACGAATACTTCACTTTCATCTCTGGATATTTCAAGACGATGTGGACGACAGACGTTTTCATAACACAACTTACCCTTGAGACCAACAAGGGCAATTCTGTGAGCGCCGGCAATACGATTGGCAGTCATTTCTCCCTAAATCTAGAGGATGAGGGTAAGATTCTAGGCTTCTTCGGACGTCAAGGTTCTACCATCGATGCCATCGAGGCAATCGGAGTTTACTGCACTATACCAAATTAAACACACGTCACGCCTTGGTGTCTGTGTCTTAGTCTGCTGCAATGTATCTGCTTAGTTGGGGCGATAAATAAGTGGCAGAAATTGTCGTCGTCGTTGTGTTTCTTTGAATAAAACAAGAAATATGTTACGGGTCCACAGGTTATTGTACGCTAATTGACGACATGATGATAGTTGAATCCAATCGGTGGTTGCATTCCTATGTCATTTCTTCGCGTAAATATGAACAATATATCATCGTGGAAGCCGTTCTTGTGATATGCCTGATGATTTGATTTGGGTAATGTAAGTCTTTTTTTTTGTCCAAAGTAAAAAATAATAATAATTTATAAGAATTTCTAATACTTATTTATTCTCGGATATCCAATCAACGAGCACAAAATATTCCATGGGTCACTCCCTCCTTTTAAAACGAGGAAGATTTTATTACTCCAGAGTGATTGGCCAACCGAATAGCCACCTGGTTTGCTTCTTATGTACATGTATAAACTTGTAGTCTTCGAAATTATGTAACAAATATTTAATGTCAGTGACCGGACTGTGAAGTGTCCATGGTACAATGAAGTTGCATTGAATTTGTCCGATGAATTCAAAATTTGATTTTATAACGATACGCCAAATATCATCATTTCGTGAAGCCGCATTCAAACCCTCCTGGGTCACCACGACGCTTCATATGACGTAATGCCTTTTTATTATATTTACCTACCACCAATAAAGATAATATGGCGAGCAAATCATGCAAAACATATCCTAAACCCTCATCTATTCCATTAAACGAACCATCACAATTCACAATTTAGTTTGAACCATCCTTGACAAAGATTTTGTCCATTCAATTTATATATAAATTATATGTTGAATAGATCTCTCAAGTTTATGAACCCTGTCATTAGCCAAAATGCATGTCATGATTTTATGGAAAAGAAGAGTTGGGGAACGAGTAGTGTGAGCATAAAGGATCTCATTTTCAGTTCTCTAGGGCCACTACAAGCTAATGTAACTTGTATTCAAATACAAACCCATAACTCTTGTACCAATACTTTCTCATTCATACAGCCATTGTCACAATGTTTTTTCTTTTTCTTTGCAAATGTAAGTGGCGAGGATGAGATTTGATTTGGTATATTTGCTATAAAGAGTCAAAATATTTACTCGGTTCGTCATCTAACATCTTCAAAATATACTAGATTTTATATGCATGAGCGCGTTACTCTCGATATGACATCTAATACTTTATTTCAATACTTGCTTCTGCTAGGATTGATTTTTATTTTCGAGTCTATATATTATTTTTCTTCGAAAAAATCTTAAACTTTAGTGATGATGATAGAAATAAATGATATAGTTCACATTAGAGTGAACCAAAATATTATCAAGTCAGGAGATCAGGCTCCTCGCCATTTAATAATAGGATTCATATTCCTTAGATAACTGAAAATTATATTTAAAAACAATTCTTTATCGATTAGCATTTGTATGTTCAAAACAATATTAGAGGTGTCAAAAAGAAACAATCAAAGTTATTTGATTATACTTGATAGATAATTTTCCTAACCACACCTCACCTTGGTGACAATAATGGGCATGCTTCTGTCATGACAAGTACGAGACGAAGAAGTTAGAGGCTCTAAGCACTAAGCAGGCAGGCCGTGGACAATGGAGCCCGTCCTTTCTCATCTGAAGGAAGGAGACGAGGCGGCCGACCACCAAATCCATGTTTCCTTATAATTGGAGGTTATCCACAAGGACAAGATGCAGATGGAGGTCGTCGTCTGAGGCAATGGAAGGAGATAGTGGTGCTGTCGGGCTCAACCATCCGGCCGCCGTGTTCAAGATTATCATATTTACTCACCGACTCCGTCGGAAGTCCTCGCATCTCGTTCCTAGCAAACAATTAATTACACTGCATGCAAGCAATAAAAAAAAGGAAGAGCACGGAATATGCATGTTTCACGTTTCCGTGAGATTTTAGGACGGTGGTGGTGGGGGGTGCAATTCTTCGTTGATGTGTACATCAGCTCATACTTATCCAAACTAGAATGGTGGGCTATAAATACCCTCATCCGATGCCCTTCCCAGCACCAAGTCCTGCAATAGCATCTTCTGCCGCCAAGGGAGTGTGCGCGTCCATTCATTATTCTCAGTTGCTGCTAATATGGTGAGTGGCGTTGTTAGTCTTCAAAATTCCATCCCTTTTCTGACTTCTTCAACTACACTTGCTCGTATACTACAACATAGATGGATGGATGGATGACATGTGGTGTTTATTCTGATGCACGCAGGGGAGAATGGTGAAGGTGGGGCCATGGGGTGGCAACGGAGGGAATGTGTGGGATATGGGACAAGCCGACCACATTACCAAACTTCGAATCTATTACGGAGATAACATTGTGGGGTTGGAGATTACCTACATTCTTAACGGTAATTCCCACACCTACAAACGTGGAACCACCACCGGCGCTTCCAAGGAGGTATATCATCTATACATCTATGTGTATATAAATACACACTTATCAACTTCGTGTCTTTGTCCAACCATATAAACTGGTTCAACCAGATGAATGTTTTCTAGCAACACGTTTGGTAGTCAAACCAATTTCTCTTGAAAATACATTGCAATATTAGTTTTCTTTTTCCCATTGTTTGTTTCTCGTTAAATCCTTGATCCTTTTTTGCAGATAATCCTTGAGGAGGACGAGTACTTCACTTCTATCTCCGGATACTTTCATGCATTATCCAATTATCAGCGACATGCAATTGTGATGTTGCTTACTCTTGATACTAACAAGGGTGCATCCATAAGTGTCGGTAACAAGACTGGCTCTTCTTTCTCCCTTACTTTAGAGGAGGGGAGTAGGATTCTGGGCTTCTTTGGGCGAGCTGGTACAGCCATTGACGCTATTGGGATTCACTTCTCGTTGCCTAACTAAGTGTTTGCACTGGCTCGTGTTCCTATCTATGGAATGATGTAATAAATAAGCAACGATTACTATTATGGTTCTTGCCATGATTGTCGTCATCGTTGTTATCCTTGTCATTCGGTGTTGCTTTCAATAAATAATGAAATGTTCTCGAATCCACTTTGATATCTTATCATTACTTGGTGTGCCTTTCGTGATGAAATCCACGGCTCTTATTTGACGATAATCATTTCCTATGTATGCCCAAATTTGTCAAAGAGCTAGCAGATGACCTTCTATTGATTGTGATCGTTAAGGTGCCAAAGCTGCTAAGAGTTTTAGTACAAGTTATTTACAAAGCTATTTGGATTAAAGTTATCACCATGATTGAAGGATTGATAGTGTAATAGAAGATGATGGCTCTACGTATTACCATGTATCCAGAAGGCATCTTTTTCGATCCTTCGTTGATATCATTATTGCTTTCATTGCTCTTTCTTTGATATTTTTGATTGAATTGAGCTATGATAGTTGGTAATGTCATCTCTTTTCTTTTTTCAAATATTATTAATGATCAATCAACTTATCATACAGTTCTTTAAATGACTTCGGTGAGTCTCATACATGAATTATTGATGTCGGTTTCTTATATTCGTCTCCTAGGCCATTGAGAATATGAATAGTAATTTCTTCATCACATAGAGGATGACTTATAAAAGCTAAGTCATCTATAATAATTTTTATATCTTGTATATAATCAATAATAATACTTCCCTCTTGTGTTGTTTTCATCATAATCGATACGAGAGTTAGCATACGCATGCGAGAGCGATCGACGAGGGTGGTTTGTAACTTTGACAATGCTTCTACCGTAGTATTGTACAAAGATATTAGTGGTACTTTGAAGCTAGTGATTGAGGCTTGAATTGCTTATAGAATAAGACGTTCTTTTCGTAGCCACTGATATTGGGATGGGTTCTCTAGGTATTTAGATTTTTTCTGGTGAATAACTGAGAGAGCCGTCGATGTAGCCTAATAGTTCATATCCAAAAACAAGATTAGAGAATTGTGCTTGCCAAGATGAATAATTGTCGCTTTTGAATAGTTTGAAGTGGATTAGAGTTGCAGCATTGATGAATATAAGTATTCTATGTTGAGGAGAACTATTGTTTCTTGAGGAAAGAATAATGGAAGATGAAAAAGACATGGTTAGAATATGAACTAATTTAGCGAATATCGAGCGAGGAGGTCGCGGGCACAGGAGCATATGGTTGCGGATTCGTCGCCGCTGATGTGACAAGCCAAGCATATGACGATGATGGAAACACTCAAATCTGCCCTAAGGATGGATCGAGGCGACGGGGGATTTGGAGCGCTCGACCTCCTACTGTGCAACCTGCTTCTTCTCGATAGCATTGGCGAACTTGACGTCCTAGGAGAGTTGGGTGATGGCGATGTGTCTCTCCTACTGGCACGAGCAATAAGGAATTTGGAGCGCTCAGCCTCCTACCGTGCAACCTGCTTCTTCTCGACGTTATTGAAGAACTCAATGGAGGTCTAGTCATGACCAGAGGATTGTAGCCGCCGAAGGAGGAGGAGCAGCGGTAGTGAGGAGTTATGATGAGGAGCAGCAATAGATCTGAGGAAGAGTATAGGGTCGCTGGCGACGGGTCGAATGGAAGTGATAGAGGGGAGACGTTGGATCGTTCAAGGGGAGAGTGGCCTTCGGCGACTGAAGTCGCAGCAATGACAGTAAATATAATAAGTCACCGAGCAAGATTTTGCGGTCTGAGAAGAATTGTCAAACAGAATAGTGAAATCGACAGATTGTGAGAGATCGGGCTTAGGAGATGGATCGCCGAGCAGAAGAGAAAATCGGTAGTGGCAAAACAGTAGAGAAGAGGGATTACAGTCGCCGGACGATGAGGATGGTCAATGTTTTGCTCGAGACAACAGGTACTCTGATACCATGTAGAATCGAGTAATATATTGTGAAAGGGATGAATTTTATTCATTGAGGTGATTGAGGAAGAGATTTCCGTCGATCAAATACTCAGATCAGTTACGCAAATTCATGATTTATCCTCAAATCATAGATCGATTGAGGATATAAGGAAGCAAGGATGTTATTCCACGTGTGCCTCTCTCATATCTTCTATCAGATATAAGTTTACTTCTTCCCCATCATGTATGATAATTCTTCGGGATAGGAATAGGATGATCACAATGTGTCCACAAATGATGATGTTTCAAATGAATATGTTGGAAAAGAGTCGTTAATGAGATGAAGAATTTGTGCTCCTCCCGTGTACGTTCACAAGCTTTTCCCAGCTCGCTATTGGTTACATAACACATTAATATCTATTTTTTAATAAATTATACATATCTTTAGTGGTTCATCTATGTTTTGATAGGATACACCTTCAATATCAACCATTAAATTATTATATCACGAGTCTCAGAAAAAATAGAAAATAGAAAATTGCTCGGTCTATATTTAATCGCCGCATTGTAAGGACGCCACATGGTCAGCTTGGAAGATTAAGTTTCGAAGTTGAATTCCCATCCAAACTGTGCTGTGAGAAAGTAAGTTGGTCGGATATGCATGCATATCTCATGTAATGTAAAATTAGTATATCCAACCATGTTACCGAATCCTACCTCGCATGACATAATCTGCTCATCTCGATCTGTGGGACGCGGAGTCTCAATTGTTTTCGGAAGTGCCATGTCCATATGCAAAACGGCAAGGAGAAGTCGAGGTTTGAGGCTCGAGATGCGCAGCATGTGGAGGTTCGAGGTCGCCCTCTCAGGCAATGGAAAGAGATAAGGTTGTCTGTACGATGCACCGGCTCTCTTCGCAGTCCTCGTAACTTGTTTCCGCATGTTTCACGTTTCATATAGGAGAAGACGTAATCTTTGCTACACAACATGTTTCACGTTTCATGCATGGGAGAAGGAAGGATCTCATTTTAGATTATATGTCTTGATGTACTGCGGGAGGGATGACGCATTAACGTGTGTATCCATCAGTTCTCGCGCACCAAACTCACGTTTGTTTGCTTACCTACGCGCGAGATCTGTTGGCAGGCATCGAAGCAAAAGGGCCACTGCCTCCTCATACTTATCCAAACTCAGGGCTGCAGGGCTATAAGTACCCCCACTCGTTGCTCTTCTTCTTCAAGCGCATTCATACCTGCATTACATACTAATATCTTCCGCAGAAGTAGTTCATACAAGTCGGATAATGGTGCGATGCTTGATTCCATTTCTTGCAATCTTCATAGATTTTCTTGTGTGTTAATTTGGGGCAGGCCATGCTTGCATGCCTGCCTGTATATATATCTTTTGTTGCTATATATGGTACTAATTTGGTGGTGGTTTCGTTGCTGGCGGCCGGTGCGGTTGCAGGCGGGCGTGCTCCAGCAAGGACCATGGGGTGGCAACGGCGGCAAAACCTGGAATATGAGACAGGCGGATCACATTAGCAACGTCAAAATTCATTACAACGATGCCGTATTCGCGTTTGACTTCACCTTCACCGTCGACGGCAAGAAGAAGACCATCCACGTCGGAGGTGATGCACCCCAGTACAATGAGGTACTTACTGTCAATGCTGAAAACATGCGTTTAGTATTTATTGATCAAAGGTTACAATTAATTATTCCTAGGATACTAGCGAATTCCCTAACTATTTTTTGGTGGTTTAACTACATCTTTGATTGCTTGTATAGATTACTCTAGAGGAGGACGAATACTTCACTTTCATCTCTGGATATTTCAAGACGATGTGGACGACAGACGTTTTCATAACACAACTTACCCTTGAGACCAACAAGGGCAATTCTGTGAGCGCCGGCAATACGATTGGCAGTCATTTCTCCCTAAATCTAGAGGATGAGGGTAAGATTCTAGGCTTCTTCGGACGTCAAGGTTCTACCATCGATGCCATCGAGGCAATCGGAGTTTACTGCACTATACCAAATTAAACACACGTCACGCCTTGGTGTCTGTGTCTTAGTCTGCTGCAATGTATCTGCTTAGTTGGGGCGATAAATAAGTGGCAGAAATTGTCGTCGTCGTTGTGTTTCTTTGAATAAAACAAGAAATATGTTACGGGTCCACAGGTTATTGTACGCTAATTGACGACATGATGATAGTTGAATCCAATCGGTGGTTGCATTCCTATGTCATTTCTTCGCGTAAATATGAACAATATATCATCGTGGAAGCCGTTCTTGTGATATGCCTGATGATTTGATTTGGGTAATGTAAGTCTTTTTTTTTGTCCAAAGTAAAAAATAATAATAATTTATAAGAATTTCTAATACTTATTTATTCTCGGATATCCAATCAACGAGCACAAAATATTCCATGGGTCACTCCCTCCTTTTAAAACGAGGAAGATTTTATTACTCCAGAGTGATTGGCCAACCGAATAGCCACCTGGTTTGCTTCTTATGTACATGTATAAACTTGTAGTCTTCGAAATTATGTAACAAATATTTAATGTCAGTGACCGGACTGTGAAGTGTCCATGGTACAATGAAGTTGCATTGAATTTGTCCGATGAATTCAAAATTTGATTTTATAACGATACGCCAAATATCATCATTTCGTGAAGCCGCATTCAAACCCTCCTGGGTCACCACGACGCTTCATATGACGTAATGCCTTTTTATTATATTTACCTACCACCAATAAAGATAATATGGCGAGCAAATCATGCAAAACATATCCTAAACCCTCATCTATTCCATTAAACGAACCATCACAATTCACAATTTAGTTTGAACCATCCTTGACAAAGATTTTGTCCATTCAATTTATATATAAATTATATGTTGAATAGATCTCTCAAGTTTATGAACCCTGTCATTAGCCAAAATGCATGTCATGATTTTATGGAAAAGAAGAGTTGGGGAACGAGTAGTGTGAGCATAAAGGATCTCATTTTCAGTTCTCTAGGGCCACTACAAGCTAATGTAACTTGTATTCAAATACAAACCCATAACTCTTGTACCAATACTTTCTCATTCATACAGCCATTGTCACAATGTTTTTTCTTTTTCTTTGCAAATGTAAGTGGCGAGGATGAGATTTGATTTGGTATATTTGCTATAAAGAGTCAAAATATTTACTCGGTTCGTCATCTAACATCTTCAAAATATACTAGATTTTATATGCATGAGCGCGTTACTCTCGATATGACATCTAATACTTTATTTCAATACTTGCTTCTGCTAGGATTGATTTTTATTTTCGAGTCTATATATTATTTTTCTTCGAAAAAATCTTAAACTTTAGTGATGATGATAGAAATAAATGATATAGTTCACATTAGAGTGAACCAAAATATTATCAAGTCAGGAGATCAGGCTCCTCGCCATTTAATAATAGGATTCATATTCCTTAGATAACTGAAAATTATATTTAAAAACAATTCTTTATCGATTAGCATTTGTATGTTCAAAACAATATTAGAGGTGTCAAAAAGAAACAATCAAAGTTATTTGATTATACTTGATAGATAATTTTCCTAACCACACCTCACCTTGGTGACAATAATGGGCATGCTTCTGTCATGACAAGTACGAGACGAAGAAGTTAGAGGCTCTAAGCACTAAGCAGGCAGGCCGTGGACAATGGAGCCCGTCCTTTCTCATCTGAAGGAAGGAGACGAGGCGGCCGACCACCAAATCCATGTTTCCTTATAATTGGAGGTTATCCACAAGGACAAGATGCAGATGGAGGTCGTCGTCTGAGGCAATGGAAGGAGATAGTGGTGCTGTCGGGCTCAACCATCCGGCCGCCGTGTTCAAGATTATCATATTTACTCACCGACTCCGTCGGAAGTCCTCGCATCTCGTTCCTAGCAAACAATTAATTACACTGCATGCAAGCAATAAAAAAAAGGAAGAGCACGGAATATGCATGTTTCACGTTTCCGTGAGATTTTAGGACGGTGGTGGTGGGGGGTGCAATTCTTCGTTGATGTGTACATCAGCTCATACTTATCCAAACTAGAATGGTGGGCTATAAATACCCTCATCCGATGCCCTTCCCAGCACCAAGTCCTGCAATAGCATCTTCTGCCGCCAAGGGAGTGTGCGCGTCCATTCATTATTCTCAGTTGCTGCTAATATGGTGAGTGGCGTTGTTAGTCTTCAAAATTCCATCCCTTTTCTGACTTCTTCAACTACACTTGCTCGTATACTACAACATAGATGGATGGATGGATGACATGTGGTGTTTATTCTGATGCACGCAGGGGAGAATGGTGAAGGTGGGGCCATGGGGTGGCAACGGAGGGAATGTGTGGGATATGGGACAAGCCGACCACATTACCAAACTTCGAATCTATTACGGAGATAACATTGTGGGGTTGGAGATTACCTACATTCTTAACGGTAATTCCCACACCTACAAACGTGGAACCACCACCGGCGCTTCCAAGGAGGTATATCATCTATACATCTATGTGTATATAAATACACACTTATCAACTTCGTGTCTTTGTCCAACCATATAAACTGGTTCAACCAGATGAATGTTTTCTAGCAACACGTTTGGTAGTCAAACCAATTTCTCTTGAAAATACATTGCAATATTAGTTTTCTTTTTCCCATTGTTTGTTTCTCGTTAAATCCTTGATCCTTTTTTGCAGATAATCCTTGAGGAGGACGAGTACTTCACTTCTATCTCCGGATACTTTCATGCATTATCCAATTATCAGCGACATGCAATTGTGATGTTGCTTACTCTTGATACTAACAAGGGTGCATCCATAAGTGTCGGTAACAAGACTGGCTCTTCTTTCTCCCTTACTTTAGAGGAGGGGAGTAGGATTCTGGGCTTCTTTGGGCGAGCTGGTACAGCCATTGACGCTATTGGGATTCACTTCTCGTTGCCTAACTAAGTGTTTGCACTGGCTCGTGTTCCTATCTATGGAATGATGTAATAAATAAGCAACGATTACTATTATGGTTCTTGCCATGATTGTCGTCATCGTTGTTATCCTTGTCATTCGGTGTTGCTTTCAATAAATAATGAAATGTTCTCGAATCCACTTTGATATCTTATCATTACTTGGTGTGCCTTTCGTGATGAAATCCACGGCTCTTATTTGACGATAATCATTTCCTATGTATGCCCAAATTTGTCAAAGAGCTAGCAGATGACCTTCTATTGATTGTGATCGTTAAGGTGCCAAAGCTGCTAAGAGTTTTAGTACAAGTTATTTACAAAGCTATTTGGATTAAAGTTATCACCATGATTGAAGGATTGATAGTGTAATAGAAGATGATGGCTCTACGTATTACCATGTATCCAGAAGGCATCTTTTTCGATCCTTCGTTGATATCATTATTGCTTTCATTGCTCTTTCTTTGATATTTTTGATTGAATTGAGCTATGATAGTTGGTAATGTCATCTCTTTTCTTTTTTCAAATATTATTAATGATCAATCAACTTATCATACAGTTCTTTAAATGACTTCGGTGAGTCTCATACATGAATTATTGATGTCGGTTTCTTATATTCGTCTCCTAGGCCATTGAGAATATGAATAGTAATTTCTTCATCACATAGAGGATGACTTATAAAAGCTAAGTCATCTATAATAATTTTTATATCTTGTATATAATCAATAATAATACTTCCCTCTTGTGTTGTTTTCATCATAATCGATACGAGAGTTAGCATACGCATGCGAGAGCGATCGACGAGGGTGGTTTGTAACTTTGACAATGCTTCTACCGTAGTATTGTACAAAGATATTAGTGGTACTTTGAAGCTAGTGATTGAGGCTTGAATTGCTTATAGAATAAGACGTTCTTTTCGTAGCCACTGATATTGGGATGGGTTCTCTAGGTATTTAGATTTTTTCTGGTGAATAACTGAGAGAGCCGTCGATGTAGCCTAATAGTTCATATCCAAAAACAAGATTAGAGAATTGTGCTTGCCAAGATGAATAATTGTCGCTTTTGAATAGTTTGAAGTGGATTAGAGTTGCAGCATTGATGAATATAAGTATTCTATGTTGAGGAGAACTATTGTTTCTTGAGGAAAGAATAATGGAAGATGAAAAAGACATGGTTAGAATATGAACTAATTTAGCGAATATCGAGCGAGGAGGTCGCGGGCACAGGAGCATATGGTTGCGGATTCGTCGCCGCTGATGTGACAAGCCAAGCATATGACGATGATGGAAACACTCAAATCTGCCCTAAGGATGGATCGAGGCGACGGGGGATTTGGAGCGCTCGACCTCCTACTGTGCAACCTGCTTCTTCTCGATAGCATTGGCGAACTTGACGTCCTAGGAGAGTTGGGTGATGGCGATGTGTCTCTCCTACTGGCACGAGCAATAAGGAATTTGGAGCGCTCAGCCTCCTACCGTGCAACCTGCTTCTTCTCGACGTTATTGAAGAACTCAATGGAGGTCTAGTCATGACCAGAGGATTGTAGCCGCCGAAGGAGGAGGAGCAGCGGTAGTGAGGAGTTATGATGAGGAGCAGCAATAGATCTGAGGAAGAGTATAGGGTCGCTGGCGACGGGTCGAATGGAAGTGATAGAGGGGAGACGTTGGATCGTTCAAGGGGAGAGTGGCCTTCGGCGACTGAAGTCGCAGCAATGACAGTAAATATAATAAGTCACCGAGCAAGATTTTGCGGTCTGAGAAGAATTGTCAAACAGAATAGTGAAATCGACAGATTGTGAGAGATCGGGCTTAGGAGATGGATCGCCGAGCAGAAGAGAAAATCGGTAGTGGCAAAACAGTAGAGAAGAGGGATTACAGTCGCCGGACGATGAGGATGGTCAATGTTTTGCTCGAGACAACAGGTACTCTGATACCATGTAGAATCGAGTAATATATTGTGAAAGGGATGAATTTTATTCATTGAGGTGATTGAGGAAGAGATTTCCGTCGATCAAATACTCAGATCAGTTACGCAAATTCATGATTTATCCTCAAATCATAGATCGATTGAGGATATAAGGAAGCAAGGATGTTATTCCACGTGTGCCTCTCTCATATCTTCTATCAGATATAAGTTTACTTCTTCCCCATCATGTATGATAATTCTTCGGGATAGGAATAGGATGATCACAATGTGTCCACAAATGATGATGTTTCAAATGAATATGTTGGAAAAGAGTCGTTAATGAGATGAAGAATTTGTGCTCCTCCCGTGTACGTTCACAAGCTTTTCCCAGCTCGCTATTGGTTACATAACACATTAATATCTATTTTTTAATAAATTATACATATCTTTAGTGGTTCATCTATGTTTTGATAGGATACACCTTCAATATCAACCATTAAATTATTATATCACGAGTCTCAGAAAAAATAGAAAATAGAAAATTGCTCGGTCTATATTTAATCGCCGCATTGTAAGGACGCCACATGGTCAGCTTGGAAGATTAAGTTTCGAAGTTGAATTCCCATCCAAACTGTGCTGTGAGAAAGTAAGTTGGTCGGATATGCATGCATATCTCATGTAATGTAAAATTAGTATATCCAACCATGTTACCGAATCCTACCTCGCATGACATAATCTGCTCATCTCGATCTGTGGGACGCGGAGTCTCAATTGTTTTCGGAAGTGCCATGTCCATATGCAAAACGGCAAGGAGAAGTCGAGGTTTGAGGCTCGAGATGCGCAGCATGTGGAGGTTCGAGGTCGCCCTCTCAGGCAATGGAAAGAGATAAGGTTGTCTGTACGATGCACCGGCTCTCTTCGCAGTCCTCGTAACTTGTTTCCGCATGTTTCACGTTTCATATAGGAGAAGACGTAATCTTTGCTACACAACATGTTTCACGTTTCATGCATGGGAGAAGGAAGGATCTCATTTTAGATTATATGTCTTGATGTACTGCGGGAGGGATGACGCATTAACGTGTGTATCCATCAGTTCTCGCGCACCAAACTCACGTTTGTTTGCTTACCTACGCGCGAGATCTGTTGGCAGGCATCGAAGCAAAAGGGCCACTGCCTCCTCATACTTATCCAAACTCAGGGCTGCAGGGCTATAAGTACCCCCACTCGTTGCTCTTCTTCTTCAAGCGCATTCATACCTGCATTACATACTAATATCTTCCGCAGAAGTAGTTCATACAAGTCGGATAATGGTGCGATGCTTGATTCCATTTCTTGCAATCTTCATAGATTTTCTTGTGTGTTAATTTGGGGCAGGCCATGCTTGCATGCCTGCCTGTATATATATCTTTTGTTGCTATATATGGTACTAATTTGGTGGTGGTTTCGTTGCTGGCGGCCGGTGCGGTTGCAGGCGGGCGTGCTCCAGCAAGGACCATGGGGTGGCAACGGCGGCAAAACCTGGAATATGAGACAGGCGGATCACATTAGCAACGTCAAAATTCATTACAACGATGCCGTATTCGCGTTTGACTTCACCTTCACCGTCGACGGCAAGAAGAAGACCATCCACGTCGGAGGTGATGCACCCCAGTACAATGAGGTACTTACTGTCAATGCTGAAAACATGCGTTTAGTATTTATTGATCAAAGGTTACAATTAATTATTCCTAGGATACTAGCGAATTCCCTAACTATTTTTTGGTGGTTTAACTACATCTTTGATTGCTTGTATAGATTACTCTAGAGGAGGACGAATACTTCACTTTCATCTCTGGATATTTCAAGACGATGTGGACGACAGACGTTTTCATAACACAACTTACCCTTGAGACCAACAAGGGCAATTCTGTGAGCGCCGGCAATACGATTGGCAGTCATTTCTCCCTAAATCTAGAGGATGAGGGTAAGATTCTAGGCTTCTTCGGACGTCAAGGTTCTACCATCGATGCCATCGAGGCAATCGGAGTTTACTGCACTATACCAAATTAAACACACGTCACGCCTTGGTGTCTGTGTCTTAGTCTGCTGCAATGTATCTGCTTAGTTGGGGCGATAAATAAGTGGCAGAAATTGTCGTCGTCGTTGTGTTTCTTTGAATAAAACAAGAAATATGTTACGGGTCCACAGGTTATTTTGTCGATACGAGAGTTAGCATACGCGTGCGAGAGCGATTGACGAGGGTGATTTGTAACTTTGACAATGCTTCTACCGTAGTATTGTACAAAGATATTAGTGGTACTTTGAAGCTAGTGATTGAGGCTTGAATTGCTTATAGAATAAGACGTTCTTTTCGTAGCCACTGATATTGGGATGGGTTCTCTAGGTATTTAGATTTTTTCTGGTGAATAACTGAGAGAGCCGTCGATGTAGCCTAATAGTTCATATCCAAAAACAAGATTAGAGAATTGTGCTTGCCAAGATGAATAATTGTCGCTTTTGAATAGTTTGAAGTGGATTAGAGTTGCAGCATTGATGAATATAAGTATTCTATGTTGAGGAGAACTATTGTTTCTTGAGGAAAGAATAATGGAAGATGAAAAAGACATGGTTAGAATATGAACTAATTTAGCGAATATCGAGCGAGGAGGTCGCGGGCACAGGAGCATATGGTTGCGGATTCGTCGCCGCTGATGTGACAAGCCAAGCATATGACGATGATGGAAACACTCAAATCTGCCCTAAGGATGGATCGAGGCGACGGGGGATTTGGAGCGCTCGACCTCCTACTGTGCAACCTGCTTCTTCTCGATAGCATTGGCGAACTTGACGTCCTAGGAGAGTTGGGTGATGGCGATGTGTCTCTCCTACTGGCACGAGCAATAAGGAATTTGGAGCGCTCAGCCTCCTACCGTGCAACCTGCTTCTTCTCGACGTTATTGAAGAACTCAATGGAGGTCTAGTCATGACCAGAGGATTGTAGCCGCCGAAGGAGGAGGAGCAGCGGTAGTGAGGAGTTATGATGAGGAGCAGCAATAGATCTGAGGAAGAGTATAGGGTCGCTGGCGACGGGTCGAATGGAAGTGATAGAGGGGAGACGTTGGATCGTTCAAGGGGAGAGTGGCCTTCGGCGACTGAAGTCGCAGCAATGACAGTAAATATAATAAGTCACCGAGCAAGATTTTGCGGTCTGAGAAGAATTGTCAAACAGAATAGTGAAATCGACAGATTGTGAGAGATCGGGCTTAGGAGATGGATCGCCGAGCAGAAGAGAAAATCGGTAGTGGCAAAACAGTAGAGAAGAGGGATTACAGTCGCCGGACGATGAGGATGGTCAATGTTTTGCTCGAGACAACAGGTACTCTGATACCATGTAGAATCGAGTAATATATTGTGAAAGGGATGAATTTTATTCATTGAGGTGATTGAGGAAGAGATTTCCGTCGATCAAATACTCAGATCAGTTACGCAAATTCATGATTTATCCTCAAATCATAGATCGATTGAGGATATAAGGAAGCAAGGATGTTATTCCACGTGTGCCTCTCTCATATCTTCTATCAGATATAAGTTTACTTCTTCCCCATCATGTATGATAATTCTTCGGGATAGGAATAGGATGATCACAATGTGTCCACAAATGATGATGTTTCAAATGAATATGTTGGAAAAGAGTCGTTAATGAGATGAAGAATTTGTGCTCCTCCCGTGTACGTTCACAAGCTTTTCCCAGCTCGCTATTGGTTACATAACACATTAATATCTATTTTTTAATAAATTATACATATCTTTAGTGGTTCATCTATGTTTTGATAGGATACACCTTCAATATCAACCATTAAATTATTATATCACGAGTCTCAGAAAAAATAGAAAATAGAAAATTGCTCGGTCTATATTTAATCGCCGCATTGTAAGGACGCCACATGGTCAGCTTGGAAGATTAAGTTTCGAAGTTGAATTCCCATCCAAACTGTGCTGTGAGAAAGTAAGTTGGTCGGATATGCATGCATATCTCATGTAATGTAAAATTAGTATATCCAACCATGTTACCGAATCCTACCTCGCATGACATAATCTGCTCATCTCGATCTGTGGGACGCGGAGTCTCAATTGTTTTCGGAAGTGCCATGTCCATATGCAAAACGGCAAGGAGAAGTCGAGGTTTGAGGCTCGAGATGCGCAGCATGTGGAGGTTCGAGGTCGCCCTCTCAGGCAATGGAAAGAGATAAGGTTGTCTGTACGATGCACCGGCTCTCTTCGCAGTCCTCGTAACTTGTTTCCGCATGTTTCACGTTTCATATAGGAGAAGACGTAATCTTTGCTACACAACATGTTTCACGTTTCATGCATGGGAGAAGGAAGGATCTCATTTTAGATTATATGTCTTGATGTACTGCGGGAGGGATGACGCATTAACGTGTGTATCCATCAGTTCTCGCGCACCAAACTCACGTTTGTTTGCTTACCTACGCGCGAGATCTGTTGGCAGGCATCGAAGCAAAAGGGCCACTGCCTCCTCATACTTATCCAAACTCAGGGCTGCAGGGCTATAAGTACCCCCACTCGTTGCTCTTCTTCTTCAAGCGCATTCATACCTGCATTACATACTAATATCTTCCGCAGAAGTAGTTCATACAAGTCGGATAATGGTGCGATGCTTGATTCCATTTCTTGCAATCTTCATAGATTTTCTTGTGTGTTAATTTGGGGCAGGCCATGCTTGCATGCCTGCCTGTATATATATCTTTTGTTGCTATATATGGTACTAATTTGGTGGTGGTTTCGTTGCTGGCGGCCGGTGCGGTTGCAGGCGGGCGTGCTCCAGCAAGGACCATGGGGTGGCAACGGCGGCAAAACCTGGAATATGAGACAGGCGGATCACATTAGCAACGTCAAAATTCATTACAACGATGCCGTATTCGCGTTTGACTTCACCTTCACCGTCGACGGCAAGAAGAAGACCATCCACGTCGGAGGTGATGCACCCCAGTACAATGAGGTACTTACTGTCAATGCTGAAAACATGCGTTTAGTATTTATTGATCAAAGGTTACAATTAATTATTCCTAGGATACTAGCGAATTCCCTAACTATTTTTTGGTGGTTTAACTACATCTTTGATTGCTTGTATAGATTACTCTAGAGGAGGACGAATACTTCACTTTCATCTCTGGATATTTCAAGACGATGTGGACGACAGACGTTTTCATAACACAACTTACCCTTGAGACCAACAAGGGCAATTCTGTGAGCGCCGGCAATACGATTGGCAGTCATTTCTCCCTAAATCTAGAGGATGAGGGTAAGATTCTAGGCTTCTTCGGACGTCAAGGTTCTACCATCGATGCCATCGAGGCAATCGGAGTTTACTGCACTATACCAAATTAAACACACGTCACGCCTTGGTGTCTGTGTCTTAGTCTGCTGCAATGTATCTGCTTAGTTGGGGCGATAAATAAGTGGCAGAAATTGTCGTCGTCGTTGTGTTTCTTTGAATAAAACAAGAAATATGTTACGGGTCCACAGGTTATTGTACGCTAATTGACGACATGATGATAGTTGAATCCAATCGGTGGTTGCATTCCTATGTCATTTCTTCGCGTAAATATGAACAATATATCATCGTGGAAGCCGTTCTTGTGATATGCCTGATGATTTGATTTGGGTAATGTAAGTCTTTTTTTTTGTCCAAAGTAAAAAATAATAATAATTTATAAGAATTTCTAATACTTATTTATTCTCGGATATCCAATCAACGAGCACAAAATATTCCATGGGTCACTCCCTCCTTTTAAAACGAGGAAGATTTTATTACTCCAGAGTGATTGGCCAACCGAATAGCCACCTGGTTTGCTTCTTATGTACATGTATAAACTTGTAGTCTTCGAAATTATGTAACAAATATTTAATGTCAGTGACCGGACTGTGAAGTGTCCATGGTACAATGAAGTTGCATTGAATTTGTCCGATGAATTCAAAATTTGATTTTATAACGATACGCCAAATATCATCATTTCGTGAAGCCGCATTCAAACCCTCCTGGGTCACCACGACGCTTCATATGACGTAATGCCTTTTTATTATATTTACCTACCACCAATAAAGATAATATGGCGAGCAAATCATGCAAAACATATCCTAAACCCTCATCTATTCCATTAAACGAACCATCACAATTCACAATTTAGTTTGAACCATCCTTGACAAAGATTTTGTCCATTCAATTTATATATAAATTATATGTTGAATAGATCTCTCAAGTTTATGAACCCTGTCATTAGCCAAAATGCATGTCATGATTTTATGGAAAAGAAGAGTTGGGGAACGAGTAGTGTGAGCATAAAGGATCTCATTTTCAGTTCTCTAGGGCCACTACAAGCTAATGTAACTTGTATTCAAATACAAACCCATAACTCTTGTACCAATACTTTCTCATTCATACAGCCATTGTCACAATGTTTTTTCTTTTTCTTTGCAAATGTAAGTGGCGAGGATGAGATTTGATTTGGTATATTTGCTATAAAGAGTCAAAATATTTACTCGGTTCGTCATCTAACATCTTCAAAATATACTAGATTTTATATGCATGAGCGCGTTACTCTCGATATGACATCTAATACTTTATTTCAATACTTGCTTCTGCTAGGATTGATTTTTATTTTCGAGTCTATATATTATTTTTCTTCGAAAAAATCTTAAACTTTAGTGATGATGATAGAAATAAATGATATAGTTCACATTAGAGTGAACCAAAATATTATCAAGTCAGGAGATCAGGCTCCTCGCCATTTAATAATAGGATTCATATTCCTTAGATAACTGAAAATTATATTTAAAAACAATTCTTTATCGATTAGCATTTGTATGTTCAAAACAATATTAGAGGTGTCAAAAAGAAACAATCAAAGTTATTTGATTATACTTGATAGATAATTTTCCTAACCACACCTCACCTTGGTGACAATAATGGGCATGCTTCTGTCATGACAAGTACGAGACGAAGAAGTTAGAGGCTCTAAGCACTAAGCAGGCAGGCCGTGGACAATGGAGCCCGTCCTTTCTCATCTGAAGGAAGGAGACGAGGCGGCCGACCACCAAATCCATGTTTCCTTATAATTGGAGGTTATCCACAAGGACAAGATGCAGATGGAGGTCGTCGTCTGAGGCAATGGAAGGAGATAGTGGTGCTGTCGGGCTCAACCATCCGGCCGCCGTGTTCAAGATTATCATATTTACTCACCGACTCCGTCGGAAGTCCTCGCATCTCGTTCCTAGCAAACAATTAATTACACTGCATGCAAGCAATAAAAAAAAGGAAGAGCACGGAATATGCATGTTTCACGTTTCCGTGAGATTTTAGGACGGTGGTGGTGGGGGGTGCAATTCTTCGTTGATGTGTACATCAGCTCATACTTATCCAAACTAGAATGGTGGGCTATAAATACCCTCATCCGATGCCCTTCCCAGCACCAAGTCCTGCAATAGCATCTTCTGCCGCCAAGGGAGTGTGCGCGTCCATTCATTATTCTCAGTTGCTGCTAATATGGTGAGTGGCGTTGTTAGTCTTCAAAATTCCATCCCTTTTCTGACTTCTTCAACTACACTTGCTCGTATACTACAACATAGATGGATGGATGGATGACATGTGGTGTTTATTCTGATGCACGCAGGGGAGAATGGTGAAGGTGGGGCCATGGGGTGGCAACGGAGGGAATGTGTGGGATATGGGACAAGCCGACCACATTACCAAACTTCGAATCTATTACGGAGATAACATTGTGGGGTTGGAGATTACCTACATTCTTAACGGTAATTCCCACACCTACAAACGTGGAACCACCACCGGCGCTTCCAAGGAGGTATATCATCTATACATCTATGTGTATATAAATACACACTTATCAACTTCGTGTCTTTGTCCAACCATATAAACTGGTTCAACCAGATGAATGTTTTCTAGCAACACGTTTGGTAGTCAAACCAATTTCTCTTGAAAATACATTGCAATATTAGTTTTCTTTTTCCCATTGTTTGTTTCTCGTTAAATCCTTGATCCTTTTTTGCAGATAATCCTTGAGGAGGACGAGTACTTCACTTCTATCTCCGGATACTTTCATGCATTATCCAATTATCAGCGACATGCAATTGTGATGTTGCTTACTCTTGATACTAACAAGGGTGCATCCATAAGTGTCGGTAACAAGACTGGCTCTTCTTTCTCCCTTACTTTAGAGGAGGGGAGTAGGATTCTGGGCTTCTTTGGGCGAGCTGGTACAGCCATTGACGCTATTGGGATTCACTTCTCGTTGCCTAACTAAGTGTTTGCACTGGCTCGTGTTCCTATCTATGGAATGATGTAATAAATAAGCAACGATTACTATTATGGTTCTTGCCATGATTGTCGTCATCGTTGTTATCCTTGTCATTCGGTGTTGCTTTCAATAAATAATGAAATGTTCTCGAATCCACTTTGATATCTTATCATTACTTGGTGTGCCTTTCGTGATGAAATCCACGGCTCTTATTTGACGATAATCATTTCCTATGTATGCCCAAATTTGTCAAAGAGCTAGCAGATGACCTTCTATTGATTGTGATCGTTAAGGTGCCAAAGCTGCTAAGAGTTTTAGTACAAGTTATTTACAAAGCTATTTGGATTAAAGTTATCACCATGATTGAAGGATTGATAGTGTAATAGAAGATGATGGCTCTACGTATTACCATGTATCCAGAAGGCATCTTTTTCGATCCTTCGTTGATATCATTATTGCTTTCATTGCTCTTTCTTTGATATTTTTGATTGAATTGAGCTATGATAGTTGGTAATGTCATCTCTTTTCTTTTTTCAAATATTATTAATGATCAATCAACTTATCATACAGTTCTTTAAATGACTTCGGTGAGTCTCATACATGAATTATTGATGTCGGTTTCTTATATTCGTCTCCTAGGCCATTGAGAATATGAATAGTAATTTCTTCATCACATAGAGGATGACTTATAAAAGCTAAGTCATCTATAATAATTTTTATATCTTGTATATAATCAATAATAATACTTCCCTCTTGTGTTGTTTTCATCATAATCGATACGAGAGTTAGCATACGCATGCGAGAGCGATCGACGAGGGTGGTTTGTAACTTTGACAATGCTTCTACCGTAGTATTGTACAAAGATATTAGTGGTACTTTGAAGCTAGTGATTGAGGCTTGAATTGCTTATAGAATAAGACGTTCTTTTCGTAGCCACTGATATTGGGATGGGTTCTCTAGGTATTTAGATTTTTTCTGGTGAATAACTGAGAGAGCCGTCGATGTAGCCTAATAGTTCATATCCAAAAACAAGATTAGAGAATTGTGCTTGCCAAGATGAATAATTGTCGCTTTTGAATAGTTTGAAGTGGATTAGAGTTGCAGCATTGATGAATATAAGTATTCTATGTTGAGGAGAACTATTGTTTCTTGAGGAAAGAATAATGGAAGATGAAAAAGACATGGTTAGAATATGAACTAATTTAGCGAATATCGAGCGAGGAGGTCGCGGGCACAGGAGCATATGGTTGCGGATTCGTCGCCGCTGATGTGACAAGCCAAGCATATGACGATGATGGAAACACTCAAATCTGCCCTAAGGATGGATCGAGGCGACGGGGGATTTGGAGCGCTCGACCTCCTACTGTGCAACCTGCTTCTTCTCGATAGCATTGGCGAACTTGACGTCCTAGGAGAGTTGGGTGATGGCGATGTGTCTCTCCTACTGGCACGAGCAATAAGGAATTTGGAGCGCTCAGCCTCCTACCGTGCAACCTGCTTCTTCTCGACGTTATTGAAGAACTCAATGGAGGTCTAGTCATGACCAGAGGATTGTAGCCGCCGAAGGAGGAGGAGCAGCGGTAGTGAGGAGTTATGATGAGGAGCAGCAATAGATCTGAGGAAGAGTATAGGGTCGCTGGCGACGGGTCGAATGGAAGTGATAGAGGGGAGACGTTGGATCGTTCAAGGGGAGAGTGGCCTTCGGCGACTGAAGTCGCAGCAATGACAGTAAATATAATAAGTCACCGAGCAAGATTTTGCGGTCTGAGAAGAATTGTCAAACAGAATAGTGAAATCGACAGATTGTGAGAGATCGGGCTTAGGAGATGGATCGCCGAGCAGAAGAGAAAATCGGTAGTGGCAAAACAGTAGAGAAGAGGGATTACAGTCGCCGGACGATGAGGATGGTCAATGTTTTGCTCGAGACAACAGGTACTCTGATACCATGTAGAATCGAGTAATATATTGTGAAAGGGATGAATTTTATTCATTGAGGTGATTGAGGAAGAGATTTCCGTCGATCAAATACTCAGATCAGTTACGCAAATTCATGATTTATCCTCAAATCATAGATCGATTGAGGATATAAGGAAGCAAGGATGTTATTCCACGTGTGCCTCTCTCATATCTTCTATCAGATATAAGTTTACTTCTTCCCCATCATGTATGATAATTCTTCGGGATAGGAATAGGATGATCACAATGTGTCCACAAATGATGATGTTTCAAATGAATATGTTGGAAAAGAGTCGTTAATGAGATGAAGAATTTGTGCTCCTCCCGTGTACGTTCACAAGCTTTTCCCAGCTCGCTATTGGTTACATAACACATTAATATCTATTTTTTAATAAATTATACATATCTTTAGTGGTTCATCTATGTTTTGATAGGATACACCTTCAATATCAACCATTAAATTATTATATCACGAGTCTCAGAAAAAATAGAAAATAGAAAATTGCTCGGTCTATATTTAATCGCCGCATTGTAAGGACGCCACATGGTCAGCTTGGAAGATTAAGTTTCGAAGTTGAATTCCCATCCAAACTGTGCTGTGAGAAAGTAAGTTGGTCGGATATGCATGCATATCTCATGTAATGTAAAATTAGTATATCCAACCATGTTACCGAATCCTACCTCGCATGACATAATCTGCTCATCTCGATCTGTGGGACGCGGAGTCTCAATTGTTTTCGGAAGTGCCATGTCCATATGCAAAACGGCAAGGAGAAGTCGAGGTTTGAGGCTCGAGATGCGCAGCATGTGGAGGTTCGAGGTCGCCCTCTCAGGCAATGGAAAGAGATAAGGTTGTCTGTACGATGCACCGGCTCTCTTCGCAGTCCTCGTAACTTGTTTCCGCATGTTTCACGTTTCATATAGGAGAAGACGTAATCTTTGCTACACAACATGTTTCACGTTTCATGCATGGGAGAAGGAAGGATCTCATTTTAGATTATATGTCTTGATGTACTGCGGGAGGGATGACGCATTAACGTGTGTATCCATCAGTTCTCGCGCACCAAACTCACGTTTGTTTGCTTACCTACGCGCGAGATCTGTTGGCAGGCATCGAAGCAAAAGGGCCACTGCCTCCTCATACTTATCCAAACTCAGGGCTGCAGGGCTATAAGTACCCCCACTCGTTGCTCTTCTTCTTCAAGCGCATTCATACCTGCATTACATACTAATATCTTCCGCAGAAGTAGTTCATACAAGTCGGATAATGGTGCGATGCTTGATTCCATTTCTTGCAATCTTCATAGATTTTCTTGTGTGTTAATTTGGGGCAGGCCATGCTTGCATGCCTGCCTGTATATATATCTTTTGTTGCTATATATGGTACTAATTTGGTGGTGGTTTCGTTGCTGGCGGCCGGTGCGGTTGCAGGCGGGCGTGCTCCAGCAAGGACCATGGGGTGGCAACGGCGGCAAAACCTGGAATATGAGACAGGCGGATCACATTAGCAACGTCAAAATTCATTACAACGATGCCGTATTCGCGTTTGACTTCACCTTCACCGTCGACGGCAAGAAGAAGACCATCCACGTCGGAGGTGATGCACCCCAGTACAATGAGGTACTTACTGTCAATGCTGAAAACATGCGTTTAGTATTTATTGATCAAAGGTTACAATTAATTATTCCTAGGATACTAGCGAATTCCCTAACTATTTTTTGGTGGTTTAACTACATCTTTGATTGCTTGTATAGATTACTCTAGAGGAGGACGAATACTTCACTTTCATCTCTGGATATTTCAAGACGATGTGGACGACAGACGTTTTCATAACACAACTTACCCTTGAGACCAACAAGGGCAATTCTGTGAGCGCCGGCAATACGATTGGCAGTCATTTCTCCCTAAATCTAGAGGATGAGGGTAAGATTCTAGGCTTCTTCGGACGTCAAGGTTCTACCATCGATGCCATCGAGGCAATCGGAGTTTACTGCACTATACCAAATTAAACACACGTCACGCCTTGGTGTCTGTGTCTTAGTCTGCTGCAATGTATCTGCTTAGTTGGGGCGATAAATAAGTGGCAGAAATTGTCGTCGTCGTTGTGTTTCTTTGAATAAAACAAGAAATATGTTACGGGTCCACAGGTTATTGTACGCTAATTGACGACATGATGATAGTTGAATCCAATCGGTGGTTGCATTCCTATGTCATTTCTTCGCGTAAATATGAACAATATATCATCGTGGAAGCCGTTCTTGTGATATGCCTGATGATTTGATTTGGGTAATGTAAGTCTTTTTTTTTGTCCAAAGTAAAAAATAATAATAATTTATAAGAATTTCTAATACTTATTTATTCTCGGATATCCAATCAACGAGCACAAAATATTCCATGGGTCACTCCCTCCTTTTAAAACGAGGAAGATTTTATTACTCCAGAGTGATTGGCCAACCGAATAGCCACCTGGTTTGCTTCTTATGTACATGTATAAACTTGTAGTCTTCGAAATTATGTAACAAATATTTAATGTCAGTGACCGGACTGTGAAGTGTCCATGGTACAATGAAGTTGCATTGAATTTGTCCGATGAATTCAAAATTTGATTTTATAACGATACGCCAAATATCATCATTTCGTGAAGCCGCATTCAAACCCTCCTGGGTCACCACGACGCTTCATATGACGTAATGCCTTTTTATTATATTTACCTACCACCAATAAAGATAATATGGCGAGCAAATCATGCAAAACATATCCTAAACCCTCATCTATTCCATTAAACGAACCATCACAATTCACAATTTAGTTTGAACCATCCTTGACAAAGATTTTGTCCATTCAATTTATATATAAATTATATGTTGAATAGATCTCTCAAGTTTATGAACCCTGTCATTAGCCAAAATGCATGTCATGATTTTATGGAAAAGAAGAGTTGGGGAACGAGTAGTGTGAGCATAAAGGATCTCATTTTCAGTTCTCTAGGGCCACTACAAGCTAATGTAACTTGTATTCAAATACAAACCCATAACTCTTGTACCAATACTTTCTCATTCATACAGCCATTGTCACAATGTTTTTTCTTTTTCTTTGCAAATGTAAGTGGCGAGGATGAGATTTGATTTGGTATATTTGCTATAAAGAGTCAAAATATTTACTCGGTTCGTCATCTAACATCTTCAAAATATACTAGATTTTATATGCATGAGCGCGTTACTCTCGATATGACATCTAATACTTTATTTCAATACTTGCTTCTGCTAGGATTGATTTTTATTTTCGAGTCTATATATTATTTTTCTTCGAAAAAATCTTAAACTTTAGTGATGATGATAGAAATAAATGATATAGTTCACATTAGAGTGAACCAAAATATTATCAAGTCAGGAGATCAGGCTCCTCGCCATTTAATAATAGGATTCATATTCCTTAGATAACTGAAAATTATATTTAAAAACAATTCTTTATCGATTAGCATTTGTATGTTCAAAACAATATTAGAGGTGTCAAAAAGAAACAATCAAAGTTATTTGATTATACTTGATAGATAATTTTCCTAACCACACCTCACCTTGGTGACAATAATGGGCATGCTTCTGTCATGACAAGTACGAGACGAAGAAGTTAGAGGCTCTAAGCACTAAGCAGGCAGGCCGTGGACAATGGAGCCCGTCCTTTCTCATCTGAAGGAAGGAGACGAGGCGGCCGACCACCAAATCCATGTTTCCTTATAATTGGAGGTTATCCACAAGGACAAGATGCAGATGGAGGTCGTCGTCTGAGGCAATGGAAGGAGATAGTGGTGCTGTCGGGCTCAACCATCCGGCCGCCGTGTTCAAGATTATCATATTTACTCACCGACTCCGTCGGAAGTCCTCGCATCTCGTTCCTAGCAAACAATTAATTACACTGCATGCAAGCAATAAAAAAAAGGAAGAGCACGGAATATGCATGTTTCACGTTTCCGTGAGATTTTAGGACGGTGGTGGTGGGGGGTGCAATTCTTCGTTGATGTGTACATCAGCTCATACTTATCCAAACTAGAATGGTGGGCTATAAATACCCTCATCCGATGCCCTTCCCAGCACCAAGTCCTGCAATAGCATCTTCTGCCGCCAAGGGAGTGTGCGCGTCCATTCATTATTCTCAGTTGCTGCTAATATGGTGAGTGGCGTTGTTAGTCTTCAAAATTCCATCCCTTTTCTGACTTCTTCAACTACACTTGCTCGTATACTACAACATAGATGGATGGATGGATGACATGTGGTGTTTATTCTGATGCACGCAGGGGAGAATGGTGAAGGTGGGGCCATGGGGTGGCAACGGAGGGAATGTGTGGGATATGGGACAAGCCGACCACATTACCAAACTTCGAATCTATTACGGAGATAACATTGTGGGGTTGGAGATTACCTACATTCTTAACGGTAATTCCCACACCTACAAACGTGGAACCACCACCGGCGCTTCCAAGGAGGTATATCATCTATACATCTATGTGTATATAAATACACACTTATCAACTTCGTGTCTTTGTCCAACCATATAAACTGGTTCAACCAGATGAATGTTTTCTAGCAACACGTTTGGTAGTCAAACCAATTTCTCTTGAAAATACATTGCAATATTAGTTTTCTTTTTCCCATTGTTTGTTTCTCGTTAAATCCTTGATCCTTTTTTGCAGATAATCCTTGAGGAGGACGAGTACTTCACTTCTATCTCCGGATACTTTCATGCATTATCCAATTATCAGCGACATGCAATTGTGATGTTGCTTACTCTTGATACTAACAAGGGTGCATCCATAAGTGTCGGTAACAAGACTGGCTCTTCTTTCTCCCTTACTTTAGAGGAGGGGAGTAGGATTCTGGGCTTCTTTGGGCGAGCTGGTACAGCCATTGACGCTATTGGGATTCACTTCTCGTTGCCTAACTAAGTGTTTGCACTGGCTCGTGTTCCTATCTATGGAATGATGTAATAAATAAGCAACGATTACTATTATGGTTCTTGCCATGATTGTCGTCATCGTTGTTATCCTTGTCATTCGGTGTTGCTTTCAATAAATAATGAAATGTTCTCGAATCCACTTTGATATCTTATCATTACTTGGTGTGCCTTTCGTGATGAAATCCACGGCTCTTATTTGACGATAATCATTTCCTATGTATGCCCAAATTTGTCAAAGAGCTAGCAGATGACCTTCTATTGATTGTGATCGTTAAGGTGCCAAAGCTGCTAAGAGTTTTAGTACAAGTTATTTACAAAGCTATTTGGATTAAAGTTATCACCATGATTGAAGGATTGATAGTGTAATAGAAGATGATGGCTCTACGTATTACCATGTATCCAGAAGGCATCTTTTTCGATCCTTCGTTGATATCATTATTGCTTTCATTGCTCTTTCTTTGATATTTTTGATTGAATTGAGCTATGATAGTTGGTAATGTCATCTCTTTTCTTTTTTCAAATATTATTAATGATCAATCAACTTATCATACAGTTCTTTAAATGACTTCGGTGAGTCTCATACATGAATTATTGATGTCGGTTTCTTATATTCGTCTCCTAGGCCATTGAGAATATGAATAGTAATTTCTTCATCACATAGAGGATGACTTATAAAAGCTAAGTCATCTATAATAATTTTTATATCTTGTATATAATCAATAATAATACTTCCCTCTTGTGTTGTTTTCATCATAATCGATACGAGAGTTAGCATACGCATGCGAGAGCGATCGACGAGGGTGGTTTGTAACTTTGACAATGCTTCTACCGTAGTATTGTACAAAGATATTAGTGGTACTTTGAAGCTAGTGATTGAGGCTTGAATTGCTTATAGAATAAGACGTTCTTTTCGTAGCCACTGATATTGGGATGGGTTCTCTAGGTATTTAGATTTTTTCTGGTGAATAACTGAGAGAGCCGTCGATGTAGCCTAATAGTTCATATCCAAAAACAAGATTAGAGAATTGTGCTTGCCAAGATGAATAATTGTCGCTTTTGAATAGTTTGAAGTGGATTAGAGTTGCAGCATTGATGAATATAAGTATTCTATGTTGAGGAGAACTATTGTTTCTTGAGGAAAGAATAATGGAAGATGAAAAAGACATGGTTAGAATATGAACTAATTTAGCGAATATCGAGCGAGGAGGTCGCGGGCACAGGAGCATATGGTTGCGGATTCGTCGCCGCTGATGTGACAAGCCAAGCATATGACGATGATGGAAACACTCAAATCTGCCCTAAGGATGGATCGAGGCGACGGGGGATTTGGAGCGCTCGACCTCCTACTGTGCAACCTGCTTCTTCTCGATAGCATTGGCGAACTTGACGTCCTAGGAGAGTTGGGTGATGGCGATGTGTCTCTCCTACTGGCACGAGCAATAAGGAATTTGGAGCGCTCAGCCTCCTACCGTGCAACCTGCTTCTTCTCGACGTTATTGAAGAACTCAATGGAGGTCTAGTCATGACCAGAGGATTGTAGCCGCCGAAGGAGGAGGAGCAGCGGTAGTGAGGAGTTATGATGAGGAGCAGCAATAGATCTGAGGAAGAGTATAGGGTCGCTGGCGACGGGTCGAATGGAAGTGATAGAGGGGAGACGTTGGATCGTTCAAGGGGAGAGTGGCCTTCGGCGACTGAAGTCGCAGCAATGACAGTAAATATAATAAGTCACCGAGCAAGATTTTGCGGTCTGAGAAGAATTGTCAAACAGAATAGTGAAATCGACAGATTGTGAGAGATCGGGCTTAGGAGATGGATCGCCGAGCAGAAGAGAAAATCGGTAGTGGCAAAACAGTAGAGAAGAGGGATTACAGTCGCCGGACGATGAGGATGGTCAATGTTTTGCTCGAGACAACAGGTACTCTGATACCATGTAGAATCGAGTAATATATTGTGAAAGGGATGAATTTTATTCATTGAGGTGATTGAGGAAGAGATTTCCGTCGATCAAATACTCAGATCAGTTACGCAAATTCATGATTTATCCTCAAATCATAGATCGATTGAGGATATAAGGAAGCAAGGATGTTATTCCACGTGTGCCTCTCTCATATCTTCTATCAGATATAAGTTTACTTCTTCCCCATCATGTATGATAATTCTTCGGGATAGGAATAGGATGATCACAATGTGTCCACAAATGATGATGTTTCAAATGAATATGTTGGAAAAGAGTCGTTAATGAGATGAAGAATTTGTGCTCCTCCCGTGTACGTTCACAAGCTTTTCCCAGCTCGCTATTGGTTACATAACACATTAATATCTATTTTTTAATAAATTATACATATCTTTAGTGGTTCATCTATGTTTTGATAGGATACACCTTCAATATCAACCATTAAATTATTATATCACGAGTCTCAGAAAAAATAGAAAATAGAAAATTGCTCGGTCTATATTTAATCGCCGCATTGTAAGGACGCCACATGGTCAGCTTGGAAGATTAAGTTTCGAAGTTGAATTCCCATCCAAACTGTGCTGTGAGAAAGTAAGTTGGTCGGATATGCATGCATATCTCATGTAATGTAAAATTAGTATATCCAACCATGTTACCGAATCCTACCTCGCATGACATAATCTGCTCATCTCGATCTGTGGGACGCGGAGTCTCAATTGTTTTCGGAAGTGCCATGTCCATATGCAAAACGGCAAGGAGAAGTCGAGGTTTGAGGCTCGAGATGCGCAGCATGTGGAGGTTCGAGGTCGCCCTCTCAGGCAATGGAAAGAGATAAGGTTGTCTGTACGATGCACCGGCTCTCTTCGCAGTCCTCGTAACTTGTTTCCGCATGTTTCACGTTTCATATAGGAGAAGACGTAATCTTTGCTACACAACATGTTTCACGTTTCATGCATGGGAGAAGGAAGGATCTCATTTTAGATTATATGTCTTGATGTACTGCGGGAGGGATGACGCATTAACGTGTGTATCCATCAGTTCTCGCGCACCAAACTCACGTTTGTTTGCTTACCTACGCGCGAGATCTGTTGGCAGGCATCGAAGCAAAAGGGCCACTGCCTCCTCATACTTATCCAAACTCAGGGCTGCAGGGCTATAAGTACCCCCACTCGTTGCTCTTCTTCTTCAAGCGCATTCATACCTGCATTACATACTAATATCTTCCGCAGAAGTAGTTCATACAAGTCGGATAATGGTGCGATGCTTGATTCCATTTCTTGCAATCTTCATAGATTTTCTTGTGTGTTAATTTGGGGCAGGCCATGCTTGCATGCCTGCCTGTATATATATCTTTTGTTGCTATATATGGTACTAATTTGGTGGTGGTTTCGTTGCTGGCGGCCGGTGCGGTTGCAGGCGGGCGTGCTCCAGCAAGGACCATGGGGTGGCAACGGCGGCAAAACCTGGAATATGAGACAGGCGGATCACATTAGCAACGTCAAAATTCATTACAACGATGCCGTATTCGCGTTTGACTTCACCTTCACCGTCGACGGCAAGAAGAAGACCATCCACGTCGGAGGTGATGCACCCCAGTACAATGAGGTACTTACTGTCAATGCTGAAAACATGCGTTTAGTATTTATTGATCAAAGGTTACAATTAATTATTCCTAGGATACTAGCGAATTCCCTAACTATTTTTTGGTGGTTTAACTACATCTTTGATTGCTTGTATAGATTACTCTAGAGGAGGACGAATACTTCACTTTCATCTCTGGATATTTCAAGACGATGTGGACGACAGACGTTTTCATAACACAACTTACCCTTGAGACCAACAAGGGCAATTCTGTGAGCGCCGGCAATACGATTGGCAGTCATTTCTCCCTAAATCTAGAGGATGAGGGTAAGATTCTAGGCTTCTTCGGACGTCAAGGTTCTACCATCGATGCCATCGAGGCAATCGGAGTTTACTGCACTATACCAAATTAAACACACGTCACGCCTTGGTGTCTGTGTCTTAGTCTGCTGCAATGTATCTGCTTAGTTGGGGCGATAAATAAGTGGCAGAAATTGTCGTCGTCGTTGTGTTTCTTTGAATAAAACAAGAAATATGTTACGGGTCCACAGGTTATTGTACGCTAATTGACGACATGATGATAGTTGAATCCAATCGGTGGTTGCATTCCTATGTCATTTCTTCGCGTAAATATGAACAATATATCATCGTGGAAGCCGTTCTTGTGATATGCCTGATGATTTGATTTGGGTAATGTAAGTCTTTTTTTTTGTCCAAAGTAAAAAATAATAATAATTTATAAGAATTTCTAATACTTATTTATTCTCGGATATCCAATCAACGAGCACAAAATATTCCATGGGTCACTCCCTCCTTTTAAAACGAGGAAGATTTTATTACTCCAGAGTGATTGGCCAACCGAATAGCCACCTGGTTTGCTTCTTATGTACATGTATAAACTTGTAGTCTTCGAAATTATGTAACAAATATTTAATGTCAGTGACCGGACTGTGAAGTGTCCATGGTACAATGAAGTTGCATTGAATTTGTCCGATGAATTCAAAATTTGATTTTATAACGATACGCCAAATATCATCATTTCGTGAAGCCGCATTCAAACCCTCCTGGGTCACCACGACGCTTCATATGACGTAATGCCTTTTTATTATATTTACCTACCACCAATAAAGATAATATGGCGAGCAAATCATGCAAAACATATCCTAAACCCTCATCTATTCCATTAAACGAACCATCACAATTCACAATTTAGTTTGAACCATCCTTGACAAAGATTTTGTCCATTCAATTTATATATAAATTATATGTTGAATAGATCTCTCAAGTTTATGAACCCTGTCATTAGCCAAAATGCATGTCATGATTTTATGGAAAAGAAGAGTTGGGGAACGAGTAGTGTGAGCATAAAGGATCTCATTTTCAGTTCTCTAGGGCCACTACAAGCTAATGTAACTTGTATTCAAATACAAACCCATAACTCTTGTACCAATACTTTCTCATTCATACAGCCATTGTCACAATGTTTTTTCTTTTTCTTTGCAAATGTAAGTGGCGAGGATGAGATTTGATTTGGTATATTTGCTATAAAGAGTCAAAATATTTACTCGGTTCGTCATCTAACATCTTCAAAATATACTAGATTTTATATGCATGAGCGCGTTACTCTCGATATGACATCTAATACTTTATTTCAATACTTGCTTCTGCTAGGATTGATTTTTATTTTCGAGTCTATATATTATTTTTCTTCGAAAAAATCTTAAACTTTAGTGATGATGATAGAAATAAATGATATAGTTCACATTAGAGTGAACCAAAATATTATCAAGTCAGGAGATCAGGCTCCTCGCCATTTAATAATAGGATTCATATTCCTTAGATAACTGAAAATTATATTTAAAAACAATTCTTTATCGATTAGCATTTGTATGTTCAAAACAATATTAGAGGTGTCAAAAAGAAACAATCAAAGTTATTTGATTATACTTGATAGATAATTTTCCTAACCACACCTCACCTTGGTGACAATAATGGGCATGCTTCTGTCATGACAAGTACGAGACGAAGAAGTTAGAGGCTCTAAGCACTAAGCAGGCAGGCCGTGGACAATGGAGCCCGTCCTTTCTCATCTGAAGGAAGGAGACGAGGCGGCCGACCACCAAATCCATGTTTCCTTATAATTGGAGGTTATCCACAAGGACAAGATGCAGATGGAGGTCGTCGTCTGAGGCAATGGAAGGAGATAGTGGTGCTGTCGGGCTCAACCATCCGGCCGCCGTGTTCAAGATTATCATATTTACTCACCGACTCCGTCGGAAGTCCTCGCATCTCGTTCCTAGCAAACAATTAATTACACTGCATGCAAGCAATAAAAAAAAGGAAGAGCACGGAATATGCATGTTTCACGTTTCCGTGAGATTTTAGGACGGTGGTGGTGGGGGGTGCAATTCTTCGTTGATGTGTACATCAGCTCATACTTATCCAAACTAGAATGGTGGGCTATAAATACCCTCATCCGATGCCCTTCCCAGCACCAAGTCCTGCAATAGCATCTTCTGCCGCCAAGGGAGTGTGCGCGTCCATTCATTATTCTCAGTTGCTGCTAATATGGTGAGTGGCGTTGTTAGTCTTCAAAATTCCATCCCTTTTCTGACTTCTTCAACTACACTTGCTCGTATACTACAACATAGATGGATGGATGGATGACATGTGGTGTTTATTCTGATGCACGCAGGGGAGAATGGTGAAGGTGGGGCCATGGGGTGGCAACGGAGGGAATGTGTGGGATATGGGACAAGCCGACCACATTACCAAACTTCGAATCTATTACGGAGATAACATTGTGGGGTTGGAGATTACCTACATTCTTAACGGTAATTCCCACACCTACAAACGTGGAACCACCACCGGCGCTTCCAAGGAGGTATATCATCTATACATCTATGTGTATATAAATACACACTTATCAACTTCGTGTCTTTGTCCAACCATATAAACTGGTTCAACCAGATGAATGTTTTCTAGCAACACGTTTGGTAGTCAAACCAATTTCTCTTGAAAATACATTGCAATATTAGTTTTCTTTTTCCCATTGTTTGTTTCTCGTTAAATCCTTGATCCTTTTTTGCAGATAATCCTTGAGGAGGACGAGTACTTCACTTCTATCTCCGGATACTTTCATGCATTATCCAATTATCAGCGACATGCAATTGTGATGTTGCTTACTCTTGATACTAACAAGGGTGCATCCATAAGTGTCGGTAACAAGACTGGCTCTTCTTTCTCCCTTACTTTAGAGGAGGGGAGTAGGATTCTGGGCTTCTTTGGGCGAGCTGGTACAGCCATTGACGCTATTGGGATTCACTTCTCGTTGCCTAACTAAGTGTTTGCACTGGCTCGTGTTCCTATCTATGGAATGATGTAATAAATAAGCAACGATTACTATTATGGTTCTTGCCATGATTGTCGTCATCGTTGTTATCCTTGTCATTCGGTGTTGCTTTCAATAAATAATGAAATGTTCTCGAATCCACTTTGATATCTTATCATTACTTGGTGTGCCTTTCGTGATGAAATCCACGGCTCTTATTTGACGATAATCATTTCCTATGTATGCCCAAATTTGTCAAAGAGCTAGCAGATGACCTTCTATTGATTGTGATCGTTAAGGTGCCAAAGCTGCTAAGAGTTTTAGTACAAGTTATTTACAAAGCTATTTGGATTAAAGTTATCACCATGATTGAAGGATTGATAGTGTAATAGAAGATGATGGCTCTACGTATTACCATGTATCCAGAAGGCATCTTTTTCGATCCTTCGTTGATATCATTATTGCTTTCATTGCTCTTTCTTTGATATTTTTGATTGAATTGAGCTATGATAGTTGGTAATGTCATCTCTTTTCTTTTTTCAAATATTATTAATGATCAATCAACTTATCATACAGTTCTTTAAATGACTTCGGTGAGTCTCATACATGAATTATTGATGTCGGTTTCTTATATTCGTCTCCTAGGCCATTGAGAATATGAATAGTAATTTCTTCATCACATAGAGGATGACTTATAAAAGCTAAGTCATCTATAATAATTTTTATATCTTGTATATAATCAATAATAATACTTCCCTCTTGTGTTGTTTTCATCATAATCGATACGAGAGTTAGCATACGCATGCGAGAGCGATCGACGAGGGTGGTTTGTAACTTTGACAATGCTTCTACCGTAGTATTGTACAAAGATATTAGTGGTACTTTGAAGCTAGTGATTGAGGCTTGAATTGCTTATAGAATAAGACGTTCTTTTCGTAGCCACTGATATTGGGATGGGTTCTCTAGGTATTTAGATTTTTTCTGGTGAATAACTGAGAGAGCCGTCGATGTAGCCTAATAGTTCATATCCAAAAACAAGATTAGAGAATTGTGCTTGCCAAGATGAATAATTGTCGCTTTTGAATAGTTTGAAGTGGATTAGAGTTGCAGCATTGATGAATATAAGTATTCTATGTTGAGGAGAACTATTGTTTCTTGAGGAAAGAATAATGGAAGATGAAAAAGACATGGTTAGAATATGAACTAATTTAGCGAATATCGAGCGAGGAGGTCGCGGGCACAGGAGCATATGGTTGCGGATTCGTCGCCGCTGATGTGACAAGCCAAGCATATGACGATGATGGAAACACTCAAATCTGCCCTAAGGATGGATCGAGGCGACGGGGGATTTGGAGCGCTCGACCTCCTACTGTGCAACCTGCTTCTTCTCGATAGCATTGGCGAACTTGACGTCCTAGGAGAGTTGGGTGATGGCGATGTGTCTCTCCTACTGGCACGAGCAATAAGGAATTTGGAGCGCTCAGCCTCCTACCGTGCAACCTGCTTCTTCTCGACGTTATTGAAGAACTCAATGGAGGTCTAGTCATGACCAGAGGATTGTAGCCGCCGAAGGAGGAGGAGCAGCGGTAGTGAGGAGTTATGATGAGGAGCAGCAATAGATCTGAGGAAGAGTATAGGGTCGCTGGCGACGGGTCGAATGGAAGTGATAGAGGGGAGACGTTGGATCGTTCAAGGGGAGAGTGGCCTTCGGCGACTGAAGTCGCAGCAATGACAGTAAATATAATAAGTCACCGAGCAAGATTTTGCGGTCTGAGAAGAATTGTCAAACAGAATAGTGAAATCGACAGATTGTGAGAGATCGGGCTTAGGAGATGGATCGCCGAGCAGAAGAGAAAATCGGTAGTGGCAAAACAGTAGAGAAGAGGGATTACAGTCGCCGGACGATGAGGATGGTCAATGTTTTGCTCGAGACAACAGGTACTCTGATACCATGTAGAATCGAGTAATATATTGTGAAAGGGATGAATTTTATTCATTGAGGTGATTGAGGAAGAGATTTCCGTCGATCAAATACTCAGATCAGTTACGCAAATTCATGATTTATCCTCAAATCATAGATCGATTGAGGATATAAGGAAGCAAGGATGTTATTCCACGTGTGCCTCTCTCATATCTTCTATCAGATATAAGTTTACTTCTTCCCCATCATGTATGATAATTCTTCGGGATAGGAATAGGATGATCACAATGTGTCCACAAATGATGATGTTTCAAATGAATATGTTGGAAAAGAGTCGTTAATGAGATGAAGAATTTGTGCTCCTCCCGTGTACGTTCACAAGCTTTTCCCAGCTCGCTATTGGTTACATAACACATTAATATCTATTTTTTAATAAATTATACATATCTTTAGTGGTTCATCTATGTTTTGATAGGATACACCTTCAATATCAACCATTAAATTATTATATCACGAGTCTCAGAAAAAATAGAAAATAGAAAATTGCTCGGTCTATATTTAATCGCCGCATTGTAAGGACGCCACATGGTCAGCTTGGAAGATTAAGTTTCGAAGTTGAATTCCCATCCAAACTGTGCTGTGAGAAAGTAAGTTGGTCGGATATGCATGCATATCTCATGTAATGTAAAATTAGTATATCCAACCATGTTACCGAATCCTACCTCGCATGACATAATCTGCTCATCTCGATCTGTGGGACGCGGAGTCTCAATTGTTTTCGGAAGTGCCATGTCCATATGCAAAACGGCAAGGAGAAGTCGAGGTTTGAGGCTCGAGATGCGCAGCATGTGGAGGTTCGAGGTCGCCCTCTCAGGCAATGGAAAGAGATAAGGTTGTCTGTACGATGCACCGGCTCTCTTCGCAGTCCTCGTAACTTGTTTCCGCATGTTTCACGTTTCATATAGGAGAAGACGTAATCTTTGCTACACAACATGTTTCACGTTTCATGCATGGGAGAAGGAAGGATCTCATTTTAGATTATATGTCTTGATGTACTGCGGGAGGGATGACGCATTAACGTGTGTATCCATCAGTTCTCGCGCACCAAACTCACGTTTGTTTGCTTACCTACGCGCGAGATCTGTTGGCAGGCATCGAAGCAAAAGGGCCACTGCCTCCTCATACTTATCCAAACTCAGGGCTGCAGGGCTATAAGTACCCCCACTCGTTGCTCTTCTTCTTCAAGCGCATTCATACCTGCATTACATACTAATATCTTCCGCAGAAGTAGTTCATACAAGTCGGATAATGGTGCGATGCTTGATTCCATTTCTTGCAATCTTCATAGATTTTCTTGTGTGTTAATTTGGGGCAGGCCATGCTTGCATGCCTGCCTGTATATATATCTTTTGTTGCTATATATGGTACTAATTTGGTGGTGGTTTCGTTGCTGGCGGCCGGTGCGGTTGCAGGCGGGCGTGCTCCAGCAAGGACCATGGGGTGGCAACGGCGGCAAAACCTGGAATATGAGACAGGCGGATCACATTAGCAACGTCAAAATTCATTACAACGATGCCGTATTCGCGTTTGACTTCACCTTCACCGTCGACGGCAAGAAGAAGACCATCCACGTCGGAGGTGATGCACCCCAGTACAATGAGGTACTTACTGTCAATGCTGAAAACATGCGTTTAGTATTTATTGATCAAAGGTTACAATTAATTATTCCTAGGATACTAGCGAATTCCCTAACTATTTTTTGGTGGTTTAACTACATCTTTGATTGCTTGTATAGATTACTCTAGAGGAGGACGAATACTTCACTTTCATCTCTGGATATTTCAAGACGATGTGGACGACAGACGTTTTCATAACACAACTTACCCTTGAGACCAACAAGGGCAATTCTGTGAGCGCCGGCAATACGATTGGCAGTCATTTCTCCCTAAATCTAGAGGATGAGGGTAAGATTCTAGGCTTCTTCGGACGTCAAGGTTCTACCATCGATGCCATCGAGGCAATCGGAGTTTACTGCACTATACCAAATTAAACACACGTCACGCCTTGGTGTCTGTGTCTTAGTCTGCTGCAATGTATCTGCTTAGTTGGGGCGATAAATAAGTGGCAGAAATTGTCGTCGTCGTTGTGTTTCTTTGAATAAAACAAGAAATATGTTACGGGTCCACAGGTTATTGTACGCTAATTGACGACATGATGATAGTTGAATCCAATCGGTGGTTGCATTCCTATGTCATTTCTTCGCGTAAATATGAACAATATATCATCGTGGAAGCCGTTCTTGTGATATGCCTGATGATTTGATTTGGGTAATGTAAGTCTTTTTTTTTGTCCAAAGTAAAAAATAATAATAATTTATAAGAATTTCTAATACTTATTTATTCTCGGATATCCAATCAACGAGCACAAAATATTCCATGGGTCACTCCCTCCTTTTAAAACGAGGAAGATTTTATTACTCCAGAGTGATTGGCCAACCGAATAGCCACCTGGTTTGCTTCTTATGTACATGTATAAACTTGTAGTCTTCGAAATTATGTAACAAATATTTAATGTCAGTGACCGGACTGTGAAGTGTCCATGGTACAATGAAGTTGCATTGAATTTGTCCGATGAATTCAAAATTTGATTTTATAACGATACGCCAAATATCATCATTTCGTGAAGCCGCATTCAAACCCTCCTGGGTCACCACGACGCTTCATATGACGTAATGCCTTTTTATTATATTTACCTACCACCAATAAAGATAATATGGCGAGCAAATCATGCAAAACATATCCTAAACCGTCATCTATTCCATTAAACGAACCATCACAATTCACAATTTAGTTTGAACCATCCTTGACAAAGATTTTGTCCATTCAATTTATATATAAATTATATGTTGAATAGATCTCTCAAGTTTATGAACCCTGTCATTAGCCAAAATGCATGTCATGATTTTATGGAAAAGAAGAGTTGGGGAACGAGTAGTGTGAGCATAAAGGATCTCATTTTCAGTTCTCTAGGGCCACTACAAGCTAATGTAACTTGTATTCAAATACAAACCCATAACTCTTGTACCAATACTTTCTCATTCATACAGCCATTGTCACAATGTTTTTTCTTTTTCTTTGCAAATGTAAGTGGCGAGGATGAGATTTGATTTGGTATATTTGCTATAAAGAGTCAAAATATTTACTCGGTTCGTCATCTAACATCTTCAAAATATACTAGATTTTATATGCATGAGCGCGTTACTCTCGATATGACATCTAATACTTTATTTCAATACTTGCTTCTGCTAGGATTGATTTTTATTTTCGAGTCTATATATTATTTTTCTTCGAAAAAATCTTAAACTTTAGTGATGATGATAGAAATAAATGATATAGTTCACATTAGAGTGAACCAAAATATTATCAAGTCAGGAGATCAGGCTCCTCGCCATTTAATAATAGGATTCATATTCCTTAGATAACTGAAAATTATATTTAAAAACAATTCTTTATCGATTAGCATTTGTATGTTCAAAACAATATTAGAGGTGTCAAAAAGAAACAATCAAAGTTATTTGATTATACTTGATAGATAATTTTCCTAACCACACCTCACCTTGGTGACAATAATGGGCATGCTTCTGTCATGACAAGTACGAGACGAAGAAGTTAGAGGCTCTAAGCACTAAGCAGGCAGGCCGTGGACAATGGAGCCCGTCCTTTCTCATCTGAAGGAAGGAGACGAGGCGGCCGACCACCAAATCCATGTTTCCTTATAATTGGAGGTTATCCACAAGGACAAGATGCAGATGGAGGTCGTCGTCTGAGGCAATGGAAGGAGATAGTGGTGCTGTCGGGCTCAACCATCCGGCCGCCGTGTTCAAGATTATCATATTTACTCACCGACTCCGTCGGAAGTCCTCGCATCTCGTTCCTAGCAAACAATTAATTACACTGCATGCAAGCAATAAAAAAAAGGAAGAGCACGGAATATGCATGTTTCACGTTTCCGTGAGATTTTAGGACGGTGGTGGTGGGGGGTGCAATTCTTCGTTGATGTGTACATCAGCTCATACTTATCCAAACTAGAATGGTGGGCTATAAATACCCTCATCCGATGCCCTTCCCAGCACCAAGTCCTGCAATAGCATCTTCTGCCGCCAAGGGAGTGTGCGCGTCCATTCATTATTCTCAGTTGCTGCTAATATGGTGAGTGGCGTTGTTAGTCTTCAAAATTCCATCCCTTTTCTGACTTCTTCAACTACACTTGCTCGTATACTACAACATAGATGGATGGATGGATGACATGTGGTGTTTATTCTGATGCACGCAGGGGAGAATGGTGAAGGTGGGGCCATGGGGTGGCAACGGAGGGAATGTGTGGGATATGGGACAAGCCGACCACATTACCAAACTTCGAATCTATTACGGAGATAACATTGTGGGGTTGGAGATTACCTACATTCTTAACGGTAATTCCCACACCTACAAACGTGGAACCACCACCGGCGCTTCCAAGGAGGTATATCATCTATACATCTATGTGTATATAAATACACACTTATCAACTTCGTGTCTTTGTCCAACCATATAAACTGGTTCAACCAGATGAATGTTTTCTAGCAACACGTTTGGTAGTCAAACCAATTTCTCTTGAAAATACATTGCAATATTAGTTTTCTTTTTCCCATTGTTTGTTTCTCGTTAAATCCTTGATCCTTTTTTGCAGATAATCCTTGAGGAGGACGAGTACTTCACTTCTATCTCCGGATACTTTCATGCATTATCCAATTATCAGCGACATGCAATTGTGATGTTGCTTACTCTTGATACTAACAAGGGTGCATCCATAAGTGTCGGTAACAAGACTGGCTCTTCTTTCTCCCTTACTTTAGAGGAGGGGAGTAGGATTCTGGGCTTCTTTGGGCGAGCTGGTACAGCCATTGACGCTATTGGGATTCACTTCTCGTTGCCTAACTAAGTGTTTGCACTGGCTCGTGTTCCTATCTATGGAATGATGTAATAAATAAGCAACGATTACTATTATGGTTCTTGCCATGATTGTCGTCATCGTTGTTATCCTTGTCATTCGGTGTTGCTTTCAATAAATAATGAAATGTTCTCGAATCCACTTTGATATCTTATCATTACTTGGTGTGCCTTTCGTGATGAAATCCACGGCTCTTATTTGACGATAATCATTTCCTATGTATGCCCAAATTTGTCAAAGAGCTAGCAGATGACCTTCTATTGATTGTGATCGTTAAGGTGCCAAAGCTGCTAAGAGTTTTAGTACAAGTTATTTACAAAGCTATTTGGATTAAAGTTATCACCATGATTGAAGGATTGATAGTGTAATAGAAGATGATGGCTCTACGTATTACCATGTATCCGGAAGACATCTTTTTCGATCGTTTGTTGATATCATTATTGCTTTCATTGCTCTTTCTTTTAGATTTTTGATTAAATTGAGCTATGATAGTTGGTCATGTCATCCTCTTTTCTCTTTTCAAATATTATTAATGATCAATCAACTTATCATACAGTTCTTTAAATGACTTCGGTGAGTCTCATACATGAATTATTGATGTCGGTTTCTTATATTCGTCTCCTAGGCCATTGAGAATATGAATAGTAACTTCTTCGTCATTTAGAGGATGACTTATAAAAGCTAAGTCATCTATAATAATTTTTATATCTTGTATATAATCAATAATAATACTTCCCTCTTGTGTTGTTTTCATCATAATCGATACGAGAGTTAGCATACGCGTGCGAGAGCGATTGACGAGGGTGATTTGTAACTTTGACAATGCTTCTACCGTAGTATTGTACAAAGATATTAGTGGTACTTTGAAGCTAGTGATTGAGGCTTGAATTGCTTATAGAATAAGACGTTCTTTTCGTAGCCACTGATATTGGGATGGGTTCTCTAGGTATTTAGATTTTTTCTGGTGAATAACTGAGAGAGCCGTCGATGTAGCCTAATAGTTCATATCCAAAAACAAGATTAGAGAATTGTGCTTGCCAAGATGAATAATTGTCGCTTTTGAATAGTTTGAAGTGGATTAGAGTTGCAGCATTGATGAATATAAGTATTCTATGTTGAGGAGAACTATTGTTTCTTGAGGAAAGAATAATGGAAGATGAAAAAGACATGGTTAGAATATGAACTAATTTAGCGAATATCGAGCGAGGAGGTCGCGGGCACAGGAGCATATGGTTGCGGATTCGTCGCCGCTGATGTGACAAGCCAAGCATATGACGATGATGGAAACACTCAAATCTGCCCTAAGGATGGATCGAGGCGACGGGGGATTTGGAGCGCTCGACCTCCTACTGTGCAACCTGCTTCTTCTCGATAGCATTGGCGAACTTGACGTCCTAGGAGAGTTGGGTGATGGCGATGTGTCTCTCCTACTGGCACGAGCAATAAGGAATTTGGAGCGCTCAGCCTCCTACCGTGCAACCTGCTTCTTCTCGACGTTATTGAAGAACTCAATGGAGGTCTAGTCATGACCAGAGGATTGTAGCCGCCGAAGGAGGAGGAGCAGCGGTAGTGAGGAGTTATGATGAGGAGCAGCAATAGATCTGAGGAAGAGTATAGGGTCGCTGGCGACGGGTCGAATGGAAGTGATAGAGGGGAGACGTTGGATCGTTCAAGGGGAGAGTGGCCTTCGGCGACTGAAGTCGCAGCAATGACAGTAAATATAATAAGTCACCGAGCAAGATTTTGCGGTCTGAGAAGAATTGTCAAACAGAATAGTGAAATCGACAGATTGTGAGAGATCGGGCTTAGGAGATGGATCGCCGAGCAGAAGAGAAAATCGGTAGTGGCAAAACAGTAGAGAAGAGGGATTACAGTCGCCGGACGATGAGGATGGTCAATGTTTTGCTCGAGACAACAGGTACTCTGATACCATGTAGAATCGAGTAATATATTGTGAAAGGGATGAATTTTATTCATTGAGGTGATTGAGGAAGAGATTTCCGTCGATCAAATACTCAGATCAGTTACGCAAATTCATGATTTATCCTCAAATCATAGATCGATTGAGGATATAAGGAAGCAAGGATGTTATTCCACGTGTGCCTCTCTCATATCTTCTATCAGATATAAGTTTACTTCTTCCCCATCATGTATGATAATTCTTCGGGATAGGAATAGGATGATCACAATGTGTCCACAAATGATGATGTTTCAAATGAATATGTTGGAAAAGAGTCGTTAATGAGATGAAGAATTTGTGCTCCTCCCGTGTACGTTCACAAGCTTTTCCCAGCTCGCTATTGGTTACATAACACATTAATATCTATTTTTTAATAAATTATACATATCTTTAGTGGTTCATCTATGTTTTGATAGGATACACCTTCAATATCAACCATTAAATTATTATATCACGAGTCTCAGAAAAAATAGAAAATAGAAAATTGCTCGGTCTATATTTAATCGCCGCATTGTAAGGACGCCACATGGTCAGCTTGGAAGATTAAGTTTCGAAGTTGAATTCCCATCCAAACTGTGCTGTGAGAAAGTAAGTTGGTCGGATATGCATGCATATCTCATGTAATGTAAAATTAGTATATCCAACCATGTTACCGAATCCTACCTCGCATGACATAATCTGCTCATCTCGATCTGTGGGACGCGGAGTCTCAATTGTTTTCGGAAGTGCCATGTCCATATGCAAAACGGCAAGGAGAAGTCGAGGTTTGAGGCTCGAGATGCGCAGCATGTGGAGGTTCGAGGTCGCCCTCTCAGGCAATGGAAAGAGATAAGGTTGTCTGTACGATGCACCGGCTCTCTTCGCAGTCCTCGTAACTTGTTTCCGCATGTTTCACGTTTCATATAGGAGAAGACGTAATCTTTGCTACACAACATGTTTCACGTTTCATGCATGGGAGAAGGAAGGATCTCATTTTAGATTATATGTCTTGATGTACTGCGGGAGGGATGACGCATTAACGTGTGTATCCATCAGTTCTCGCGCACCAAACTCACGTTTGTTTGCTTACCTACGCGCGAGATCTGTTGGCAGGCATCGAAGCAAAAGGGCCACTGCCTCCTCATACTTATCCAAACTCAGGGCTGCAGGGCTATAAGTACCCCCACTCGTTGCTCTTCTTCTTCAAGCGCATTCATACCTGCATTACATACTAATATCTTCCGCAGAAGTAGTTCATACAAGTCGGATAATGGTGCGATGCTTGATTCCATTTCTTGCAATCTTCATAGATTTTCTTGTGTGTTAATTTGGGGCAGGCCATGCTTGCATGCCTGCCTGTATATATATCTTTTGTTGCTATATATGGTACTAATTTGGTGGTGGTTTCGTTGCTGGCGGCCGGTGCGGTTGCAGGCGGGCGTGCTCCAGCAAGGACCATGGGGTGGCAACGGCGGCAAAACCTGGAATATGAGACAGGCGGATCACATTAGCAACGTCAAAATTCATTACAACGATGCCGTATTCGCGTTTGACTTCACCTTCACCGTCGACGGCAAGAAGAAGACCATCCACGTCGGAGGTGATGCACCCCAGTACAATGAGGTACTTACTGTCAATGCTGAAAACATGCGTTTAGTATTTATTGATCAAAGGTTACAATTAATTATTCCTAGGATACTAGCGAATTCCCTAACTATTTTTTGGTGGTTTAACTACATCTTTGATTGCTTGTATAGATTACTCTAGAGGAGGACGAATACTTCACTTTCATCTCTGGATATTTCAAGACGATGTGGACGACAGACGTTTTCATAACACAACTTACCCTTGAGACCAACAAGGGCAATTCTGTGAGCGCCGGCAATACGATTGGCAGTCATTTCTCCCTAAATCTAGAGGATGAGGGTAAGATTCTAGGCTTCTTCGGACGTCAAGGTTCTACCATCGATGCCATCGAGGCAATCGGAGTTTACTGCACTATACCAAATTAAACACACGTCACGCCTTGGTGTCTGTGTCTTAGTCTGCTGCAATGTATCTGCTTAGTTGGGGCGATAAATAAGTGGCAGAAATTGTCGTCGTCGTTGTGTTTCTTTGAATAAAACAAGAAATATGTTACGGGTCCACAGGTTATTGTACGCTAATTGACGACATGATGATAGTTGAATCCAATCGGTGGTTGCATTCCTATGTCATTTCTTCGCGTAAATATGAACAATATATCATCGTGGAAGCCGTTCTTGTGATATGCCTGATGATTTGATTTGGGTAATGTAAGTCTTTTTTTTTTTTGTCCAAAGTAAAAAATAATAATAATTTATAAGAATTTCTAATACTTATTTATTCTCGGATATCCAATCAACGAGCACAAAATATTCCATGGGTCACTCCCTCCTTTTAAAACGAGGAAGATTTTATTACTCCAGAGTGATTGGCCAACCGAATAGCCACCTGGTTTGCTTCTTATGTACATGTATAAACTTGTAGTCTTCGAAATTATGTAACAAATATTTAATGTCAGTGACCGGACTGTGAAGTGGCCATGGTACAATGAAGTTGCATTGAATTTGTCCGATGAATTCAAAATTTGATTTTATAACGATACGCCAAATATCATCATTTCGTGAAGCCGCATTCAAACCCTCCTGGGTCACCACGACGCTTCATATGACGTAATGCCTTTTTATTATATTTACCTACCACCAATAAAGATAATATGGCGAGCAAATCATGCAAAACATATCCTAAACCGTCATCTATTCCATTAAACGAACCATCACAATTCACAATTTAGTTTGAACCATCCTTGACAAAGATTTTGTCCATTCAATTTATATATAAATTATATGTTGAATAGATCTCTCAAGTTTATGAACCCTGTCATTAGCCAAAATGCATGTCATGATTTTATGGAAAAGAAGAGTTGGGGAACGAGTAGTGTGAGCATAAAGGATCTCATTTTCAGTTCTCTAGGGCCACTACAAGCTAATGTAACTTGTATTCAAATACAAACCCATAACTCTTGTACCAATACTTTCTCATTCATACAGCCATTGTCACAATGTTTTTTCTTTTTCTTTGCAAATGTAAGTGGCGAGGATGAGATTTGATTTGGTATATTTGCTATAAAGAGTCAAAATATTTACTCGGTTCGTCATCTAACATCTTCAAAATATACTAGATTTTATATGCATGAGCGCGTTACTCTCGATATGACATCTAATACTTTATTTCAATACTTGCTTCTGCTAGGATTGATTTTTATTTTCGAGTCTATATATTATTTTTCTTCGAAAAAATCTTAAACTTTAGTGATGATGATAGAAATAAATGATATAGTTCACATTAGAGTGAACCAAAATATTATCAAGTCAGGAGATCAGGCTCCTCGCCATTTAATAATAGGATTCATATTCCTTAGATAACTGAAAATTATATTTAAAAACAATTCTTTATCGATTAGCATTTGTATGTTCAAAACAATATTAGAGGTGTCAAAAAGAAACAATCAAAGTTATTTGATTATACTTGATAGATAATTTTCCTAACCACACCTCACCTTGGTGACAATAATGGGCATGCTTCTGTCATGACAAGTACGAGACGAAGAAGTTAGAGGCTCTAAGCACTAAGCAGGCAGGCCGTGGACAATGGAGCCCGTCCTTTCTCATCTGAAGGAAGGAGACGAGGCGGCCGACCACCAAATCCATGTTTCCTTATAATTGGAGGTTATCCACAAGGACAAGATGCAGATGGAGGTCGTCGTCTGAGGCAATGGAAGGAGATAGTGGTGCTGTCGGGCTCAACCATCCGGCCGCCGTGTTCAAGATTATCATATTTACTCACCGACTCCGTCGGAAGTCCTCGCATCTCGTTCCTAGCAAACAATTAATTACACTGCATGCAAGCAATAAAAAAAGGAAGAGCACGGAATATGCATGTTTCACGTTTCCGTGAGATTTTAGGACGGTGGTGGTGGGGGGTGCAATTCTTCGTTGATGTGTACATCAGCTCATACTTATCCAAACTAGAATGGTGGGCTATAAATACCCTCATCCGATGCCCTTCCCAGCACCAAGTCCTGCAATAGCATCTTCTGCCGCCAAGGGAGTGTGCGCGTCCATTCATTATTCTCAGTTGCTGCTAATATGGTGAGTGGCGTTGTTAGTCTTCAAAATTCCATCCCTTTTCTGACTTCTTCAACTACACTTGCTCGTATACTACAACATAGATGGATGGATGGATGACATGTGGTGTTTATTCTGATGCACGCAGGGGAGAATGGTGAAGGTGGGGCCATGGGGTGGCAACGGAGGGAATGTGTGGGATATGGGACAAGCCGACCACATTACCAAACTTCGAATCTATTACGGAGATAACATTGTGGGGTTGGAGATTACCTACATTCTTAACGGTAATTCCCACACCTACAAACGTGGAACCACCACCGGCGCTTCCAAGGAGGTATATCATCTATACATCTATGTGTATATAAATACACACTTATCAACTTCGTGTCTTTGTCCAACCATATAAACTGGTTCAACCAGATGAATGTTTTCTAGCAACACGTTTGGTAGTCAAACCAATTTCTCTTGAAAATACATTGCAATATTAGTTTTCTTTTTCCCATTGTTTGTTTCTCGTTAAATCCTTGATCCTTTTTTGCAGATAATCCTTGAGGAGGACGAGTACTTCACTTCTATCTCCGGATACTTTCATGCATTATCCAATTATCAGCGACATGCAATTGTGATGTTGCTTACTCTTGATACTAACAAGGGTGCATCCATAAGTGTCGGTAACAAGACTGGCTCTTCTTTCTCCCTTACTTTAGAGGAGGGGAGTAGGATTCTGGGCTTCTTTGGGCGAGCTGGTACAGCCATTGACGCTATTGGGATTCACTTCTCGTTGCCTAACTAAGTGTTTGCACTGGCTCGTGTTCCTATCTATGGAATGATGTAATAAATAAGCAACGATTACTATTATGGTTCTTGCCATGATTGTCGTCATCGTTGTTATCCTTGTCATTCGGTGTTGCTTTCAATAAATAATGAAATGTTCTCGAATCCACTTTGATATCTTATCATTACTTGGTGTGCCTTTCGTGATGAAATCCACGGCTCTTATTTGACGATAATCATTTCCTATGTATGCCCAAATTTGTCAAAGAGCTAGCAGATGACCTTCTATTGATTGTGATCGTTAAGGTGCCAAAGCTGCTAAGAGTTTTAGTACAAGTTATTTACAAAGCTATTTGGATTAAAGTTATCACCATGATTGAAGGATTGATAGTGTAATAGAAGATGATGGCTCTACGTATTACCATGTATCCGGAAGACATCTTTTTCGATCGTTTGTTGATATCATTATTGCTTTCATTGCTCTTTCTTTTAGATTTTTGATTAAATTGAGCTATGATAGTTGGTCATGTCATCCTCTTTTCTTTTTTCAAATATTATTAATGATCAATCAACTTATCATACAGTTCTTTAAATGACTTCGGTGAGTCTCATACATGAATTATTGATGTCGGTTTCTTATATTCGTCTCCTAGGCCATTGAGAATATGAATAGTAACTTCTTCGTCATTTAGAGGATGACTTATAAAAGCTAAGTCATCTATAATAATTTTTATATCTTGTATATAATCAATAATAATACTTCCCTCTTGTCGATACGAGAGTTAGCATACGCGTGCGAGAGCGATTGACGAGGGTGATTTGTAACTTTGACAATGCTTCTACCGTAGTATTGTACAAAGATATTAGTGGTACTTTGAAGCCAGTGATTGAGGCTTGAATTGCTTATAGAATAAGACGTTCTTTTCGTAGCCACTGATATTGGGATGGGTTCTCTAGGTATTTAGATTTTTTCTGGTGAATAACTGAGAGAGCCGTCGATGTAGCCTAATAGTTCATATCCAAAAACAAGATTAGAGAATTGTGCTTGCCAAGATGAATAATTGTCGCTTTTGAATAGTTTGAAGTGGATTAGAGTTGCAGCATTGATGAATATAAGTATTCTATGTTGAGGAGAACTATTGTTTCTTGAGGAAAGAATAATGGAAGATGAAAAAGACATGGTTAGAATATGAACTAATTTAGCGAATATCGAGCGAGGAGGTCGCGGGCACAGGAGCATATGGTTGCGGATTCGTCGCCGCTGATGTGACAAGCCAAGCATATGACGATGATGGAAACACTCAAATCTGCCCTAAGGATGGATCGAGGCGACGGGGGATTTGGAGCGCTCGACCTCCTACTGTGCAACCTGCTTCTTCTCGATAGCATTGGCGAACTTGACGTCCTAGGAGAGTTGGGTGATGGCGATGTGTCTCTCCTACTGGCACGAGCAATAAGGAATTTGGAGCGCTCAGCCTCCTACCGTGCAACCTGCTTCTTCTCGACGTTATTGAAGAACTCAATGGAGGTCTAGTCATGACCAGAGGATTGTAGCCGCCGAAGGAGGAGGAGCAGCGGTAGTGAGGAGTTATGATGAGGAGCAGCAATAGATCTGAGGAAGAGTATAGGGTCGCTGGCGACGGGTCGAATGGAAGTCGCGGGCACAGGAGCATGTCAAAATTCATTACATCGATGCCGTATGGGGAGGCAACGGCGGCAAAATCTGGGATATGGGACAGGCGGATCACATTAGCAACGTCAAAATTCATTACATCGATGCCGTATTCGCGTTTGACTTCACCTTCACCGTCGACGGCGTGACTAAGACCATCCACGTCGGAGGCGATGCACCCCAGTACAATGAGGTGCTGTCGAAGCTGAAAACATCCGTTTAGTATTTATAGATCAACGGTTACAATCAATTATTCCTAGGATACTTGCTAGATGATCGAGTTGCATATTACCTAACTATTTTTGGTGCTTTATTTCTAACCACATCTTTGATTGCTTGTATAGATTACTCTAGAGGAGGACGAATACTTCACTTTCATCTCTGGATATTTCAAGACGATGTGGACGACGGACGTTTTCATAACACAACTTACTCTTAAAACCAACAAGGGCAATTCTGTGAGTGCCGGCAACGCGATTGGTAGTCATTTCTCCCTAAATCTAGAGGATGAGGGTAAGATTTTGGGTTTCTCCGGACGTGAAGGTTTTCCCATCGATGCCATCGAGGCAATCGGAGTTTACTGCACTATCCCTAACCCTAACTAAGCACACGTCATGCCTTGGGTGCGTGTGTCTTAGTTCTCGCAGGATGCTGTAATGTATCTGCTTGGTTGTGGTGATAAATAAGTGGCAGCAATTGTTGTTGTCGTCCTTGTCGTGTGTCTTTGAATAAAGCAAGAAATACATTATGGGTCCACTGGTTATTGAATGCTAATGATAGTTGAACCCAATCGGTGGTTGGCAATCGTATATGTCACTTCACTTCACGTACATACGAACAATATGCTTGAAGATTTGATTGGGGTAACGTAACTCCTTTTTTTGTATAAAGTAAAATAATAATAATTTCTAAGAAAGTCCAGAACAAATTTATTCTCGGATACCCAATCGATGAGCTCAAAACATTCCATAGGTCACCCCCTTTTTTCAAAATAATAAAGATTTTTTTACTCTAAAGTGATCCAAGTAGCCACCTAGTTGCGCTCCTCCTTGTATACATGTATAAACTCGTAGTCCTCAAAACTGTCCCACAAATATTTAATGTCAGTGACGTAGTGTCCATGGTACAACCAAATAGCCACCGATAGTTGAATCCAATCGGTGGTTATTCGTATAGCATTTCACGTACATACAAACGATATATGGTAGCCGTTCTTATGAAATACTTGATGATTTGATTGGGGCATTGTAACTTTTTTTTTGTCCAAAGTAAACAAAGGAAAATGATTTCTAAGGAAGTCTAGTACATAGTCTTTTTATTATATTAACCAATCACCGATAAAGATAACATAACGAGCAAATCATGCATAACATATCCTAAACCAACATTTATTTCATTAAAGGACCCATCACAATTAGTTTGAATCATCCTTAAAAAGGTTTTGTCCATTGAATATTTATATATAACTTATCTGTTGAACAAACCTCTTAAGTTTATGAACCTTGTCATTAGCCCAAACGCATGTCATGATTTTATGAAAAAAAAGAAGTTGGGGAACGAGTAGTGTGAGCGTAAAGGATCTCGTTTTGAGTTCGCTCGAGCCACTACGAACAAATGTAACTTGTGTTCAAATACGAACCCATAATTCTTGCGCAAACACTTTCTCGTTCATAGGGTCATTGTCACAATGTTTTTGTTTTTTTTTTTTAACAAATGTAAGTGGCAAAGATGAGATTTATTTGGTATCTTACTATAAAGAGACAAAATATTATTGTCATCTAACATCTTCAAAATATGCGAGATTTGATATGCATGAGCGCGTAGCTCTCTTTGCCTGGATATATGATATCTAATACTCCATTTCACTACTTGCTTCTGCTAGGATTGATTTTTATTTTAGAATCCTAATTTGATGTTTTATCTAAAAAAATAAATTTTAGTGATGATGAAAGAAATAAATGACACCGTTCACATTTGAGCGAACCAAAAATTTAAGTCAGGAGTTCTCTCGTCATTCAATAATAGGATTCATATTCCTTAGATAACTAAAAATTCTAGTATAAAAATAATTCTTTATTGATTAGTATTTGTTTGTTTAAAATAATATTACAGGTGTCAATAATAAATAATCAAATTTATTTTCCTAATCACACCTCACGTTGGTGATAATAATGGGCATGCTTTTGTCATGACAAGTACGAGATGAAGAAGTTAGAGGCTCTAAGCACTAAGCTGGCAGGCCGTGGAAAATGGAACCCGTCCTTTCTCATCCGAAGCAAGGAGACGAGGCGGCCGACCACCAAATCCACGTTTCCTTATAATTGGAGGTTATCCACAAGGACACGATGAAGATGGAGCTCGTCGTCTCACCCGATGGAAGGAGATAGTGGTGCTGTTGGATTGAACCATCCGGCCACTGTGTTCGAATCCACTTCGATATCTTATCATTACTCGGTGTACTTGTCATGATGGAATGCCGTAATGAATAAGAAACGACAACTATTATGGTGCTTGCCATGATTGCTCGTTGTTATCGTTGTCATGAGGTGTGACTTTGAATAAATATTGAAATAAATCAACTTTGATATGTTTCGACTACAACGTGTGCTTTTTCATGATTGATTCCATTGCTCTAATTATCTAGCAATATTTAGGAGAACTAGTAAGCTGCGAAACGAGTAATACAAAGTGGTGAAGAAATTAATAAACTACGTGTTCCTTATAATCAAACAACATATGATGACGGAATGCCAGGAAAATATCCTCTTTAGTTTTAAATCGATCATTGTGCTTGCATCATTGCAAAATGTTGTTGCATTCTCTGAGGACCTGTGTTGATGCTAAATCTATCGTTATGTATGAGTCATGAGTCAGATTCGGAAGGTCAAATAAAGTCATTATACCATAATCTGAATTTAATCACTACTATCCGAACGCAAAGATCAACTCCATGTACGTGATAAAGTCATATTATCACAATCCGCTTAACCGGGTCATATAGATGCATGCATATATGCTGCAGTCTGCAATTCTATGGCGTCATCGACATCTCCACAAGGGAACACAAGTGATGTAGCGTAAATGTGTGTTTGATGGACGTTCGTCGACTTAGAGAGCACTCGGATTCGCATGACCTCATGGAGCCCAAAAATCCACGTTCATTTCCATGTACAATACCAAAGAAAGAATACATATAATATCTTGCAAACAACTTTTAATTTGAGCCTTGGGTTCCTATAAAAATCTTGTGGATGATACATAATTCTGAAGTCAAGATCAAATAGAAGCTAAAAACCGAATACCCAAGTTGAAATTTTTGATGGATCAGCCCATTATTGTTAGATGCTTTGTTTATGTTTCTCGGTTTTAGGTATCTCTTTTCCCGAGATAGGACATATTGTGAAGCTGCAGCTATTCTGGAGGGACTAGAATTCGCTGAAGGTGTTCCTCATGTACTCATCGAAATAGATTCTAAATTACTGATAGATACAGTCAACAAGGATTCTCAAAGAATCTTTTTGCTTATTCGAGATATTCATGCTCGCATGTACTCCATGACTCTTGTGATCCGCATATGCAGTGTTGATGCCATGGTTAGTGATGGCAGCGGGTGGAATACCTGCAAAATCACCTAAATCTTAATTGAATTCGAACAAACCCAAATGCGACTGCGATGCTGGAATTAGTGGGATCAAATTGTCCAATAGATTATCAACGTGCCGCAATCTGCAGGGAGAGAATCCACTGTCTCTGTCATAAGAAAAAATATATCGGCATTGGAAAGAATTCAATCGATCCATGCGCTATTCCTCAAGTCAAGTAGTTAACTCGAGAGAACGGTCTAGATGATGTGGTTTTTAGAATCATCCACAATAAAATGATCATGACGATGATGATGACATCCATGGCGGATGAGATTCTTCAGATGTTTACATCACCAGAATGACAAAACAAAATTGGGAAATAAATCCAACTGCTTAGCCAAACTATGTGTACAGTTAGATTTTCTATGCTATCCTATATATTCATTATGAGAATGATAAAAAATTGTGATGTCCTTCTTCTAAAATACATTTCTTGTCCTTCTCCATTGGATGTTCTCTCTCGCACGCATATCTAATCTTGTTCGTGACAACAAATGCCTCTCGCATTAGAGAAAAAGACCAAACCTCCATGGAAGTTGATAAACATCTAGTGATGTTTTACACTTAATGCAAAATTTATTTGAATATTTTATTATGTATATATTTAGAGAAGAAAATAAGTGCGCTAAATGATTGCCCAATTTTACTAGATGTAATAAGGTTACAAGTCTTTGGAAGCAGCATTTGGACCATGTCGATTGAATAAAATTTTAAGCTAAAATAAGTAAACTACGTCTTACTCGAAGGAAGTAAGCTCTCAGTGCAGTGCAGCTCAATTATCCATGTCAAATATCTCTAGAGATGGACAGGCGACATGGCTGCATGAGTTGACCAAGTTGGTGTTGTCATCTGCCAATATCATCGTCAAGTCGTCATTTCGGATATATTCTGTGGCACCATTAACCAAACACTAGGAATGACTTATGGTCCTTCTTATATATATCCTATAGAAAATGTCAAACAGGACACATGCCCTCTGACGTGGCTCCGCAGGAATGCCTTATAGTCTCTTTTATATCTTAGAAGTCCTTGGTCTACCCTAATGAACATTAGCTGATGCAATCTCATCAACCATATTTCTGTGATCTTAAGATTAGTCTTTCCTCATCGTGCTTAGGATGATCCAGCAACACAAGATCTAAGTCGAAGCAAATCAAAATGCACCCACAGATTAGTCTTTCCTCATCGTGCTTAGCTGATTAGTTTTTACCTTTCACTCGAATGAATGAATAGGAATGCATCCAGCAGCACAAGATCTAAGAAGAAGCAAATCAAAATGCACCCACAAATATTTCATAATTCATTTATAGATTCATGAAGGACGAAGCGATAACAATGACAACAACTGCTGCTACTTAATAATGTCTAGAGCATCTTTGTAGTAATACACAGACAGTACTTACTCCAAATATTCAAACTATAGCATAGTAAACCCCGATTGCATTGATGATTGCACTTGCAGGTCCATAGAAATCGAAAATCTTAATATTCTCAAATAAAGAAGGAGTGTCTGTTAGTTTGGCAAGTCCCACATAGTCCCATATCAGAAAAATCAAGTTTGGTATCTCCTGTTTAAACTATAAATAAAGGCCTGGGCTTTGAAGTCAGATGCACCACAAGAAAACCTAATTGTTTGCTTTAGGCTTTTCTTGTTTAGTAGTTTCATGTTTTATGACCTAGGAACATCTTCCTAAGGCATTTGTAATGGTCCCTCTTTTATAGTAATGATTTGCTTCTCTTTGGTTCGTGGATGTAGGTCAATTGATCGAACCATGTAAATCTGGTGTTCTTGTCACTTCTTTTATTTTTCTACTTTATTATCTTTTTTGGGTTGCCAAATTACCCTTTGGTAAATTTTCTAGGGCTAGCTCTAACAAACTGGTATCAGAGGCAACTCAAGATAAAGGAAGATCTTGCGTGTATAGATAAGAAGGCCCGATCAAGCATTATTCTAAATCTCTCTGACGAGGTTTTATGGGAGGTAGCTACGGAGACTATAACTAAGAGCATGTGGGATAAACTTAAAGCCTTGTATATGAAGAGGACAGTAGAGGATCGTCTCTACTTGAAGCAGAGTTTGTATATGCTTCGGATGACTGAAGGTACATCTATGCTCTCACATCTTGATAAATTTGATTCCTTAGTTATGGATTTGGAGAATATAGATGCAAAAATTGATTATGAGGATAAGGCCTATTACTTTTGTGTTCTCTTCCCTAATTTTTTAAGCATTTCCGTGATACGATGATTTATGGAAAAGAAACAATTTCGTATCAGGAAATTAAATCTGCATTAAAATCTAAGGAGCAAATAGACAGGGATATCACAGGGGAAAGTAGAGGGAATCAGACTGAGGGTCTGGTTGTCACGTCACTGCCCACAATATCTAAAACCTCCCTAAGTAATCACAACAAGAGTCTACTGATGATTGAGAACAGTCTCTCTACGTTGTCCTTGTCTTCTTCCCTTTCTTTCTCTTCCTTTTCTGCCTTGTTCTCCTTCTTCTCTTTGGAATCCTGTGGCTCTAAAGATCTGCCTCGTTGCTGCCTTTTTATAGCCTTTTTTTACTTATAAAACCCAACCACCACACCCCCCTAATCTTAATTAGGGTTAGGTTAAGAGGGGGTGTGGGCTGTGGGTTGCCCTAGCCCACATGGGCTGAATATGGGCTATCAGCCCAACAAGGGACATATATGGTTCTGGGTTGAAGTTGTTGTAACTGCTGATTGATTCCTGATTACAGTCCATGGTATGGGTTCTAAGGTTGAGTTCAGGTTGGTTCCATTCCCTTAAAGCTTTCGTATCCAAGCCAAACGCGAAGATCCATTTTACAACTGGTTTTGATGTAAAGATTTTACCTGGTCAGTCTAAGATGCTTGTTTTTGTTAGCAGCTAGCGGAATGACACTCAAAATATCTATACAAGCTATTTTAAACTTGTAAATATTCTTAACATTTAAGCAGGACATGTAAATCCAGTAGTCAGCTTAAGATTTTAATGAGACAGACACATTGATATCTATCTCTTTGAGCGTAAGACGTGAGGAAGAACTTGGCCTTTCATTTTGACTTCTACAAGCTAACGTAATTTGTGCTCAAATACGAACGACAACTTCTTAACAAATGTAACTGGCGACGACGGGATTTGATTCCGTATCTTACTTACTATAAAGCGTCAAAATATTTATTTGCTTCATCATCATCCAACCTGTGCAAAATATGTCAGGTTTGATATGCATGAGCACGTAACTCTCTGTACCTCTACATATGTCATCTATAACTTCATTTCAAAACATTTCAAATGTAACTCTCTGTACCTCAAAACATTTAGAGGCCTAATATGATTTTTTTAAAAAATAAACTTTAATAATGATGATGTCATTCACATTTAATAATATGATCCATGTTCCTTTGATAACTGAAAATTCTAGTATAAAAAATGATTAGCATTTTTTTGTTCAAAATAATATTACAGGTGTCAATAATAAATAATCAAAGTTATTTGATTATTCTTGATAGATAGTTTTCTTGATCACACCTCGCATTGTTGATAACATGACAAGTACGAGATGAAGAAGTTAGCGGCTCTAAGTACTTAAGCAGGCAGGACGTGGAAAATTGAGCTCCTCCTTTCTCATCAGAAGGAAGGAGACGAGGCGGCCGACCACCAAATCCACGTTTCCTTATAATTGGAGGTTATCCACAAGCACAAGATGAAGATGGAGCTCGTCGTCTCAGCCAATTGAAGGAGATATAGTGGTGCTGTTGGGCTGAACCATCCGGCCACTGTGTTCAAGCTTATCATATTTACTCACCGACTCCCTCGGAAGTTCTCGCATCTCGTTCCTAGCAAACGATTAATTGCACTGCGTGCATGCATGCAATAAAGAAAAGGGAAGAGCACGGAATATGCATGTTTCACGTTTACGTGAGATTTTAGGACGGCGGTGGTTGGGGGTGCAATTCTTCCTTGCTGTATACATCAGCTCATACTTATCCAAACTAGAATGGTGGCCTATAAATACCCTCATCCAATGCTCTTCCAAGCACCAAGTCCTGCAATAATAGCATCTTCTGCCGCCAAGGGAGTGTGCGCGTCCATTCATTATTCGCAGTTGCTGCTAATATGGTGAGTGGCGTCGTTAGTCTTCAGAATTCCATCCCTTTTCTGACTTCTTCGACTACACTTGCTCGTATACTACATCATAGATGGATGGATGACATGTGGTGTTTATTCTGATGCACGCAGGGGAGAATGGTGAAGGTGGGGCCATGGGGTGGCAACGGAGGGAATGCGTGGAATATGGGACAAGCCGACCACATTACCAAACTTCGAATCTATTACGGAGATAACATTGTGGGGTTGGAGATTACCTACATTCTTAACGGTAATCCCCACACCGGCAAATATGGAACCACCACCGGCCCATCCGAGGAGGTATATCCATACATCTATGTGTATATATACGCACTTATCAACTTCATGTCTTTGTCCAACCATATAAAGTGGTTCAACCAGATTAATGTTTTGAAGCAACACGTTAGTTAGTCAAACCAATTTCTCTTGAAAATATATTACGATATCAGATGTGTTTCAATTAGTTTTCTTTTTCCCGTTGTTTGTTTCTCATCAAATCCTTGATCCTTTTTGTAGATCATCCTCGAGGAGGACGAGTACTTCACTTCTATCTCCGGATATTTTCATGCATTATCCAATTATCAGGGACATGCAATTGTGATGTTGCTTACTCTTGATACTAACAAGGGTGCATCCATAAGTGTAGGCAACAAGATTGGCAGTTCATTCGCCCTTACTTTAGAGGAGGGGAGTAAGATTCTGGGCTTCTTTGGGCGAGCTGGTACAGCCATTGACGCTATTGGAATCCGCTGCTCATTGCCAAACTAAGTGTATGCACCGGCACTGGCTCGTGTTCCTATCTATCGAATGGTGTAATAAATAAGCAACGATAACAATTTATGGTGCTTGCCATGATTGTCATCATCGTTGTTATCCTTCTCAATCGGTGTTGCTTTGAATAAATAATGAAATGTTTTCGAATCCACTTTGATATCTTACGATTACTTGGGGTGCTTTTCATGATGGAATCCGTGGCCCTTATTTTGAGAATTAGTAAGCTTCTAAATGAGTCATACAACGAAGAGATGAAGTGAACAACGTATTCCCTAAGATCTCTTAGCACATGACAATGGGAGGAAGCGAACCACGTATTCCTTGACCTTTCTCAGCATATGACGATGAAAACGCTAGCAAAATAGCATCTTTAGTTTTTGATCGATCATGATTCTTGGACCACTGAGTTAAGCATCTGTACGATTCACGATCTAAATTTGAAATCGGACGCCAACTCTGATGCCCTTTTTTTCATTTTTCTCATGTATTTACAGTATCGTGGTGCCAAAATCTTAATTCAATCACTGCCTATGTATCCTAACATATTCTAAGATCAACTCCGTGATTTCTCTCAACAAATAAGTAATACAGCATAAAATTAAATAGATCAAGTAGATATGGGAATCCAATCAATTGTCTTCTCTCTCACACACTCACTCTCTCTTATATGTATCTCCGTACCTTGGGGCAAATTTTGGTTGTTGATTAAGCATTTTTATCAATTATACCTTGTAGTAAAAATTTTATATTTTATGAAAATATGATATAAAATTTAACCACAAATATCAACCGTCTGTAACTCTTTGAACATTCGAAAGACAAAGCCCCTCTGTGAATCCATGAATAGATTTGAGTTTATTTCTTCCCACCATCATAGATGATGCTTCTTCGAGACATGAATAGAATGATTGTAATGTGTCCGGGTATGATGATGTTTCAAATGAACATGTTGAGAAAGAGTCATTGATAAGATGAAGAATTTGTGCTCCTCTCGTGTACCACAGAGGCTTTTCCCAGCTTGCTATCGGTTACATAGCAAATTAATCTTTATTTTATATATATATATATATATATATATATATATATATATATATATATATTTATTTATTTATTTATTTATTGATGTTTTCATCTATGTTTTTTTAGGGTACACCTTTGATACCAACCGCTTAAATTATTATATCACGAGTCTCAAAAAAAAAAAAAAAAAAATTGCTCGGTCGATATTTAATCGCCGCATTGTAAAGGACACCACATGGTCAGCTTGGAAGATTTAAGTTTCGAAGTTGAATTCCTCTGCAAGGTGTACCGGGAAAAAGTAAGTTGGTGGGATATGCATGCATATCTCATGTAATGTAAACTTAGTACATCCAACCATGTTACTGCATCCTACCTCGCATAACATAATTTGCTCAGCTCGATCTGTGGGGCGCGGAGAAGTCAAGGTTGGAGGCTGGAGATGCGCAGCATGTGGAGGTTCCAGGTCGCCCACTCAGCCAATGGAAAGAGATAAGGTTGTCTGTACGATGCACCGGCTCTCTTCGCATGTTTCTGCATGTTTCAGGTTTCATAGGAGAAGACGTTATCTTTGCTACACAACATGTTTCACGTTTCATGCATGGGAGAAGGAAGGATCTCATTTTAGCTTTTGTTACAAAATGTCTTGATGTACTGCGGGAGAGAGGGCGCATTAATGTGTGTATCCATCACTTCTCGCGCACGAAGCTCACGTTTGTTTACTTACCTGCGCGTGAGAACTGTTGGCAGGCATTGAAGCAAAAGGGACACTACCTTCTCATACTTATCCAAACTCAAGGGTGCAGGGCTATAAGTACCCCCACTCGTTGGTCTTCTTCTTCAAGCGCATCCATACCTGCAAAAAATACTAATATCTTCCGCGGAAGTAGTTCATACAAGTCTGATAATGGTGCGATGCTTCATTCCATTTCTTATCATCTTCATAGATTTTCTTGCGGGTTAATTTTGGGGAGGCCATGCTTGCATGCCTGCCTGTATATATGTCTTTTGTTGCCATAGATGATATTAATATGGTGGTGGTGTTGTCGCGGTTGCAGGCGGGCGTGCTTGAGCAAGGCCCATGGGGAGGCAACGGCGGCATAACCTGGGATATGGGACAGGCGGATCACATTAGCAACGTCAAAATTCATTACATCGATGCCGTATTCGCGTTTGACTTCACCTTCACCGTCGACGGCGTGACTAAGACCATCAATGTCGGAGGCGATGCACCCCAGTACAATGAGGTGCTGTCGAAGCTGAAAACATCCGATTAGTATTTATAGATCAACGGTTACAATTAATTATTCCTAGGATACTTGCTAGATGATCGAGTTGCAAATTCCCTAACTATTTTTGGTGCTTTATTTCTAACCACACCTTTGATTGCTTTTATAGATTACTCTAGAGGACGACGAATACTTCACTTTCATCTCTGGATATTTCAAGACGATGTGGACGACGGATGTTTTCATAACACAACTTACTCTTAAGACTAACAAGGGCAATTCTGTGAGTGCCGGCAATGCGATTGGTAGTCATTTCTCCCTAAATCTAGAGGATGAGGGTAAGATTTTAGGTTTCTTCGGACGTGAAGGTTCTCCCATCGATGCCATCGAGGCAATCGGAGTTTACTGCACTATCCCTAACCCTAACTAAGTACACGTCATGCCTTGGGTGCGTGTGTCTTAGTTCTCGCAGGATGCTGTAATGTATCTGCTTGGTTGTGGTGATAAATAAGTGGCAGCAATTGTTGTTGTCGTCCTTGTGGTGTGTCTTTGAATAAAGCAAGAAATACATTATGGGTCCACTGGTTATTGAATGCTAATTGACGATATAATGATAGTTGAACCCAATCGGTGGTTGGCATTCGTATATGTCAATTCACGTACATACGAACAATATGCTTGAAGATTTGATTGGGGCAACGTAACTCTTTTTTTGTATAAAGTAAAAATAATAATAATTTCTAAGAACGTCCAGAACAAATTTATTCTTGGATACCCAATCGATGAGCTCAAAACATTCCATGGGTCACTCCCTTCTTTCAAAATGAGAAAGATTTTGTTACTCTAGAGTGATCCAAGTAGCCACCTAGTTGCGCTCCTCCTTGTATATATATGTATAAACTCATAGTCCTCAAAACTGTCCCACAAATATATAATGTCAGTTACGTAGTGTCCACGGTACAACCAAATGGCCACCGATAGTTGAATCCAATCGGTGGTTATTCGTATAGCATTTCACGTACATACGAACGATATATGGTAGCCGTTCTTATGATATACTTGTTGATTTGATTGGGGTATTGTAACTTTTATTTTGTCCAAAGTAAACAAAGAAAAATGATTTTTAAGGAAGTCTAGTACATAATGTCTTTTTATTATATTAACCTATCACCGATAAAGATAACATAACGAGCAAATCATGCGTAACATATCCTAAACCACCATTTATTTCATTAAAGGAACCATCACAGTTTAGATTTGATATGCATGAGCGCGTAGCTCTCTTTACCTGGATATGATATCTAATACTCCATTTCACTACTTGCTTCTGCTAGGATTGATTTTTATTTTAGAATCATAATTTGATTTTTTGTCTAAAAAAATAAATTTTAGTAATGATGAAAGAAATAAATGACACCGTTCACATTTGAGCGAACCAAAAATTTAAGTCAGGAGATCTCTCGTCATTTAATAATAGGATTCATATTCCTTAGATAACTAAAAATTCTAGTATAAAAATAATTCTTTATTGATTAGCATTTGTTTGTTTAAAATAATATTACAGGTGTCAATAATAAAAAATCAAAGTTATTTTCCTAATCACACCTCACGTTGGTGATAATAATGGGCATGCTTTTGTCATGACAAGTACGAGATGAAGAAGTTAGAGGCTCTAAGCACTAAGCTGGCAGGCCGTGGAAAATGGAACCCGTCCTTTCTCATCCGAAGCAAGGAGACGAGGCGGCCGACCACCAAATCCACGTTTCCTTATAATTGGAGGTTATCCACAAGGACACGATGAAGATGGAGCTCGTCGTCTCACCCAATGGAAGGAGATAGTGGTGCTGTTGGGTTGAACCATCCGGCCACTGTGTTCAAGTTTATCATATTTACTCACCGACTCCCTCGGAAGTCCTCGCATCTCGTTCCTAGCAAACGATTAATTGCACTGCATGCATGCATGCAATAAAAAAAAAGGAAGAGCACGGAATATGCATGTTTCACGTTTACGTGAGATTTTAGGACGGCGGTAGTTGGGGGTGCAATTCTTCCTTGCTGTATCCATCAGCTCATACTTATCCAAACTAGAATGGTGGCCTATAAATACCCTCATCCAATGCTCTTCCCAGCACCGAGTCCTGCAATAATAGCATCTTCTGCCGCCAAGGGAGTGTGCGCGTCCATTCATTATTCTCAGTTGCTGCTAATATGGTGAGTGGCGTCGTTAGTCTTCAGAATTCCATCCCTTTTCTGACTTCTTCGACTACACTTGCTCGTATACTACAACAGAGATGGATTGATGACATGTGGTGTTTATTCTGATGCACGCAGGGGAGAATGGTGAAGGTGGGGCCATGGGGTGGCAACGGAGGTGATGCGTGGAATATGGGACAAGCCGACCACATTACCAAACTTCGAATCTATTACGGAAATAACATTGTGGGGTTGGAGATTACCTACATTCTTAACGGTAATCCCCACACCGGCAAATATGGAACCACCACCGGCCCATCCGAGGAGGTATATCCATACGTCTATGTGTATATAAATACGCACTTATCAACTTCATGTCTTTGTCCAACCATATAAAGTGGTTCAACCAGATTAATGTTTTGAAGCAACACGTTAGTTAGTCAAACCAATTTCTCTTGAAAATATATTACAATATCAGATGTGTTTCAATTAGTTTACTTTTTCCCGTTGTTTGTTTCTCATCAAATCCTTGATCCTTTTTGTAGATCATCCTCGAGGAGGACGAGTACTTCACTTCTATCTCCGGATATTTTCATGCATTATCCAATTATCAGGGACATGCAATTGTGATGTTGCTTACTCTTGAGACTAACAAGGGTGCATCCATAAGTGTAGGCAACAAGATTGGCAGTTCTTTCGCCCTTACTTTAGAGGAGGGGAGTAAGATTCTGGGCTTCTTTGGGCGAGCTGGTACAGCCATTGACGCTATTGGAATCCGCTGCTCATTGCCAAACTAAGTGTATGCACTGGCACTGGCTCATGTTCCTATCTATCGAATGGTGTAATAAATAAGCAACGATAACTATTTATGGTGCTTGCCATGATTGTCATCATCGTTGTTATCCTTCTCAATCGGTGTTGCTTTGAATAAATAATGAAATGTTTTCGAATCCACTTTGATATCTTACGATTACTTGGGGTGCTTTTCATGATGGAATCCGTGGCCCTTATTGGGAGAACTAGTAAGCTTCTAAATGAGTAATACAACGAAGAGATGAAGTGAACAACGTATTCCGTAAGATCTCTTAGCACATGACAATGGGAGGAAACGAACCACGTATTCCTTGAACTTTCTCAGCATATGACGATGAAAACGCTAGCAAAATAGCATCTTTAGTTTTTGATCGATCATGATTCTTGGACCACTGCAAAACGTTGTTGCATTCTCCGAGGAACCACGTTGAGTTAAGCATCTATATGATTCACGATCTAAATTTGAAATCGGAGGCCAACTCTGATGCCCTTTTTTTCATTTTTCTCATGTATTTACAGTATTGTGGTGCCAAAATCTTAATTCAATCACTGCCTATGTATCCTAACATATTCTAAGATCAACTCCGTGATTTCTCTCAACAAATAAGTAATACAACATAAAATTAAATAGATCAAGTAGATATGGGAATCCAATCAATTGTCTTCTCTCTCACTCACTCTCTCTCTCTCTTATATGTATCTCCGTACCTTGGGGCAAATTTTGGTTGTTGATTAAGCATTTTTATGATATAAAATTTAACCACAAATATCAACCGTGTGTAACTTTTTGAACAATCGAAAGACAAAGCCCCTATGTGAATCCCTATAGATTTGAGTTTATTTCTTCCCACCATCATAGATGATACTTCTTCGAGACATGAATAGAATGATCGTAATATGTTTGGATACGATGATGTTTCAAATGAACATGTTGAGAAAGAGTCGTTGATAAGATGTAGAATTTGTGCTCCTCTCGTGTACCACAGTGGCTTTTCCCTGCTCGCCATTGGTTACATAACAAATTAATCTTTATTTTTTAAAATAAACTATATATATATATATATATATATATATATCTTGAGGTGTTCATCTATATTTTTGTAGGGTACACCTTTGATACCAACCGCTTAAATTATTATATCACGAGTCTCAAAAAAAAAAGAAAAAAGAAAATTGCTTGGTCGATATTTAATCGTCGCATTGTAAAGGACACCACATGGTCAGCTTGGAAGATTTAAGTTTCGAAGTTGAATTCCTCTGCAAGCTGTACCGGGAAAAAGTAAGTTGGTGGGATATGCATGCATATCTCATGTAATGTAAACTTAGTATATCCAACCATGTTACTGCATCCAACCTCGCATAACATAATTTGCTCAGCTCGATCTGTGGGACGCGGAGAAGTCAAGGTTGGAGGCTGGAGATGCGCAGCATGTGGAGGTTCCAGGTCGCCGATTCAGCCAATGGAAAGATATAAGTTTGTCTGTACGATGCACCGGCTCTCTTCGCATGTTTCTGCATGTTTCAGGTTTCATAGGAGAAGACGTTATCTTTGCTACACAACATGTTTCACGTTTCATGCATGGGAGTAGGAAGGATCTCATTTTAGCTTTTGTTACAAAATGTCTTGATGTACTGCAGGAGAGAGGGCGCATTAATGTGTGTATCCATCACTTCTCGCGCACGAAGCTCACGTTTGTTTACTTACCTGCGCGTGAGAACTGTTGGCAGGCATTGAAGCAAAAGGGACACTACCTTCTCATACTTATCCAAACTCAAGGGTGCAGGGCTATAAGTATCCCCACTCGTTGCTCTTCTTCTTCAAGCGCATCCATACCTGCAAAAAATACTAATATCTTCCGCAGAAGTAGTTCATACAAGTCTGATAATGGTGCGATGCTTCATTCCATTTCCTATCATCTTCATAGATTTTCTTGCGGGTTAATTTTGGGGAGGCCATGCTTGCATGCCTGCCTGTATATATTTCTTTTGTTGCCATAGATGATATTAATATGGTGGTGGTGTTGTCGCGGTTGCAGGCGGGCGTGCTTGAGCAAGGCCCATGGGGAGGCAACGGCGGCAAAATCTGGGATATGGGACAGGCGGATCACATTAGCAACGTCAAAATTCATTACATCGATGCCGTATTCGCGTTTGACTTCACCTTCACCGTCGACGGCGTGACTAAGACCATCCACGTCGGAGGCGATGCACCCCAGTACAATGAGGTGCTGTCGAAGCTGAAAACATCCGTTTAGTATTTATAGATCAACGGTTACAATCAATTATTCCTAGGATACTTGCTAGATGATCGAGTTGCATATTACCTAACTATTTTTGGTGCTTTATTTCTAACCACATCTTTGATTGCTTGTATAGATTACTCTAGAGGAGGACGAATACTTCACTTTCATCTCTGGATATTTCAAGACGATGTGGACGACGGACGTTTTCATAACACAACTTACTCTTAAAACCAACAAGGGCAATTCTGTGAGTGCCGGCAACGCGATTGGTAGTCATTTCTCCCTAAATCTAGAGGATGAGGGTAAGATTTTGGGTTTCTCCGGACGTGAAGGTTTTCCCATCGATGCCATCGAGGCAATCGGAGTTTACTGCACTATCCCTAACCCTAACTAAGCACACGTCATGCCTTGGGTGCGTGTGTCTTAGTTCTCGCAGGATGCTGTAATGTATCTGCTTGGTTGTGGTGATAAATAAGTGGCAGCAATTGTTGTTGTCGTCCTTGTCGTGTGTCTTTGAATAAAGCAAGAAATACATTATGGGTCCACTGGTTATTGAATGCTAATGATAGTTGAACCCAATCGGTGGTTGGCAATCGTATATGTCACTTCACTTCACGTACATACGAACAATATGCTTGAAGATTTGATTGGGGTAACGTAACTCCTTTTTTTGTATAAAGTAAAATAATAATAATTTCTAAGAAAGTCCAGAACAAATTTATTCTCGGATACCCAATCGATGAGCTCAAAACATTCCATAGGTCACCCCCTTTTTTCAAAATAATAAAGATTTTTTTACTCTAAAGTGATCCAAGTAGCCACCTAGTTGCGCTCCTCCTTGTATACATGTATAAACTCGTAGTCCTCAAAACTGTCCCACAAATATTTAATGTCAGTGACGTAGTGTCCATGGTACAACCAAATAGCCACCGATAGTTGAATCCAATCGGTGGTTATTCGTATAGCATTTCACGTACATACAAACGATATATGGTAGCCGTTCTTATGAAATACTTGATGATTTGATTGGGGCATTGTAACTTTTTTTTTGTCCAAAGTAAACAAAGGAAAATGATTTCTAAGGAAGTCTAGTACATAGTCTTTTTATTATATTAACCAATCACCGATAAAGATAACATAACGAGCAAATCATGCATAACATATCCTAAACCAACATTTATTTCATTAAAGGACCCATCACAATTAGTTTGAATCATCCTTAAAAAGGTTTTGTCCATTGAATATTTATATATAACTTATCTGTTGAACAAACCTCTTAAGTTTATGAACCTTGTCATTCGCCCAAACGCATGTCATGATTTTATGAAAAAAAAGAAGTTGGGGAACGAGTAGTGTGAGCGTAAAGGATCTCGTTTTGAGTTCGCTCGAGCCACTACGAACAAATGTAACTTGTGTTCAAATACGAACCCATAATTCTTGCGCAAACACTTTCTCGTTCATAGGGTCATTGTCACAATGTTTTTGTTTTTTTTTTTTAACAAATGTAAGTGGCAAAGATGAGATTTATTTGGTATCTTACTATAAAGAGACAAAATATTATTGTCATCTAACATCTTCAAAATATGCGAGATTTGATATGCATGAGCGCGTAGCTCTCTTTGCCTGGATATATGATATCTAATACTCCATTTCACTACTTGCTTCTGCTAGGATTGATTTTTATTTTAGAATCCTAATTTGATGTTTTATCTAAAAAAATAAATTTTAGTGATGATGAAAGAAATAAATGACACCGTTCACATTTGAGCGAACCAAAAATTTAAGTCAGGAGTTCTCTCGTCATTCAATAATAGGATTCATATTCCTTAGATAACTAAAAATTCTAGTATAAAAATAATTCTTTATTGATTAGTATTTGTTTGTTTAAAATAATATTACAGGTGTCAATAATAAATAATCAAATTTATTTTCCTAATCACACCTCACGTTGGTGATAATAATGGGCATGCTTTTGTCATGACAAGTACGAGATGAAGAAGTTAGAGGCTCTAAGCACTAAGCTGGCAGGCCGTGGAAAATGGAACCCGTCCTTTCTCATCCGAAGCAAGGAGACGAGGCGGCCGACCACCAAATCCACGTTTCCTTATAATTGGAGGTTATCCACAAGGACACGATGAAGATGGAGCTCGTCGTCTCACCCGATGGAAGGAGATAGTGGTGCTGTTGGATTGAACCATCCGGCCACTGTGTTCGAATCCACTTCGATATCTTATCATTACTCGGTGTACTTGTCATGATGGAATGCCGTAATGAATAAGAAACGACAACTATTATGGTGCTTGCCATGATTGCTCGTTGTTATCGTTGTCATGAGGTGTGACTTTGAATAAATATTGAAATAAATCAACTTTGATATGTTTCGACTACAACGTGTGCTTTTTCATGATTGATTCCATTGCTCTAATTATCTAGCAATATTTAGGAGAACTAGTAAGCTGCGAAACGAGTAATACAAAGTGGTGAAGAAATTAATAAACTACGTGTTCCTTATAATCAAACAACATATGATGACGGAATGCCAGGAAAATATCCTCTTTAGTTTTAAATCGATCATTGTGCTTGCATCATTGCAAAATGTTGTTGCATTCTCTGAGGACCTGTGTTGATGCTAAATCTATCGTTATGTATGAGTCATGAGTCAGATTCGGAAGGTCAAATAAAGTCATTATACCATAATCTGAATTTAATCACTACTATCCGAACGCAAAGATCAACTCCATGTACGTGATAAAGTCATATTATCACAATCCGCTTAACCGGGTCATATAGATGCATGCATATATGCTGCAGTCTGCAATTCTATGGCGTCATCGACATCTCCACAAGGGAACACAAGTGATGTAGCGTAAATGTGTGTTTGATGGACGTTCGTCGACTTAGAGAGCACTCGGATTCGCATGACCTCATGGAGCCCAAAAATCCACGTTCATTTCCATGTACAATACCAAAGAAAGAATACATATAATATCTTGCAAACAACTTTTAATTTGAGCCTTGGGTTCCTATAAAAATCTTGTGGATGATACATAATTCTGAAGTCAAGATCAAATAGAAGCTAAAAACCGAATACCCAAGTTGAAATTTTTGATGGATCAGCCCATTATTGTTAGATGCTTTGTTTATGTTTCTCGGTTTTAGGTATCTCTTTTCCCGAGATAGGACATATTGTGAAGCTGCAGCTATTCTGGAGGGACTAGAATTCGCTGAAGGTGTTCCTCATGTACTCATCGAAATAGATTCTAAATTACTGATAGATACAGTCAACAAGGATTCTCAAAGAATCTTTTTGCTTATTCGAGATATTCATGCTCGCATGTACTCCATGACTCTTGTGATCCGCATATGCAGTGTTGATGCCATGGTTAGTGATGGCAGCGGGTGGAATACCTGCAAAATCACCTAAATCTTAATTGAATTCGAACAAACCCAAATGCGACTGCGATGCTGGAATTAGTGGGATCAAATTGTCCAATAGATTATCAACGTGCCGCAATCTGCAGGGAGAGAATCCACTGTCTCTGTCATAAGAAAAAATATATCGGCATTGGAAAGAATTCAATCGATCCATGCGCTATTCCTCAAGTCAAGTAGTTAACTCGAGAGAACGGTCTAGATGATGTGGTTTTTAGAATCATCCACAATAAAATGATCATGACGATGATGATGACATCCATGGCGGATGAGATTCTTCAGATGTTTACATCACCAGAATGACAAAACAAAATTGGGAAATAAATCCAACTGCTTAGCCAAACTATGTGTACAGTTAGATTTTCTATGCTATCCTATATATTCATTATGAGAATGATAAAAAATTGTGATGTCCTTCTTCTAAAATACATTTCTTGTCCTTCTCCATTGGATGTTCTCTCTCGCACGCATATCTAATCTTGTTCGTGACAACAAATGCCTCTCGCATTAGAGAAAAAGACCAAACCTCCATGGAAGTTGATAAACATCTAGTGATGTTTTACACTTAATGCAAAATTTATTTGAATATTTTATTATGTATATATTTAGAGAAGAAAATAAGTGCGCTAAATGATTGCCCAATTTTACTAGATGTAATAAGGTTACAAGTCTTTGGAAGCAGCATTTGGACCATGTCGATTGAATAAAATTTTAAGCTAAAATAAGTAAACTACGTCTTACTCGAAGGAAGTAAGCTCTCAGTGCAGTGCAGCTCAATTATCCATGTCAAATATCTCTAGAGATGGACAGGCGACATGGCTGCATGAGTTGACCAAGTTGGTGTTGTCATCTGCCAATATCATCGTCAAGTCGTCATTTCGGATATATTCTGTGGCACCATTAACCAAACACTAGGAATGACTTATGGTCCTTCTTATATATATCCTATAGAAAATGTCAAACAGGACACATGCCCTCTGACGTGGCTCCGCAGGAATGCCTTATAGTCTCTTTTATATCTTAGAAGTCCTTGGTCTACCCTAATGAACATTAGCTGATGCAATCTCATCAACCATATTTCTGTGATCTTAAGATTAGTCTTTCCTCATCGTGCTTAGGATGATCCAGCAACACAAGATCTAAGTCGAAGCAAATCAAAATGCACCCACAGATTAGTCTTTCCTCATCGTGCTTAGCTGATTAGTTTTTACCTTTCACTCGAATGAATGAATAGGAATGCATCCAGCAGCACAAGATCTAAGAAGAAGCAAATCAAAATGCACCCACAAATATTTCATAATTCATTTATAGATTCATGAAGGACGAAGCGATAACAATGACAACAACTGCTGCTACTTAATAATGTCTAGAGCATCTTTGTAGTAATACACAGACAGTACTTACTCCAAATATTCAAACTATAGCATAGTAAACCCCGATTGCATTGATGATTGCACTTGCAGGTCCATAGAAATCGAAAATCTTAATATTCTCAAATAAAGAAGGAGTGTCTGTTAGTTTGGCAAGTCCCACATAGTCCCATATCAGAAAAATCAAGTTTGGTATCTCCTGTTTAAACTATAAATAAAGGCCTGGGCTTTGAAGTCAGATGCACCACAAGAAAACCTAATTGTTTGCTTTAGGCTTTTCTTGTTTAGTAGTTTCATGTTTTATGACCTAGGAACATCTTCCTAAGGCATTTGTAATGGTCCCTCTTTTATAGTAATGATTTGCTTCTCTTTGGTTCGTGGATGTAGGTCAATTGATCGAACCATGTAAATCTGGTGTTCTTGTCACTTCTTTTATTTTTCTACTTTATTATCTTTTTTGGGTTGCCAAATTACCCTTTGGTAAATTTTCTAGGGCTAGCTCTAACAAACTGGTATCAGAGGCAACTCAAGATAAAGGAAGATCTTGCGTGTATAGATAAGAAGGCCCGATCAAGCATTATTCTAAATCTCTCTGACGAGGTTTTATGGGAGGTAGCTACGGAGACTATAACTAAGAGCATGTGGGACAAACTTAAAGCCTTGTATATGAAGAGGACAGTAGAGGATCGTCTCTACTTGAAGCAGAGTTTGTATATGCTTCGGATGACTGAAGGTACATCTATGCTCTCACATCTTGATAAATTTGATTCCTTAGTTATGGATTTGGAGAATATAGATGCAAAAATTGATTATGAGGATAAGGCCTATTACTTTTGTGTTCTCTTCCCTAATTTTTTAAGCATTTCCGTGATACGATGATTTATGGAAAAGAAACAATTTCGTATCAGGAAATTAAATCTGCATTAAAATCTAAGGAGCAAATAGACAGGGATATCACAGGGGAAAGTAGAGGGAATCAGACTGAGGGTCTGGTTGTCACGTCACTGCCCACAATATCTAAAACCTCCCTAAGTAATCACAACAAGAGTCTACTGATGATTGAGAACAGTCTCTCTACGTTGTCCTTGTCTTCTTCCCTTTCTTTCTCTTCCTTTTCTTCCTTGTTCTCCTTCTTCTCTTTGGAATCCTGTGGCTCTAAAGATCTGCCTCGTTGCTGCCTTTTTATAGCCTTTTTTTACTTATAAAACCCAACCATCACACCCCCCTAATCTTAATTAGGGTTAGGTTAAGAGGGGGTGTGGGCTGTGGGTTGCCCTAGCCCACATGGGCTGAATATGGGCTATCAGCCCAACAAGGGACATATATGGTTCTGGGTTGAAGTTGTTGTAACTGCTGATTGATTCCTGATTACAGTCCATGGTATGGGTTCTAAGGTTGAGTTCAGGTTGGTTCCATTCCCTTAAAGCTTTCGTATCCAAGCCAAACGCGAAGATCCATTTTACAACTGGTTTTGATGTAAAGATTTTACCTGGTCAGTCTAAGATGCTTGTTTTTGTTAGCAGCTAGCGGAATGACACTCAAAATATCTATACAAGCTATTTTAAACTTGTAAATATTCTTAACATTTAAGCAGGACATGTAAATCCAGTAGTCAGCTTAAGATTTTAATGAGACAGACACATTGATATCTATCTCTTTGAGCGTAAGACGTGAGGAAGAACTTGGCCTTTCATTTTGACTTCTACAAGCTAACGTAATTTGTGCTCAAATACGAACGACAACTTCTTAACAAATGTAACTGGCGACGACGGGATTTGATTCCGTATCTTACTTACTATAAAGCGTCAAAATATTTATTTGCTTCATCATCATCCAACCTGTGCAAAATATGTCAGGTTTGATATGCATGAGCACGTAACTCTCTGTACCTCTACATATGTCATCTATAACTTCATTTCAAAACATTTCAAATGTAACTCTCTGTACCTCAAAACATTTAGAGGCCTAATATGATTTTTTTAAAAAATAAACTTTAATAATGATGATGTCATTCACATTTAATAATATGATCCATGTTCCTTTGATAACTGAAAATTCTAGTATAAAAAATGATTAGCATTTTTTTGTTCAAAATAATATTACAGGTGTCAATAATAAATAATCAAAGTTATTTGATTATTCTTGATAGATAGTTTTCTTGATCACACCTCGCATTGTTGATAACATGACAAGTACGAGATGAAGAAGTTAGCGGCTCTAAGTACTTAAGCAGGCAGGACGTGGAAAATTGAGCTCCTCCTTTCTCATCAGAAGGAAGGAGACGAGGCGGCCGACCACCAAATCCACGTTTCCTTATAATTGGAGGTTATCCACAAGCACAAGATGAAGATGGAGCTCGTCGTCTCAGCCAATTGAAGGAGATATAGTGGTGCTGTTGGGCTGAACCATCCGGCCACTGTGTTCAAGCTTATCATATTTACTCACCGACTCCCTCGGAAGTTCTCGCATCTCGTTCCTAGCAAACGATTAATTGCACTGCGTGCATGCATGCAATAAAGAAAAGGGAAGAGCACGGAATATGCATGTTTCACGTTTACGTGAGATTTTAGGACGGCGGTGGTTGGGGGTGCAATTCTTCCTTGCTGTATACATCAGCTCATACTTATCCAAACTAGAATGGTGGCCTATAAATACCCTCATCCAATGCTCTTCCAAGCACCAAGTCCTGCAATAATAGCATCTTCTGCCGCCAAGGGAGTGTGCGCGTCCATTCATTATTCGCAGTTGCTGCTAATATGGTGAGTGGCGTCGTTAGTCTTCAGAATTCCATCCCTTTTCTGACTTCTTCGACTACACTTGCTCGTATACTACATCATAGATGGATGGATGACATGTGGTGTTTATTCTGATGCACGCAGGGGAGAATGGTGAAGGTGGGGCCATGGGGTGGCAACGGAGGGAATGCGTGGAATATGGGACAAGCCGACCACATTACCAAACTTCGAATCTATTACGGAGATAACATTGTGGGGTTGGAGATTACCTACATTCTTAACGGTAATCCCCACACCGGCAAATATGGAACCACCACCGGCCCATCCGAGGAGGTATATCCATACATCTATGTGTATATATACGCACTTATCAACTTCATGTCTTTGTCCAACCATATAAAGTGGTTCAACCAGATTAATGTTTTGAAGCAACACGTTAGTTAGTCAAACCAATTTCTCTTGAAAATATATTACGATATCAGATGTGTTTCAATTAGTTTTCTTTTTCCCGTTGTTTGTTTCTCATCAAATCCTTGATCCTTTTTGTAGATCATCCTCGAGGAGGACGAGTACTTCACTTCTATCTCCGGATATTTTCATGCATTATCCAATTATCAGGGACATGCAATTGTGATGTTGCTTACTCTTGATACTAACAAGGGTGCATCCATAAGTGTAGGCAACAAGATTGGCAGTTCATTCGCCCTTACTTTAGAGGAGGGGAGTAAGATTCTGGGCTTCTTTGGGCGAGCTGGTACAGCCATTGACGCTATTGGAATCCGCTGCTCATTGCCAAACTAAGTGTATGCACCGGCACTGGCTCGTGTTCCTATCTATCGAATGGTGTAATAAATAAGCAACGATAACAATTTATGGTGCTTGCCATGATTGTCATCATCGTTGTTATCCTTCTCAATCGGTGTTGCTTTGAATAAATAATGAAATGTTTTCGAATCCACTTTGATATCTTACGATTACTTGGGGTGCTTTTCATGATGGAATCCGTGGCCCTTATTTTGAGAATTAGTAAGCTTCTAAATGAGTCATACAACGAAGAGATGAAGTGAACAACGTATTCCCTAAGATCTCTTAGCACATGACAATGGGAGGAAGCGAACCACGTATTCCTTGACCTTTCTCAGCATATGACGATGAAAACGCTAGCAAAATAGCATCTTTAGTTTTTGATCGATCATGATTCTTGGACCACTGAGTTAAGCATCTGTACGATTCACGATCTAAATTTGAAATCGGACGCCAACTCTGATGCCCTTTTTTTCATTTTTCTCATGTATTTACAGTATCGTGGTGCCAAAATCTTAATTCAATCACTGCCTATGTATCCTAACATATTCTAAGATCAACTCCGTGATTTCTCTCAACAAATAAGTAATACAGCATAAAATTAAATAGATCAAGTAGATATGGGAATCCAATCAATTGTCTTCTCTCTCACACACTCACTCTCTCTTATATGTATCTCCGTACCTTGGGGCAAATTTTGGTTGTTGATTAAGCATTTTTATCAATTATACCTTGTAGTAAAAATTTTATATTTTATGAAAATATGATATAAAATTTAACCACAAATATCAACCGTCTGTAACTCTTTGAACATTCGAAAGACAAAGCCCCTCTGTGAATCCATGAATAGATTTGAGTTTATTTCTTCCCACCATCATAGATGATGCTTCTTCGAGACATGAATAGAATGATTGTAATGTGTCCGGGTATGATGATGTTTCAAATGAACATGTTGAGAAAGAGTCATTGATAAGATGAAGAATTTGTGCTCCTCTCGTGTACCACAGAGGCTTTTCCCAGCTTGCTATCGGTTACATAGCAAATTAATCTTTATTTTATATATATATATATATATATATATATATATATATATATATATATATATATATATATATATATATTTATTTATTTATTTATTGATGTTTTCATCTATGTTTTTTTAGGGTACACCTTTGATACCAACCGCTTAAATTATTATATCACGAGTCTCAAAAAAAAAAAAAAAAAAATTGCTCGGTCGATATTTAATCGCCGCATTGTAAAGGACACCACATGGTCAGCTTGGAAGATTTAAGTTTCGAAGTTGAATTCCTCTGCAAGGTGTACCGGGAAAAAGTAAGTTGGTGGGATATGCATGCATATCTCATGTAATGTAAACTTAGTACATCCAACCATGTTACTGCATCCTACCTCGCATAACATAATTTGCTCAGCTCGATCTGTGGGGCGCGGAGAAGTCAAGGTTGGAGGCTGGAGATGCGCAGCATGTGGAGGTTCCAGGTCGCCCACTCAGCCAATGGAAAGAGATAAGGTTGTCTGTACGATGCACCGGCTCTCTTCGCATGTTTCTGCATGTTTCAGGTTTCATAGGAGAAGACGTTATCTTTGCTACACAACATGTTTCACGTTTCATGCATGGGAGAAGGAAGGATCTCATTTTAGCTTTTGTTACAAAATGTCTTGATGTACTGCGGGAGAGAGGGCGCATTAATGTGTGTATCCATCACTTCTCGCGCACGAAGCTCACGTTTGTTTACTTACCTGCGCGTGAGAACTGTTGGCAGGCATTGAAGCAAAAGGGACACTACCTTCTCATACTTATCCAAACTCAAGGGTGCAGGGCTATAAGTACCCCCACTCGTTGGTCTTCTTCTTCAAGCGCATCCATACCTGCAAAAAATACTAATATCTTCCGCGGAAGTAGTTCATACAAGTCTGATAATGGTGCGATGCTTCATTCCATTTCTTATCATCTTCATAGATTTTCTTGCGGGTTAATTTTGGGGAGGCCATGCTTGCATGCCTGCCTGTATATATGTCTTTTGTTGCCATAGATGATATTAATATGGTGGTGGTGTTGTCGCGGTTGCAGGCGGGCGTGCTTGAGCAAGGCCCATGGGGAGGCAACGGCGGCATAACCTGGGATATGGGACAGGCGGATCACATTAGCAACGTCAAAATTCATTACATCGATGCCGTATTCGCGTTTGACTTCACCTTCACCGTCGACGGCGTGACTAAGACCATCAATGTCGGAGGCGATGCACCCCAGTACAATGAGGTGCTGTCGAAGCTGAAAACATCCGATTAGTATTTATAGATCAACGGTTACAATTAATTATTCCTAGGATACTTGCTAGATGATCGAGTTGCAAATTCCCTAACTATTTTTGGTGCTTTATTTCTAACCACACCTTTGATTGCTTTTATAGATTACTCTAGAGGACGACGAATACTTCACTTTCATCTCTGGATATTTCAAGACGATGTGGACGACGGATGTTTTCATAACACAACTTACTCTTAAGACTAACAAGGGCAATTCTGTGAGTGCCGGCAATGCGATTGGTAGTCATTTCTCCCTAAATCTAGAGGATGAGGGTAAGATTTTAGGTTTCTTCGGACGTGAAGGTTCTCCCATCGATGCCATCGAGGCAATCGGAGTTTACTGCACTATCCCTAACCCTAACTAAGTACACGTCATGCCTTGGGTGCGTGTGTCTTAGTTCTCGCAGGATGCTGTAATGTATCTGCTTGGTTGTGGTGATAAATAAGTGGCAGCAATTGTTGTTGTCGTCCTTGTGGTGTGTCTTTGAATAAAGCAAGAAATACATTATGGGTCCACTGGTTATTGAATGCTAATTGACGATATAATGATAGTTGAACCCAATCGGTGGTTGGCATTCGTATATGTCAATTCACGTACATACGAACAATATGCTTGAAGATTTGATTGGGGCAACGTAACTCTTTTTTTGTATAAAGTAAAAATAATAATAATTTCTAAGAACGTCCAGAACAAATTTATTCTCGGATACCCAATCGATGAGCTCAAAACATTCCATGGGTCACTCCCTTCTTTCAAAATGAGAAAGATTTTGTTACTCTAGAGTGATCCAAGTAGCCACCTAGTTGCGCTCCTCCTTGTATATATATGTATAAACTCATAGTCCTCAAAACTGTCCCACAAATATATAATGTCAGTTACGTAGTGTCCACGGTACAACCAAATGGCCACCGATAGTTGAATCCAATCGGTGGTTATTCGTATAGCATTTCACGTACATACGAACGATATATGGTAGCCGTTCTTATGATATACTTGTTGATTTGATTGGGGTATTGTAACTTTTATTTTGTCCAAAGTAAACAAAGAAAAATGATTTTTAAGGAAGTCTAGTACATAATGTCTTTTTATTATATTAACCTATCACCGATAAAGATAACATAACGAGCAAATCATGCGTAACATATCCTAAACCACCATTTATTTCATTAAAGGAACCATCACAGTTTAGATTTGATATGCATGAGCGCGTAGCTCTCTTTACCTGGATATGATATCTAATACTCCATTTCACTACTTGCTTCTGCTAGGATTGATTTTTATTTTAGAATCATAATTTGATTTTTTGTCTAAAAAAATAAATTTTAGTAATGATGAAAGAAATAAATGACACCGTTCACATTTGAGCGAACCAAAAATTTAAGTCAGGAGATCTCTCGTCATTTAATAATAGGATTCATATTCCTTAGATAACTAAAAATTCTAGTATAAAAATAATTCTTTATTGATTAGCATTTGTTTGTTTAAAATAATATTACAGGTGTCAATAATAAAAAATCAAAGTTATTTTCCTAATCACACCTCACGTTGGTGATAATAATGGGCATGCTTTTGTCATGACAAGTACGAGATGAAGAAGTTAGAGGCTCTAAGCACTAAGCTGGCAGGCCGTGGAAAATGGAACCCGTCCTTTCTCATCCGAAGCAAGGAGACGAGGCGGCCGACCACCAAATCCACGTTTCCTTATAATTGGAGGTTATCCACAAGGACACGATGAAGATGGAGCTCGTCGTCTCACCCAATGGAAGGAGATAGTGGTGCTGTTGGGTTGAACCATCCGGCCACTGTGTTCAAGTTTATCATATTTACTCACCGACTCCCTCGGAAGTCCTCGCATCTCGTTCCTAGCAAACGATTAATTGCACTGCATGCATGCATGCAATAAAAAAAAAGGAAGAGCACGGAATATGCATGTTTCACGTTTACGTGAGATTTTAGGACGGCGGTAGTTGGGGGTGCAATTCTTCCTTGCTGTATCCATCAGCTCATACTTATCCAAACTAGAATGGTGGCCTATAAATACCCTCATCCAATGCTCTTCCCAGCACCGAGTCCTGCAATAATAGCATCTTCTGCCGCCAAGGGAGTGTGCGCGTCCATTCATTATTCTCAGTTGCTGCTAATATGGTGAGTGGCGTCGTTAGTCTTCAGAATTCCATCCCTTTTCTGACTTCTTCGACTACACTTGCTCGTATACTACAACAGAGATGGATTGATGACATGTGGTGTTTATTCTGATGCACGCAGGGGAGAATGGTGAAGGTGGGGCCATGGGGTGGCAACGGAGGTGATGCGTGGAATATGGGACAAGCCGACCACATTACCAAACTTCGAATCTATTACGGAAATAACATTGTGGGGTTGGAGATTACCTACATTCTTAACGGTAATCCCCACACCGGCAAATATGGAACCACCACCGGCCCATCCGAGGAGGTATATCCATACGTCTATGTGTATATAAATACGCACTTATCAACTTCATGTCTTTGTCCAACCATATAAAGTGGTTCAACCAGATTAATGTTTTGAAGCAACACGTTAGTTAGTCAAACCAATTTCTCTTGAAAATATATTACAATATCAGATGTGTTTCAATTAGTTTACTTTTTCCCGTTGTTTGTTTCTCATCAAATCCTTGATCCTTTTTGTAGATCATCCTCGAGGAGGACGAGTACTTCACTTCTATCTCCGGATATTTTCATGCATTATCCAATTATCAGGGACATGCAATTGTGATGTTGCTTACTCTTGAGACTAACAAGGGTGCATCCATAAGTGTAGGCAACAAGATTGGCAGTTCTTTCGCCCTTACTTTAGAGGAGGGGAGTAAGATTCTGGGCTTCTTTGGGCGAGCTGGTACAGCCATTGACGCTATTGGAATCCGCTGCTCATTGCCAAACTAAGTGTATGCACTGGCACTGGCTCATGTTCCTATCTATCGAATGGTGTAATAAATAAGCAACGATAACTATTTATGGTGCTTGCCATGATTGTCATCATCGTTGTTATCCTTCTCAATCGGTGTTGCTTTGAATAAATAATGAAATGTTTTCGAATCCACTTTGATATCTTACGATTACTTGGGGTGCTTTTCATGATGGAATCCGTGGCCCTTATTGGGAGAACTAGTAAGCTTCTAAATGAGTAATACAACGAAGAGATGAAGTGAACAACGTATTCCGTAAGATCTCTTAGCACATGACAATGGGAGGAAACGAACCACGTATTCCTTGAACTTTCTCAGCATATGACGATGAAAACGCTAGCAAAATAGCATCTTTAGTTTTTGATCGATCATGATTCTTGGACCACTGCAAAACGTTGTTGCATTCTCCGAGGAACCACGTTGAGTTAAGCATCTATATGATTCACGATCTAAATTTGAAATCGGAGGCCAACTCTGATGCCCTTTTTTTCATTTTTCTCATGTATTTACAGTATTGTGGTGCCAAAATCTTAATTCAATCACTGCCTATGTATCCTAACATATTCTAAGATCAACTCCGTGATTTCTCTCAACAAATAAGTAATACAACATAAAATTAAATAGATCAAGTAGATATGGGAATCCAATCAATTGTCTTCTCTCTCACTCACTCTCTCTCTCTCTTATATGTATCTCCGTACCTTGGGGCAAATTTTGGTTGTTGATTAAGCATTTTTATGATATAAAATTTAACCACAAATATCAACCGTGTGTAACTTTTTGAACAATCGAAAGACAAAGCCCCTATGTGAATCCCTATAGATTTGAGTTTATTTCTTCCCACCATCATAGATGATACTTCTTCGAGACATGAATAGAATGATCCTAATATGTTTGGATACGATGATGTTTCAAATGAACATGTTGAGAAAGAGTCGTTGATAAGATGTAGAATTTGTGCTCCTCTCGTGTACCACAGTGGCTTTTCCCTGCTCGCCATTGGTTACATAACAAATTAATCTTTATTTTTTAAAATAAACTATATATATATATATATATATATATATATATATATATATATATATATATATATATATATATATATATCTTGAGGTGTTCATCTATATTTTTGTAGGGTACACCTTTGATACCAACCGCTTAAATTATTATATCACGAGTCTCAAAAAAAAAAGAAAAAAGAAAATTGCTTGGTCGATATTTAATCGTCGCATTGTAAAGGACACCACATGGTCAGCTTGGAAGATTTAAGTTTCGAAGTTGAATTCCTCTGCAAGCTGTACCGGGAAAAAGTAAGTTGGTGGGATATGCATGCATATCTCATGTAATGTAAACTTAGTATATCCAACCATGTTACTGCATCCAACCTCGCATAACATAATTTGCTCAGCTCGATCTGTGGGACGCGGAGAAGTCAAGGTTGGAGGCTGGAGATGCGCAGCATGTGGAGGTTCCAGGTCGCCGATTCAGCCAATGGAAAGATATAAGTTTGTCTGTACGATGCACCGGCTCTCTTCGCATGTTTCTGCATGTTTCAGGTTTCATAGGAGAAGACGTTATCTTTGCTACACAACATGTTTCACGTTTCATGCATGGGAGTAGGAAGGATCTCATTTTAGCTTTTGTTACAAAATGTCTTGATGTACTGCAGGAGAGAGGGCGCATTAATGTGTGTATCCATCACTTCTCGCGCACGAAGCTCACGTTTGTTTACTTACCTGCGCGTGAGAACTGTTGGCAGGCATTGAAGCAAAAGGGACACTACCTTCTCATACTTATCCAAACTCAAGGGTGCAGGGCTATAAGTATCCCCACTCGTTGCTCTTCTTCTTCAAGCGCATCCATACCTGCAAAAAATACTAATATCTTCCGCAGAAGTAGTTCATACAAGTCTGATAATGGTGCGATGCTTCATTCCATTTCCTATCATCTTCATAGATTTTCTTGCGGGTTAATTTTGGGGAGGCCATGCTTGCATGCCTGCCTGTATATATTTCTTTTGTTGCCATAGATGATATTAATATGGTGGTGGTGTTGTCGCGGTTGCAGGCGGGCGTGCTTGAGCAAGGCCCATGGGGAGGCAACGGCGGCAAAATCTGGGATATGGGACAGGCGGATCACATTAGCAACGTCAAAATTCATTACATCGATGCCGTATTCGCGTTTGACTTCACCTTCACCGTCGACGGCGTGACTAAGACCATCCACGTCGGAGGCGATGCACCCCAGTACAATGAGGTGCTGTCGAAGCTGAAAACATCCGTTTAGTATTTATAGATCAACGGTTACAATCAATTATTCCTAGGATACTTGCTAGATGATCGAGTTGCATATTACCTAACTATTTTTGGTGCTTTATTTCTAACCACATCTTTGATTGCTTGTATAGATTACTCTAGAGGAGGACGAATACTTCACTTTCATCTCTGGATATTTCAAGACGATGTGGACGACGGACGTTTTCATAACACAACTTACTCTTAAAACCAACAAGGGCAATTCTGTGAGTGCCGGCAACGCGATTGGTAGTCATTTCTCCCTAAATCTAGAGGATGAGGGTAAGATTTTGGGTTTCTCCGGACGTGAAGGTTTTCCCATCGATGCCATCGAGGCAATCGGAGTTTACTGCACTATCCCTAACCCTAACTAAGCACACGTCATGCCTTGGGTGCGTGTGTCTTAGTTCTCGCAGGATGCTGTAATGTATCTGCTTGGTTGTGGTGATAAATAAGTGGCAGCAATTGTTGTTGTCGTCCTTGTCGTGTGTCTTTGAATAAAGCAAGAAATACATTATGGGTCCACTGGTTATTGAATGCTAATGATAGTTGAACCCAATCGGTGGTTGGCAATCGTATATGTCACTTCACTTCACGTACATACGAACAATATGCTTGAAGATTTGATTGGGGTAACGTAACTCCTTTTTTTGTATAAAGTAAAATAATAATAATTTCTAAGAAAGTCCAGAACAAATTTATTCTCGGATACCCAATCGATGAGCTCAAAACATTCCATAGGTCACCCCCTTTTTTCAAAATAATAAAGATTTTTTTACTCTAAAGTGATCCAAGTAGCCACCTAGTTGCGCTCCTCCTTGTATACATGTATAAACTCGTAGTCCTCAAAACTGTCCCACAAATATTTAATGTCAGTGACGTAGTGTCCATGGTACAACCAAATAGCCACCGATAGTTGAATCCAATCGGTGGTTATTCGTATAGCATTTCACGTACATACAAACGATATATGGTAGCCGTTCTTATGAAATACTTGATGATTTGATTGGGGCATTGTAACTTTTTTTTTGTCCAAAGTAAACAAAGGAAAATGATTTCTAAGGAAGTCTAGTACATAGTCTTTTTATTATATTAACCAATCACCGATAAAGATAACATAACGAGCAAATCATGCATAACATATCCTAAACCAACATTTATTTCATTAAAGGACCCATCACAATTAGTTTGAATCATCCTTAAAAAGGTTTTGTCCATTGAATATTTATATATAACTTATCTGTTGAACAAACCTCTTAAGTTTATGAACCTTGTCATTCGCCCAAACGCATGTCATGATTTTATGAAAAAAAAGAAGTTGGGGAACGAGTAGTGTGAGCGTAAAGGATCTCGTTTTGAGTTCGCTCGAGCCACTACGAACAAATGTAACTTGTGTTCAAATACGAACCCATAATTCTTGCGCAAACACTTTCTCGTTCATAGGGTCATTGTCACAATGTTTTTGTTTTTTTTTTTTAACAAATGTAAGTGGCAAAGATGAGATTTATTTGGTATCTTACTATAAAGAGACAAAATATTATTGTCATCTAACATCTTCAAAATATGCGAGATTTGATATGCATGAGCGCGTAGCTCTCTTTGCCTGGATATATGATATCTAATACTCCATTTCACTACTTGCTTCTGCTAGGATTGATTTTTATTTTAGAATCCTAATTTGATGTTTTATCTAAAAAAATAAATTTTAGTGATGATGAAAGAAATAAATGACACCGTTCACATTTGAGCGAACCAAAAATTTAAGTCAGGAGTTCTCTCGTCATTCAATAATAGGATTCATATTCCTTAGATAACTAAAAATTCTAGTATAAAAATAATTCCTTATTGATTAGTATTTGTTTGTTTAAAATAATATTACAGGTGTCAATAATAAATAATCAAATTTATTTTCCTAATCACACCTCACGTTGGTGATAATAATGGGCATGCTTTTGTCATGACAAGTACGAGATGAAGAAGTTAGAGGCTCTAAGCACTAAGCTGGCAGGCCGTGGAAAATGGAACCCGTCCTTTCTCATCCGAAGCAAGGAGACGAGGCGGCCGACCACCAAATCCACGTTTCCTTATAATTGGAGGTTATCCACAAGGACACGATGAAGATGGAGCTCGTCGTCTCACCCGATGGAAGGAGATAGTGGTGCTGTTGGATTGAACCATCCGGCCACTGTGTTCGAATCCACTTCGATATCTTATCATTACTCGGTGTACTTGTCATGATGGAATGCCGTAATGAATAAGAAACGACAACTATTATGGTGCTTGCCATGATTGCTCGTTGTTATCGTTGTCATGAGGTGTGACTTTGAATAAATATTGAAATAAATCAACTTTGATATGTTTCGACTACAACGTGTGCTTTTTCATGATTGATTCCATTGCTCTAATTATCTAGCAATATTTAGGAGAACTAGTAAGCTGCGAAACGAGTAATACAAAGTGGTGAAGAAATTAATAAACTACGTGTTCCTTATAATCAAACAACATATGATGACGGAATGCCAGGAAAATATCCTCTTTAGTTTTAAATCGATCATTGTGCTTGCATCATTGCAAAATGTTGTTGCATTCTCTGAGGACCTGTGTTGATGCTAAATCTATCGTTATGTATGAGTCATGAGTCAGATTCGGAAGGTCAAATAAAGTCATTATACCATAATCTGAATTTAATCACTACTATCCGAACGCAAAGATCAACTCCATGTACGTGATAAAGTCATATTATCACAATCCGCTTAACCGGGTCATATAGATGCATGCATATATGCTGCAGTCTGCAATTCTATGGCGTCATCGACATCTCCACAAGGGAACACAAGTGATGTAGCGTAAATGTGTGTTTGATGGACGTTCGTCGACTTAGAGAGCACTCGGATTCGCATGACCTCATGGAGCCCAAAAATCCACGTTCATTTCCATGTACAATACCAAAGAAAGAATACATATAATATCTTGCAAACAACTTTTAATTTGAGCCTTGGGTTCCTATAAAAATCTTGTGGATGATACATAATTCTGAAGTCAAGATCAAATAGAAGCTAAAAACCGAATACCCAAGTTGAAATTTTTGATGGATCAGCCCATTATTGTTAGATGCTTTGTTTATGTTTCTCGGTTTTAGGTATCTCTTTTCCCGAGATAGGACATATTGTGAAGCTGCAGCTATTCTGGAGGGACTAGAATTCGCTGAAGGTGTTCCTCATGTACTCATCGAAATAGATTCTAAATTACTGATAGATACAGTCAACAAGGATTCTCAAAGAATCTTTTTGCTTATTCGAGATATTCATGCTCGCATGTACTCCATGACTCTTGTGATCCGCATATGCAGTGTTGATGCCATGGTTAGTGATGGCAGCGGGTGGAATACCTGCAAAATCACCTAAATCTTAATTGAATTCGAACAAACCCAAATGCGACTGCGATGCTGGAATTAGTGGGATCAAATTGTCCAATAGATTATCAACGTGCCGCAATCTGCAGGGAGAGAATCCACTGTCTCTGTCATAAGAAAAAATATATCGGCATTGGAAAGAATTCAATCGATCCATGCGCTATTCCTCAAGTCAAGTAGTTAACTCGAGAGAACGGTCTAGATGATGTGGTTTTTAGAATCATCCACAATAAAATGATCATGACGATGATGATGACATCCATGGCGGATGAGATTCTTCAGATGTTTACATCACCAGAATGACAAAACAAAATTGGGAAATAAATCCAACTGCTTAGCCAAACTATGTGTACAGTTAGATTTTCTATGCTATCCTATATATTCATTATGAGAATGATAAAAAATTGTGATGTCCTTCTTCTAAAATACATTTCTTGTCCTTCTCCATTGGATGTTCTCTCTCGCACGCATATCTAATCTTGTTCGTGACAACAAATGCCTCTCGCATTAGAGAAAAAGACCAAACCTCCATGGAAGTTGATAAACATCTAGTGATGTTTTACACTTAATGCAAAATTTATTTGAATATTTTATTATGTATATATTTAGAGAAGAAAATAAGTGCGCTAAATGATTGCCCAATTTTACTAGATGTAATAAGGTTACAAGTCTTTGGAAGCAGCATTTGGACCATGTCGATTGAATAAAATTTTAAGCTAAAATAAGTAAACTACGTCTTACTCGAAGGAAGTAAGCTCTCAGTGCAGTGCAGCTCAATTATCCATGTCAAATATCTCTAGAGATGGACAGGCGACATGGCTGCATGAGTTGACCAAGTTGGTGTTGTCATCTGCCAATATCATCGTCAAGTCGTCATTTCGGATATATTCTGTGGCACCATTAACCAAACACTAGGAATGACTTATGGTCCTTCTTATATATATCCTATAGAAAATGTCAAACAGGACACATGCCCTCTGACGTGGCTCCGCAGGAATGCCTTATAGTCTCTTTTATATCTTAGAAGTCCTTGGTCTACCCTAATGAACATTAGCTGATGCAATCTCATCAACCATATTTCTGTGATCTTAAGATTAGTCTTTCCTCATCGTGCTTAGGATGATCCAGCAACACAAGATCTAAGTCGAAGCAAATCAAAATGCACCCACAGATTAGTCTTTCCTCATCGTGCTTAGCTGATTAGTTTTTACCTTTCACTCGAATGAATGAATAGGAATGCATCCAGCAGCACAAGATCTAAGAAGAAGCAAATCAAAATGCACCCACAAATATTTCATAATTCATTTATAGATTCATGAAGGACGAAGCGATAACAATGACAACAACTGCTGCTACTTAATAATGTCTAGAGCATCTTTGTAGTAATACACAGACAGTACTTACTCCAAATATTCAAACTATAGCATAGTAAACCCCGATTGCATTGATGATTGCACTTGCAGGTCCATAGAAATCGAAAATCTTAATATTCTCAAATAAAGAAGGAGTGTCTGTTAGTTTGGCAAGTCCCACATAGTCCCATATCAGAAAAATCAAGTTTGGTATCTCCTGTTTAAACTATAAATAAAGGCCTGGGCTTTGAAGTCAGATGCACCACAAGAAAACCTAATTGTTTGCTTTAGGCTTTTCTTGTTTAGTAGTTTCATGTTTTATGACCTAGGAACATCTTCCTAAGGCATTTGTAATGGTCCCTCTTTTATAGTAATGATTTGCTTCTCTTTGGTTCGTGGATGTAGGTCAATTGATCGAACCATGTAAATCTGGTGTTCTTGTCACTTCTTTTATTTTTCTACTTTATTATCTTTTTTGGGTTGCCAAATTACCCTTTGGTAAATTTTCTAGGGCTAGCTCTAACAAACTGGTATCAGAGGCAACTCAAGATAAAGGAAGATCTTGCGTGTATAGATAAGAAGGCCCGATCAAGCATTATTCTAAATCTCTCTGACGAGGTTTTATGGGAGGTAGCTACGGAGACTATAACTAAGAGCATGTGGGATAAACTTAAAGCCTTGTATATGAAGAGGACAGTAGAGGATCGTCTCTACTTGAAGCAGAGTTTGTATATGCTTCGGATGACTGAAGGTACATCTATGCTCTCACATCTTGATAAATTTGATTCCTTAGTTATGGATTTGGAGAATATAGATGCAAAAATTGATTATGAGGATAAGGCCTATTACTTTTGTGTTCTCTTCCCTAATTTTTTAAGCATTTCCGTGATACGATGATTTATGGAAAAGAAACAATTTCGTATCAGGAAATTAAATCTGCATTAAAATCTAAGGAGCAAATAGACAGGGATATCACAGGGGAAAGTAGAGGGAATCAGACTGAGGGTCTGGTTGTCACGTCACTGCCCACAATATCTAAAACCTCCCTAAGTAATCACAACAAGAGTCTACTGATGATTGAGAACAGTCTCTCTACGTTGTCCTTGTCTTCTTCCCTTTCTTTCTCTTCCTTTTCTGCCTTGTTCTCCTTCTTCTCTTTGGAATCCTGTGGCTCTAAAGATCTGCCTCGTTGCTGCCTTTTTATAGCCTTTTTTTACTTATAAAACCCAACCACCACACCCCCCTAATCTTAATTAGGGTTAGGTTAAGAGGGGGTGTGGGCTGTGGGTTGCCCTAGCCCACATGGGCTGAATATGGGCTATCAGCCCAACAAGGGACATATATGGTTCTGGGTTGAAGTTGTTGTAACTGCTGATTGATTCCTGATTACAGTCCATGGTATGGGTTCTAAGGTTGAGTTCAGGTTGGTTCCATTCCCTTAAAGCTTTCGTATCCAAGCCAAACGCGAAGATCCATTTTACAACTGGTTTTGATGTAAAGATTTTACCTGGTCAGTCTAAGATGCTTGTTTTTGTTAGCAGCTAGCGGAATGACACTCAAAATATCTATACAAGCTATTTTAAACTTGTAAATATTCTTAACATTTAAGCAGGACATGTAAATCCAGTAGTCAGCTTAAGATTTTAATGAGACAGACACATTGATATCTATCTCTTTGAGCGTAAGACGTGAGGAAGAACTTGGCCTTTCATTTTGACTTCTACAAGCTAACGTAATTTGTGCTCAAATACGAACGACAACTTCTTAACAAATGTAACTGGCGACGACGGGATTTGATTCCGTATCTTACTTACTATAAAGCGTCAAAATATTTATTTGCTTCATCATCATCCAACCTGTGCAAAATATGTCAGGTTTGATATGCATGAGCACGTAACTCTCTGTACCTCTACATATGTCATCTATAACTTCATTTCAAAACATTTCAAATGTAACTCTCTGTACCTCAAAACATTTAGAGGCCTAATATGATTTTTTTAAAAAATAAACTTTAATAATGATGATGTCATTCACATTTAATAATATGATCCATGTTCCTTTGATAACTGAAAATTCTAGTATAAAAAATGATTAGCATTTTTTTGTTCAAAATAATATTACAGGTGTCAATAATAAATAATCAAAGTTATTTGATTATTCTTGATAGATAGTTTTCTTGATCACACCTCGCATTGTTGATAACATGACAAGTACGAGATGAAGAAGTTAGCGGCTCTAAGTACTTAAGCAGGCAGGACGTGGAAAATTGAGCTCCTCCTTTCTCATCAGAAGGAAGGAGACGAGGCGGCCGACCACCAAATCCACGTTTCCTTATAATTGGAGGTTATCCACAAGCACAAGATGAAGATGGAGCTCGTCGTCTCAGCCAATTGAAGGAGATATAGTGGTGCTGTTGGGCTGAACCATCCGGCCACTGTGTTCAAGCTTATCATATTTACTCACCGACTCCCTCGGAAGTTCTCGCATCTCGTTCCTAGCAAACGATTAATTGCACTGCGTGCATGCATGCAATAAAGAAAAGGGAAGAGCACGGAATATGCATGTTTCACGTTTACGTGAGATTTTAGGACGGCGGTGGTTGGGGGTGCAATTCTTCCTTGCTGTATACATCAGCTCATACTTATCCAAACTAGAATGGTGGCCTATAAATACCCTCATCCAATGCTCTTCCAAGCACCAAGTCCTGCAATAATAGCATCTTCTGCCGCCAAGGGAGTGTGCGCGTCCATTCATTATTCGCAGTTGCTGCTAATATGGTGAGTGGCGTCGTTAGTCTTCAGAATTCCATCCCTTTTCTGACTTCTTCGACTACACTTGCTCGTATACTACATCATAGATGGATGGATGACATGTGGTGTTTATTCTGATGCACGCAGGGGAGAATGGTGAAGGTGGGGCCATGGGGTGGCAACGGAGGGAATGCGTGGAATATGGGACAAGCCGACCACATTACCAAACTTCGAATCTATTACGGAGATAACATTGTGGGGTTGGAGATTACCTACATTCTTAACGGTAATCCCCACACCGGCAAATATGGAACCACCACCGGCCCATCCGAGGAGGTATATCCATACATCTATGTGTATATAAATACGCACTTATCAACTTCATGTCTTTGTCCAACCATATAAAGTGGTTCAACCAGATTAATGTTTTGAAGCAACACGTTAGTTAGTCAAACCAATTTCTCTTGAAAATATATTACGATATCAGATGTGTTTCAATTAGTTTTCTTTTTCCCGTTGTTTGTTTCTCATCAAATCCTTGATCCTTTTTGTAGATCATCCTCGAGGAGGACGAGTACTTCACTTCTATCTCCGGATATTTTCATGCATTATCCAATTATCAGGGACATGCAATTGTGATGTTGCTTACTCTTGAGACTAACAAGGGTGCATCCATAAGTGTAGGCAACAAGATTGGCAGTTCTTTCGCCCTTACTTTAGAGGAGGGGAGTAAGATTCTGGGCTTCTTTGGGCGAGCTGGTACAGCCATTGACGCTATTGGAATCCGCTGCTCATTGCCAAACTAAGTGTATGCACTGGCACTGGCTCATGTTCCTATCTATCGAATGGTGTAATAAATAAGCAACGATAACTATTTATGGTGCTTGCCATGATTGTCATCATCGTTGTTATCCTTCTCAATCGGTGTTGCTTTGAATAAATAATGAAATGTTTTCGAATCCACTTTGATATCTTACGATTACTTGGGGTGCTTTTCATGATGGAATCCGTGGCCCTTATTGGGAGAACTAGTAAGCTTCTAAATGAGTAATACAACGAAGAGATGAAGTGAACAACGTATTCCGTAAGATCTCTTAGCACATGACAATGGGAGGAAACGAACCACGTATTCCTTGAACTTTCTCAGCATATGACGATGAAAACGCTAGCAAAATAGCATCTTTAGTTTTTGATCGATCATGATTCTTGGACCACTGCAAAACGTTGTTGCATTCTCCGAGGAACCACGTTGAGTTAAGCATCTATATGATTCACGATCTAAATTTGAAATCGGAGGCCAACTCTGATGCCCTTTTTTTCATTTTTCTCATGTATTTACAGTATTGTGGTGCCAAAATCTTAATTCAATCACTGCCTATGTATCCTAACATATTCTAAGATCAACTCCGTGATTTCTCTCAACAAATAAGTAATACAACATAAAATTAAATAGATCAAGTAGATATGGGAATCCAATCAATTGTCTTCTCTCTCACTCACTCTCTCTCTCTCTTATATGTATCTCCGTACCTTGGGGCAAATTTTGGTTGTTGATTAAGCATTTTTATGATATAAAATTTAACCACAAATATCAACCGTGTGTAACTTTTTGAACAATCGAAAGACAAAGCCCCTATGTGAATCCCTATAGATTTGAGTTTATTTCTTCCCACCATCATAGATGATACTTCTTCGAGACATGAATAGAATGATCCTAATATGTTTGGATACGATGATGTTTCAAATGAACATGTTGAGAAAGAGTCGTTGATAAGATGTAGAATTTGTGCTCCTCTCGTGTACCACAGTGGCTTTTCCCTGCTCGCCATTGGTTACATAACAAATTAATCTTTATTTTTTAAAATAAACTATATATATATATATATATATATATATATATATATATATATATATATATATATATATATATCTTGAGGTGTTCATCTATATTTTTGTAGGGTACACCTTTGATACCAACCGCTTAAATTATTATATCACGAGTCTCAAAAAAAAAAGAAAAAAGAAAATTGCTTGGTCGATATTTAATCGTCGCATTGTAAAGGACACCACATGGTCAGCTTGGAAGATTTAAGTTTCGAAGTTGAATTCCTCTGCAAGCTGTACCGGGAAAAAGTAAGTTGGTGGGATATGCATGCATATCTCATGTAATGTAAACTTAGTATATCCAACCATGTTACTGCATCCAACCTCGCATAACATAATTTGCTCAGCTCGATCTGTGGGACGCGGAGAAGTCAAGGTTGGAGGCTGGAGATGCGCAGCATGTGGAGGTTCCAGGTCGCCGATTCAGCCAATGGAAAGATATAAGTTTGTCTGTACGATGCACCGGCTCTCTTCGCATGTTTCTGCATGTTTCAGGTTTCATAGGAGAAGACGTTATCTTTGCTACACAACATGTTTCACGTTTCATGCATGGGAGTAGGAAGGATCTCATTTTAGCTTTTGTTACAAAATGTCTTGATGTACTGCAGGAGAGAGGGCGCATTAATGTGTGTATCCATCACTTCTCGCGCACGAAGCTCACGTTTGTTTACTTACCTGCGCGTGAGAACTGTTGGCAGGCATTGAAGCAAAAGGGACACTACCTTCTCATACTTATCCAAACTCAAGGGTGCAGGGCTATAAGTATCCCCACTCGTTGCTCTTCTTCTTCAAGCGCATCCATACCTGCAAAAAATACTAATATCTTCCGCAGAAGTAGTTCATACAAGTCTGATAATGGTGCGATGCTTCATTCCATTTCCTATCATCTTCATAGATTTTCTTGCGGGTTAATTTTGGGGAGGCCATGCTTGCATGCCTGCCTGTATATATTTCTTTTGTTGCCATAGATGATATTAATATGGTGGTGGTGTTGTCGCGGTTGCAGGCGGGCGTGCTTGAGCAAGGCCCATGGGGAGGCAACGGCGGCAAAATCTGGGATATGGGACAGGCGGATCACATTAGCAACGTCAAAATTCATTACATCGATGCCGTATTCGCGTTTGACTTCACCTTCACCGTCGACGGCGTGACTAAGACCATCCACGTCGGAGGCGATGCACCCCAGTACAATGAGGTGCTGTCGAAGCTGAAAACATCCGTTTAGTATTTATAGATCAACGGTTACAATCAATTATTCCTAGGATACTTGCTAGATGATCGAGTTGCATATTACCTAACTATTTTTGGTGCTTTATTTCTAACCACATCTTTGATTGCTTGTATAGATTACTCTAGAGGAGGACGAATACTTCACTTTCATCTCTGGATATTTCAAGACGATGTGGACGACGGACGTTTTCATAACACAACTTACTCTTAAAACCAACAAGGGCAATTCTGTGAGTGCCGGCAACGCGATTGGTAGTCATTTCTCCCTAAATCTAGAGGATGAGGGTAAGATTTTGGGTTTCTCCGGACGTGAAGGTTTTCCCATCGATGCCATCGAGGCAATCGGAGTTTACTGCACTATCCCTAACCCTAACTAAGCACACGTCATGCCTTGGGTGCGTGTGTCTTAGTTCTCGCAGGATGCTGTAATGTATCTGCTTGGTTGTGGTGATAAATAAGTGGCAGCAATTGTTGTTGTCGTCCTTGTCGTGTGTCTTTGAATAAAGCAAGAAATACATTATGGGTCCACTGGTTATTGAATGCTAATGATAGTTGAACCCAATCGGTGGTTGGCAATCGTATATGTCACTTCACTTCACGTACATACGAACAATATGCTTGAAGATTTGATTGGGGTAACGTAACTCCTTTTTTTGTATAAAGTAAAATAATAATAATTTCTAAGAAAGTCCAGAACAAATTTATTCTCGGATACCCAATCGATGAGCTCAAAACATTCCATAGGTCACCCCCTTTTTTCAAAATAATAAAGATTTTTTTACTCTAAAGTGATCCAAGTAGCCACCTAGTTGCGCTCCTCCTTGTATACATGTATAAACTCGTAGTCCTCAAAACTGTCCCACAAATATTTAATGTCAGTGACGTAGTGTCCATGGTACAACCAAATAGCCACCGATAGTTGAATCCAATCGGTGGTTATTCGTATAGCATTTCACGTACATACAAACGATATATGGTAGCCGTTCTTATGAAATACTTGATGATTTGATTGGGGCATTGTAACTTTTTTTTTGTCCAAAGTAAACAAAGGAAAATGATTTCTAAGGAAGTCTAGTACATAGTCTTTTTATTATATTAACCAATCACCGATAAAGATAACATAACGAGCAAATCATGCATAACATATCCTAAACCAACATTTATTTCATTAAAGGACCCATCACAATTAGTTTGAATCATCCTTAAAAAGGTTTTGTCCATTGAATATTTATATATAACTTATCTGTTGAACAAACCTCTTAAGTTTATGAACCTTGTCATTCGCCCAAACGCATGTCATGATTTTATGAAAAAAAAGAAGTTGGGGAACGAGTAGTGTGAGCGTAAAGGATCTCGTTTTGAGTTCGCTCGAGCCACTACGAACAAATGTAACTTGTGTTCAAATACGAACCCATAATTCTTGCGCAAACACTTTCTCGTTCATAGGGTCATTGTCACAATGTTTTTGTTTTTTTTTTTTAACAAATGTAAGTGGCAAAGATGAGATTTATTTGGTATCTTACTATAAAGAGACAAAATATTATTGTCATCTAACATCTTCAAAATATGCGAGATTTGATATGCATGAGCGCGTAGCTCTCTTTGCCTGGATATATGATATCTAATACTCCATTTCACTACTTGCTTCTGCTAGGATTGATTTTTATTTTAGAATCCTAATTTGATGTTTTATCTAAAAAAATAAATTTTAGTGATGATGAAAGAAATAAATGACACCGTTCACATTTGAGCGAACCAAAAATTTAAGTCAGGAGTTCTCTCGTCATTCAATAATAGGATTCATATTCCTTAGATAACTAAAAATTCTAGTATAAAAATAATTCCTTATTGATTAGTATTTGTTTGTTTAAAATAATATTACAGGTGTCAATAATAAATAATCAAATTTATTTTCCTAATCACACCTCACGTTGGTGATAATAATGGGCATGCTTTTGTCATGACAAGTACGAGATGAAGAAGTTAGAGGCTCTAAGCACTAAGCTGGCAGGCCGTGGAAAATGGAACCCGTCCTTTCTCATCCGAAGCAAGGAGACGAGGCGGCCGACCACCAAATCCACGTTTCCTTATAATTGGAGGTTATCCACAAGGACACGATGAAGATGGAGCTCGTCGTCTCACCCGATGGAAGGAGATAGTGGTGCTGTTGGATTGAACCATCCGGCCACTGTGTTCGAATCCACTTCGATATCTTATCATTACTCGGTGTACTTGTCATGATGGAATGCCGTAATGAATAAGAAACGACAACTATTATGGTGCTTGCCATGATTGCTCGTTGTTATCGTTGTCATGAGGTGTGACTTTGAATAAATATTGAAATAAATCAACTTTGATATGTTTCGACTACAACGTGTGCTTTTTCATGATTGATTCCATTGCTCTAATTATCTAGCAATATTTAGGAGAACTAGTAAGCTGCGAAACGAGTAATACAAAGTGGTGAAGAAATTAATAAACTACGTGTTCCTTATAATCAAACAACATATGATGACGGAATGCCAGGAAAATATCCTCTTTAGTTTTAAATCGATCATTGTGCTTGCATCATTGCAAAATGTTGTTGCATTCTCTGAGGACCTGTGTTGATGCTAAATCTATCGTTATGTATGAGTCATGAGTCAGATTCGGAAGGTCAAATAAAGTCATTATACCATAATCTGAATTTAATCACTACTATCCGAACGCAAAGATCAACTCCATGTACGTGATAAAGTCATATTATCACAATCCGCTTAACCGGGTCATATAGATGCATGCATATATGCTGCAGTCTGCAATTCTATGGCGTCATCGACATCTCCACAAGGGAACACAAGTGATGTAGCGTAAATGTGTGTTTGATGGACGTTCGTCGACTTAGAGAGCACTCGGATTCGCATGACCTCATGGAGCCCAAAAATCCACGTTCATTTCCATGTACAATACCAAAGAAAGAATACATATAATATCTTGCAAACAACTTTTAATTTGAGCCTTGGGTTCCTATAAAAATCTTGTGGATGATACATAATTCTGAAGTCAAGATCAAATAGAAGCTAAAAACCGAATACCCAAGTTGAAATTTTTGATGGATCAGCCCATTATTGTTAGATGCTTTGTTTATGTTTCTCGGTTTTAGGTATCTCTTTTCCCGAGATAGGACATATTGTGAAGCTGCAGCTATTCTGGAGGGACTAGAATTCGCTGAAGGTGTTCCTCATGTACTCATCGAAATAGATTCTAAATTACTGATAGATACAGTCAACAAGGATTCTCAAAGAATCTTTTTGCTTATTCGAGATATTCATGCTCGCATGTACTTCATGACTCTTGTGATCCGCATATGCAGTGTTGATGCCATGGTTAGTGATGGCAGCGGGTGGAATACCTGCAAAATCACCTAAATCTTAATTGAATTCGAACAAACCCAAATGCGACTGCGATGCTGGAATTAGTGGGATCAAATTGTCCAATAGATTATCAACGTGCCGCAATCTGCAGGGAGAGAATCCACTGTCTCTGTCATAAGAAAAAATATATCGGCATTGGAAAGAATTCAATCGATCCATGCGCTATTCCTCAAGTCAAGTAGTTAACTCGAGAGAACGGTCTAGATGATGTGGTTTTTAGAATCATCCACAATAAAATGATCATGACGATGATGATGACATCCATGGCGGATGAGATTCTTCAGATGTTTACATCACCAGAATGACAAAACAAAATTGGGAAATAAATCCAACTGCTTAGCCAAACTATATGTAGAGTTAGATTTTCTATACTATCCTATATATACATTATGAGAATGATAAAAAATTGTGATGTCCTTCTTCTAAAATACATTTCTTGTCCTTCTCCATTGGATGTTCTCTCTCGCACGCATATCTAATCTTGTTCGTGACAACAAATGCCTCTCGCATTAGTGTGAAGCATTCATCCGGTGAAACGATCATGTCACTCTCGTGCAATAATACCCACATGACGTGATGCTATTTTCTGGCAGTCATATTCATCTTTCTCATATTCTGATGGTCTGTCTACTACGCGCAGATTTAACCGATTTGGGATTGCCGACGGGATTCCCAAGATATCTTTAGTAAAATGTGTGATATTTATCAATGGAAATTGTACTTCAAAATTCAGATATAAAGACTAATGACATATTGGTTAATGATTAAGGGAGGGAGATGATCTAACCAAGTAAGATGCTATGATCCTTAGAGCCTTAAATTTGCATTCTTTTTTATTGATCAGGAAGGCCATAATATTATGGTTCTTAAGAAAGAAAAATCTTCTCCTATGAGTATAGTATATAAGGGCATTGTTTAGTTTTTAAATAATGGCATCAACTTAGAGTAAGAGAGGATTTCACATAACATAACTTAGAGTATGAAATCGTAGTAAGATGACTTCCTCCTAATGATAGTTGGATTAAACATAATATTGATGGATCATTTGTATATAAATCTAAAGGGAGAGTTGGGTTTCTTCATAGAAATACTGAGGCTACTTGTCTGCTTGTTGCAGGATATAAATTCCTATAGGATGAAAGATATTGCTACAATAAATTTAAGATTGTAAAAGAAAACATCCAATATACTTTACTAGAGGGAATCACTAAACTAAACTGATAATCAAGATGGATGTTGCACTGATGGTTACGATTTTAGAGAAAAAGACCAAACCTCCATGCAAGTTGATAAACATCTAGTGATGTTTTACACTTAATGCAAAATTTATTTGAACAGTTTATTATGTATATATTTAGAGAAGAAAATAAGTGTGCTAAATGATTGGCCAATTTTACTAGATGTAATAAGGTTACAAATCTACGGAAGCAGCATTTGGACCATGTCGATTGTAATAAAATTTTAAGCTAAAAGAAGTAAACTACGTCTTACTCGAAGGAAGTAAGCTCTCAGTGCAGAGCAGCTCAATTATCCATGTCAAATATCTCTAGAGATGGACAGGCGACATGGCTGCATGAGTTGACCAAGTTGGTGTTCTCATCAGCTAATATCATCGTAAGTCGTCATTTCTGATATATTCTGTAGCACCATTAACCAAACACTAGGAATGACTTATGGTCCTTCTTATATATATCCTATAGAAAATGTCAAACAGGACACATGCCCTCTGACGTGGCTCCGCGGGAATGCCTTTTAGTCTCTTTTTGATCTTAGAAGTCCTTGGTCTACCCTAATAAACATTAGCTGATGCAATCTCGTCAACCATATTTCTGTGATCTTAAGATTAGTCTTTCCTCATCGCGCTTAGGATGATCCACATCATGCTCTTGTTTTTACCTTTCACTCGAATGAATGAATAGAAATGCATCCAGCAACACAAGATCTAAGTCGAAGCAAATCAAAATGCACCCACAAATATTTCATAATTCATTTATAGATACATGAAGGACGAAGCGATAACAATGACAACAACTGCTGCTACTTAATAATGTCTAGAGCATCTTTGTAGTAATACACAGACAGTACTTACTCCAAATATTCAAACTACAACATAGTAAACCCCGATTGCATTGATGATTGTACTCGCAGGTCCATAGAAGCCGAAAATCTTAATATTCTCAAATAAGGAAGGAGTATCTGTAGCAAGTTTCACATAGTCCCACATCAGAAAAATCAAGTTTAGTATCTCCTGTTTAAACTATAAATAAGGGTCTGGGCTTTGAAGTTAGATGCACCATAAGAAAACCTAATTGTTTGCTTTAGGCTTCTCTTGTTTAGTAGTTTCGTATTTTATAACCTAGGAACATCTTCCTAAGGCATTTGTAATAGTCCCTCTTTTATAGTAGTGATTTGCTCCTCCTTCGTCCATGGATCAAACCATGTAAATCTGGTGTTCTTATCGCTTTTTTTATTTTTCTACTTTATTATCTTTTTTGGGTTACCAAATTACCCTTTGGTAAATTTCCTGGGGCTAGCTCTAACAAACTAATATCAGAGCCTGGTTCCGGGATCTTTTGGTAACGATGACAATAACAAAGATCGTTGTCGAGAAATTCAATAGAAATGTCGACTTCGGCATGTGACAACTCAAGATGGAGGCCATTCTGGTTCAAGACGGAGTTGATTTGGCACTACATGGAGCTGAGAACATTCCAGATGGTATGTTAAAGGAAGATCTTACGAGTATGGATAAGAAGACTCGATCAAGCATTATCCTAAATCTCTCTGACGAGGTTTTACAGGAGATAGCTATGGAGACTCCGGCTAAGAGCATGTGGCGCAAACCTAAAGCCTTGTATATGAAGAGGACAGTAGAGAATCGTCTCTACTTGAAGCAGAGTTTGTATATGCTTCGGATGACTGAAGGTACATCTATGCTCTCACATCTTGATAAATTTGATTCATTAGTTATGGATTTGGATAATATATATGCAAAAATTGATTATGAGGATAAGGCAATATTACTTTTATGTTCTCTTCCCCAATATTTTAAGCATTTCCGTGATACGATGATTTATGAAAAAGAAACAATTTCGTATTAGGAAATTAAATCTATATTAAAATCTAAGGAGCAGATAGACAGGGATATCATAGGGGAAAGTAGAGGGAATCAGGTTGAGGGTCTGGTTGTCAGGGGTAGAATGGATAAAAGAGAATTTAACAGTAGTAGATCTAAATCTAGATCTAAATCCAGAAATAGAAATTTGGAGTGCAGATATTGTCATAAAATGAGGCATTAAGGCTGATTATTTTAAATTGAAAAATAAATTAAAGCAAAAGGAAAAAATTATTGAGAAAACTACTGAGTTTATTGAAGCTAGTGTAGCAGCTGATGAGAATGATGAAAATATTTTCTTTGCTACTAATGATAGGATGAGATCGAAAAATGAATGGATTTTAGATTCGGATTGTTCTTATCACATGTGTCCTAATAGAGATTTGTTTTCCACATATGAATCTTGTAATTGTGGAATTATTTTGATGGGCAATAATACAGCATGTGATGTTGTTGGTAGAGGAATAATCCGAATTAAAATGCATGATAGTATAGTGAGGACGCTCACTAATGTTAGATATGTTCTTAATTTATAAAAGAATCTCATCTCTTTAGACACCTTAGAGGCTCATGGGTGTAAATACACAATTGAAGGTTGAGTTATGAAAGTTTCTAGAAGTGCCCTTGTTGTTATAAAAGGTTGTATATTTTGTAGGGAACTACTGTCACAGGCTCAGTTACAGTCTTATCATCATCATTGTCCGATTTTGACATCGCATATGCGTTTGGGTCATATGAGTGAAAAAGGTTTGAGCATATTGAGCAAAAGAGGTCTTCTTTACGAACAAAGTACTGAGCCACTAGATTTTTGTGAACACTGTATTTTTGGAAAGCAGAAAAGAGTCAGCTTCAATTCTCCGACACTTCACAAAATGAAAGGTGCTCTTGACTATATTCATTTAGACCTTTGGGGTCCAGCTCGTGTTCAGTTTAAGGGTGGTGCCAGATATATGTTGACTTTTATTAACGATTATTTCAGGAAAGTTTGGATTTATTTTCTGAAGCATAAAAATAATATTTTTCTAACCTTTAAACAATGAAAGGCTTTGATTGAGAAGCAAACAGGTAAACAGATTAAGCAACTTTGAATAGATAATGGCATGGAATTTTATGAAGGTGACTTTGATGAATTCTGCAAAAATGAAGGAATTGTTCGGCATCGCACTGTTAGGATGACGCCTCAGCAAAATGGTGTGGCCAAACATATGAAGAGAACACTCTTGGAGAGAGTAAGGTGTATGATCTCAAATGCAGAGTTGACAAAGGACTTTTGGGCAGAGGCGATTAATATAGCCTATTACGTTGTCAACCGCACTCCTTCTACAACACTTAACTTTAAAACTCCAGAGGAAGTTTGGTCAGGTACTCCTGCTGATTACTCTGATTTAAAATTTTTTGGGTGTCTAGCATACATGCATATAAATGAAGGAAAATTAGAGCTTCGAGCGAAAAAGTACATTTTCTTTGGGTATGCTTCTAGGGTGAAAGGATACATATTATGGTGTTCTGATCCCAAATCCTCAAAATTTATAATCAGTAGAGATGTTACTTTTGATGAATTATCTATGTTATCTTCCAAAGAGAAATCTACTAGTTGTACAAATGACAGTGCGCAAAAGCAAGTGGAGCTTGAGATTGATAGTTCAGATTCTTTTAAATCACTCTTCTACTTAAAGAATGTCAGTAGATGATCCCAAGTCTACTAACAAGGATGATCTAGAGGAAGAGCAATATTCCATAGCTAAGGATAGACCACGGAGAGATATTCGACCACCACAAAGATATGCAAATTTAGTTGCATATGCTTTGTTTGTTGCAGAAAAAATAAGTGAAGTTAGTGAGCCTACTACTTACTCAGATGTAGTTTCTTATGATAATTCTGCTAAGTGGTTGATTGCGATGAATAAAGAAATTAAATCTCTCTCCATCAGAATAGAACTTGGGATCTTGTGAAGCCGCCTTCGGGTCAGAAAATTCATATGAAGGATAATCTAGCTAATATGCTTACGAAGTCTCTTCCGGTTTACAAGTTCAAGCAGTGCTTGGACTTGATTGGTGTTCATTGTTGGTGATTGCCCGTTGGGGCTTTTATGAAGAAGGTGGAGCAAGTTTTGTTGGGACATGCCAAGGTGGAGATTTGTTAGTTTGGCAAGTCCCACATAATCCCACATCAGAAAAATCAAGTTTGATATCTCCTGTTTAAACTATAAATAAGGGCCTGGGCTTTGAAGTCAGATGCACCACAAGAAAACATAATTGTTTGCTTTAGGCTTTTCTTATTTAGTAGTTTTGTGTTTTATGGTTTAGGAATATCTTCCTAAGGCATTTGTAATAGTCCCTCTTTTATAGTAGTGATTTGTTCCTCCTTCATCCGTGAATGTAGATCAATTGATCGAACTACGTAAATCTGGTGTTCTTATCGTTTTTTTATTTTTTTACTTTATTATCTTTTTTGGATTACCAATCCTTTGGTAAATTTAATGAGGCTAACTCTAACAGTATCAAACTACAACATAGTAAGCCCACGGTTACAAATGTCTCATTGTTGGTGCCAAGGGTAAGTTGTGTTAAGACAGTAACACCATCCTTCAAGATATAATATCCTGAAATGGAGTTGAAGAAGCCAAAGATCTTATTAGAATACAATAAAGAAAAAAAAACCCCTTCATTAATGTTACCCCACGGCCCTGCCTTCATCACATCGCCGGGCGAGTGCTTGTCTTCATCCATGAAGAACACGAAATATTATCAACGTTATAATGAAACAGATCCTTAGAGAGAGAGAGAGAGAGAGAATTCATGCATAAAGGCAAATTAAATGAGCCTCACACCATTTGTAGATACCGATACGTATGCATGCATTTGCCGAAGTTGTGATTGCATGCCCTTCTCCGGGGGAGGGATCGGGGGTATATAGATAGCCCTCGCGGTCTTAATATCGTCTTTGATACTACAGATAAGATAAAGAACCTGCACTACTATCACTCAATATGTATAAGTCGATGCCCAATTTTAATCTAAATATCATGTCATTATGAAACACCAACATGTCGGTCTTTCTTTAAGCCTAAGAAAAGTCAAAGTCTTTCTTTTTTAATACAAAACAGGATGTCAATTCATGTGATAGGACAGAAGCACGCCCATTGGCATATCTCCACAAGACAACATTCACATTTTTAATCTTAAAAAGAATTTATAGGGTACCAAATACTCTTTGTATTTGGTCCAATGTTGCACGTAGAAGTCACCCATGAATGCTATGATACATAATAGGAAGGAAGAAAAAGAGGCAATGAGTCGATACAACAAAGAGATGGATATAGAAGCAGGGACAATTTGAGATTAGACAAAAGAATTAAATAGACCTCATAGATCAGGGAGATAATATATATTTATCCTTCATCATGCATCCTTGTTGATTGATAGAGGCTTTCTCTGATGCCCTCTCCCGCTGTTGTTCCACTAATGATTTTGACTTATAATGTCTAACTGATCTGTTAAAAGGCTTCAATACAACATTTCATGACATGGCTGTGATACTAAATTGGTAGGACTCCTTTTATTAAGTGTTCTCTTTTTCTTGAAGAATATATCTTCTGAGAGAAATTTGATAGAAAAAAAATTTTAAAAAGGAAGAGGAAGAACATAGGGAATAATAAAAAAACAAAGAAGAAAAAAGAAAAGAAAGATAGAAAGAAATTTTTTTGAGTATTTATTAAAAATTTCAACTCTCCTTCGCTTTTGAGTTATATGAACTTAGTTTAGAGACACTCATCTGTGTGCTCGCTATACTTGTCATCACACAAGTTAAGAGATAACAAGTTAATTTTCGTCTGCCCTAGAAACAACAAGTGCAGTAATGTGAGAAGATAAATGTCAATTATGAGTACAAGCCCTTGGGACGCTTGTCTTGCAGGTGGCTGTGTCAAATTTTACATACTAGAGTTAAACAAGGCAATTAGGTAGACTGAATCATCGTACAAAATTGAGTATGCAGTGAAGAAGGTGTTTATTACCATTCATTGCTATAAGGTTTTTGGAGAGAAAAACAACCACTAACATAGGACGAGTCCTCCCCTGTCAAATATCACGAAACCTAGCAACTTCAAGATACGTGCTTAGAGAAACCAAAGGCCACTGGCAACGCCGCGAGATTTGGATGTGAATCGGAATGCGTTGCCCAACACAAAAGATTGATTTTAGTCGAAACATATCAAAGAGGACCCACAAACACATCATAATTTATTCAAAGATACATTAAGCGACGAGTACAACGACGACGACGATGATCACAAGGAGACGAACATCAGCTGCCACTACTTATTTACTAGAGCATTCATGTAGCAGCAATATCCCTTCGGCATTCATGGACTAGTTTTTACCCATTATTTCCTCGTAGTAAATTCCAATTGCGTCTATAACTGTGCTTGAATGTCCAAGAAATCCCACGATCTTGTAAAGAAGAAGTGGTGAAAAGGGGAAGGGAAAGTCTCCCCCTTGCGTTGTACCAACAGTTACACTTGTGCCCTTATTGGTGCCGAGAGTAAGCTGTTTTATGGCAATAACATCTTCCGGAATCGTTGGACCGTAAAATCCTGAGATGGAGTTGAAGTACTCGTCCTTCTTGAGAATGATCTTAAAAAATTAAAAACAATGAAATAGTTAGAATCCTAAGAGGGAAACAGTCATTTGAAGCTCATAAAACTTTTTATATAGTGATATGCTGGTTTCCTTGTACATCCGAACGTACCTCGTTCCATACAGCCCCAATTGTGTCTCCAACTTTCAAGGTTTGGCGTTTGCCATTCGTGACGTATGTTATGTCCAACCCGTCTATGACATCTCCATAGTAAATCTTGATGTGGGTGATGTCTTGAGTTACCACTAAAGTATCCCACGTACTCCCTCCTTTACCACCCCACGGCTCGACCTTGGTCGCATTGGCCTGCATAAATAAGTGCATCCATTCGTTCATTAGGAACACCAAATATAATCAAAATTATAGAAACATATATATATGTATGTATATATATATATATATATATATATATATATATATATATATATATATATATATATATATATATATATATGTATGTATATATATACGTATGTATATATATATATATATATATATATATATATATATATATATACATACATATATATATATAAATATATATATATATACATACATATATATATATATACATACATATATATATATATACATACATATATATATATATATACATATATATATATATATATATATATATATGTTTCTATAATTTTGATTATATCTTGATGTGGGTGATGTCTTGAGTTACCACTAAAGTATCCGACGTACTCCCTCCTTTACCACCCCACGGCCCGACCTTGGTCGCATTGGCCTGCATAAATAAGTGCATCCATTCGTTCATTAGGAACACCAAATATAATCAAAATTATAGAAACATATATATATGTATGTATATATATATATATATATGTATATATATATTTATGTATATATGTATATATATATATATGTATATATGTATATATATATACATATATACATATATGTATATATATATATATATATATATATATATATATATATATATATACGTATGTATATATATATATATATGTATATATATATATATATTTATATATATATATATACATACATACATATATATATACATACATATATATATATACATACATATATATATATATATACATACATATATATATATATATATATATATGTTTCTATAATTTTGATTATATCTTGATGTGGGTGATGTCTTGAGTTACCACACTAGTATCCGATGTACTCCCTCCTTTACCACCCCACGGCCCGACTTTGATCACGTTGGCCTGCATAAATACGTGCATCCATTCGCTCATTAGGAACACCAAATATAATCAAAATTATAAAAAATCTATATATATATATACATATATATATATTTATAGATATATATATATATATATATATATATATATATATATATATATATATATATATATATATATATATATATACATGCATATATATATATATATATAGAGAGAGAGAGAGAGAGGGAAATCATGCAAATTGAGCTACTGATCACCATTTGCAGATAAGTAGGCACTCGTTTGGAGAAGATATGATTGCACGCTCTCCTCGGAAGGGAGGGAGATATATATAGCCGCAAGCGCTGGCACCTCCATGAGATTCATGATGATATCAACCAAGTATGTGCTAAGGTCATTCTTTAATGTGCCGGAAGCATCGGACACGTATTCATTGACCCGTCGCCGTTAGAATGGCATGAGATCCTTGTTGTTATATTGAGCTCTTTCTTTCTTCAGTATGTAAAAGTCATCAGCCAGAACAACCGGTTGCATTAGCAATCTCCACAAGATAACATCACATACGTCTTTCTTAAATTAAATAAAAATAGAAAAAAAAAACATACTGAGTTGGGGCAAAAGACTCGTGGTCACTAATTACCCACCCAGTGACTTGGCACCATGCATTATTAGCTGCGATTAAGGTTGATATGGTTAGTGTCTTCTTTTGTCTTCGACCAGCCGAGACAGCTTGATCTGTAATCATTAGATATCTTTACTAAAGAAAACTCAATAGCAAACATTCCCTTTGACGTGTCTCCACTATAATTGATTTCAGGTCTTTCTTTAATCTTAAGAAGAGTTGGGTTCTTTCATAAATCTTAAAACGATGATGATGACATGTGCCGTCAAGCACAACACAACATCCACAGTCCGTCCTGTTGGTCACGTAGGTACCCCTTAATTGACGGCGCTCCAAAGCTCGAAAATGATAGGTCTTGGCTGTACCAAAATAAATAATGATAACCGGCTCATACCGATCCGAGTATGCCCCGCTCGCTACGTCGAATGACCTGCGGGACCCAACTAGTGTGAGAAAGTGTTGATATACGATTTAGTGTTTGGCGGTGGCCAGATAAAAAACAAAAAAAAAGAAACAAAAAAAGGAAATTTGGGTTATCATTTAAGAAAGCAAGAGTATAATTGAAAAGTCAATCATAGTAGAGCACTATGGAATTTTTTTCTTTTTTTGTTGACAACATGGGATTTTTTGATAATTTTGGAAATCTAAGTTTATTTCCCCTTGTAAATAGCACTTTCTCAAAAGAATGATCAAATAGATGTAAGATTCAATGTTTTTATCTTCATGTTGTCTTATTTAGTAGGGAACAAAGAATTGGATTGCGCATGAACTATATATACTCTTGCTTAGAAAAAAAGTTCTTTTATCAATTAACTACCTCAACAAAACCAAGAAAGTTTTGAACTATTCCAAAAATATTAGATTTGAATTATTATGGTTGAGCCAACAAGTGTGGGTGGAGGTCAAAGAAAACATTTTTTTTTTCATATATGGCTCTTAGAAAACCTTTTTTTTATAGTAGGAAATCAGCTATATATTGTACCAAATAGTTGGTGGTCCAACTATGGGCCAGTATTATTAAGGAACAAGTGGAGCCTTTACAATGGAAGAACGTGGTTAAGGTTTTCCAATGACATCATTATAGACAACGAAAACCTATTACATGTTGGTTGGACATGAACTATCAACCTTCCTCTGATCCATGTTGGTTGCACACCATCCACATGAGGGGGTAAATTGAAGTATCTAACACCTAAAATATTAATCTTGTGACAAATACTAACACCTAAAATATTAATCTGGTGATGATGTATCATATCCTCTTACTAAAGACCATATCTAACATTTTGAAAGTGTTAGCTAGTCTAGTTGATAAAAATATTAATAATTTATCATGGGGTCATGGGATAGAATCCTGCCTTTGCCACTAAGGGATAGCTTGACCTATGTGGATAAACTTGTAAGCGTATTATAGTGACTTATTTTTCATATGTATTTGGTTAAAGATGACTGGGTTATCAAAATGGTTGGGGCGCCATGGAAGTGCCTGCACCATGTGGTGAGATCTATAGGTTTTCTTGACAAAAGGTTTTATCTCATCGCTACATATATTCATATGTATGTTTGTACTCCCTTCTTTAGAGACTATTGTAACATGAAGTCCTCGCTACCTTTCTTCTTGTCTTAGAGACTATTTATAAGATAATGGACCTATATATATATATATATATATATATATATATATATATATATATATAACATCAATTAATGAGTATGACTTGAGGTCTTTTTTAATCTAAATAAATATGATGTCAATTACTGTAGCAATCTATGTTTTCGTAACAAGTTAATGTTTCTTTATGAAAAATTCAAGGCCTTTATCTATTTAATTCAAACTAAGATGTCAATTTATATGATACAAATGCATACCTATCCACATCTCTATTAGATAATATTTATGTTTTTCTTGAATGCTCAAAAGAGTTTTTAGGGCCCAAGATAAGGTGTGATTTTATTGTTTAAAAAGGTAGAATAGTGGGTTGGAAGATTTAGAATACATTATGACATTATGGTTTCTAAGGTTTAGTCAATGCTTAGCCTAAGATCCATTCCTCGTCATTTTCAACATCGCATTGGTTTGATATTTACTAAGATAAATAACTTTTAGTTATCCATGAATCCCATAGTGTTTTTTTAATTTAAATAAATATCATATCAATTAGTGTAATAATGTATGTTTTCATAATAAGTTAATCTATCTTTAATGAAAACTCAAGGTCTTTTTTTATTTAATCCAAAACAAGGTACCAATTAATGTGATATAGATGCATACCCATCCAGTTGTCCCCTTAAGATAACATTGATGTATGTTTTTAATGCTTAAAAAAGCTTGGCACAAGATAATATGCATACCCATCCACCGCCTGATAGCCATTTATGGCCGATGGTACCATCGCCCAGACCACATGGGAGGTCGAGGCTCAAACGGTTCCACTGCCCACCCTGGACGATGCCACCGCTTAGCATGGCTCCAAGTGGTCGAGTTGACCATCTATCCGGCCTAACTCAACCTTAACTTAAGCCCAATGTCCCCTAATTGAGTTGGCATTGTTTCACCCTAATATTGACTCAATTAAAGAGCCACGACACCATGCTAGGCCGAATCGATCGAAAAGGTTTGGATACACTCGGGTGTCCATAAAGTTTGACTTGGGACTGATTTGAAGAAGATATATTGATTTGAAGAAGATATATTGAAGAACAGATCTCTGATAGGTCAGATCAGTTCCTGCTCGGACAACTAAAATCTGACTTATCAGTTTATACATAATTTAAGTACATAGTTTTATATATTTCGTCTAGTTACCTGCACATTCTTTCTTCTTTTTATTGCTCTTTCTCGCTCCCTCTTCACTTGATGAATCAGATAATAATACACTGGATGATTTTAGTCCAAACATATCATAGTAAACCCACAAGTAGTTTATAATTTATTTAAGAACACTAAGAGGATAAGAACATCAACGATCGACAGACAGTGACGATGGCAACAACAATAAGGATGACGATGGGGACAACAACAATAAGGATAACGATGATGACGACAACTGCTGCTCCTTATTTAGTATAGCATATGTGTAGTAGCAGCAGCCCTTTACGGACAAGTGCATCCATATCTAGGAATCAGCCAAGGAGCAGTGCACTGCAATGGCTCCCACGCCGACAGTCAGTTGACCAACAAATCCACAGAAGCCCACAATGTGACCTCCCTACTCTAAAGCAAGGGAGAAAGGATTGCCCGTCTCTTTGCCAGCACTTACGTTTCTGTTTTCATCGATGGTAAGAGTAAGTTGTGTTATGAAAATATCGTCTCCCAACATTGGTTTGAAGTATCCCGAGATGGAAATGAAGTGTTCGTCCTCATTGAGGGTAATCTACAAGCGATCATTTGCTGAGTTAGAAATGAAACCCAGAGGAAAAAGAATAAGAATTTGGAACTCTTCTAATGCTTCATCTGTTCTCAGAAAATTGCATTTAGATATAAGATGGTTTTCCTATAAGAGTGATGTGCTTTTGTTCTAACATGCATTGAAACACAAGAAAATATGTACATGTACATGCGAGTTCATAGATGTTAATAAAAAGTGTATACCTTGTTGGGGAAGGAGGAGCAAGGAGAAACAGAATACTACGATACGAGTAAAAAGAATCCTTTCGACTCAAGAAAACTATTGTAGTATTAAAAGCAGGAGGAACACTTACAAGATACCAAGTGCACACACAGACTTTCTTTCTATCTGTCTCTATATCTATTCCTTGCTACATGAACTACGGTCCTATTTATAGGACCTAATGACAACTACCCTAACTACTAGATCACGAGGTGGTTAATGAAACCACCTTATAATTACTGGATCATGATTGAAGTGGTTATTGAAATCATAATGTAACCATTAGATCATGATAACAATCTAGATAGATAACTATGAATCAAATCTCAACACTCCCCCTTGATTCATAGTTGCATACACCAATGCTTTCGAACTGGAAATGATTTGGTGAGGGTATCCGAATATCCGCAACTTGTTCATCCGTTCCACAATACTTCCTTGTTATGGCTCCACTTGCCTGAAGTAGTCTTCCGATCATCTAAAGCTCCTGCACAATCACTATTAGTGAAACCAAATAATTTGTATTTAAATTTTGTTTTGAACACCCATTTTAACCCAATCGCTTTCTTTTCTTTCGGTAGATCCATTAGCTCCCAAGTTTCATTTTTCTTAATTGACTTGATTTCCTCCTTCGTTACTTTTCTCCATTCCTCTTTTTTAACTGCTTCCTCAAAAGTTATAGGATATGAAATAAACAAAGCAAATGTTGAGTTATAAATTTCTGTCAGTGATCTAAAATTTCTTGGAGGGGTTTCATATGAGGAATCCGAGTTTGAACTGCTATTGGGTGAGGCTGACGATGAACTTATTGGAGCAGGATCTGTCACTTGATTCTGCGGAGTGTCTAGTTCTGCTGGAATCTGCATTTGTGTTTCACCTTTATTGGTCTCCCAATTCCAACTTACCCTTTCATCAAACATAACATTTCTGTTAATAATAACTTTGCCACTAACAGGGTTATATAATTGATATGCTTTAGATTGCAAAGAATAACCAATTAAAATGCATTTCTCTGATTTTTCATCAAGCTTGTGACGATATTGTGAATTCACCAAAGCATAAGCAATACAACAAAAAATTCTTAGATGCCTAACACTTGGTTTCATACCATACCAAGCCTCAAAAGGAGTTCGATTCATAACAGCCTTTGTTGGTGAAATATTCAACAAATAAACTGTTGTTGCAACTGCTTCTGCCCAAAACTGATTTGGAAGATGTTTTCCTTTAAGCAAACTTCTTGCCATTTCAACGACAGTCCGATTCTTACGCTCAGCTACACCATTTTGCTCCGGTGTATATGGTGCTGTCAATTTTCTGTGAATACCATTTTCTTCACAAAAAGAACTAAACTCATTAGATAAAAATTCACCACCTCTATCTGTCCGAAGTGTCTTTATATATCTACCACTTTGTCTTTCTACAAGTGCCTTGAATTTTCGAAAATTATCAAATGTTTCAGATTTCAAATTCAAAAAATATACCCAACTCATGCGACTATAATCATCCGTAAACAATAAAAAATATTGACTTCCACCAAATGATTTTGTATTCATAGGTCCACATAAGTCAGCATGAACTAATTCAAGACAATCAGATGCTCTCCATGCTTTTCCAATAGGAAATGATTTTCTACTTTGTTTGCCATAAATACATCCTTCACATACATCAAGTGTATTAATCTTAGGCAATCCAAAAACCATTCCTTTTTGACTTAACAACCTTAAACCTTTAATGTTAAGGTGTCCATATCTTAAATGCCATAAACTAGACTCATTCTTTTCAGTTGTGATAAGCGCATGTCTTTCAATATTTGACACATCAAGTGGAAACATCTTGTTTTGTGTCATGCAAACATTTACTATAATCAAACCAGATTTCTTATCTCTAATAGTGCATGAACCATATCAAATATTACTGAATATCCATCATTTACTAATTGTCCAACACTCAACAAGTTATGTGATAAAGTAAGAACAAAGAAAACATTATCAAGGTATTTTACCTTTCCTTGATTTGTCTTCACCTCAATTGTTCCTTTCCCTTCCACTTGGATTTGCTTGTTATCTCCAAGTCTAACATTCAACTTGTGAGTCTCATCAATATATCTAAATATTGATTTTATGCCTGACATATGATTAGAACATCCACTATCCAAAAACCAACATTATCAAGGTATTTTACCTTTCCTTGATTTGTCTTCACCTCAATTGTTCCTTTCCCTTCCACTTGGATTTGCTTGTTATCTCCAAGTCTAACATTCAACTTATGAGTCTCATCAATATCTCTAAATATTGATTTTATGCCTGACATATGATTAGAACATCCACTATCCAAAAACCAAATATCATTTGAGATGTTATGAATTTGTGAATGAGTCATAAACAACTTACTATTTTCTTTATTTTTCTCCACATAGCTTGCTTGCATTTCTCTTTTCCAGCAATCTACCTTCATGTGACCAAACTTTTTACAATAGTGACATTGAATTCCACTTTTGTAATTTTGATCATAATTTGATTGCCCTTGTTCATCAAAGTGTCCTCTTCCTCTTCCATTTCCTCTACCACGAAAACCTCCTCTGCCACGTCCTCTTCCTGTTGATTTTTTGTCTTCTTTTGAAATAGAAGACTCCCCCTTAGCCTGAAATGCCTTTTCTTCACTTTTTTCAAGTGACCTGTTCAACCTTACTTCATGTGCTTGCAAGGAACCCATTAGTTCATCAAATGAATATATAGATAAATCTTTTGATTCCTCAATTGCGGCAACAACATGATCAAATTTCGGAGTTAAACTTCTCAAAACTTTTGCAACAATTATATGATCAGGAAGATATTCACCATAAGATTTCATTTGACTAACAATTTCAATCACTCGAGAAAGAAAATCTTGCACCGATTCATTACTTTTAATGAACAAAATTTCAAACTCACGACGGAGGGTTTGAAGTTTTACCGTAATCACCCTTGATGAGCCTTTAAATTCATTTTGAAGTATCAACCAAGCTTGCTTTGAGGTTGTCGCTGCTGCAATTCTTGAGAAGATCGTCTCATGTACAGCTTGTTGAATGAAGAACAATGCCTTTGAGTCCTTCTTTCTATTCTCCCTCAGCCTGATTTCGTCATCTGGATCTGCATATCCATTCTCTATTAAGTCCCAAAGATCTTGAGACTAGAATAGAGTCTTCATCTTGATACTCCAAAATTCATAGCTTTTGCTCGAGAAGATTGGGATAAGGGGTTGAGACATAGAATTGTCGTTAAAAGCCATAATGCCCAGTTCAGATTGAAACTAGGCTCTGATACCACAAATATTGGGGAAGGAGGAGCAAGGAGAAATAGAATACTACGATACGAGTAAAAAGAATCCTTTAGACTCAAGAAAACTATTGTAGTATTAAAAGCAGGAGGAACACTTACAAGATACCAAGTGCACACACAGACTTTCTTTCTATCTGTCTCTATATCTATTCCTTGCTATATGAACTACGGTCCTATTTATAGGACCTGACAACTACCCTAACTACTAGATCACGAGGTAGTTAATGAAACCACCTTATAACTACTGGATTATGATTGAAGTGGTTATTGAAATCATCATGTAACCACTAGATCATGATAACAATCTAGATAGATAACTATGAATCAAATCTCAAACATACCTCTTGGGATGCGCGCTTTTTTTTTTTTTTTTGCTTCCATGGGGGTTGGGTTTTACCACCCACGAAGGTTATTTCCAACCCGTATATTACATCTCCATGGTAAATCTTGACCTTGGTAAAGCGGTCAACACGACCTGTATCGAACGCATTCCCTGCGTTCGCACCCGACGGCCCCACCTTGACAACTTTACCCTGCTTGCTTGCGTGTCAACACCACCAAATATAATCGACATTATCATATAATATTGTTGTTGTGTATAATATATGCTGTCGAAAGAACTAAAGCATGAAGGCGAATTGAGCTTCTCACCATTTGCGGACACCGATATGAAAGCACTCCTTTCCAAGAAGATGTGTTACGATTGCACGCCCTCCTTCGTGGGAAGGTACGGGAGTATTTATAATGACAGTCCTGGGTTTCTTGGTGGCTTGGAGACTCACAGACAAGTTGACTTGTCGAGTACACGTCAATCGCTGCAATACGACTCACACCTAAGGTCTTTTTTTAATCTGAATAATACATCACTTAGCATGTCCCTTGGAAAAAGATGTCCATTAATCAATCGGTCAAGCGAACACTCACTAAATTCTCCACAAAGTAGCATTCTTAAATTAATATATGTATGCATTTTAATTAATGCAAGAAAATATATGGTCATCCTCTCTCTATACAATCACCACAAGTACGGCTGAAGGACTTAAGGTCTTTTTTAAATGGGAATAAAAATGTTAATTAACATGTCCCTAAAAAGGAACTTTGATTCGAGTACCCACACACAAGTCTTTACCATTCATAAAGATATGTATTTGTTTTAATTAATGTAAGAAATTGTATGATCATCATCCTCCGTACTATCATTACACACATAGGACTTGAGGTCCTTTTTTAATCTGAATAAAATGTCAAAAAAAACTTTTGGTTTGCATACGCCTCACAAATCTTTACAAAATAGCATTTTTAAATATATGTATATATTTTAATTAATGCAAGAAAATGGATGATTATCCTCCATACTATCATTCCAAAAGTTTGACTTAAGGTTTTTTTATAATAAGAATAAAACTTTGATTAACATATGTCCCCTAAAAGCAGACGCTTCATTTGCGTACCCACTCACAAGTCTCCACAAAATAGCATTCCCTTTGGTGGGGATTGCAACTGTGACTGAGGGTGATGGGGCGACATGGGGTGCCGAGGGGCCTCCGATCCCTCGACAGGGATTGCGACCGTGACTCTTGTTGCTTCTATTGTTGTTATTGCTGTCGCTAGCGGTGTTCTTCCGGTGTTCTTCGTGCCGACTCACCCTGGAGATGGAAAAGTCGATCCTTCTCGAGGATGCCCGCCCTCCTGGTCGAGATGGGAGGAGGCCCATCCGCTGGTGGTGGGACCTCATCTCCTTGCTGACGTTGACTCAGAGGGGGCGGGGTGCTTGTTTCCATCAGATTGGCTGGAAGAGATCTGGGCTTCCAAGACTAGACTACAATGCTCCCATCCGACTTAGAGAAGATGACTGTGACACCACTATGTTGTGTTTCATTATAGCATTTGCTTGAAGGATGTTACCTTAGAGATCCGTAACTCTTCTTCTAATGTTGCTGCCTCTTTTCTCTCTCTCTCTCTCTTTTTGTTGGCAGACGGAATCATCAATAAAATGGGTAACACATCAACATCGTAGTGAACAGCTGAAAGCTGATGGAGATGAAGATACTGCTGCATGCCCTCCTCCCTCGAAAGGGATGCATGCTGGAACCTCGGCCTTTTGATTTAGAAGAGGTGACTGAGAAGTTAATCTGATACGTGGATGATGTTTTACTGAGAATAAATATTAAAAATATTCATATGATGAGATGAAGGGATATGGACTAAGAAAGACTCATATATTATAAGAATTGAATTACATATATTGGATTCGATCCCTAATCTGATATCTAGCTTAGACTATTGAGTTGAATTTATGTATAATCTAATATATATCAATTCTAATCAGTTTTATTAAGACATATTAATCTTCGATTTCTCATATAATATCTGATTAAGTGGAAAAAATTTGATTAAATCAGTCAATAATTAAAAAAAGTATTGACTGAATAAATATTTATAGGTGTAAGATTAAGACAGATGAATTAAAAGAGGTGATAGATTTGGTGAAAAAGGTCCTCACACTCACTGTCATGTCATCCTCAGGAATGACTTGTGACCCACGCACCCTTTGACCTGTCCCTTTCCTCGAAAGAATTGGCTTCAGGTCTTTTTTTAATCTCTGAAACGATATTTGTGACCGGCGTATTGGACGTTGAATTTGATTTAATATTTACTAAGAAAAATAACTTTTAGTTATTTATGAATCTGTTAATTAATGTGATACAGACGCATACTCACCCACTTGTCAAATACTAATCCAGTGGGCAATGTATCTGATCATCTTACTAAAGGTTAAGGATTTAAAACCTTTTATAATTTAACGTAACAAGTGGTAAGGGATAGCTTGACCTATATGGATGAATTTATAAGTGTATTATAATGACTTATTTATCGTATGTATTTGATTAAAGATGAATGGGTTATCAAAGTGGTAAGGGCACCATAGAAACGCCTATAGTGAATTTTATTGATTATTATTGACATCCTCTTTACCTTTCTTCTTTTGTTAGAGACTATTGATAAATAATGGACTTGCATATATAACATTAAGTAATGAGCATGAGGCCTTTTTTAAATCTAAATAAATACAATGTCAATTAGTGTAACAATGTATCGTTTTCATAATAAATTATTTTTTTTTTATTTAAACTAAATTAAGACCTCAATTAATGTGATATAGGCGATACCAATCCACATGTCTCCATAAGATAACATTGATGTTGTTTTGAAATGCTCAAATGAGTAAATATGACACAAGATATCATGTGATTTTATTGTTTAAAAAAATAGAATAGTAGCTTGGAAGATTTAGAATACAGCATGACATTATGGTCTCCAAAATTTAGCCAATGCTTAGCCTAAGATTCACTCACTACTTGCCAAATTGGATGTGGCATTTGATTTGGTATTTACTAACACAAATAACTTTTAGTTACCTATGAATCCCATGGTTTTTTTTTAATATAAAAAAATATCATGCCAATTAGTGTAACAATCTATAATTTCATAACAAGTTGGTCTTTCTTTATTTAATCCTAACCAAGTCGTAAAACTAACATGATATGGACACATACCCATCCACATGTCTTGGTAAGATAACATTACATTGATGTGTTTCTAGAACGTTGAAAAAAGTTTATAATGCACAAGATGGCAGTTATCTGTACAAAAGACAATCTTTTTAGAAAAATAGAATAGTGGCTTAGAAATTTTAGAACATATTATGACATTATGATTTCTAAAGTTTAGCCAATGCTTAGCTTACAATCCACTCTATTCGGTGTATTCGATATTACATTTGGTTTGGCATTTTTTTACGACAAATAACTTTTAGTTACTCATGAATCCCATGACATTTCTTTTAATCTAAATAAATACCATGTTGGTCTTTTAATAATTTATATTTTCATAACTAGTTGGTCTTTTTTAAGAAATACTCAACTAAGACATCAATTAATGTGATATAGATACATACTCGTCAATATGTCTCGAGATGATAACCTTAATGTTTTTCTTGAATGTTGAAAAGCATTTATAGGGCAAAAGATGACAGTTATCAACATGTCACATTTTCTTTTTCTAAAACAGTAGAATAGTTGTTTGGAAGATTTAGAAGGCATTATGATGTTAAAGTTTAGTCAATGCCAAGCCTAAGACCACTATTCGATGTTGCATTTGGTATTAACTATGACATATAACTTTCAGTTACTCGTGAGTTCTATGATACAAAATCGGAGAGAGGATGAAAAATCGACAATGAATTCATACAAGAAAGGGATCAACATAGAAGAGAGAAAATGTACCATAGGAAAAGGAAAAGAAAAAAATAAATAAATAGATTAGGTAGATGATATATATCGTTTATTGTTGGTCGTTGATCGATAAAGATTTCATGTATATGATTTCTCTCCGTCAAGAAGATCGTTTATGCTTGAAGACGAAAATATAGTTTTGACGAGCATGTAAATCTTTGTTGTAATACGAGTGCTTGTGTACTGAGATATAAATTAGGTGATTGACCACTAAAAATAAAATTTATGAACTCAATGATCATGGAGGATATATATATATATATTGATAATATCCATGTATGTGAAATAAAATAAATATGATTTTTTTATTATTAATAACTAAAGAATCTGATGGTAAATAATAGGGTGAGTTCTATTTGAAAGATAAGATTTTGAAATCAAAGGAAAATCTCAAAGATCAACAATCAAAATATGGGGTTGATCTTATTAAGGAAGAGAAGACTTCAATAAAAAAAATCAAACAACATACCATAAAGTCGATGCAAGTTTAAAATAGTTTGATACTTCCTATCTATATACACCATCAAAATCAAATCTTTCACTATATGAAATCAATTATAAATAACTTTAAATCAATCACAAATTTCTTTATATATTTCGAAGAATTTCTTTTTATCATCATCTTGAGACCTTCTATTGAAAAATCCATACATCTAAAATAATTTTTTACATCTTGCTCTTTATCAAAATGGTACATGAGATATTTATAAAATAGTTAACCTTTAGTTTTTAATATTTTATTTTTTTAGAAAGTCCATGGATGCTAAGATTCATTGGATGTTCCATGGCCATAGATTACAAAAAAAATACAAAACTATTTACCAATCCTAACAAGCTCATGACTTAATCTCCTGTTTATATACATAAACTCTAATCCAGTTCTCCTTGAGTCACCAAACACTCTCCATTTTCTTACTAATTTGAATCGGATAAATAATACATTAGATGATTTTAGTCCAAACATACTATAATACTATAATAGATCTACAAGTAGTTTATAATTTATTTAAGAATATTAGAGGATAAGAACAATGATCATAATGATGATGATAATAATAAGGATGATGACAATAATATCAATAATAAGGGTTAGGATGACAACTTATGCTCCTTAATGTACATCGGTATTTAGAAATGAGAGTATACTGTAATGGCTTCAACAATAACAATCAGATTATCGACTATAGATTATCTCTTATAATTAGTTATTTTACTATTTAGTTCTTACATTTTAAAAAATTATATTGGGATCAAGATTCCTATATGGGATTAAAAAAATAGTTTTATAGTATTAAAATTTAAAAAATAAAAAAATAGATTAAAATAATAAACTTAAATAATAATGAATATATAAAAATTAAGATATTAAAAATAATTAAGTACAGAAATATATGTAATTAGCCATAAACCCACAATCTAACGTCCCTCCACAGCAAGGGAGAACCCGTCTCTTTGCCAGCACGTACACTTTGGTTCTTATCGGTCGGAAGAGTAACTTGTGTAATAATGAAACGTATCCCTCTCCTCTTTCTGGAGAGACGCTCTGCATCCCTCTCCCTCTGGCGAAGGGGGAAACCCTTCGTCTTCCTCCCCTAAACCCTCCTCCCGATAGTTCACGTGCCCCCTGTCTTCCACGTCGTTTCCTTCGTCTTCGTCTTCAATGCTGCCGCCCTCCTCTTCGAGGCCTTCTCCTTCCACAAGACCAACTTTTCCCTTGAAACCCACTCCCAGTTTGAAACTGCCCTCTTCTGTGAACTAACTCTGCGTTGAAAGCCCCGCAAGCTCGGAATGCATCACTGGAGAAGGCCCCGGTTTCTGAGGCGAGAGCACCTCTTCGAAGCCTTCGGCTCCTCAGGTGGATGGTGCTGCCGCTTTGCCGAATGGTAACGAGGTAGGCGATCATGCGTGGTCGGTGGTTCCGGGTCCGTCGCCTCCAATGAAAGAGCATGATGGCTCTAAAGGAGGGCCTCAAGATTCCCGTGCCCCTTCTTCTGGCCCACGGATCATGTCTTGGGTGGATCTGTTTGCCGGCCGAGAAAGGGAAAAGTTTCCTTGTTCCTGTTTTATATCGGATTAAACAATCCTCTGATGTTGCTGCTGCTTTTGATTTAGAGAGTATTACTGAATGGCGTAAGCCATGGATTTATAGCCCAGTTGGTAAATTTCTTGCTCGATCGCCTCCTCTTCCGGTTTTGAAGGTTTTTTTCGGAGATCGATCGTGGACTGTTTCTGTTCCTTCGTTGATCTTAGACATGCCTAATGATTTTTTTTTTCCTATTTCGGTTTCATTCCGAGGTGGATGTTCCTAGGGTTATTACCGCCGGACCTTGGTCCTTCCGGGGACAGTTTCTCCATGTTTTCCCTTGGCGTCCGGATTTCAATCCCATGACAGAAATGCCGAGATCTTCCCCAGTATGGATTCAACTTCCCGACTTACCCCTTGAATATTGGAATCGCGAATGTTTGTCCGGCATTACGAAGGCTTTGGGTCGCCCAATTAAAATCGATGATCGGTCTTTGAAATTGGAACGTGGTCACTCTGTTAGAATCTGTGTGGAGATCGATCTCTCTTCTCCCCTCCATCAACGAGTGTGGATCGGTGCTGCCCGGACCGGGTATTTCTAGGTTGCTCGTATAATAACTTGCCTTTCTCTACTTTCGTCGTGGTTGTGTTGGCCACAAGCTGTCGGATTGCTCTACTAGGCTGGTTGAGAGGTAGAGTGCTGGTGTCCAGAGGTTGGATGCCCTTGGAAACGAGGGAACCCTTCTGGTGCCCACTTTGGCATCATCCACTGGTGGGAATGTTCGGCCGACGGTGGAGGGTGAAGTTTATGGACCTTGGATTAGGGTCCAGCGGCGTGGTTCCAGGAAGAGATTTGTGCCGGCGCTGGGAAGGGGATTGGCAGTGGCGGCGGAGGCTGTTCCTTCTTCCACACGTGAGGCGCACGTGGTGTAACGGTCTTCTGGGGAACCTGGATGTTATTAACGTGCAGGGGGCTCGAGGACAAATGATGCGTTTTGACTGAGGTGGAGCGATTGGGGGAACCCAAGGCAGATGGGGTTTCACCCGGATCCAGCTGGCTCGTTGGAACAGATGCCGAGTCAACTGGAAGCCAGGAGGCTGTCAACTGGAGTTTGCTTCAGCTTACGTGCTCCTGTGGTACCCAGCCTTGTGCGAAGCGTCAGGTGCTGATGGGGAGCCCAAGGCGGGCTGTTGTGACCGCCTGTGTTGGCTCGTCTAGCATCGTGGTGCCTCGGCATCGTCATTGGATTTGATGATCTCACTCCTCCCCCGCCGACGGTTGAGGTGGAGGGTGTATATTCTATCCCTTCTGCTCCTGTGCAGGGGAAGAGGGGGAGTAAGGAGGTGGCCCAAGGCCAATGTCAGCACAATGATCTCACTGCTAAAGCCCAAGAGAGGACCGGGTTGCGGCTCCAAGGCCTCTCATGGGGTGGGTTCTCATTAGTGTTTCTGTTCATTAGCGTTTCTTCTCTCCCTATTTCCGATACGAACATTATCAGCTGGAATTGTAGAGGAAATAAGAGAAAACTTGTGTTAGATTTTCTTCAATACTCCATTCGTAGTAATCGCGTTTGCATGGTGCTCTCGCAGGAAACCCATTTGGACGAGACAGTGATTAGGAGGGTTGCAAGGAGACTGGGTCGTTCTTGGTGCTTTACCGAGTTTCCGTCGGCGGGAGCCTCTGGTGGCATCGCGCTGCTATGGAACGCATCATTTGTCAAGACCCAGGTGCTTTCGCTCCATTCTCATTACTTAAATGCTGCGGTCAGATTTATGAATTCGGATCCGTGGATTTTAACTGGTGTTTATGCTAGAGTTTCTATTACAAATCGAAACTTACTGTGGAATTCTCTTGGTGCAATTGGTCTAAATGATTTTCCATGGATAATTTGAGGAGACTATAATTGTATTTCTTGTGCACAAGACATACTGGGGGTATCCCTTTTTCGTTTTCTGCGTCGGTGAGGCAGTTAGTTTAACCAGTTTTTATTGTACGCTGCATTATGTGATTTGGGTTTCATTGGTCCCAAATTCACACGGTGCAACGATCGTAAAGGCAGTGCTGTGTTTTAGTCCATCTTGGTCGTGCGTTTGCTAACCGTAAGTGGTCGGATCTATTTGGTAACTCAATTGCTTGCCACCTTCCCAGAGCTTGCTCTGACCATTGCTCGATTCTTGTGTGTCTATGCGACATAATTTTTCGTCGATAATGTTCAAATTCCACCATTTGTGGGTTGAGTGTAGAGAGATTAGGGATATCATCCAAAATGTTTGGATCCCCGCCAAGACTTGCTCTAGATCCCCTATGATTGAGTGTTCCTCTAATTTCAGTAGACATAGAGGGCCTTTATCCTTCTGAAATAGGAATTGTCTTGCGTTGAGGATGCCCTTGTGCGTACCCAACAGGAGATTTCCATTCTAGAGAATAGGGAGTTTACCTGCAATTTGTGTGACCCTAATGGCATCCACTTGACCTGTCTTCCTTATAATCATGTTGCCCTCCTAAGATAGTTCAATTTGAAATGATGGTCTCAGGCTAAAACTAAATGTATAAACGAGGGTGATCCAAATACTTAGTATTATCACTCCGTTGTGTCCGTTAGAAGAAGAAATAACTTTATCCATCATATTCAGTCTGCTTCCTCTATCATTACTGATCCGATGACCATTAGAAATAAATTTGTCACTTTATTCTGATCTTTGGAAGGCTAATGGGTGTCTTGATTTCTCCCTGTTTATTAACTTGTTTACCCACAATGGGGGTTATCTTCTATGCATGTTAATCACTTGGTGGGTCCTTCTAGCAGGAGTGAGATTTGGGATGACCTTGTCTCTCTTGGGTTAAATATGTGTTCGGGGCTGATAACTTGATTGTTGAGTTATATCATTTTTACTAGTAGATTATTTTTACTTCTATAATTTAGGTCTTTTAGTATTTTCATGATCATGCTTTTCTTCACCAGTGATTTAAAAAGTGCTAAGCGTCAAAAGACGTCAAGGTTCCAAAATCCCCGAGACACTAAGCGCCTGTTTAAGCTAAGCGAGGTGCTATGAAATATTAAAATATAAAAAATATATAATTTAATTGATAAATATGATTATATAAATAAAAATATGATATTAACTTATCTATCTTTTAATAACAAAAATGTCAAAAGAATTAAAACAATAAAGTTTGCATCAAATTTAATCATCATCAAAATCAACATCGTCATTCTTAAACATATCATCATCTTTTTCTTCCTCTTGTCTATTTTCGTTAAAATATATTTCCTCTTATTCGATAATGGTAAAAGATGAGCTTGAGGTTTTTGTACTCATTTTTTCCTTTGTCATCTATCTTGTATATGCTTGTAATTCTTTAACACCTGAGGCTCTTAACATATCTCCTTATGTCAAGCTGTTATATTCAAATATAAGTTTGTCTTCGGTATTATGCAATTTCGCACTCATTTCGTCACAAACCACTCATTTGAATCATCAATGTCTTGTAATAAGATTTTATCAATGTTATTTCGCAAATCATGATGAGCCTTTAATTTTTTATTATACTTTATATTTACAAGATCATGTAATCGTTGATGCTCTAATTGATTTTTTCTTTTTGTATGAATCTATCATGTCATAAAATTAAAAATTATATTAATACATCTATATAAAAGTAGATTAATTAAAATAAAAATATTATGTGATCCTTACATGCTCAAACGCACTCTAGTTTCATTTACAACCTGCAACACTATATGTTAAACTAAGAATTTTGATTATCAATTGCTATAAGTTTGAGGTGGAATTTCCAAATAGATTTCACCATTCATTTGTAAAATTTATTTTATTATTAACATTAATATATTAAGCATGAAATTAATTATATAAATTTATTAATACCTAAGGATGTAATTGTCCAAGATCGAATTGCTATTGGAATTCCAACAAGACTATCGATATTTTTATATAAAGATAATTTATGTATGATGTTATCTTGCACCTCAAGGCTTGGAACCAATCTTGTAATGCACTGATATGACTTATTTATAACTTCTGTATTAAACTCAATTGAAGTGTTTTTGTAAAAGAATTTTGGGTTTAAATAATATCCTACTGTATGTAATGGATGATGAAGTTGATAATTTCATCTTTTATCAATAATAACAAATATTTTTTTATACTTTTCTTCATTTTCATCATAAGACTTTTGAATTGTCTCATTTGCTCTATCCATAGCCTTATAAATATATCTAATTGTAAGTTTCTTTTCATTATCCGCCAATCGAAGGACTTGAACAAGAGTACTCATTATCTTTAATACATAAATTATAAGTTTCCAAAATGATGATATTAAGATGATATAATCGGCCCTCTTGCTTTTCGCTTCTTTTGTCCATTTGTTTGTTACCCATTTTTCCTAGGTAAACATGTTTTTCAGGTTATGTTTTTTACAATGCACGCTCTGTAATGTTTTTTACAATCGATTGACATTATATTTCACCAATTCCTTATTGCCTGTGAGTTCTCTCTCATCATATTTAAAGTACCAGAATGTTTTTAGAGAAATCGAACGACAAATATTGTCCTTTCTAACGTCTTCTTGATTTTAGGAATCTTTTTAATATCTTCCGACATTAAATCAATGTAATGTGTCACACATAGAGTCTACTATAAGTGTTATATTTTTGCTTCAAGTTATTTACCTACTGTTCGTTTCGTGAACCTTGAGTCGTGATCGCGTGGTTGACACGGCTTGGTTCGATTGGCGACGTTCAGGATTATCCTGAGGGCGAAGGTCTCAGTCGGTCGGGTCGAGGTTGAACTTGGTGAGGATGCGCCTCTTCCCGAACTCGTCTGCCTTTATTGAACCTGGATTCCTGCACACAGGCTTGGGTTGAGATGGGCGATGATCCCGACTTGGGCCCCTCCAAAGCTCGACTTAGTGGTCTGAAAATGTTCTCATACCCCCCCGTCAGATGCCGGTGAGGGGTTTTTATAATAACTCCTGGGGGTCGGTGTTCGCTGAGTGGCGAATGTACCTTCGGGTGTTCGCTGTCCGGGATACATGGGATGGCGCCATGCGACGTCGTCCTGGGTTTCCCAAAACAATCCTTGTTTCGGCGGGACTGGTTGGCGCGGCGCCAGATGGCACGGGGAGATGACAATTGTCGCCCGGATAACCGACGACATATTTGTCGTGGCACCGTCTCCCTCTCAAGGTCTTGCGCTCGGGCTGATGTAGCGAGGGTCAGGTCCCCGTATGATGATCTATAATATGCCCTATCACTTCTCCCCCCCAACAAGTCATGTCTCTGGGCCCTCGTGAGGAGCGGAGGGCACGACTAGTTTAGTAAAGTGGCGGCCGTGTAGCAACTCGGCGAGGCATCGCTCGTGAGTCCTCTGGCCGAATTGCACAACTTGGGCAAAGGCTGATTTTGCTGGCCGAGCTACTCGACTCGAGCACTGGAGGGATTGGTTGGACGAGGCGTTGCCCATGCGACTGCTGGTCGAGTTGCGTAACTCGGGCAAAGGCTCATCCAGCTGGCCGAGCTACTTAACACGAGCATTAGATGGACTGATTGGACAAGACATTGCTCGTGCAATTGCTCGCTGAGTTGCATGACTCGAGCAAAGGCTGATTCTATTGGCCGAGCTACTCGACTCGAGGACTGGATGGATTGGTTGGATGAGGTGTTGCCCGTACGACTGCTGGCCGAGTTGCGTGACTCGGGCAAAGGCTGATCTTGCTGGCCGAGCTACTTAACTCGGGCACTGGATGGACTGATTAGACGAGACGTTGCTCGTGCAACCATTGGTCGAGTTGCGTGACTCGGGCAAAAACTGATCCTGTTGGTCGAGCTACTTAACCCGGACACCGGATGGGCTGATTGGACGATACGCTGCTCGTACGAGGAGCTACTCGACTCAGGCACTGGATGGACTTGTTGGACGAGACGCTGCTCGTGGGACTGCTAGCCGAGCTACTTAACTCGGGCACTAGATGGATTGATTGGACGAGACACTGCTCGTGCGATTTCTGGCCAAGCTACTTAGGCGAGGGTTCGGTGTGCACGCGAGAGAGGGGGGGGGGGGGGGCATGCTAGCTCTCTCAGCGAAGGTCCTTCAGAAAGATCAAAGTTCGCCTGAAGTTGATGCGGGACTTGTGTCGCATCCGGGCTCGCTCCAAAGGGGAGCCTTCTCAAGCCCTTAGTATGGCCGACCTTGCGGAAGAGGTGCCGAGGCCCGCTATAGCACCAGACGGCCAACTCTCAAGGTTGAGTGAAGGATTTGGTTTGATGGGCCGGCGGCCTAAGAGTTCTCGCGGGGGCGCTCCATCCGACGTTGGCCCGTCCTATCAAGCAAAGGCTGAGAAATGGTGAAGGCATAGTGAAATGGTGAAGCAAAGGACGAAATAGTGAAGTAAATTTTCTCGGCCTTTGCTTCATAATGATCTAAGGAGGATCGTTATCATAAAAGTTAGTTTAAATTTGACAGCTAAATCTTTATTTAAGGTCATATCTAACTTACTACACTTTTCGTCTATTTTCAAAGAGATTTTCATTAAGTAAGAATTTTCTATACTTACCTGATTTCTGAACCTTCATCCATAGCAGCTGATGGAAACTGAGACACACGAATCACCGCTTGTGCCAGCCTCTAAGAAGGCTAAAATGACAGAAACAGAGCCTTTCAAGGCGATCGTATTGTCCGACACCACAACGTTGGGATCGCCCACCCAAGCATCGACGAATGCCCGTTCACCTACAAACTTACTATGAAGAGAGCAGACTTGTATCGCTTTGGACGTTAACCCTATATATCTGAAAAGATTACATAAATGCTATAAAATTGGATTCCGACGTCAAGTTGGAGCAAAATACTTCGAACTTCTCTCCTTTTGGAGATTGATGTTGGCGAATTTTGTCGCTATCTTACTGAAGTGCTAGCTTTAGCATTACAAGTTAGATACAACAATCAAGCGACTTTGAAGAACTCCGAGATTGCAATTGAGACTAGAGAAATTATTTCCTACACCGTTGATATGTGCATGCCAGCTTTATATTCAAAACTGAGAAGTATGCATAAATCATACATTAAACATGCGTCACGATATAGTGCAGCACCTTGTTATACCAGGGATATTGAGCTACCATTACCGTTCGCTTTGGCTATTCAAGAGTTTGGATCTTTTGAAACCCACAGCATGATGACAAATTTTGATGTCGTACCTATGTATCGTAAAGGTACAGAGAATAAAGGTTGGAAGGAATCTACCTTTCATATGACCGAGTATCAGTCGTATGTGCCCACTCTTAAAGAACTTGTAATACCGTGTAAATCGATAGATCCTCGTCAAATGAGCAGTTCAGCCTGGTGGACCTACAAACTAAAGAATGAGCATCACACGTCAAACTTAGCTTATGTTTTTTATAGCTCATTCTTCTTCGGGTCCATGACATAGTGCTAGGAATGAACGGACATGTGAGCCAGGTGGCATCTCTCTAAGGCGAGTGCCGAAGTCGGTCGCGTCTTTGGGATGCAAGATGATATCTTTGCATTCTGAAGTAGTCTCGTCTTTAGTCACGAGAAAAATGCTGCGAAGTATAGCACTGAAATTATAATAGTGCGATGGTGGGAAAACACGGGCTAAGTTTGAGGTGTGATGCTCATTCTTTAGTTTGAGGTGTGAAATCACTATTCTGATTTTAGTGTTGTACTTTGCACGTTTTTCTCGTGACTAAAGACGAGACTATTTCGGAATGCAAAGATATCATCTTGTATCCCAAAGACACGACCGACTTCGGCACCCGCCTCAGAGAGATACCACCTGGCTCACATGTCCGCTCATTCCTAGCACTATGTCACGGACCCGAAGAAGAATGGAGCTACGGAAAACGCAAGCTAAGTCTGAGGTGTGATGCTCATTCTTTAGTTTGTAGGTCCACCAGGCTGAACCGCTCTTTTGACGAGGATCTGTCGATTTATATCCTATTCCAAGTTCTTTAAGAGTGGGCACATACGATTGATAGTCGATTATACGAAAGGTAGATTCCTTCCGACCTTTGTTCTCTATACCTTTGGGATACGTAGGTACGACGATGAAATTTGTCATCATACTGTGGGTTTCAAAAAATCCAAACTCTTAAATAGCCAAAGCGGACGTTAGTGGTAGCTCAATATCCTTGGTATAACAAGGTGCTGCACTGTATCTTGACGCATGTTTAACGTATGATTTATGCATACTTCTCAGCTTTGAATATAAAGCTGACATGCATATATCAACGGTGTTGGAAACAATTTCTCTAGTCTCAATTGCAATCTTTGAGTTCTTCAAAGTCGCTTGAGTGTTGTATTTGACTTGTAATACTAAAGCTAGCATTTCAACAAGACAGCGGCGAAATTCACCAACATCAATCTCCAAAAGGAGAAGTTCGAAGCGTTTTGCTCCAACGTGATGTCGGAATCCAATTTCATGGCGTTCCTGCAATCTTTTCAGATATATAGTGTTAACGTCCAAAGCGAAACGAGTCTGCTCTCTACATAGTAAGTCTACAAGTGCACGGACATTCGTCGATGCTTGAGCGGGCATTCCCAATACTGTGGTGCCGGACAGTACTATCGCCTTAGAGGGCTCCGTTTCTATCGTTTTAGCCTTCTTAGAGGCTGGCACAAGCGGTGATTCGTGTGTCTCAGTTTCCATCAGCTGCGATGCATGAAGGTCAAGAAATCAAGTAAGTATAGAAATTTCTTACTGAATGAAAATCTCTCTGAAAACAGACTAAAAGTGTAGTAGGTTAGATATGACCTTAAATAAAGATTTAGCTGTCAAATCTAAACTAATTTTTATGATAACGATCGTCCTTGGATCATTATGAAGCAAAGGCCGAGAAAATTTACTACACCATTTCGTCCTTTGCTTCGCCATTTTGCCATGCCTTCACCATTTCTCGGCCTTTGCTTCATAGGACTGGCCTCGGGCCAGATGTTAAGGTGGTGCTGCATAACTTTCTAGTCGACCCCGGGTATGTCTTCTGGGCACCACGCGAATACGTTGGCGTTTTCCTTCAAGAAATTAACAAGCTGTATTTGGTCCGCCTCTATCAATGTTGTCCCAACTTGAATGACCTTGTTGGGTCAGCCTTCTCTTAGGGGTACCTCGATCAGTTGCTCCGTTGGGTCCGGGTGTGTTGGCGCTTTGAAGTTGTTACGGGGGTCCGAGCCAGGTTGGGCAGATCGTAGCCTTTTCGGCCTCAAAAGAATGCCGCCATTAGATAATATTGTCGGGATTCTTTTGGGTCGCTTCGGACCACCTCGACCCATGAGGAGGTCGGGAACTTCAGGGCGCGGTGAGGGTATGACTGCCTTCAACCTGTTGAGGGTTGGTCGGCCGAGGATGACGTTGTAGGCAGAAGGCAAATTGACCACTATGAAGGTGGTCATTATCGTCTTGGTCCTTGGTTCCTCTTCGATGGTAACGGGGAGCAAGGTAGTTCGAGTGGGGAGACGGAATCCCCCGTGAATCTCGTGAGCGATGATGCCAGTGGGGAGAGATCTCCTTCCGCAAGGCTGAGCCTTTTGAAAACTTCGAAGAATAGCATATCGGCGGAGCTTCCGGTGTCGATCATTACTCTCTTTACCTGTGCGTTGGTGATACGGACCAAGACCACTAGGGTGCCATCGTGGTTCGGGAACTCTGCTTCTTCTGCTCCGAAGGTGATCTCGGGCCCGGGCTTCGATCTCAATCGTTTTTCCACCGTGCTGCGTGCATAATCCTTTCACTCTGTGGCATTGTTGCCTTCAGAGGTCGGCCTGCCGATAATGACGTCGATCTGCTTCTTGATCGGACTGTTGGGGCGTGGAGATGCTTCTCTCGATTTTCTGAGGTAGCGCCCAAGATGTCCTCTCTGATTCAGCTCCTCAATCTAGTTCCGGAGGTTGTGACACTCTTCTGTGTCATGACCATAGTCTCGGTGAAACCTACAATATTTAGACCGATCTTTGTAAGCAATTTTCACTAGGTTGGGTTCTCGCAGGAGTCCCTTCTCCCTTATCTGGAGAAAGATTTCAGTGCGAGAAGCGTTAGGGTGGAAGAGGGGGCCTCGGGTGTGGCATCTTGGGGCGATCAATTCTCCTTCGAAGTTGCACCGTAGGTGAGCCCGAGATTGTTCCTCGGTCTTGATCCATTCGTGGCCTTTTGTTGTCTTCTTTCTTTCCAGCTAGCAAAATCTCGGCCGCAATGTACTGGCTGGCGCCTTGGAGCATCTTTAGGACTACCGTGGGGGGCCTCTCCATTGGAGACCAGAAGAATCTTGAGGGTCGTAGACCCATTAGAAACACCCGTATGACCAAGGAGGGGTGAGCGTTTGGGACTCTTCGGACCTCGTTGGTGAAGCGGGCGATGAACTGAGAGAGTGATTCGCCATCGCCCTGGGACAACGCGAGTAGCGTGGTCATAGAGGATTTGGGTCGGATGCTGGCAAAGAAGATTGTTCGAATTCTCTTATGAGTTGGTCGAAGGTCGAGACCGAGGATGGCTGCATTCAATTGAACCATGTCCGCGCTGGCCCACTTAAGGGAGTGGGAAATGCCCGGCACATCAGGGCATCAGAGGTGCCATAAAGAGCCATCTGAGCTCAGAACGCGACAATGTGTTCCGTTGGGTCAGAACCACCATTGTAGGTCTCCAGTGCCGAGAGTCGGAAGTCGAGCGGAACGGGCTTATCCTGGATTTCTTGAGCGAAAGGGGATCTTCCCGTGCTGCTTTCTCTGGTTTCCCCTCGGGACTTGAGGAACTCTCACTGGAACTCGTCTAGGCGACAGTTCATTGTAGATAGCTGGACTCCAAACGAGTCATCCACCGAGTCCGATGATAGGGTATCGGGCTCGGGATATGGCGGGGGTACTTGTTGGGATGTAGGTGCGCTTCGGTCGGGTGGCATTCTCAGACCTCTCGCCCCGACTCGCTCCTCGATTTCGTTGTGGGTCGGGTTTTGTGCCACCGGGTTGGTTGGAGGGATATTGGGTGGCTGTGAGGTGAAAGTGGGTAGGGACGGGGGAGGAGCCACTAACTGTAGGAGCTACGGAATAAGTGTGGTGATTGTCTGAATCATTTCGGCCAAGTTTTGCACTTGCTTTACGAGACCGAGGAACGCCTCAGGCGAGACGACCGAGGGCCCCATAGTATCTCCAAGGGGGGAGAGCCCAGGGTCGTTGAATAGGCGCTAGTAGCGATCTGGCACCTAGGTTACGACGCCCGCATCCCTCTAAGTGGCTAGCGGTGGCCCTCCGAGCCCGTGGGCGTTGTTGATCACCGATGGTTCTTCAGTGAGGCAACCTTCTTCGTCATCTGCAAAATGTTCCTACGACATCGGCTCTCCTTCTAGCACCAAAATGTTCGTTCCACGAACCTCAAGCTGTGACCGCGTGGCTGACACGACTTGGTCCGACTAGCGACGTCCAGGATCATCCTGAGGGTGAAGGTCTCAATCGGTCGGGTCGAGGTTGAACTTGGTGAGGACGTACCTCTTCCCGAACTCATCCGCCTTTGCTGAACCTGGATTCCTGCGCGCAGGCCTAGGTCGGGATAGGGTATGATCCCGACTTGGGCCCCTCCAAAGCTTGAGTCAGTGGTATGCTAATGCTCTCATACCCCCCCGTCAGATGTTGGTGAGGGGTTTTTATCGTAATTCCTGGGGGTTGCTATTTGGGATACGTGGGACGGCGCCATGCGGCGCCGTCCCGGGTTTCCCAGAACAGTCCTTGTTTCGGCGGGACTGGTTGGCGAGGCACCAGATGTCGCGAGGAGATGATCGTTGTCACTCGGATAATCGGTGGCGCATCTACCATGGCACTGTCTCCCTCCCGTGGTCTTGTGCTCGGGCTGATGTGGCGGGGGTCAGGTCCCCGTAGGATGATCCATAATATGACCTATCACCTACGACGAAGAATAATAGAATTAATAAGACTTCGGAGTCACATAGTTCTTTCATTTAAATTGGAGATATAGAGTAATTAAAAAATTAAATAATTCAAAAGATAAATCTAATCAGCTACATACAGTTGCTTCCATTATCGGTTATAACTTAAACGATATTTCGTTCATTAATTTCTTTCACAAACTTATCAAGTAACTCATACATCTTTTCTCTAAATTTCATGAAAGATAATACATTTTTTAACTTCATAAACATGGTTGCTAAAGAATAATTGATCATAAAATTAATTATACTCCTATATCTCCTGTCGATCGAAGCATCTAACATAATAGAGCAATCATACTTTACCTATGATTCTTTGTGGTCATTTAACAAGTCATTTATATAATTAAATTCTCTTTTCAATAATGAATCTCATAACTCATGATAACTTGGAGGTTTTAATTCCTCACCATATATTCCAATAGCTTTAATCATCTCCTTAAAACTATATAAACCATAAATATTAAGAGGAAGGCCAGCTTGATAGAAGAAGTGAGCAATGTGTTGAATTATTCATACCCCCTTATTTCCTTGTCACAAACATCACTTATATTTGTTTGTCTTAATTTTGCTCCTGCTTGTCCTTGTTGCTTCTGTGATTCTTGATACATATATGTCTATCGGTCCCTTTTTACCCTTCTTAACAATTATGATTTTTTTCCTTTTTTGTTATATACTCTTTTTCCACTAGTATTGACACTTTCAGAATAATCTTCATCATCATCTCTAATATGTTCAACATTATCTTCTGATAAAATCTCTTAAGATTTATTCTTTTGTATCTCTTTTCAGTTATATATGTCAATAACTCTTCTTTTACATGAGATGGACACTTCTTGCAGATTGATGCATTCTTGAAATTCCTTAGTTGATGCTACTTTGTATAAAAATCCTCACCTTTAGTAATCTTATCACAAAAGATGCAAGTAACTATATTATAATTTTTAGGATCCTTTAGATAATTATATTTTCAAGCAGGATCATTTCTTGAATTTTTTGAAGAATCTTCTAAATTGCTTTATACATTTGCCGTTAATCCTGAATCCCTAATAATAGTTTTAAATAGATATAGATTAGTAGTGTTAAAATCTAAATAGTATATTATCAATCTAAATAAAGATTGATTTATACGATTGATTTATACATTTGTTAACAATCTATTGTTAACAATATATTATTTACCGGTAACAATAGTCAGAGGGAAAAAAAAAGAACTGTTAACAGTGGTTAGAGAGAGAGAGAAAAGAGTCACCAATAGTGATAAGTGGGGGAAGGAGAGGGCAGTGGTGATGGAGGAACTTTCGGACGATGATGGTGATGGAGGAAGTTGCAGACGATAGCAGTAGTGGCGAAGGAAGCTTCAAATGATAGTAGCGATGGCGGAGGAAGTTGTGGACGTAGTAGCGGCAATGGAGGAAGTTGTGGATAGCGATGTCGTGGGCGGAGGAAGCTTCAGAGGTGTCCATCGGTGGCAGAGGAAGTTATGGTACTCTCCCTCGATAGTGGAAGGAGTTGCACATGGGACCAGAGACGGTGCAAGTAACTGTGCACGAAGGCTAGGTCGCTGAACCCGTCCGTTGGCGACAGAGGAAGCCTTGGTCCTATGTCGGCGATGGAGGTAGTAGTAGAGGAAGCGTTGATGGTGGAGGCAGAAGTTGCACTAGGGTTTATGGCTCGGGGTTGCATAAGAGTGCAGGGGGTGGGTTTTGAGGGTACAGTAATAGAAAGTAATTAGTTGGTTCAATCAAACTAACTAGTTATTGTTCAGTTGAACCAGACTTAAATGTCTAGTTTGGTTGCTTCGTTTAAAATGGGCCTCACCCGAGGCGTCCGACAATTGGGGTCAGACGAGTGCCCAGGCGGCGCTTCACTAAAGCGCATCTCCTAGTTGAAACTTGAGTCACTTGAGCCTCACCTCTTATCACCGGAGCACCTATTTAAACCACTATTCTTCCCAATGATTGGGTCAAGACCTTTTTGGTTTTTATCCTAAAATCTAAAAACTTCCATGAAATTAAGGATTTTAGGTCAATTTCTCTTTTTAATGTTAACTATCGGATTCTTGCCAAAGTGTCGACCAATAGGATTAAACCACATCTTGATTACCTTATTTTTTGGGAGCAATTTGCATTTAAGTTGGTTGATATATTGATGTTAATATTCTAGTGGCCTAGGAGGTGGCACATTCACTTTATAATTCAAAGGGTCATAATCCATATATGAAGATTAAAATTGATAGAGAAGGCTTACCATGAAGCTTGCCAAGTATCCTGACAAGTTTATTTCTTGGATCAAAACTTGTATATCTACCTTATTCTTTGCTTGCTTCTTGAATGGGCACCCCTCTCAATTATTTAGGGGTAATTGAGGCATTCGATAGGGAGACCCTATTTCTTTGCATTTTTGTATTCTTATTTTGTTGATCTTATCCTTTCTTCTTAATGATAAATGTTTTAGGGGTGATATCTCACCTTTTTGCTTTAAGAGATCCTATAAAGGTATTTGGGCACTCTGATTTCTCCTAGGCGTATTGTTAAATATGAGCTTAAATTGTTGGATCAACCTGTTATGGATCACTTAGGACATTGGCATGGATCCTTATTGTCATCAGCAGGTCACATCACATTGATTAACTCTGTTCTTGTTAGGTCACATTGTCCAATGTGGAAGCTGATTCGAATCTAATCTAGTCTCTTTCTCGAGCTAGTCCCAAGTAGTTCTTTATCGGTCATCCAAATCCTACAAAACTATATCGGAGCTTGCACGATGGTGCTCTTCTGATGCTTAAGTTAGAGAATAAGTCGAACAAGTCAAATAAATTATCTGTTACCATATCGTGACACGACATATCTATGGAGCCCTCTTTATAGTGGTTGCCCGAAACCGTTACTCTTGGATGTTACACTATTCATGTAGACATGTGGCGTCAATCTCGGGTGTAATGCCGCTGACCCACACCAAGTCTAGGATTGGGTAGCTTCCGAACACGTAGATTGGATGGTGGGGGCAACCAGTTGTCCAGGAAATGTGGAATTGCGGGGTGTCAACACGCTCGCCATTTGGAGGTCATTCACTGCCAACATGTTGGCTTTCGTGAGGCCCAGGGTCTAGCCACGTGGCATTGAGGTCGCGTTAGGGGGTCGGCCACGTGGCTCCGTCGTGTCGACCATGTGGAACTAAGGTGCTGGCCATGAGGAATCGTTGTGTTGGCCATGTGGCTTCATCAAGTCGACCTTGTGGCTCCATCGTGTCAGCAACATCATTTTGCCCATAGGAGTCAACTCTATCCTGCTTCATTCTTTGAGTGTTACGTGGATGCCTAGTGCAGTTTTGAATTGGGTCACTCAAACTGTGAGGAATTTTCTACGGTCTAACTCTTCTAGGTCTAAGGGTTTTCATTTGATTGCTTGGGACAAGGTGATTCTTCCTAAGCAAGATGGGGGTTTAGGAATTAAGGACTTGTCTTTGATGAATTTGACCTTGTAGGGTAAGTGTATTTTCCTATACTTGAATGATTGTGACTGCCTTTAAGTTTATGGTGGTTAGGGCTAAATATGGTTTGGTGGACCTGTGGAACATTAATTCCCATGCTAATACTAATTGGTGTTGGAAATTATTTTTACATGAGTATCTTCGTGGTGTCTTTATGAAATTCGTTGGTAATTGTTCTTCTATTCGTCTTATGGATGATCCTTGGATTTCACATGCCCCGTTAAAATGTTTGCCTATTTGGTTAATATTTCTGTATTTAATTCTTCTCTTGTGATTATAAATTTTATTTGGGATGGAACTTTGGATGTTGATAAGCTAGGTTGGTTTTTGGGGAAGATTTAGTATCGAGAATTTGCTAAGTAGATCTTTTTCCTACGTCATGCGATGATTTTTGGTCTTGGAGACCTGATTTAAATGGGATTGTATCCATGAAATCTTCCTATGCTTTTCTCCTCTTTAACCTGAGCGGCTTTGTTGGCCAAGCGGAATGATGGCGTCGTTTTTGGTCTTGAGCATTGTTTATTCTTTTCCAATTCTTTTATATCCTTATGGTAGCTGTTGGATCTTAAACTGTACCTTGATCTTTCTGCTCCTATATGGTGTACAGGTGAATGGATTGTTGAGGGATTACAATTGGGGGGGTGAACTGGGCTTACGGGTGGTCGTCGTTATTGCTCCTGGGTTATGGTGGATCTGAAGGGCGCATAATTAGGTACTGTATAATAACTCTAAGCTGTCTATTTCAAACAATTTTTTCACATTATTGTGGGATCAGTCTTGGCTTATGTCAGGGTTAAATTATCTGATAGCAATATGTAGAAGAATTGATGGTCCCATCCTCTTCAGGAGTTCAACCAAATCGTGATAGTTCAGTGGAGGAGACCATAGTGGGGGTGCTGGTTTTATTTTACGAAATGAGGATGGTTAATCCAATTTTTATCGAATACAGATTTTGGAGAAGGGGAGGTGTTGTACTGTGAAGCGATAACAGTTTTGGTGTTCTCTCGGGGGGATTCCAACAAGTACATATGGAATCAGATTCACAACTATTCTGTCTCGTGTCCATTAGATATGTTGTTCTTCATATTTTAGCACTGTTGAACTGTTTTGACGTATATAATCTATTGAGGTCCATTAGAAATGTCTTGTTGAACTGTTGAGGAAAATGAGATTGTCAATTGATTGATCAGGTATGTTAGAGAGTCTGTCATTATTTTTTTGAAGAAGGGATTGACCCTCTGGACTGCACTTTTTGATACATTCCAATGCTAGGAGTGTTAATCTTCTGATATAGTTAATTAAGTTTCAGCTCCTTAAAAAGAAAAAGTTATGAAAATGTCGGTTCCCAACATTGTTTTGAAGTATCCTGTGATGGAAGCGAAGTGATGAAACCCAGAGGAAAAAGAATAAGAATTCGAAATTCTTCCAATGCTTTATCTGTTCTTGATCAGAAAATATTAATTAGTGATAAGATGGTTTTCCTAGAAGAGTTGATGTGTGTTTATTCCAACAGGCATAGAAACTCAAGAAAATTTGTACATGTATATCGGAGTTCAAATATGTCAATAAAATATATACCTCTATGGATGTGCTTTTTTTGTCTCTAAGAATCAGGGGCGGGTTGGGTTTTACCACGAAGCTTATTTCCAACCCGTAGATTACATCTCCTGGGTAAATCTTGACCTTAGTAAAGCAGAATATATATCTTGCTGCTTCCGATCTGCAAATGGTGAGAAGCTCAATTCGCTTTCATGTTTAGTTCCTTCGAATGGGGCTTCTCACCATTTGCAGACACCGACATGGAAGCACGAAGAGATGTTAGGATTGCACGCCCACCTCCCGTGAGGAAGGAATGGGAGTATTTATAATGATAGCTTGGAGACTCACAGACAAGTTGGCTTGTCGAGTACACCTCGATCGCTGCAATACAACACACACCTACCTATTCCTGGGATTGATGATGAACATCGTCCGTATTATAATTTCATAAGTAGAACATAGGTCTTTTCTTAATGTGAATATAATATATAAATTAGCATGTCCCTAAAAAAAAATAGCCCAATATCAATCGGTCACGCGCGCACCCACTAACTTCTCTACAAAGTAACATTATTAAATATATGCATGTATTTTAGTATGGCCATCCTCTATACTATGATTCCACAAGTAGGACTTAAGGTCATTTTTTAATACGAATAAAATGTGAACTTACTTGTCCCTAAATAAAAAGACTGATTCGCACAGCCACAGATAAGTCTCCACAAAATAGCATTCATAAATATATGTATTAATTTTAATTAATACAAGAAACAATATGGGCATCCTCCAGACTGTTATTACACAAGTAGGACTTAAGGTCCTTTTTACTCTCAATAAAATATCAATTAACATGTCCCTAAAATAAATTTTTTGGTTCGTATTCTTAAATATATTTTTGTATTTTAATTAATTTAAGGAAATGTATGATCATCCTCCATACTTTCATTCCACAAGTAGGACCGAAGGTCTTTTTTTTTTTTAAGTAATAAAATATTAATTATCATGTCCCTAAAAAAGGCATTGATTCGTGTATCCACTTACAAGTCTCCATGTAATAGCATTCTTGAATATATGTATGAATTTTAATTGTAATAGTATGCCCACCCTTCATACTATCATTCCACAAGTGGGACTTAAGGTTTTTTTGATCTGAATAAAATGACAATTAACATGTCCCAAAATTTTTTTTTTTTGACTCACGAGCCCCTGACTTTGCAGCCAAGGTGGGTGGAGAGAAAGTAGGCTATAGCACGTGTGTAATAAGGTTAACATCATGATGATGCTAAGCCTTTCGCATTCTTCAACGAACATTGCAAGATATCATCAGGAGTTCAACACCATCTGAGCGAGTGAAAACTTTCAGTAGTGGAAGGCCTTGACCCAAAAAGGATGGAGGGCGTTACAACACGGCACTAGGCCGAATTGACGCATAGATCACTAAAAAACACACAAGACCGAACGCGCAAGGAGCGCTACGACAACGCACAATGATGAATCAACCCATAGAGAGCAACAACACCGCCAAATCGATCAAAAAGGTTTGGAACCACTCGGTGTCCGTAAAGTTTAACTTGGGACTAACTTGAAGAAGAGATATTGGTAGATTCTTTCTTCTTTGAAGAAGAGACCTCGGTAGGCCAAATTAGCTCCCAATTTGGACAACCAAGATCTTACTTAACGGTTTATATACATTTTGAATACATAGTTTTATATATTTCGTCTAGTTACCTGCACATTGTTTTTTCTTTGTCCAAACATATCATAGTAGACCAACAAGTGGTTTATAATTTATTTAAGAATACTTTGAGGATAAGAACATCAACGACGATAATGACGACGGCAACAACAAGAAGGATGACGATGGGGACAACAACAATAAAGACAACGATGATGACGACAACTGCTGCTCCTTATTTAGTATAGCATATGTGTAGCAGCAACCCTACACGGACTAGTGCATCCATATCTAGGAATCAGCCAAGGAGCAGTACACCGCAATGGCTCCCACGGCGACAGTCGGTTGACCGACAAGTCCACAGAAGCCCACAATTTGACCACCCTCCTCTAAAGCGAGGGAGAAAGGATTGCCCGTTTCATTGCCAGCACTTACGTTTCTGTTTTCATCGGTGGTAAGAGTAAGTTGTGTTATGAAAATGTCGGTTCCCAACATTTGTTTGAAGTATCCCGAGATGGAAATGAAGTGTTCGTCCTCATCGAGGGTGATCTACAAGCGATCATTGGCTGAGTTAGAAATGAAACCCAGAGGAAAAAGAATAAGAATTTGGAACTCTTCTAGTGCTTTATCTGTTCTCAGAAAATAGCAATTAGATATAAGATGGTTTTCCTAGAAGAGTGATGTGCTTTTGTTCTAACATGCATTGAAACACAAGAAAATTTGTACATGTACATGCGAGTTCATAGATGTTAATAAAAAATGTATACCTCTTGGGATGCGCGCTTTTTGGTTCCAATAAGCATGGGGGGTTGGGGTTTACCACCCACGACGAAGGTTAATTCCAACCCGTATATTACATCTCCATGGTAAATCTTGACCTTGGTAAAGCGGTCAACACGACCTGTATCGAACGCATTCCCTGCGTTCGCACCCCACGGCCCCTCCTTGACAACTTTAGCCTGCTTGCGTGCATGAATGCGTCAACACCACCAAATATAATTGACACTATCGTATGATATTGCTGCTGTGTATAATAAATGCAGTCGAAAGAACTCAAGCATGAAGGCGAATTGAGCTTCTCACCATTTGCAGACACCGATATGGAAGCACTCCTTTCCAAGAAGATAAGTTACGATTGCACGCCCTCCTCGGTGGAAAGCGATGGGAGTATTTATAACGATAGCTGCAGTACAACACACACCTATAACTGAGATTCCTCCGTATTATAATTTCATGACTTCAGGTCTTTTTTTAATTTAGCATGTCCCTAAAATAAAGATGTCCATTAATCCTTTGGTCACGCGAGCACCCACTAAGTCTCCACAATGTAGAATTCTTAAATATACGTATGTTTTCCAATTAATGCAAAAAAATGTAATTCTATCATTCCACAAGTACGAGTTAAGGACTTCATATCTTTTTTTAATTAGCATGTCCCTAAAAAAAGACTTTGATTGGGTCACCCACACACAAGTCTCCACAAAATAGCATTGTTAAATATATGTAATTGTGTTAATTAATGCAAGAAAACTTATGGTCATCCTCCATATTATCATTATACAAGTAGGACTTACGGTCTTTTTTTAATCTGAATAAAAATATCAATTAAAATGTCCTTAAAAAAAATCTTTTGATTTGTATACCCACTCACAATTCACCACGACATGGCCTTCTTAAATATATGAATGTAAGAAAATGTATTGTCATCGGCCATTCTATCATTCAACTTGGACCTAAGGTCTTTCTCTAATGTTAATTTATCATGTCCCTAAAAAAATATCCACTCACAACTCTGCACCAAATAATATTTTTAAATATATGTTTGTATTTTAATTGATGCAAGAAAATGTATGGCCAGCCTCCATACTATCTTTCCACAAGTAAGATTTAAGTTTTATTTTTTAATCTAAATAAAATGTCAATTAAAATTTGTCTTAAAAAAATCGATTGATTCACATGCCTAATCACAAGTCTTCACAAAATAACATTCCCTTCGATGGGGATGGAGGTTGTGATTGAGGGTGCTTGTCGATCCCTCTGAGGGGAATTGTGATCGTGACTGTTGTTGCTCTTGTTATTGTTCTTGTTATTGTTATTGCGAGCAACGTTCTACATACTAACTCCCCCAGGGTGGGAAGAGTTAATCATTCACGAGGACTTCCTCCTTGTAGAGAGGGGGGGTGACCCATCTGCTTTTACTAGCAACAACTCATCTCCTTGCCAACGTTGGCTCATCGTGGGCATGGTGCTTTTGTCCAACCTTGGGGTCGGAAGAGGTTTAGGACTCTGAGATGGGTGGCAATGCTCCCACCCAACTTCAGCGTCTCGATGCTCATAGGACGATGAGAGCCATACCATTAGTTTGTTTGATATAAAGCTCATGTATATTTATATTTTTAAGTTTGGTTCATACTTTAGACAACATGTAAAGGATTTGTAGTTGGTTTAGTAACATAGTTTAGTTAGCCTTTATTGTCGTTTTGAGCTTACTGTGTGCAGGCAAAGAGATAAAATTACCTAGAAATAGGCTATCCAAATAATCATTTTAGGAATTTTTTAGCTCAATAAAGTTGCACAAAGTATTAGACAATATTTCACCTATGAGCTATCGTGGTGACACTTGGCTAGATGGGCTTTTGGGATATTGTCTATGACTAGTTTACAATCTTGTTCCATAGTGATATCATGCGGACACTTGTAGGGACATTTGGTCATGACAGACTACATTGGACCCTTTGTCATGTGACCATATAGAGCTTTTGAAGTTTATATTCATAATTTATATTACCTATCGTGTGTTTGCTGAAATAGGTGTCACTGTTGGACTGATGCAACTAGCATATTCTATGGGCGAAAGGTTTTGTGAGAAAGTCTGCTAGTTGGTCAGAAGTATGGACATGACAAACACATAGTTAATATCTAACAACTTAATCTCTAATAAAGTTGAAGTCGATCATAATATGTTTCATATATGAGTGGAATATTAAATTAACACATAAGTAGATGGTACGAACATTATCATAGTATATTATATGAGTGGATTGGGAGGTGATGCTAAGTTTGTGTAGCAGATTGGTAACCCAATTGAGTTAGCCGACATAGATATTCTATAATTAGTGTTGCTTACCCAATTAGCATTAATAAATGCATGGATATGAAGTGATAAGTGTTTATGAATAAGAAGTATATGATTGAGAGTCCATTTAAGATATTGCAGAATATATTTTAGTGTAAACTAATGCACAGTGGAGAGTTGATGTATAAATTGTGATAATTTATTAACCACAAATGAAATGTCTGGACATGATTAAGATAAATACTGCAAGGAACCAAGAACTTATCGATATTATATGAGATCCATAGTAGAGCTACGATCATATAATTTGGGTGACTCGATTGTGAAGAGTGGAGTTGATGACTTATTCGGCATTCTATGTGTTTATCTTTGACAATATATGTCGAATGTACTTCTTCTTATATAGAAAAAGTTCAAAAGACATGAACTTTGCTTCCACTCTCAGAAAGTAACCACTTCCACTCTCAGAAAGTAACCACTGCTTACTAATATGGAGGATGACCACGGACTCGGATACGGTGAGAGTTATTTTGTAGAAATGCTCTTTCTCGAACCTATGCAACCTCGAAGTGATGTTGGAAAACTTCTTAGTAGACCAACCCAAGTTGATCGACCACCCACTCCTCAAAGAAAAAAAAAAAAAAAAAACTTTTCTTACAACACTTATTTGAGGACTTTGCAGCCACGGTGGGCGGAGAGAAAGTTGGCTAAGCCTCTAAAGCATATACTATAGCACGCAAGCAATAGAGTCAACTTTAGAGCAATGCAAATCCTTTCACATTCCCCGACTAACGCCAAAAGATAGCGTGAAGAGTTTAACACCATCTAGAACGAAAGAGAACTTTTTTTAGCAGAAGGCCTTGAATAAAAAAGATGATGGGAAATACTCAATCACACCTGCAATCCGTTAGTGGAAGTGCAAAAGAAATGATGTGACTCATAAGGTCGATCACCTCGATGGGCAACCATAAGCTCAAACTCGACCGGAATATGATAGTCCTCCCAAATATAAACCAAGCAGGAGGTAGACATGATCAAGTCAAAATTGAAAGAGTTCGCCATAGGTGACAAAGCTCTATCACTCAGATGGATTCGCTCTCTTAATTGTATATCCTCCTCATGCATGGCCAACCCAACTCTTATCGTGAACGACTTTTTCGCTACCGACATTTGGGCGGTGATAGAATTAGTGAGTCGTTAGAGCTTCGAGAACTAGTAGAGAATGTGAAGGAGGATGACATTCGAACAATTATTGAATTTGTACCGCAGGTCGAAGTGAATGTCAGAATGTCCCAAAGCGATGTTTTTGATGTGGGGAGCGATGAATGCTTGACCCACTATTTATAGTGGTCAAAGGCGACCCAACCACTTCCCTGAGCACCCATTTAGTTCATTGAAAGCTTGAGAAGGTAGGCAACACGGCACAATCTAGGTGATCGATTGCTATGTGTCATCATCAAGTTAGTTAGGGAGTTATTCGGATCATAATTGTAATCTTTTTGAATCCCCCACAATCCATGCAACCGACATGTGGAGGCCTAGATCTTGTCACGCGTACATCGACGATGTCGGCATGATACTTTGTACGTGCATCTGCACATAAAAATTCTAAGCAACTATGCAAGGCCAAATTGACCATACAACCCATGCAAGGCCGAACCGGACCATGGAGCGCTACAACAATGCACAAGACCGAATAGGCCCAAAGAGCGTTACAACAAGGTGCTAGGTGGAATCGACACTGTGAGTGCTACAACCCACACGAGGCCAAATCGGCTCATGGAGCACTACAACAACGCGCAAGGCCGGATCAGCTCAAAGAGAGCCACAACCTGCCCAATTGGCCAAAAAGGTGTGGATTCACTTGGTGTCCGTAAAGTTTGACTTGGTATTGACTTTCAAAAGGGAGCTCGGTCGATTCCAAATCAGCTCCCAATTTGGACAACCAAGATCTTACTTAACGGTTTATATACAATTTGAGTACATAGTTTTATATGTTCCTTCACGTTCTTTCTTCTTTTTATTGCTCTTTCTTGTTCCCATTTCACTTGACGAATCAGATAGAAATACACTTGATGATTTTAGTCCAAACATATCATAGTAGACCCACAAGTGGTTTATAATTTATTTAAGAATACTTTGAGGGCAAGAACATCAACGACGATAACGATGACAGGAACAACAATAAGGATGACGATGGGGACAACAACAATAAGGATAACGATGATGACGACAACTGCTGCTCCTTATTTAGTATAGCATATGTGTAGCAGCAGCAGCCCTTTACGGACTAGTGCATCCATATCTAGGAATCAGCCAAGGAGCAGTACACTGCAATGGCTCCCACGGCGACAGTCGGTTGACCAACAAGTCCACAGAAGCCCACAATGCGACCTCCCTCCTCTAAAGCAAGGGAGAAAGGATTGCCCGTCTCTTTGCCAGCACTTACGTTTCTGTTTTCATCGGTGGTAAGAGTAAGTTGTGTTATGAAAATGTCGTTTCCCAACATTGGTTTGAAGTATCCCGAGATGGAAATGAAGTGTTCGTCCTCATCGAGGGTAATCTACAAGCGATCATTGGCTGAGTTAGAAATGAAACCCAGAGGAAAAATAATAAGAATTTGGAACTCTTCTAATGCTTTATCTGTTCTCAGAAAATGGCAATTAGATATAAGATGGTTTTCCAAGAAGAGTGATGTGCTTTTGTTCTAACATGCATTGAAACACAAGAAAATATGTTCATGTACATGCGAGTTCATAGATGTTAATAAAATATGTATACCTCTTGGGATGCGCGCTTTTTGCTTCCAATAAGCATGGGGGGTTGGGTTTTACCACCCACGACGAAGGTTATTTCCAACCCGTATATTACATCTCCATGGTAAATCTTGACCTTGGTAAAGCGGTCAACACGACCTGTATCGAACGCATTCCCTGCGTTCGCACCCCACGGCCCCTCCTTGACAACTTTAGCCTGCTTGCGTGCATTAATGCGTCAACACCACCGAATATAATTGACATTATCGTATGATATTGCTGCTGTGTATAATATATGCAGTCGAAAGAACTCGAGCATGAAGGCGAATTGAGCTTCTCACCATTTGCAGACACCGATATGGAAGCACTCCTTTCCAAGAAGATGAGTTACGATTGCACGCCCTCCTCGGTGGAAAGCGATGGGAGTATTTATAATTATAGCTGCAGTACAACACATACCTATAGCTGAGATTCCTCCGTATTATAATTTCTTGACTTCAGGTCTCTTTTTAATCTGATTGAAAGAGCAATTAGCATGTCCCTAAAATAAAGATGTCCATTAATCCTTGGGTCACGCGAGCACCCACTAAGTCTCCACAATGTAGAATTCTTAAATATACGTATGTATTTTAATTAATGCAAAAAAAATGTAATACTATCATTCCACAAGAACGAGTTAAGGACATCAGATCTTTTTCTAATTAACATGTCCCTAAAAAAA